>NC_140581.1:17894313-18567309 GCF_964204655.1 Triturus cristatus
AAAGAATTTCTGAGAATCTTTGACCGACGACGGATCTCTCAAGCAGTAGATAATGAACTCTTGGAATTGAAGCAGGGAAATAGAGACTTAGGGCCTCATGTAGGTAGCCAAATACCGGTCGGTAACGGCCGATTTTCGGTAATTTTACCGTTACCGACCGGTATTTTGGCTAATGGTATGTAGGGGGACAATTTTTGCTTTCGGAATTTACCGAATCGGTAAAATTACCGAATCGGTAATAATACCGAATCGGTAATGTTACCGAATCGGTAACTTTTCCGAATCGGTAATTTTACCGATTCGGTAAATTCCGACAGCAAAATCGAGATGTAGGGGGAGTGTGTGGGTGTGTTTTAGAGTCGGTATTTACCACCAACTTTTAGTTGGTGGTAAATAATTAATGTATGTATTCATGCATTTTTACCCGCGTAGCAGTGTGCAATGTGGCATACATACATGCCCTTAGGGCATGTATGTGTGCCACATGTGCACACATGGCCGAAACAGGGGTGCAACAGGGTGTCAATGTGACACCCTGCCACCCTTGTATGTGTTCCCCCCATTACCGAATCGGTATTTACCGATTCGGTAATGAGGCATACCTTCCCATCAATGGGAAGGTATGCCTCATTACCGAATCGGTAAATACCGATTCGGTAATCACCGACTAGTAACGAATCAGTAAAAATTACTGACTCATTACCTACATACGAGTTACCACTTCTTAAATACCGAGTCGGTACGGCTCGGTATTTAAGAAGTGGTAACTGGTACGCTACCTACATGAGGCCCTTAGTGGCTTATCTAGCTCAATTCAACAAGCTTGTAATGGAAACTGATTGGCCAGAGAACAAGAGGACAGCAATATTTTATCAAGGCCTGCGAGACGAACTAAAGGATGGTTTGGCTCAAATACCGAATCGTCCAACGGAAATTTCCGCCTTGATAGACCTAGTGCTAGAACTGGATTTCCGGCAGGGAGAGCGAAGGGGAGAGAGAAGACGAGAGTACAGAAGTACAGTTCCGCGAGTCGACCGAGCTAAGGCTGAAACAGGAAGGAGTACAGAAGGAACCTCAGGATCTGAACCTATGCAAATAGGAACGATTCGGGGACAGCTTACAAAAGAGGAGAAGGAAAAAGGACGAGCCAACAATTCATGCATGTATTGTGGATCTAGTGGACATTTTGTGCGAAATTATCCAAGAAAGCCAAAGGGTCCATTTAAGCCGAAGGAAAACTCCCAGCACCACCTGTAGAAGGAGTTGTGCAGGTGGATGCGAATCAGAAATCAACTCCTCAGGAACATCGGCTGGCGAATACGTTACAGTCGTCTTCGCCCCATTTGATTTTATCTTTGACAATCCAATTTCGTGAAAAAATAATGAAAGGAGTGACTGTGATGGTGGACTCTGGAGCCACGGGTAACTTCTGCGATCTGAAATTCGCGGCTAAAATTGGGCTGCAAGCAATTGCCAAAGCTAGAAGTGAACCAGTTCGAGCAATCGACGGTACCTATCTATCCTCTGGGCCTATCACGAGTCACACAGAGTTGGTAGAGCTGATTCAAGAAGATGGGCATGGAGAAGCTATACACTTTAATTTAATTGATGCCCCCCAATTTCAACTTATATTGGGGCTTCCTTGGCTCACAGAGCACAGTCCTTCAATCAATTGGAACAACAGAACAATTGAAATGAACTCAGCATATTGTAGAGAGAACTGTTTTGGGGCTTACAAGGCAACGAGTAAACTGAACCCGGCTCACGCCTTATGTTCAGCTGGAGTCTCCGTGTGCATAATAAATACGCAAACAATTCCACAAGAGTATCAAGATTTCGAGGACGTATTCAATGAACAGGAAGCTGAGCAACTGCCACCTCATCGTGTTTACGATTGCAAAATAGACTTGGAGACAGGGGCAAATTTGCCTTGCAGTCGAGTGTATGCCTTGACGGAACAAGAGAATCATCACCTGAGGGAGTATATCGACAAGTATCTGGCCAATGGATTTATACGTCCCTCCCAATCGCCAGTGTCCTCGCCACTATTTTTTGTGCCAAAGAAGGAGCAGGGCGAGTTGAGAACGTGCATTGATTATAGAGCCATAAATCGAATAACAAAGAAGAACAGGTATCCTCTTCCCCTTATCTCCGTCTTATTGGACCAGATCAAAGGAGCTCAGATGTTCACGAAGTTGGATTTAAGGGGAGCTTATCACCTTATTCGAGTTAGAGAGGGAGATGAGTGGAAGACGGCCTTCAGGACATGCTTGGGGTTATTTGAATACCAGGTGATGCCCTATGGGTTGTGTAATGCGCCGGCAGCGTTTCAACACTTCATAAATGATGTGCTCAGTGAATTCATTGATCAATGTGCAAATGTGTATATTGACGATATACTAATCTACTCAAAAGATACGCAGGAGCATCAAACACAAGTTCGAGGAGTTTTACAAAAACTGCAAGAGAACAAACTATTTGTCAAATTGGAGAAATGTGCTTTTGGAGTTTCACAGGTAGAGTTCTTGGGCTTTGTGATGTCGCCCGCAGGAATTCATATGGACAGACGGAAGATTCAAGCCGTACAAGAATGGAAGTCACCCACCTGCGTGAAAGAAGTAAATGTAAATGTAAATGTATGTGTCTTGTAAAGCGCACTGCTGCCCTGAGGCGTCGTGGTGCTGTAGACCGCTGGGGAACCCGTCCTGGTCATCCCTGTGAGATGGTCCCTCCTGGGTATCTCCAAGGTAAAACCAGGCATCCCCAGCGAATGTGGGGGGCCGTTGTGGAGATGAGGCAAGCTAAAGTCCAAGTCTAAGTCCAAGCGTTTATTGGTTTCGCAAATTTCTATTGGAGATTTATTGGAGAATTTTCTCGACGAATACTACCCTTGACACAACTACTGAAGAAAGGGACACGATTCGAATGGCCGGAGGAAGCAGAGCAAGCCTTTAAAGATTTGAAGATAGAGTTCACCACTGCACCTATTCTCCTTCATGCCAATCCGATGGAGCCTTTTTATGTCGAGACAGATGCCTCGGACCTAGCGATTGGTGGAGTTCTATCTCAAAGGAATAAGGTAACAGGCCAATTACACCCGGTGGTTTATCGATCCAGGAAGTTGACACCAGCAGAAATCAATTATACAATTACGGAAAAAGAGTTGCTGGCGATAAAAGACGCCTTCAAGGAGTGGAGACATTATCTAATGGGGGCCCACCACGTGGTAACAGTGTACACGGACCATCGAAACTTAAAATTCCTGAAGTCTGCCAGAACCTTGACACCTCGCCAACTCCGTTGGTCACTGTACTTTGCCGATTACGATTTCGTGATAACTTATCGGCCGGGTGCACAGAATGGAAAGGCGAATGCTTTGTCTAGGTTGGGAACCGGAGAAGAAAGAAATCCATTAAGCGCTCAAGTGATCATACCGAATACCAAGATTATAGGCACCACTGATATATTGAACTTTAAGGAAAAAGTAATCCAAGCTCTAACCACAGAAGAAATGCAGAAATGGGCGCAAGTGGAACCTGGAAGAGAAATTCGTGATGAATTACCATTTAAGGAAGGTGCATTGTATTTGCCGACTACAGCATTGCAGAAGCAAGCCTTACAGGAATGCCATGATCACCTGTTGGCTGGCCACAAGGGAGAGCTCAAGACAGCAGATCTAATTAAAAGAAAATATTGGTGGCCCCAGATGAATAAAGACATAGAACAATATGTAAAGACTTGTGAGATATGCGCTTAGGGAAAATCAGAACGGCACGCTCCTCAAGGCCTTTTGCAACCCCTACCCATTCCTCCTCATCCTTGGCATACAATCACCCTAGAGTTAATTACAGACTTACCATCCTGCCAAGGGACAAATACAATACTAGTAATAGTAGATGCATACACGAAAATGACACACTTCTTGGCCTTAAAGGGAATCCTTACAGCAAAACAGTTAGCTAGGCACTTTAGTACCCAGATTGTCAGGTTACACGGAATACCCAAGATCGTAATATCAGACCGGGGAACCCAATTTGTTTCACATTTCTGGAAGGCTTTTATGAAAGGGTTAGGAGTAGAAGCTCGTTTTTCCACCAGTTTCCATCCAGAGACGGATGGACAAACGGAAAGGGGGAACCAGGAATTGGAGCAATATTTACGGTTGTTCTTAATGAAACAGGAGGGAGAGTGGCCGGACTACTTGTGGACAGCAGAATTCGCTCATAAGAACGCGAAGAATGTGTCCACGGGTTATTCCCCGTTCTACTTAAACTATGGTAGACATCCAAATTCAGCAGTACAAGATGTTGAGCTCACAGTCCCAGCGGTCAAGGATTTGGTAGCTCATTTAAATTCAGTACATGAAATAGCATCAAAGAATCTAGTACAGGCTAAGGAAAAGTACAAGAAGTACGCAGATAAGAAAAGAAAGAAACCTCCTCCACTAGGAATTGGAGATAAAGTCTGGTTGAATACAAAAAATGTAAGGCTAAAAGGGAACCGAAAATTTCAGCCACGATTTATCGGCCCTTATCCAATTGCAGAGCAGACCGGTCTAGTGACCTATAAATTGACTTTACCCTCCCAATTCAAAATTCACCCAGTGTTTCATGTTTCCCTTTTGAAGAAGGCAGTTCCTAATTTGAGAAAAGAATCAATTCCAAACCCAATTCAGCTAGATACAGGAGTGGAGTTTGAAGTGAAAGAAATTCTGGACTCAAAATTAGTCAGAGGCAAACTGTATTATTTGGTAGATTGGAAAGGCTACAGTCCAGAGGAGCGGTCTTGGGAATTAGATTCAGATGTTCATGCTCCTAGGCTAATAAAAACTTTTTTATCAGCGTAATCCAACCAAGCCCAGGGTGGAAGGACCATCCTTGGTGGGGGGTACTGTCAGGATCCCTAATGTGAATTCCAAAGCGAAGCACAAGGAAGAAGTTTCTATAGGCGCTTTGTTTTCAAATGGGCTTCAATGGTCGAGTTTGTGGCATGCCCGCATTTCTAAGATGGCTGCTCAGGCACTGGGGTCGGCGGTCTAGTTGTTAACAAATCCAGAGAGACGATGTGACGCGCGCGCGTCTGAAGTAGTGCGCACTTTACTAAGACATTTCCTCAGAGAAGACGTGTTCGAGTGTGTTCCCAGTTCTGAAGTGAATATCTTGAGTAAGAAGTTTTCCAGAGTAAAGCTAGAGAGTAGTATTGAGTCAAGAAACCAATACTTACCGAAGAGGACAGTAAGCCGCTTGAGTCCGTAGTGGGCTACTTACCGGGAGTCGAGTACCGAGTCGCCTCGTCTCTACAGGAAACGAGAGAAGGCTTCAACCGCACCTGAAAAGAAGACAGAAGAAAGCTAAGTGAATTACTGATAGATTATTCGGTCACATTAAAATGATAAGTAATGTTTGGTGACGCAATAACTAAAGACTTACCAGAGTCAGCAGACATCCACATATAGAGTCCTGTAACAGAAAAAGAAGTACATTATAGAATTTACTGAGAAGAGTTTTCTAAGGAAAAAATTAATAGACAATCCCAACAGTTAACTAGGGAAGTAAGGAGAAAGACTTACCAGAGTATACCAGTTCCGCAGTACCCTAATAAAAGGAAGCAACAGGAAAAGTTAAAAGCTCGAAGGAGTTTATCTAGAAGACGACAGTGTTGAGAATAGATAGAATCAAGAAAAGAAAGAAAGGATACCTCAAGGAGAAAAAGAAGGCTACGAACAGAAACATTAATGGTAGGTTAAAAAGAGAAAGAGTTAAGAGACGCTTAAACTAAAGGATAAATGGGTATAATAAACGAATATATGTTTTACAGATAAATAGTGACAGCAATAACAAGAGAAGAAGAAAAGGCAGATTTGAACAGGAAGAGAGGCACAGAGTTCAGGATCCTGGGTAGGTAGAAAAATCATAAGAGAAGAGAAGAAGGGAGACAGAATAGAGAGGAGGACTATTAATTTGTTGTGTGCTTAGTTACCCTTAGGAGTCTTCAGTAGCAGAGTGATAGCTGAAGAATAATTCCAGATAGGAAGACCAGAAGGTCCAGAACCAGTACTTCTATTGTTTACTATTTTATCCAATTTCCCCCTTCCCCCTTGCTGATCAATTAGAACCAAAGACATTTCTTGGGGCTGAGTGATTGGTAGTGGGAGTCGGGAAGCTAGCGACTTTCTGTTCCTGTGCAAGACAACGGTAACCAGCGAGAAGCTGAAGGTGAGCTCTGACAGGCGTACCCCAAGGCTCATCCCTCAGCCCAACGCTGTTCAACATCTACATGGTACCGCTCGCCCATGTCGCACGACGTCACGACCTCAACATCATCTCCTACGCTGACGACACCCAGCTGATCCTCTCTCTCACCAAGGACCCCCACACCACCAAAACCAACCTCCACGAAGGAATGAAGGCTGTCGCCGACTGGATGAGGAACAGCCGACTGAAGCTGAACTTGGACAAGACGGAGGTCCTCATCCTCACAGCGACCCCCTCAGCCTGGGACAACTCCTGGTAGCCAACAGCACTAAGAACTCCCCCAACACCCACCGACCGTGCACGCAATCTAGGGGTCATCCTCGACTTTACCCTCTCCATGATGAAGCAGGTCAACGCCATCTCCTCCTCCTGCTTTAACACCCTCCGCATGCTCGGCAGGATCTTCAGGTGGATCCCCACCGAAATGAAAAGAAAGGTCACCCAGGCCCTCATCAGCAGTAGACTGGACTACGGAAACGCACTCTATGCAGGAGCCCCGGCCAAAATCCTGAAACGGCTCTAGCGCATCCAGAACGCCTCCACACGCCTGATCCTCAACATCCCTCGCAGCAGCCACATCAAACCTCACCAGAGAGATTTGCACTGGCTCCCTGTCAACAAGAGGATAACCTTCAAACTCCTTACCCATGCACACAAGGCACTCCACAACACTGGACCAGCGTACCTCAACAGCTGACTCAGCCTCTACACCCCCACCTGCCAGCTCCGCTCCGCAGACCGCGCACTCGCCACAAACCCCCGCATCTGAAGAGTGACCACCGACAGCAGATCATTCTCCCACCTCGCCGCCAAGACATGGAGCACCCTACCCATCCACCTACGGCAGACCGAAGACCTTCTGATGGGTGCAGACAGAGGGAAGAGGGGTGCAGAAAGAAGCAAATATGGTGTATAAAGAAGTAAAGAGGTGCATAAAGATACAAGAGTAGAGCAGAAAGAAGCAAGAGAGGTACTGAAATAGGCAAGAGGAGTGCAGGAAGAGGGGTGCCTTAAGAGACACAAGGAGTGCAGAAAGAGGCACAAAGGGTGCATTTAAGAAACAAAAGAAGTGCAGAAAGAAGGAACAGAGGTGCAGAAAGAGGCGAGAGGGGTGCAGAAAGAGGAAAGTGGTGTAGAAAAAGGCATGATGGGTACAGAAAAAAGCAAGAGATGCAGTAATAAGCAGGAGAAGTGCAGAATGAAGCAACAGAGGACAGAAACGTGGAACAGGGGTGGAGAAAGTGGTATGAGGGGTGCAGAAAGAAGCAGGAGAGGTACAGAAAGAAACAAAAGAAAAGCAGAAAGAAGGAACAGAAGAGAAGAATGATGCAAGAGGGGTGCAGAAAGAGAGAAGAAGGGTCCAGAAAGAAGCAAATGTGGTATAGAAAAAAGCAAAGAGGTGTAGAAAGAAGCAAGAGTAGAGCAGAAACAAGTAAGAGAGGTATTGAAATAGGCAAGAGGAGTGCAGGAAGACTGGTACATTAATAGACACAAGGAGTGCAGAAAGAGGCACAAGGGTGCAGAAAGAAACAAAAGAAGTACAGAAATAAATAACAGAGGTGCAGAAAGAGGCAAGAGGGGTGTAGAAATTGAGAAGAGGGGTGCAGAAAGATACACAAGTGGTGTAGAACTAAGCCAAGAAGACATGAAAGAAGCAAGAGAAGTGCAAAAGGAAGAAACAGACGTGAAGAACGAGGGATGAGGGGTGGAGAAAGAGGCAAACAATATGCAGAAAGAAGCAACAGAGATGCAAAAAGTGGAAACAGGGTAGACAAAGTAATAAGAAGGGTGCAGAAAGAAGCAAGAGAGGTGCAGAAAGAAACAAAAAAGTGCAGAAAAAAGTAACAGAGGAACAGGAAGGGTTAAGAGGGGTACAGAAAGAGGCAAAGGAGGTGCGGAAAGAAACAAGGGGTACAGAAAGAAACAACAGGAGTACAGAAAAAAGGAACAAATGCGCTGAAAGAGGCTAGAGGGATGCAGAAAGAGGGATGAGGGGTGCAAAAAGAGGCACAAGGGGTACAAAAAGAAGCAAGAGAGATGCAGAAAGAAGCAAGAGAAATGCAGAAAGAAGCAACAGAGATGCAGAAAGGTTGAAGTGGGGTGGAGAAAGAGGTAAGAGGTATGTAGAAAGAAACAAGAGTGGTGCAGAAAGAACCAAAAGAAGTGCAGAAAGAAGGAACAGAGGTACAGAAAGAGCAAACAGGGGTGCTGAAAAAAGCGAGAGGTGCAGAAAGACACAAAAAAGCACAGAAAGAAGGAACAGAGGTAAAGAAAGAGCAAACAGGGGTGCTGAAAAAAGCGAGAGGTGCAGAAAGACACAAAAAAGTACAGAAAGAAGGAACAGAGGTGCATGAAGAGGCAAGAGAAGTGCAGAAAGAGGGATGAGGGGTGCAGAAAGATGCATAAGGGGTGCAGAAAAAATTGTGAGGGGTGGAGAAGGAGGCAAGCGAAGTTCATAAAGAAGCAACAGAAATGGAAAGGGGGAAGAGGAGGCAGAGAAAGAAACAAAAGAAGGGAAGAAAGAAGCAACAGCGATACAGAAAAGAGCAAAGAGATATGCAGAAAGAAGGAAGAAGGGTGCAGAAAGAGGCGCAAGGGGTGCAGAAAGAAGTAGGAGAGGTACAAAAAGAAGGAAGAGAAGTGCAGAATGATGCAAGACGGGTGCAGACAGAGGGAAGAGGGGTGCAGAAAGAAGCAAATGTGGTGTATAAAGAAGCAAAGAGGTGCAGAAAGAAACAAGAGTAGAGCAGAAAGAAGCAATAGAGGTACTGAAATAGGCAAGAGGAGTGCAGGAAGAGGGGTGCCTTAAGAGACACAAGGAGTGCAGAAAGAGGCACAAGGGGTGCATGTAAGAAACAAAAGAAGTGCAGAAAGAAGGAACAGAGGTGCAGAAAGGGGGAGGTGGGGTACAGAAAGAGGCACGAAGGATACAGAAAGAAGCAAGAGAGTTGTAGAAAAAAACTAAAGAAGAGCAGAAAGAAGGAAAAGAGGTGCAGAAAGTGGCAAGAGGGGTGCAAAAAGAGGGAAGAGGGTTGCAGAAAGAAGCACGAGTGGTGCAGAAAGAAGCAAAGAAATGCAGATATAAGCAAGAGTTGTTTGGCAAGTTCTTGTTTGGTGGTCAAGACCACTAAAATGTACGGCCAAGCTCAAGTTCAAGTGTAATGATACGCCTGCAAGCACGGACTTACCTGGGCATTGCTGACTGCACCTGCATCTGGGACGGCAACGCTGTAGTTCTCCTCCGCCGCCATCTCAAACTTCGGCCGCAGTTGGAGGAGACTACAGCTCCCAGCATCCCTAGCGCCACACCGGACTTCCGCCCATTATCGCGCCCGGAGGCGCAGAAAAAGGAGAGGCTCCCTCGGCGGAGCGGGGGCATTTTGATACGCCTGCAAGCACGGACTTACCTGGGCATTGCTGACTGCACCTGCACCTGGGACGGCAACGCTGTAGTTCTCCTCCGCCGCCATCTCAAACTTCGGCCACAGTTGGAGGAGACTACAGCTCCCAGCGTCCCTAGCGCCACACCGGACTTCCGCCCATTATCGCGCCCGGAGGTGCAGAAAAAGAAGAGGCTCCCTCCGCGTTGTGGGACGCGCGCGGGTGGCGCCTGGCTAAGCCCGGGCAATGAGCGGGCCGTCTGTGGCCGTCCGGGGCCAGAGGAGGCCGGGCTGGGCCACTCCCCTAACTCATGTCCCGTACTGTATGTACTTTGAGTATTGATACAAGCAAGTGTAGGTAAAGGTGCTCTATGGTCTAAGTTGTATGCATACTATGATACATATGGTAACCGCCCCAGATATAAGGCTGCCTAGTTTGTCATCGTGGATCTAGTTGTGCTGCTTGGCCAGTTTAGCCCTCGGACATTTTTACATACCTCATATTATTTTAATTCGCTTATCCTAGTTTTGTAGGGTGCTAACACTTGATTTAATTTTGTTTCCTTGCATTAGCGATTGACTGTTCATATGTGATTTTATCCTGGCCTCACTATTTCCTCCTTTCATAGGCCTGTTGCTTCTAAGTACTGTATGTGCCTCTGCTAATATGAGTCACTCTTCCGAGCAATTGCACTTTAGATTCTGGAGGCTTATTGTTGTTTTTAAGCGCTGCATTTGCACGATTTATCTATCCTATTCTAGCCTTCCTTTGGAGTTATCATCCCCTGCATCTGCACTTTAGTTCCTGGAGGCTTATTGTTGTTCTTAAGCGCTGCATTTGCACGATTTATCTATCCTATTCTAGCCTTCCTTTGGCTTTATCCTCCCCTGCATCTGCACTTTAGTTCCTGGAGGCTTATTGTTGTTTTAAGCGCTACATTTGCATGATCTATCTATTCTACCCTTTCTTTGGCCTTATCCCCCCCAGCATTTGCACTTTAGACCTTGGAGGCCTGTTGTCTTAAGTATTGTATTTGTATTTGTCTATTAGCACGAGTCACTTTATTCTGACCCCATTCCCTTTTTGCATTTGTACTTAAGATACCTATTTGTATTTTCTGCATATGTGATATTTTACCTGATGGTTTTTATTGTCCTGTATTTTAGCCTGTGATTGTTTAATATTCTGTATTTTATCTTTTACACCTATCGTATGGACCTTTGACCGCTTAGGGCCTGTCCCCATTTGGTTGGGACTGCGAGGTATCTCTTCCCACAGAATTTTCTTATAACTAATCCAATTACCCGTCTGTAGTTGATTCAATTAAATAATTGCTAGTATCATGTCTATAAAGGGCAGTAGGAACAAACCAGCCGGTGGCGGAGTACAGGGGAAAGGCCCAATAGATAATTTCATTATAAGGGCAAATGAAGCCATAGATCAAGGTTTCAGCCTTTTGGAGCGTAGAGTCTCCCAAGATTTAGCTCTAGCAAGAAGATCATCCTTGGGACCACTTGCGTTAGCCAAAACCCCTACACAGGCCAAAGATAGTGCCTCCACAGTAGTAGAAGTATATAGTATACGAAACGAGGTTGACTTGTCAGCATCACACCTATTAACAGACTTACAATTAAGTTTGGCATTGGCAAAGTCTCCGGAATTACTTATTAGTACTACGCCAGTTGAGATAAGCACGAGGTGCTTAAGGGGTTGGAGAGAGGGTGCCATACGGAAACAAACAAAATCAATAACTATGCCAAAAACTAAAAAACCCTCCATGCCGAAGAGAAAGCAAGGGAAAGAATTAAATCATCATGGAAATAATGGTAGAGGGGATACTCATTTAGATGTGACAAATGCAGTTTCGGATGTCCAAAATAAAAAGTCCTCGGATATCCCGGGTGGAATATGCGATAAATGTGACAAATGTAACAAATGCAATAATTGTGAAACAAATAATCAGCTGTTGACAAGAATTGGGGACCTCTTTAAAACTTATTTGTCCCCTATAGAGTCCAGACTCATACAAATTGAAAAGCATTTGGCCACATTGAGTGCTACCTCAAAAGATTCCCTTAAGCATGGGGCCCCAAAGACTGGGGGAACTCAAATTAAATCTACAGACTCTAATTTGTCGGTGATACCCTCGAATGTAAAACTAAGTACCTTGCAGGCCCCAGATAAGCAAATGACCGATAAATCGCCTATTCTAACTGTAACTAATAGATAGGAAAATACCCTATCCAATGCCACTACACTTTCCAAAAGGGACCAGGACATGGGTGCGAAAGAGGATAGACTTACATTTAATCTGCCCTCTGAAGCTAGCCCCTATGCGGTGATTATGACAGGGGTTCCAGATTTGGCGAGTCATATTGAGGAATCGAGCTGGTCACTAAAGAATAAAGTCCAGCACTGGCTCAATAATAATCGCCCACTACCCCCCCACCAGTCAAGTAGGATTTTATTGGTACGTAGAGTACCATGGATAGGGAAAGAGAAGAAAAAGATCCATGGCGACTGCGTAATTATCAATTTTGAGGACCCAAATACTGTAGATTACATATGCTCATGGAGAAATCAAGGACGTAATGAGCGCATTGAAACAAAAAGATTTGCTTTCTTTTACCCCTCCATGAGTTGTCTTGGGTCAGGTTACAAAGATGGAAATTGGAGCAGAATAGGCCATCGGAACTGGAAAGGGGACTGGGGAGAGTGGGGAGCGTGGAATCACAGTGATAGAAGCTTTTTGGGAAAATACAGAGGGATCCCGACTTTTAATAGGTATAGTTGTTTGGAGTCTGTAGATTGACCCATAGTTGCTATTGGTTCCCCAACCAGAGAGCGGGAGGGGCAGAGAATGAATAATGGTAGAGTTAACCAGATGGTTTACAGTCATTCAAAACCAACTCTGGAAAATAGGAACACAGTCAAAGATGCAGCTGTAGTACCTACCACTCAATGTTTATTAATAGCAGGGACAAATAATGCAGGGACTGCTGCAATGGGAAACACTGGGGGTAGCGAAGGGACTGTCAAGCCCAGATACAGACCTTTAAGCACGGGGATTGAAATTGGAGAAAGTGTAAAACCCTGCCCAGAAAAGTCGACCAAAACCAGCTTTAATATCCTCAGCTGGAATGTCGCAGGGCTAGAGCCTAGACTACTGGATTCCAACTGGTTAAGGACATTACAGGATTACGATATAATAATGTTCCAGGAGACTTGGCCTATTACGGACCTTCAGATAGAAGGTTTCCATTGTAACAGTGTAATTGCAACCAAGACTGATTATGGCCGCGCTAAGGGTGGGTTATTGATTGGTGTTAGGATAACAGCAGGTGGAAGTATAAAGTCAATCCCAACCAATAACCCCAATATTCAGGTTATCGAATATAAAAGGAAGGTTCCCATTTATGTGAATAATTTTTATAATAATGATTTTTATTCAACCCCAAACAAAAATGTTATAAAACTTTTTAAATTTTTATCGGATATTATCGAACCATCAGATAACAGCAGAGGAAACAGGATCATTTTAGCAGGGGATTTTAACGCTAAAATCACTAAATTAAAAAAAATAGAAGGAGACATGCATACCGACCGCGCATTAAAACGCGGTATAGAACTGCATTGTTTTATCCGTGAACATGCTCTAACTAAAGTGATGGACATAAACCATATTCCCACAACAGTTAACGTTCCGACATTCAGAGGCAGAGATTATAGCTCAATTATTGACTACATTTTTATGTCCACCGAGCTAATTGATTGTCTCCTAACAGCCGGGGTCCTGGAAACTGCTTTTGGCGATCACAATGCATTAGTGGCTAAAATTAAACTGGGTCCTTCGCCAGTGTTTACAAGTTTTCCAGGTGCTAGAGATATCAGCCCCGTCACAAACAATCTGAGGTTGAAATGGAGGGGGGTTGATAGAGGAAAAGTGGTTGAGCATGTTATAAATAAGTACCAACTTTTAATTGACTCATGTATATTCTTAGACGGGAATAATCAAAGGATAATTGAAGATTTTACCAGTCTATGTACAGCTATAAAAACATTCCTAACCGTGCCTAACCAAAGGATAGGTAAGGACCCTAGGTGGTTTGACAGAAATTGTTCTGTTGCTAATAGGGCCTTACGTAAAGCATTGAATGCAAAACCGAGATCCCAATTGGAGGTTAGGGCGGCAAGGAAGGAATATAAGTCTGCAATAGAAGTACGCAAGGCAGAGATTCTGAGAGAGCATTGGGAGGAGCTATCTGATGCCGCAATAGGAAAGAATGCATCTACTTTCTGGCCGGTAGTGAAAAAAATGCGCAATATGAGAAGCCAATTATCCACAATTAATTGTATTATTTCGAGTGACCGATGGGAAGATCACTTCTCAAAAGTATATGCCATGCCCGCAACCGCTAACGATGAATATATACCCGGTCAATTGTGCTCCATACAGATTAGTCTAGGCGAGGTAACTGTGGCTATTAAACAAAGTCTTGGCAATAAGGCCCCTGGGCCAGATGGTTTCCCAATAGATATAATTAAATGGAAACCAGAATTTTGGGCACCGATTTTAACGAATGTTTTTAACAGTATACCCTTAGTACCCATGCCTGATACCTGGTCCACAAGTATAATTGTACCAATATATAAGAAAGGGGAGAGAACAGACCCAGTAAATTATAGACCTATTTCACTTCTGGATAACACATTGAAAATTTTGGGACGAGTCCTATATAATAGAGTAAACACATGGGCAGAGGAATTAGGTGTCTTGGATCCGTGTCAAATGGGTTTCCGAAGTAGGGTTGGGACGACAGAGCAGTGTCTAAATTTAAACTTAATAATTGGCAAATATAATATCGCCAGGTCGTCACCAATCTACCTAGCTTTTATGGACTTAAGGTCCGCTTTTGATTTTGTAAATAGGTCTAAATTGTGGTCTATTCTTTTAAATTATGGTCTAGATGCTCCCCTTGTACATTTTTTGGCCTATTTGCACACAGACACAAAAGCCCAAGTAAGGATTGGGATGGCGGGGGAAACCTCTGGGGCCATTAGAGTGGAAAGAGGAGTTAGGCAGGGGTGCGTTTTAGCTCCCCTGCTGTTTATTATTTATATCAACGGGTTAAGTAACTCCTTAAAACTGACCACTATGGATGTCCCAAAAATAAGGGAGAGGCCCCTACCAACATTGCCCTACGCAGATGATGCGGTCCTCATGGGTCTCACTCCGAATGCCCTGGGTACTTTGGTCAAAAGCTTTGTACAGTATATGGATAAGTTGGATCTCAAAGTAAATTTAAAAAAATCCTTAATTATGTCCTGCGGACCAGGGAAAAGACAGCTTAGCGCAATTTCGGTGGGAACTGACAAATTATATTCTACAAATACTTTTCCCTATTTAGGGATGGTTTTTGCTGCGAACAGCTCGTGGAGTGGGCATTTGGCCCACGCCAATAGCAAGTTCTCAAAAGCCATCAATTCTATTCTCAGTCTCCCACGGCCTAAGAAAACAGTAGCTACCACAGCTATTTTAAAAACTTTTAAATCGCAATGTGCCCCGGTAGCAACTTATGGTGCTGAGATATGGGGTCTGGTTAAGACTCCTAGTATTCAAACCGAGGAAAACCGTTTCTGTCGGAAACTCCTTCGAGCCCCCATTGCCACCTCGGAGTATATCTGTCATTGCGAATTGAACTTGCAATATATAACAGATTTTATAGCAACAAGACCTGCCTTGTTTTGGCTAGCAATCTGGAGGAATACAGCGGCCTCTCTAACCCATGAAATTATAAGAGACTGTCTAAATTGCGAGAAAGGGTTGAGAATTCCGTGGCTTGCTGGTGTTTTTAAGATACTACGTAGTGTGGGCAAAAGCGATTTATTTACTGACCCTACTAAAATTGAGCCCACAGATAAAAATGAAATTAAGTTTGCACTGTACGCACTTTATAGCACCACGAGATTGGAAGCGGAACTAACCAAATCAACTGTCCAGGCTTATGTAAACAAAGACTTATACAGACAATCAATTCCCCTATATCTCACGTTACCCATGACAAGCTGGGAAAGATCACTACTGCTTCGTCTAAAGGCAGGTACTGTTAGATTTTTATTATGTTTTCCATTAGGTTATTTTTCCTCGAAATCAGAAAATATGTTATGCCCTTGCAATGGAGTGAGTCTACAAAATGATTTAAATTTTTTCTTTTTTTGTAAATTTTATAAAAAATATATTAAATGGTTTTTACTCCCATATTTTAAAAAACAAAGACCACTTTCCTTGGAACAGTCTTATGTGATGTTGCTTACTCTGGAAACTGATGAATTGATCTTTCGTGCTAGTACCTTTCTGAGAGTTGTAACCTATGTACGCAAAACAATGGAAAACCCTTGAAATAATTTTTGTGCCAAATAATTTGTGACCACGCATTGTGTATTGTAAGAATATATATTGGTTTTACATTTGGGTCTGTATATATGCGACTGCTTTTATGAATTTGAAAAATTCGAATAAAGATGATTTTGAACTTTGAACTTTGATTTGTGCAGAAAGAAGCAACAGAGGAGTAGAAAGAGGCAAGAGGGGTGCAGAAATAAGCAAGAAATGTGCAGAAAGAAGCAAGAGATGTGCAGAAAGAAGGAACAGATGTGCAAAAAGAGGCAACAGGGGTAAAGAAAGAGAGAAGAAGTGTGGATAAAGAGGCAAAGGGGTACAGAAAATAGCATGAGAGCTGCAGAAAGAAACAAACACGTGCATAAAGAAGGAACAGAGGTACAGGAAGGGTCAAGAGGGGTACAGAAAGGGGCACAGGAGGTGTGGAAAGAAGCAAGAGGTACAGAATGAAACAACAGAGGTGTAGAAAAAAGGAACAAAGGTGCAGAAAGAGGCTAGAGGGGAGCAGAAAGAGGGATGAGGAGTGCAGAAAGAGGCATGAGGAGTGCAGAAAGAAGCAAGAGAGATGTAGAAAGAAGCAAGAGAAACCATAAAGAAGCAACAGAGATGCAGAAAGAAACACATGAAGGGCAGAAAGAAGGAACAGAGGTGCATAAAGAGGCAAGAGTAGTGCAGAAAGAGGGATGAGGGATGCAGAAAGAAGCATGAGTGGTACCAAAAGAGGCAAGAGGGATGCAAAAAGAGAGAGGAGGGGGGCAGAAAGAAGCAATTGATGTACAGAAAGAAACAAAAGAAGTGCAGAAAGAAGAAATATAGGTGTAGAAAAGGGCAACAGGGGTGCAGAAAGAAGGAAGAGGGGTGGAGAAAGAGGCAAGAGGCTACAGAAGGAAGCATGCGAGATGCAGAAAGAAACAAGAGAAGTGCAGAAAGAAGAAACAGAGCTGCAGAAAGAGGAAGAGGGGTGCAGAAAGAGGCAAAAAGGGTGAAGAAAGAGGGAAGTGCAGTGAAGAAAGAGGCAAAAGGGTGCAGAAAGAAGCATGAGAGCTGCAGAAAGAATTAACAGTAGTGTAGAAAGAAGGACAGATATGCAGAAAGAGTCAAGAGGGGTGCAGAAAGAGGCAAAAGGGGTGCAGAAAGAAGCAAGAGCTACAAAAAGTAGCAAAAGAAGTACAGAAAGAAGGAACAAAGGTGCAGAAAGAGGCACAAGGGGTGCAGAAAGAGGGTTGAGGGTTGCAGAAGGAGGTACGAGGGGTGCAGAAAGAAGCAAGAGAGATGTAGAAAGGGGAAGTAGTGTGGAGAAAGAGGCAAGAGGGATAAAGAAAGAAACAAGAGAGGTGCAGAAAGAAGCGAGAGGTGCAGAAAGAAACAAAAGAAGGGCAGAAAGAAGGTGTATAAGGTGGCAAGAGGGGTGCAAAAAGAGGGATGAGGGGTGGACAAAGAGGCAAGAAAAGTACAGAAAGAAGTGACAGAGATTCAAAAAGGGGGAACAGGTGTGGAGAAAGTGGCAGGAAGGGTGCAGAAAGAGAGAACAGGGGTGCATGAAGAGGCGCAAGGGGTACAGAAAGAAGCAATAGAGGTGCAGAAAGAAACAAAAGAAGTACAGAAAGAAGGAACAGAGGTGCAGAAAGAGGCAGGAGGGCTGCAAAAAAGAAGCAAACGAGCTGCAGAAAGAAACAAATTAAGTGCAGAAAGAAGGAACAGATGTGCAGAAAGAGGCAAGAGGGGTGCAGGAAGAGGGAAGAGGGGTCCAGAAAGAGGTAAAAGGGTGCATCAAGAAGCAAGAGAGGTATAGAAAGAAACAAAAGAAGTATAGATAGAAGGAACAGAGGTGTAGAAAGAGGCAGGAGGGGTACAGAAAGAGGAAAGATGGATGCATAAAGAGGCACAAGGGGTGCAGAAAGAAGCAAGAGAGGTGCAGAAAGAAGCAAGAGTAGTGCAGAAAGAAGCAACAGAGGTACAGAAAAAATGATGAGGGTGGAGAAGGAGGCAAGCAAACTTCATAAAGAAGCAACAGAAATGAAAAGGGGGAAGAGGGGGCAGAGAAAGAAACAAAAGAAGTGAAGAAAGAAGCAACAGAGATACAGAAAAGAGCAAAGAAATATGCAGAAAAAAGGAAGAGGGGTGCAGAAAGAGGCGCAAGGGGTGCAGAAAGAAACAAGGGAGGTACAGAAAGAAGCAAGAGAAGTGCATAAAGAAGCAACAGAGATGCAGAAAGGGAGAAGTGGGGTGGAGAAAGAGGGAAGAGGGATACAGAAAGAGAGTTGCAGAAAGAAACAAAAGTAGTGCAGAAAGAAGCAACAGAGGTGCAGAAAGAAGGATGAGTGATGGAGAAAGAGGCAAGAGAAGTGCAGAAAGAAGCAACGGAGATGCAAAGAGGGGGAGCAGGGGTGGAGAAAGTAGAAAGACGGGTGCAGAAAGAAGCAATAGAGGTGAAGAAAGAAACAAAAGAAGTGCAGAAAGAAAGAACAAAGGTGCAAAAAGAGGCAAGCGGGGTGCATAAAGAGGGAAGAGGGGTATAGAAAGAAGCAAGAGGGGTGTAGAAAGAAGCAATAGAGGTGCAGAAAGAAACAAAAGAAGTCAGAATGAAGCAACAGAGGGCAGAAAGTGGGAACAGGGATGATGAAAGTGGCAAGATGGGTGCAGAAAGAAGCAGGAGAGGTGCAGAAAGAAACAAAAGAAGAGCAGAAAGAAGGAACAGAAGTGCAGAATGATGCAAGAGGGGTGCAGAAAGAATTAAGAATAGGGGTGCAGAATGGGAGAAGTGGGGTGGAGAAAGAGGGAAGAGTGATACAGAAGGAAACAAGAGAGTTGCAGAAAGAAACAAAAGTAGTGCAGAAAGAAGGAAGAGGGGTGAAGAAAGAGGCAGAAGGGTTGCAAACAAAAGGGTAAGAGGTGCAGAAAGAATCAAGAGAAGTGCAGAGAGAAGCAACAGAGGTGCAGCAAGAAAAATGAGGGATGGAGAAAGAGGCAAGAGAAGTGCAGAAAGAAGCAACAGAGATGCAAAGAGGGGGAGCAGGGGTGGAGAAAGTAGACAGACGGGTGCAGAAAGAAGCAATAGAGGTGTAGAAAGAAACAAAAGAAGTGCAGAAAGAAAGAACAAAGGTGCAAAAAGAGGAAAGAGGGGTGCATAAAGAGGGAAGAGGGGTATAGAAAGAAGCAAGAGGGGTGTAGAAAGAAGCAATAGAGGTACAGAAAGAAACAAAAGAAGTACAGAAAGAAGGAACAGAGGTGCAGAAAGAGGCAAGAGGGGTGCAGAAAGAGGAAAGAGTGTTGAACAATAAAGCATGAGGGCAGCAGAAAGAAGCAAGAGAGGTACATAAATAAGCAGGAGAAGTTAGAATGAAGCAACAGAGGGCAGAAAGGGGGAAAAGGGGTGGAGAAAGAGGCAAGAGGGGTGCAAAAAGAGTGAAGAAGTACAGAAGGAAGCAACAGAGTTACAGAAAGAGGAAAGAGGGGTACACAAAGAGGGAAGCGGATGTGAAAGAGGCACATGGGGAACAGAAAGAAGAAAGATGTGCAGAAAGAAACAAAAGAAGTGCAGAAAGAAAGAACAGAGGTGCAGAAAGAGTCAATGGGGTGCAGAATGAGGGTGAATGGGTGGAGAAAGAGGCAAGGGGTACAAAAAGATGCAAGAGAGCTGCAGAAAGAAACAGAAGAAGTGCAGAAAGAAAGAGCAGAGATGAAAAAAGGGGGAACAGGGGTGGAGAAAGAACCAAGAGAGGTACAGTGAGAAACAAAAGAATTGCAGAAAGAAGGAACTGAGGTGCAAAGAGAGGCAAGAGGGTTGTAGGAAGATGGATGTGAAAGAGGCACAAGGGGTGCAGTAAGAAGCAAAAGTGGTACAGAAAGAAACAAAAGAAATGCAGAAAGAAGGAACAGAGGTGCAGAAAGAGGCAGGAGGGGTGCTGAAAGTGGGTAGAGCAGTGCACAAAGAAGCAAGTGAGGTGCAGAATGAGGCAAGAGATTTGCAGAAAGAGGCAAAAGAGGTGCATAAAGTAGAAGAGATTAATATAAAGAGGCAAGAGAAGTGCAGAAAAAGAACGAAAGGTACAGAAAGAAGCAACAGAAATGCAGAAAGAGGGAAGAAATGTGCAGAAAGAAGCAAGAGTGGTTTGAATACCATTAGTATTTATTTAACACCCACATTTAGCAATAAGTAACCAGTGACCATTCAAGGTTTGCAAAGGACCTTCCACCACGCTGTAACACTCGTTGCTGCATTTTTTGTAACGTTTGAGCCATTTGAGCTAGAAACAAGGCTTTTTTTGTTCAAATCTGTGGATTAGGCAGTAGATGATGGCTTATGTGGCTAATTGTGTGAAAGTCAGTGATGCCAAGCTGTTGCATAATTCTAGTGGCCCTGCTCATACCTCTGACTAGGTCCAGAAGTGCTCCTCAGGGATTCCTTTTTTTTTGGTCTCATTGAGTTCACAGTTTAACATCTATTGAAACGAGGAAGACTAAACCTGGGGTTACCATTCCACATCACAGAATACATAATTACTCTCCATAACACATGATCCCACTCCACATAATTCTTATACGATAAATACCACATACTTTCTATCCACATAATTTCACTGCACAATACACCATATAATTCAACTACACACAACGTACATCCACTCCACTCCAAGAAACATTAGTAAAAACGTTTACATTTACAATGCTAATAGCTCTAACTCCTGCAAATGCAAGACCTATTACATTACAAATTCAGCTGGATTGCTGAGAGGTGGTCTGAGGCCAAGCCCCTATTTATCTCACTCTTCAAACGTGCGTTATGGTGCCCCCCATGCATTTTTTCAAAAAGAGCCCCGGGGAGGTGGGGGGAGGTGGGGGTACTCGGGGCTGCAAGGGGCGGAGTACCCCCGCACATTATGAGCAAAGCCCGATGGAGGTGGTGGTCCAGTGGGCCGAGGGGGCCCCATCGGGCCCCCACTTCATAAATTTGGATTGCCAATACAGTAAGTTTCTCGAGGCAGTAATAATGCATTGCGGGATTTGCATACACTATGCTATGTCATGTGGGGACATGAACATAAAAGCACTTGTGCCTGGCTACCTCTTCACCTATGATTAAGGCATTCTGCCGAAGCGCATCAGGTTTATGTACCTGCAGCCACTTTTTGCATATAAATAAACACTGCTTAAGCTCCATGAATTGGCCTCAGCACCTTTTTGTTGGGGAATTCATTACCGGGAGTTTCTGTTCCCATCAGCTGAGGCCGCCCTGCAGGGTCGGGGGCCCCCGTCGACATAAGACTGTTTAGGGATATATATATATATATATAAATATAATTCACTGAAAAAAACATAGGTTTCAGGCACGTTATAGTTAGGAATTAGCATTTAAAAACCCTTAGAAATCCACTGAAAAAAACAATAGGTTTCAGGGGCGTTATAGTTAGCTGCACATTTCACTCTTACAAAATCATTTAAATTCCCCCGTTATAGTTAGTTCAGCTAACTATAACTCGTATGCCCGCAATGCACTGCTGATGATGTCACATATTACATCACTCATGACGTGGGCCCGATTCACAGAATTAACTTAAGACAAAATCCTAAACTTACTACTTTTGGTATTCACAGAAGTTAGGATATTGTCTTAAGTTTGTCTTAAGACAAACTTAAGACAGACTTAAGACAGTCTTAAGACAGACTTAAGACAGTCTTAAGACAGACTTAAGACAAACTTAAGACAGACTTAAGACAGACTTAAGACAGACTTAAGTTAGGATTTTGTCTTAAGTCTGTCTTAAGTCTGTCTTAAGTCTGTCTTAAGTCTATCTTAAGTTTGTCTTAAGTCTGTTTTAAGACAGTCTTAAGTCTGTCTTAAGACTGTCTTAAGTCAGTCTTAAGTTTGTCTTAAGAAAAAAATCCTAACTTCTGTGAATACCAAAAGTAGTAAGTTTAGGATTTTGTCTTAAGTTAGTTCTGTGAATCGGCCCCAGTGTCAGTGACATCGCTCATGACATCACTGATGACATCTCAAATGACATCACTGATGACATCACTGATGACATCATCCAGTGAATGTGTGTTTTTCTGAAAATTAAATATGTATTATATATGTATATCTCAAGGTCGATGGAAGAATAAATGGGTATATAAGTGTTTAAATGGATGATTTTTTTCTGAAAAATTGATTGTATAACTGACTGATTAAGTGTATCTTAGTGAATACATGGGTTAGTGAATACTGTTTAAATATGTAAATATCTGTATCAGTCTCTCACTTTGTGTATAAGTGGCTACAACTGTTGGTGAGTAGCTACATGAGTGTCTATATAGGTTATTAGTTGTTTTTTGAGTATCAGTATGAGTGTCTGAGTGTCTGTATGGTTCGGTGGGGGGTATTACATTGTGCATAGATGCATGAATGAGTGACTCACCGTTTGTATGTGTTGAAGACAGCATGTGTGCAGGACTGTATGGGTGGATGAGTGCATGTATAGGTGTGTTAGTGAGTGAATGACTGTCTCAATAGTGTCTTTATGAGTAACTACATATGTTTTAAACTAGTATATGTGATTATTGGTGTATATAAGTGAGTATATGTAAGACTTCCTGTATGAATAAGAATGTGTTTCTATAAGTGATTGTTTAAAAGACTAAGTGTGTGTAAGTTTCTATAGAAGCAAGTGTGGTGGTGTGTGTATACCTGTATATGCAAGTAAATGGATGTTTTATTCTTTATTAGCATGAGTGACTATGTGTGTGAGTAACTCTATGGATGAGTGGCAGTGTGTAACAGGATGTATAGGTGTATGAGTACATATGATGAGTGAGTACATGTATGAGTGACTATATAGGACTGTTGGTGAATGAGTGGATATGTATATAGATATTAGAACTACTGTATAGGTTGTTGTAACTGGTATTGGTGTGTCCATTGTTTTGAAAATGTTAGTTTCTATTTTTGTTTGTGTGTATCAAAGGTTCTATTAGGGTGAGAGGAGGTCTGCCACTCTATCACAAGGATGATGTCATCAGTGATGTCATTTGACATGTCACTGACAATGTCATGAGTGATGTCACTGATCATGTCATGAGTGATGTAATATGTGACGTCATCAGCAGTGCATTGCAGGCGCGCGAGTTATAGTTAGCTGAACTAACTATAACAGGGGAATTTCAACGGTTTTGTACGAGTGAAATATCCAGCTAACTATAACGCCCCTTAAACCTATGGCTTCTTCAGTGAATTTCTAAGGTTTTTTAAATGCTAATTCCTAACCATAACGTGCCTGAAACCTATGGTTTTTTCTGTGAATTTCAAAGGTTTTTAAAATGCTAATTTCTTACAATGCCTACAGAGATAGGACATGTGAAGAAAGAAGAAAATACTCATAGAATGAAAAAAAAAGAAATGCAGAAAGAGGCAACAGAAGTCCTCAAAGACGAATAAAAGTGCAGGAAGAAGGAAAACGTGCAGAAAGAACAAACAGAGGAGCAGAAAGAAGCCTTGTTCAAAAATCATCCTGTACCCTCAACTTTTTCAGACGGATACTGGTGGTAACTGAGTCTGACTTACCGTCCTAGAGCCAGTGCTATGTTTAAAGACACTTAGAATACAGTGAAAACACCTACATACACTAGGGAACACTATGCGTTGAGGTCCCCCTGTGATTAGCATGACCTCCTCTGTAAGCCCCTAGTATATAATAGGGCAGGGGGATTAAAACTACCTCTTAAAAAACACCACAGGGTGTGTTTGCACACGTCACCTCAGGCCCCGTCCCCTCCCTTCACCACTGTGAAAACACGCTCTGTGGAAGTTTTAAGTTGGGAGATTAAGTCCCCTTGAATCCTGAGTGTCCCTAGGGTCCAACTAGCCCTCTAGGTACCTCCAGTGAGCGCCACCGAGCTGCGTTGCAGAGAGGTGTTAAAAAGGGCATGGCCTAGTCCACCTCTCTGCAACGCAGCACAGTGGCACTTACTGGAAGCACCTGGTGGGCTAGTTAGCCCCCAGGGGCCCTCAGGATTGAAGGGGAATTATTTCCCCAACTTAAAATGCGCCATAGGGCGTGTTTTCACACGTCACCACAGGCCCCGTCCCCTCCCTTCCCCACTGTGTAAACATGCCCTGTGGCTGTTTTAAATTGAGAGATTAAGTCTCCTTGAATCCTGACGGTCCCTAGGGGCAAATTAGCCCACTAGGTACGTCCAGTAAGCGCCATTGCAGTGAGGTGTAAAAAGAGGCATGGCCTGGACCACCTCTCTGCAACGCAGTGCAGTGGGACTTCCTGGAAGCACCTGGTGGGCTAGTTGGCCCCCAGGGTCCTTCAGGATTGAAGGGGAATTATTTCCCCAACTTAAAATGCACCACAGGGCGTGTTTGCACACGTCAACTCAGGCCCCATCCCCACCATTCACCACTGTTTAAACACGCCCTGTGGCCATTCTAACTTGAGAGATTAAGTCGCCTTGAATCCAAAGGGTCCCTAGGGTCAAACTAGCCCACTAGGTACCTCTAGTAAGTGCCACAGAGCTGCATTGCAGAGAGGTGTAAAAAGGGGTGTGGCCTCTGAACACCTGTCTGCAACGCAGCTCCCTGGCGCATACTGGAGATACCCGTTGGGCTAGTTGCCCCTCAGGGACCCTCAGTATTGAAAGAGAATTAATTCCCCAACTTACAACTCGCCACGGGCCGCGTTTGCACAATGATGAAGGAATGGGGCGTGGCCTGGAGTGACATGTCTGCAAACATGCTCTGTGGCACGTTTTAAGTTGGAGAATTAATTCCTCCTCAATCCTGAGTGTCCCTGGAGGCCAACTAGCCCACCAGGTACCTTATGTATGCACCAGAGAGCTGCGATGCAGAGAGGTGTTCAGATGCCACGCCCCTTTTTACAAGACTCCGCAACGCAGCTCCGTGGCACTTACTGGAGATACATGGTGGACTAGTTGGCCCCCGGGGACCCTCAGAATTGAAGAGGAATTAATTCCACAACCTAAAAGTCACACAGGGCGTGTTTGCACAAATGTCACCTCAGACCCCGCCCCCTCCCTTCACCACTGTGCAAACACACCCCGTGGCACTTTTTAAGTTAGGAGATTAACTCCCCTTGAATCCTGAGGGTCCCTGGGGTGAAACTAGCCCACCATGTACCTCCATTGAGCGCCACAGAGCTGCGTTGCAGAGAGGTGTAGAAAGGGGCGTGGCCTCAGAACACCTCTCTGCAACGCAGCTCCCTGGCGCATACTGAAGGTTCCTGGTGGGCTAGTTGGCCCCCAGGCACCCCTAGTATCCAAGGGGTACTAGTTCCCTGGTGCATTTGCAGAGTGCTGCAGGGAGGGGGGGGGCCTTTTGCGCGATGTTGGTCTTTTTTAAATATTTTTTTTAAGAAGGGGGGCTGTGTGGCCCCCCTTCTTTTCCTAATTTTTTGGCCCTGGGGACCCCATCCTCAGGGCCTGACCCCCTTTTTTTTTAATAAAAAGGTGGAAGCGGGCCGTGTGGTCCCCCTCCCGAGGCCATAATTGGTCCCGGGGACCTCATCCACCGGGGCCTGGCCATTTCTTTAATTACTTTTTTGAGGGGGGCTTCACAGCCCCCCTCCTCCGGCCATTTATGGCCCCCGGGGAACCCATCCCCCAGGGCCAGCCTTTCCTTTTTTTTTTTTTATAACTGGGGAGGGGGGCCCCATCCCTGGGGCTCGCCCGCTCCGTTGGGGACCGTGGGGGGGTCCCCAATCCCCCCACGGTCCCGCCATCTCCCCGCGTCCCTCGGGAGCCGACATTGATTTTCCACATGGGGAGCTGCTAAGATGTAGCTGCCCGTGTGGAAAAGCAATCGTCTTTAGTTTTTGGAAGAGAGAGCAGGTTACCTGCTCTCTCTTCCGAATACCAAAGCAGAGTTTGCTATGGCAGGGCGGAAGCCGCGAGGCTCCTTCCCTGCCATAGTGAACTACAGTGTCCCGGGTGTGGGCACCCCAGGAAACTGCGGGAGCCAGCCCTGGGGGTGGTGGCCCCCAGGGCCAACAAATAAATACTTAGTGGCCCGGGAAGGTGGAGGTCCCCGGGGTGTGGGGGGCGTGTGCCCCCCGCTACACATAAATTAATTATGGTCCCCTGGTGCTTGGATGCCCCCCCATGTTTAAAATTAAAGCCCCGTGGCAAATATTTTCTTAAAGCCCCAGGGATGGTGGTCCCAAGGGCTTGGGGGGGCTTTGAGATGTAGTCAGTGATGTCATCAGTGATGTCACTGACAATGTCATGAATAATGCAATATGTGACATCATCAGCAGTGCATTGCGGGCACGCAAGTTATAGTTAGCAGAACTAACTATAACGGAGGAATTTCTATGGTTTTGTACGAGTGAAATGGTCAGCTAACTATAACAACCCTGAAACCTATGTTTTTTTCTGTAAATTTCTAAGGTTTTTTAAATGCTAATTTCTAACTATAACGTCTCTGAAACCTATGTTTTTTTCAGTGAATATATATATATACACACACACATATATAAACATCTATATAATCTGCATATCTATATAAATACAAATATAAATGCATGCATACATATACATGTATGCATACATATGCATGTTATGTACATGAAAGTTTGAAAAACACTAATACAGGGAAAGCTAAAAAGTCACCTAATTACAAATAGAATTGCTTTAACTTAAACGAGGGCAAGACCTATTGCATTTTCAATGCTTGTTTACTTTGGTTCCATCAAGAAGCCATTCAGATGTGTCACACATTTGCCATAAATTCTGAATGGTAGCACTCTAGTTGCTCATTAGATCACTGTAGTAAAGCTACTGCTCACCAGGGAAGTCTGTTGCTGGTATTCAAAGTGCATGTTTCAATCTGCATGTCAGAATTTTTTAATGAAATAGAAGAGGCACTAATCATAATTTGTATGGCAAAATGAACCCCCTCATTGCATTCCTTTTAAATTAAACTACTCCCTCTCTACTACTCACTCTACTACTCTCTACTACTCACTCTCTACTACTCACTCTCTACTACTCACACACTACTACTCACTCGCTAATACTCTCTACTACTCACTCTCTACTACTCTCTACTACTATTCACTCTCTACTACTCACTCTCTACTACTCGCCCTCTACTACTCGCTCTCTACTACTCTCTGCTACTAACTCTCCACTACTCACTCTCTACCACTCACTCTATACTACTCTCTACTACTCACTCTCTACTACTCTACTACTCTCCACTACACACTCTCTACTACTCTCTACTACATACTCTACTACTCTCTACCACTCACTCTACTACTCTACTACTCACTCTACTACTCTCCACTACTCTCTCTCTACTACTCACTCTCTACCACTCACTCTCTACTACTCACTCTACTACTCTCTAGTCCTCACTTTCTACTACTCTCTCTCTAGTACTCACTCTCTAGTGCTCACTCTCTAGTACTCACTCTCTACTACTCTCTACTACACACTCTCCACTACTCACTCTCTACTACTCACCCTCTAATACTCGCTCTCTACTACTCTCTACTACTCACTCTCTACTACTCACTCTCTACTACACTCTCTACTACTCACTCTCTACTACTCACTCTCTACTACACTCTCTACCACTCACTCTCTACTATACACTCTACTACTACTCACTCTACTAATCACTCTCTGCTACTCACTCTACTACTCTCTACTACTCACTTTCTACTCTCTACTCTCTATTACTCATCCTCTACTCTCTACCTTTCTAGCTCTCTCTAGCTCTCTCTCTACTACTCTCTACCTCTAACTCTCTACCTCTACACCTCTACTTCTCTACCTCTCTCTACATGCACACATATGCACATATATATATGCATTTATTTATGAATGTGTATATATATACATACATATATAAACATTTATATAATCTGCATATCTATATAAATACAAATATAAATGCATGCATACATATACATATACTTATATGCATACATATGCATATTATGTAAATGAAAGTTTGAAAAACACTAATAAAAGCAAAGCTAAAAAGACACCTAATTACTGAGTGATGTCATCAGTGATGTCACTGACCATGTAATGAGTGATGTAATATGTGACGTCATCAGCAGTGCATTGCGGGGGCGCGAGTTATAGTTAGCTGAACTAACTATAACAGGGGAATTTCTAGGGTTTTGTACGAGGGAAATGTCCAGCTAACTATAACACCCCTGAAACCTATGTTTTTTTCAGTGAATTTCTAAGGTTTTTTAAATGCCAATTCCTAACTATAACGCCCCTACAACCTTTGGTTATTTCAGTGAATTTCAAAGGTTTTTTAAATGCCAATTCCTAACTATAACGTGCATGAAACCTATGCTTTTTTCAGTGAATTTCAGTAAATGCTAATACCTATCTATAACTTATCTCTGAAGATATCATGAAAAGCATTCTTTTTTAAAAGTAGGGTGCACATTAGTTTTGTGGAAAAGCATCTTTGTGATTGGTTAAGAAAAAGCAGTTTCAACGTGGAGTACATATCATAGGATAAAATTTGCTCAGCTCAACCACACCTGCTACTTGCATTTGGAAGGCACTGTTCGAACTTAAAACAATCGTCAACTTTTAACCTGCACGTGTCGTTAAATGTTCAAGAAAATGTTACAAAAAAATATCGTAAAGTTTTAAAAAATTGATGAACTTTTAACCTGCACGTATTGTAGAATGTTCTAGAAAGTGTGTTGATAGAATACATTGCACTTCTGACTTCTATGTGTTGTTTAATATTTACAAAAACGGTTCATCTGGAAAATTAAAAAGAAACCAATAGAGAAGTTTTGAAACCTAAAAGAATCAAGGAACTATTCTAATTTATTCTTTACATGTATTTATGTGTGCAGCAACAAAATTATAGACACAACAGCACTAGGAAAAGAAAGAAGCAGGGAGTGGGGGGAGGGGGGGGAGATGGGCAGAATGGCACACATGCACAATTAAGTACAACACACATATAGACTAACAATGGCCAAAATGAAACACACCAACAAGGAGCACAAGTCACACAACCTGCCAACATCACACCACTGAATGAGCATAAAAGTGAAAACCATGTTGCATTCATAGAGGATGTGTACAAAGGCCAGTCGTGGGTGTTGTGGGATGTTTGCGACCGTGGTCATCATGGATGAGATGCCCAGCATGTGGCACATGGTTGAGTTCACTGTGTGTTATGTTGCCAAACGGCTGCTCCTCCCTCCCATGAGCCCCCACACTTTTGTACGGTGCGCTGTTGTATCTCGTGCACTCGTACGGCACACCATTGTAATGCCTATTTGCGCATCTCCTGCTACATTCCAACTACAACATCACAGTGCCGTTTGGAGGTGGTGCATGCCACTTTACAACATCGACTGCTGCGGCTCTTGTAACAGGCCACACCAGAACACAGAGACACACTTACCGCACTTCCTGTACACGGACATGTCCAAGACACCCCGTTCCCCTTGCCGGATAGGCACACCCCTGCACTGACCTGTGACCGACAGACCAGCACACGCCAGTTGTGCATGCAGGAGGATGCGTACGTAGCTACACATCCAGACTCACTGCCAACGCTGAGGTGACAGCACACTGTGATGTTGCAGGGCTCGTGCCTATCATGCTAAGACAATGACCACAAGGACACACTTACTAAGATGTGGGTTTGGGGGGCATCGGCGGTCCTGCAGTTGTTGAGATGAGTCTTCTAGCCCTCATGGGTATCCCTGTATCATGCTCATTGACTCTATGGCACCTCTGGGTGTTCTGGTGCGGCTCTTGGCTGTGTTCCCTTTCATGGTGCAGGTAGTTGTCCTGCTTAACACCAGCAGAAAGCAGGTGTAAAATCCCTGGTGCTAACGTGTCTTATCGCCGGAATTTGTTTTGCATTGCAATTGGTGTGAAAGTTGTGATGTGATTTTTTTCATGTGCACAACAATATACGAACTGAGCAGTGTATCTCGTCAAGATCCAGCACCTGACGCACTATTCCCAATCAATATAAATACAATGAGATTTCTTAATAGATTTTGTGTGTACACTGTAAGTGCAGCCAATACCTCAGTGCAATACAATACAGGATTTTAGTATTTAGAATAAATCGCAAAGGTGCACCTCGTGTCTTTTTGCACGGGAACGGCTACTATCCATTTCATTATCAGCACTTTAACGGATCTAAAGTTGAGATAAATCTAACACACTATTCAGAAGTTGGTGCAAACTGCAGATATCACCAGTATTCCAGCTATAAGTGCCCCAAAATTTAACACCATGGTGGACTCCATCAAATAACAGTAATAAGAACAAGAAAGAGTCACACAGCAGTTAAGAGAACAACCAAAAACATTATTAATTTTTTTTTCAAACTTTATTTTTTATAATAATAAATATGTAAACGATAAAGGGGCATATGCATCAACATTAGCATTTGCGATTCCTTATTAGCGAAAAATAAGGAATCGCTAATAAGGAATAGCAAAAGGCTATGCATGTAGGAATCGCTATTCAAATAGCGATTCCTTAACATTCCTTATTACCGAATCGGTAATACCGAATCGGTAATAAGGAATACCTACCCATTCATTCCTATGGGCTTGGAGGCCCATAGGAATGAATGTAAACCCATTCTGTATTAGCGATTCGGTATTACCGAATCGCTAATAGCTGGAGCACTTTCAAGGGTGCCAGGGTGTCAAAAGGACACCCTGTTGCACCCCTGAAAATGATATGTGCACATATGTTGCACACACACATGCTCTAAGGGCATGTGTGTGCGCAACATGACACTTTGAAAAATGCACAAAAGTGCATTTTTCAAAGTTTTTGCAAATTACCATGCAGTTCATCTTCATGGTAATTTGCTCCCCTTATTAGCGAAATCGCTAATTTTTTAACTTTGATGCATTGCATTTAAGGAATCTCACTTTGGGATTCCTTAAATGCAAGAGCTATTTAAGGAATCGGTATTTAAGGAATCCCTATTTAAAGAATCGCTATTTAAGGATTCCTTAAATACCGATTTCTGCTTTTGGGTTGATGCATTGGGATTGGGTATTTTCAACTTAATACCGAGAGCTAATAAGGAATCGGTATTTTACCGACTGGATTTTGGCTTGATGCATAAGGGTGAAACTCTTTTGAAACTTTCTTTTTTTATTAACATAAATATAAACAATAAACTAATAAACAAAATGTGACAACAATAATACAAAACAACAAGGCGGAACACTCCTGTGGGAACCACGGATGTCGACAACAGACCTGGAAAATCAGAAAGATTGTTAAAACAAAACCAACATGGTATTCTCAACAAAATACCACAAAAAAAAAAATAACAGATATATAAAATGTATACAGCTAACAAAATTTTATACGTTTAACTTACAAAAACTGTAAATGTTGCCGCTTTAAAATATTTACCGAATCTGAGGAATTTTTTTGCAGAAGGCACCACGCCCACAACGTTTTTCTTCAGTGGTGAAGACATTTTTAACTGTTTCCAAGGGGCAAACAAAGACCAATGCCACCTTCTTCATTCGCAAGATTTGCCAAAGAGTTCTGTTACGAGGGGATCCTAACAAAAAATACTCGTGCGGCACAGCAAGTATGATGAAACACCTAAGGACCCTTCATCCAAACAATCTTGCACGAGAAGAGTGCAAACAGATGAGAAACACTCCTGTTCTGTATCTGTAAAAAAGAATCACAAATAAATGTATATTAATAACTTTCAAATTTATACTATTCAATTACTGTACAAACACATTTTATATAAAAACTGACTAAGAAACTATAGCCCTGAACCACAAGTGTGACGATCGTTAAAACACTACATGCATAGTGCATACTACTTTGAAGCAGTTCATGCCCTAAAGCCTACCTCACAAAAAGAGTACATGCTAACTAACTAAATGATTACAGTACTATAAGTATACACACTGGGTGAGTGACAGGGTGTTTGCTAGAAGAGTATGAATACTAACTAGGGAATTGAAGGTGTGACACACAACTGTGTAGGTGATCAGAGAACTGCATCCATTCTGCATAGGCATTTAAAGCAGTCCATGTGCTAAGGCCTGGCTCACTGCATGACTACTTGGGTACTGACTGAATGATTAGAGTACAACAAGGAGAGTGCCTAGGTGAATTTATAAGTGCTAGGCTTTTCGCACAGGGAATGGATTAGTACTTGGTACTGAATGGGTTACTAGAGGAGTGCAAAAGCAGTCACAAGTGCTGGACTGTATGGATACTGACTAGGAAATTTAAAGTGTGAAAGACAAGTGTCTAGGTGGTTAGATGACTGCATGCATAGTGCATAGGGGTTTGAAACAGTCCATGTGCTAAGGCCTGGCTCAGTGTATGAATAATTAGGCAGTGACTGAATGATTAGAGTACTGCAAGGAGAGTGCCTGGGTGAATTTATTAGGGTTTGGCGCAGTGAATGGATTAGTACATGATGCTGAATGGGTCACTAGAGGAGTGCAAATGGAGTGACAGGGTGTTTGCTGGAAGTGAACGGAAACTGACTGGGGAATTGAAGGTGTGAAAGACAAGTGTGGAGGTGCTTAGAGGACTGCATGCATAGTGGGGTTTGAAGAAGTCCATGTGCTAAGACCTGGCTCAGTGCATGAATACTTAGGCAGTGACTGAATCATAAGAGTACTGGAAAGAGAGTGTCTTGGTGAATTTATAAGTGTTTGGGTTTTGGCACAGTGAATGGATTAGTACATACTGTTGAATGGGTCTCTAGAGGACTGCAAAGGAAGTGACAGGATGTTTCCTGGAAGTGTATGGATACTGACTAGGGAATTGAAGGTGTAAAAGACATGTCTATAGTATGTTAGAACACTACATGCATACTGCATAGACATTTGAAGCAGTCTATTTGGTACTTAGAAACTGACTAAATAATCAGACTACTTCTAGGACAGTGCTTAGGTAAAACTTTTAAATTTTCAGTTCTGCCACAGTGAACAGAATAGTACATGGTACTGCACCTTAGTGTCAAACCCTGACTCATTTTATCAATGCATACGCAAAGACTAGCTTCTAATGCTACTAAAACTTGACAACATGAGAGGTTTTAAATTAGTTATCTGTCAGCAAATACACAAAGTTACCAAATGCTTCTCTCACAGTGGTTCTCAAACGCACAGTTTCAATCACAGTGTAATTCTAGACAACAACCACTATACCTAGGAGTTTACCAAAAATCATTCACTACTGTGGAAGTGGTAAGCGAACTGCACACAATCTTCATATTTCAGGACTGCACTTTTATGTCAAAGCCTGACTCATTTAATCAAAGCATAAGCAAAGACTGGCTTCTAATGCTACTAAAACTTCACAACATGACCGGTTTTAAAACAGGTATATGTCAGCAAATACACGATGTTACCAAATGCTTCTCTCACAATCCTTACCCAAATGCACACAGACTCAGTGTGATTTCAGATAAGCAACACTATCCTAGGAGTTTACCAAAACTCATTCACTTCTCTGGAAGAGTTAATGGTACTGCACACAATCTACATATTTAAGTACACCACATCAGTGTCAAAGCATGACTCATTTAATCAACGCATAAGCAATGACTGGATTCTAACCAAATGCTTCTCTCACAGTGGTTCCCAAATGCACACAGACTCACTGTGTGATTCTAGACAAACAACACTATCCCTTGCACTATATCAAAACACATTTCTTCATCTAAAAGTAGTACTACATTTTATTATAGAAACGTAACATAACTCATTTCACAAATTCATAAACAATGACTGGTTTCTAATTCTACCAAAATATAAAAACTGCACAGTTATCTGTCTACAAACACATGAAAAACACAAATGCCTATGACAGAATGGTTTCTACATGCACACACATTGTAGAGAAAAGAAGTACTCCCTACACTTTAGCAGGAAAAATACATTAGTCTGATTAAAATCAAAATAGTCTACATACATCCCCTCACAATTAAATAACTCATCTTTCAAGTTCTTTTGTAGATTAAGGAGTATATCAATCACTCACCATATTCTCTTTTACAGAATCTCTGCACTGTGCACCTCTCAGCAAAAGCAAAGAATGGAAATGTTTCCCTTTCATTTTCCACACATATACATATAATCATCAAATCACAATCCTTCGCACATAAACTCAAAAGCAAACACACATTTCTATTGGTTAAACATTTCAACCCTTTCCAACTGAAATACATTTCAACCCTTCCCCCAATCTGCCTTCTGCCATTTACCATAGAAACAGCTCATGGAACACTGCACTGAGCTCACAGGTCACAAGTTCAGCACACAATGTTCCCACACAAGGCAGGAAGTGTGCTTGACTTTTCAACATATCAGCTTATCATATATAATGTTCCTTACAATCTGTTTTTGTTAACCAATAACAATCATACCTTTAAAAAACAAAAATATACACCCTAGCTTTCAGTGTAGAAACTTGCTATACAACCAATGATTTTGTTGTCGTTTTTCAAAAAACGTTGCTGTGGATCCGCGCACCCACCGCGAGAGAATAGGTGCATCCAACGTGATAGGATGCGCGCACCGTGGGCGCATTTTGCCGGTTTAAAAAAAAAAAAAAGGGGGGCCACAGGGGGTCCTTCTGAGACCCCCTAAGCACCTCTAGAGGGTCAGAGTATTTCCACTCTGCCCCCCCACTTATTCCCCTTCCATCTTCATCCTCGCTTCTACCGAGGCAGAAAATGGCCGCCAACAGTTCCTGGTTTCGAATGTAGAGAGACGCTCGACAGCCAATTAGCATTCAGCGCGCGATCGGGGAGGGTGCGCGCTCCGTTCGGGGAGGGTGCGCTTACGGTGCGGGTACGGTCCGCGGATCCCCGTGGCCATAGATATCACTAACTATTGAACCCTAATTTTTTCAGGAACTACTGAACTGATTCACACCAAATATGCAAAAGGCATGAGTCCGAACTGAGGACTACCTCTTTGCCAAATTTGGTGTCATTCCGTTCAGCGGTTCGAGCTGTAGCTGCGACAACAGATCCTATGGGAAATTGCATGGGGAAAACGTGTTTTGGGACCCCCCTTTTTTCTCGGCCCCCGCTTCACGGATCACTGCAAAACTTTCAGGGTAGGAGCGGAGCAGAGCTGGCCAAAAGTTTAGAAAATTTCGCGAAGATTCGTCAATCAGCGCCAAAGATATTCCCAATAGAATGTTGCGGATTTCCTATGGAAAATAAGTCCTAACTATAACTATCTACTGGCGACCGCCAGTAGATAATACATACATATATATATATATATATATACATATATATATATATACATATATATTACCTACTGGCGGTCGCCAGTAGGTAGTTATAGTTAGGACCACGTTTCCATAGGAAATCCGCAACATTCTATTTTGAATAACTTTGGCGCCGGTTGACGAATCCTCGCGAAGTTTTCAAAATAGGTGGGGCGCTACGCTCCGCTCCTACCCTGAAAGTCTCGGGGGGATTCGTCAAGCGGGGGCTGAGATAAAAGGGGGGTCCCAAAACGCGTTTTTCCCATGCATTTTTCCATAGGACCTTTAGACACAGCTACAGCCCGAACGGCTGAACAGAATTACTTGAAATTTGGCAGAGAGGTAGTCCTCAGGTCAAGGAAGTGCCTTTTGTAGGTTTGGTGTAAATCTGTTCAGTAGATCCTGAGAAAATAGCATTTAAAAGCATATATATATGTGGGCGGAGCCTAACCACACATCTCATCCTGAGATCTGATTGGCTGTCAGCACTTCATCCAAGAAGTGTTGGCAGCCATCTTGGGACCAATATACATGATAGCACCTCATTAAAAAGCATTGCAGTTAATAGAAGGTTTTAAGACTTTAGTTACATTATAAATCATTTGTTGATGGTACCATACTCATTTTAGGAATTGTGGTATGTTCTAAGGTGATTTCACCATGTGAAAAAGCCTTCTGCTGGGATATCATGATTGAGAGAAAAATATTTTCTCATGCTTTTACCACAGAGGTTTGGAAGGTGATCTATAGGCTAAACTGAGAGCTTATTTTCTGTAAATTCACATTATCTTTCTCAGTCATGTGAGAATGAAGTCTGACATTCTCAATAAAACATGTACATCCAACAAGGGCAGAGACTGTCAGTTGATTCCTTTGTGTTCTACTGCAGCTTCCCAGAGTGTTCCAAAGAACTACTAGAGCGCTAACAGTCCTACTTATGATAAACGTATGGCACACCTGAAGCCATCTTGCTTGGATTAAAGTGGTAACTCTTAAAACATTTAATTTAAAAAGGAACAAAATGAGGGGGTTCATTTTTCAATAAAAAGTATGATTAGTGCTGCAGAAAGAAAAATTAGGGCACATTTTGAGTGACTTCTCAAATCCTCTTCTATTTCATTAAAAAATTCTGACATGCAGACTGAAACATGCACTTTCAATACCAGCAGCAGTTTTCCCTGGTGAGCAGTAGCTTTACTACAGTGATCTAATGAGCAAAAAGAGTGCTAACATTCTGAATTTATGGCAAATGTGTGACACATCTGAATGCCTTCTTGATGGAATCAAAGTAAAAAACTGAAAGTATTTCCTACTGAGGAGACTGCAGTAAATGAGGAAATTAGGAAACTTCATAACAAATAAGTCTCCCAAGATGGCCACCAGAGACAAAAGAGCCCAAATGTAGCCCAAATATCACCCAGATGTAGCCCAAGTATAGCCCAATGACAGAATGTCCCAGAATGTTCTTAAAAACAACTAGAGCGCTTACTGTCTTCATTATGACAAAAGTATGGCACACCTGAAGCCATCTTGATTGGAATAAACTGGTAACACTTAAAACATTTAATTTAAAAAGGAACACAATGTGGAGGTTCATTTTGCCATAGAAATTATGATTAATGCTGAAGAAAGAAAATGAGGGCACATTTTGAGTGACTTCTCAAATCCTCTTCTATTTCATTAAAAAATTCTGACATGCAGACTGAAACATGCACTTTTAATACCAGGAGCAGACTTCCATGGTGCAGTAGTTTTACTACAGTGATCTAATGAGCAACTAGAGTGCTAACATTCAGAATTTATGGCAAATGTGTGACATATCTGAATACCTTCATGATGGAATCAAAGTAAAAAACTGAAAGCATTTCCTACTGAGGAGACTGCAGTACATGAGGAAATTAGGAAACTTCATAACAAATAAATCTCCCAAGATGGCCACCGGAGACAAAAGAGCCCAAATGTAGCCCAAAATCACCCAGATGTAGCCCAAATATAGCCCAATGACAGAAGTGTGCAAAACACTTATTATTTTGTGTTTTTGCAGTGTTATATAGTGCAGACTTGTCAGGTATTGGAGTGCTTTACATGAGCATTGGTTACATCACACAAGAACACATTCATTTTGGTTGTAGACATGGGGAGACTAAGTGATTTGACCAGAATCACAGAATGTCGAGCTGAAGCAGAAACTTCAACCTGGTTCCCCAGTCGCAAAGTCTGCAGTTCTGGAAGTAACACCACATCATCTCCCCTAAGTGCAACATTTAATTCAGTGGTCAACTGGATAAAAAAACATAAAGATAATAAATAATTTAAAAGTGCTTTGTCGCTATTTGAAAACTCAGAAAATATGTCCTTATTTTAGCCTTTTAGAGCACTAACCATAATTTTGATGCCAATAAGACCCTCTCATATATGTAATTTCTAAAGGAAATGCTCTAGGTATTACAGTTTTGATTACATCAAGATGATGTCAGGCGTTCCACACTTTTGTAATAAATATAGAATGTTAGCAATCTAGTTGTTCATTAGGATACTGTTGAGAGGCAGAGGCCAGGGGCACGGACTCTGAAAATTGAAGGCAGGTAGGAGGGTGCAAAGGCAACAATTTAACCACACTGAGCAGGCAGGAAGGGCCGTGGAAGCACAACAGACTATGGAGGGCAGTGGAAAGGGGGGCAGGGGCAACAAACCAACAATACAGGACTTGCAAGAGAGGCTGTTGGAGGCAAGATCTATTACGGGTCAAGGAAGCTAGGGGCGGTCCCCAGATCCCCGGGAGCCACCACAGAACTGAGCAGGAGAGTGAGTCAGGGACAAAAGGGGCACCTTAATTTGAGCCGGGGTGCCTAGGAACGCTTGCTCCAAAAATGAAGAAAACAGACATATGAGACATGGAATTGGAGGCAGAATACAATGGCAGTTTAATGAGAAGATGCAACTTCAAAGAAACCGCAGAATAGAGACATAAAGTACAAAATACAGACTCCAGATAATCATACAGCTGTCATGATATTCTCTGTATCTCAATTAATGTACTGACAGAGAGAGAGAGAAAACACATCTATAAATGCATCGTGAGAAACAAGTTACACCAAGGAAAATGTTACCTAGGAACACTCACGTTTACTCTTAGAGCAAGCATTCCTGCAATTACAATACAAAATCTTTTAAATGCAAAAGTAAAGAGAACAATGGTTAAACATAACATGACATTTCATATAGGTAAAATAGAATAAGATACTTCAAGCAAAGCAGAGCAAGACATTTTAAGCAAAGGAAGACAAGAGCTCCCAGCTCTTGGGGAAAACCTGCACTGCCTGTTAACCTACATACAGACGGCGAGGTAGTCCGTCGATATCTGTGGGTGCTCCCTTTTTATATCATTTTGTGGGCTCCTTTGCACGCTACATCTACCTACGTATGCTACCCAAAAGCTTCGTCTGCAGATTTTACCAGACATTTCGTCATTTACCCACTTAATGCTGACAATGGACTGGGTGAAAAGGTCAGTCTCTCAGGCCAATCTCTTATCGTAAGTTCCATAGAGCAAGCAGAAAATAATGGGTATTGTACGGGAATTCAATATATTCATGTATAAAATCTCCTCAGTTCTCCTAACTTGACGCTCTGCGGTTGCCACTTCCTTAAAAGCGGGAAACCTGCCCAGGAAGCAAGTACCAGTCCAGGATGCAGCCTACTGTATGTCGACAGCTTCAGGGGGATGTTGAACTTTGATACCGAGCACGGAGCACTCGGGTAGGGTGGGGGCTACTGGTTTGGAGCAGAAGGCCTCGCAGACCTGCCTTCAGACTGCTATACACTAAAATTGCAGAGCTATGGTCAATTTAACAAAGAGGCCTACATATTGAACAGAAGGGCCTACACAGGGGTTTTATACTGGCTGAGTGGTAAGGATGTCTCAGGATAATTATATAGCAACACAGGACCCGCTGGTCAATTTAATACGGCCTACAAATGCAGCTGGCAGGGCAAGGACAAGGGTCTCATACTTCAGGTGTGGACAGAACGGGCCAGGGGCCCCCTGTGATACAAAATCTACCCTCCTTCAAGCCTGTGGCAATGTAATAGAACATTGTGGGCAGAAGGAAGAGGCAATGGTAGTACAACCATACATGCCAACAGACCCGATTCAGCCAGGAAACGTCCAATGTTTTTAAGCTCAAATGGGCTTTATTTGATCTGTCTCCTGTCTACAATATCCTCTTTTTCAATGTAACTCAAAGGGGAAAATCAATACCCCAGTTTTTTTTCAAAATCTCCCTCTTACCAAGTTCAAAATGTTCGCAAGTATGGTACATTGGATCATGGAAGGAAATGGGATAGGGACATGGACTTGGATAACAGAGGACAGGAGGGACATGGAGAGGTGCACCAAACTGACCCTGCAGGGCAGGCATCAGGGTTTGCAGCAGCACAATACACCACACAGGGCATGCAGGACGGGAGTGCAGCACAACAATCCATAGAAAGCAAGAGGGAGGGGACAGGACCATGCACATGGACAACAGAGGGGCAAGAGGCAATGGTAGCTAGCTGACCATAATGGACAGACAGGAGAGAAAGCTGCAGCATAACAGACCATAAAGGGCAGGAGGGACGGATCAGGGGCATTACAATGGAACAGACAAGCCAGGAGGGAGGGAGTAGGGCTGGGGGCAAGGGGGCAGGGCAGGAGCAGCAAGATAGCCATGGAGGTCAGGCAGGATGGGCACTAGAAGCAAGACACACCATGAAGAGCAACAGTGAGACTGTGGTGGCATACACACAGACCATGGAGGGAAGGTGGGAGGGGGTCAGGGGCAGCTAACTGACCACACAGGGAAGGTGGGAGGGGCCATGGCAGCACAGAAGACTATGCATGGCAAGTGGGAGGGTTAGTGGCAGCACAATGGCTATGATGGGCAAGAAGGAGGGTGGAGGGGCATGCACAAAGGACGATGGAGGATAGAAGGGAGGGTCAGGACCTGTGCACAGACAAGAAAGTTCAGGGGAAGGGACCTCACAACAGACCACACGGGGCAGGCAGGAGGAGCAGCTGCAGCACAACAGACCAGGGAGAGCAGAAGGGTGTGGCAGTACAATGGACCATGTAGGACAGGAGGAAGAGGATAGGGGCATGGCATGTGGACAGGCAGGGTGGAGGTGGCAGGGACAGGTTACAGTCATCTGACAATGCTAGGCAGGTGGGAGGGGAGTGGCAGCTCAACAGAACACTCAGAGTAGATAGGAGTGGCAGGTCCATGGGACATGGTGGGCAAAAAGGATGGAGCAGGGGCATGCACAAAGACATCGGAGGGCAGGGGGAAGGAGAATAGGGGCAGCAAGCTAAGCACAGAGTTTAAGCAGGAGGTCAATGATGGGGCATAGAATTGGGCAATGGAGGGCAGGAGGAGTGGACTGGTACATCATACTGAGGGCAGTGGCAGCACATCAGACCATGCATGGCAGGAGGGAGGAGGCTAGTCCATGGATTCACACAACAGAGGATAGGGAGGAAGGGGATGGGGCAGCAAGCTAACTGTTCAGAGAAGGCGGGTATTAGGAACTTTATTGTTTTTAAAACATTGTGTCTGTGCGAACTACTTAAAATATGAACAAGTATGCAGCATAATCTCACTTTTATTCAGGAAGAAGAGGACGTTTGTGACTGTGACTCCGGGCTCACTTGGCAGAAACACCCCCTGACCCTCCACCCCCTATCGCAAAATGTAATGCCCGTGAAAAGGGTAGGTGAACACAGTGTTATATAGAACATAGTCCTGAGAGCACGATTGAAAATGAAAACTAGATATAGTGTATGGTATAAACTATGCACCAAAAAGTGTGATATAAGATGAACCGGGCGTGAAATATAATATGCAATACATTGTGCGCAATGACAGATTCATTGGAGAGCGCGAGATAGCACAGGCACTAGCGCGTGCTATGCGATATGCGCCTTGGAGTGTAATATGCACAGGGCAGTGTTGTGTAACCTAACTAGTCTCTAAAGTTGTAATATAAAATATGTGCTGGGGAGTGTAAGGTTGCATATGCACTGTGACAAAGATATGGATCCCAGATTGTAATATGTATGGCATAGCACTGTGCGTTATAACATAGGCATCGAGAAAGGCACGTTAGATGGGGCAATATAACCCGTGCGAAGACAAGTGTGGCATGACATATTCACGGGGTGGTGTTACAGTGCACATGGGCTAGAGAGTGTCATAGCATATGCACTAGCTAGTGGAATACAACACAGAGGTGTGTGGCACAAGGCAGGCAATGGTGGGTGTAACACAGCATTGGGCTCTGTCAGGAGCGCGCTGTGACTCTCAAGTGATGTTCGTCCCCTTTCCAGAGAGTAAAATAAAAAGTATTACACATCCGGCAGTGGATGTGTGTTTTATTAACCGTGAGGGGGGTTTCTTGCATAGTTTTGGTCGAATTTTTGTCGAATCCCCTTTGAATGGCTTGGTGTGCATGTGTATTAAATGTGCCCGTCAATAGCTACCCAAGTTTGTATAAATAAACGACAAGGGTGTCTACCGGGATTAGGCACGGTAGGGCATCAGACATGTCAGAGCTTCACTAGTGGTGTAAATACATTCCACGTGGATTCATTGCATGCATAGTCGCCTTTTAATGAATATCACGCAAATCGTCATGGTGATAGGTACGTACGGTTTGTCCAGCATGTCCTAGGTGTGTCTATAAATATATATTTTTAAAAAAAATTAAAAAACAGTGGCCGGCCCTGGGGATTGGGGTCAAAAAAATATAATTAGGAGACTGGCCCTGGGGGATGGGGTCATCAGGGCCAATAAATTAGAATAAGAAGGGGAACCAAACAGCCCCCCTTCTTAAAAAACTAAAATAAATAAAAGACTGGCATCGTGCCGGAGGCCATGCCCCCTCCGTGCAGCACTCTGCAAATGCGCCCCCAACAGGTATCTCCAGTATGCGCCAGGGAGCTGCGCTGCAGCCAGGTGTTCTTAGGCCAAGCCCCTTTTTACACCTCTCTGCAACGCAGCTCTGTGGCGCTTACTGGAGGTACCTAGTGGTCTAGTTTGACCCTAGGGACCCTTAGGATTCAAGGGGACTTAATCTCTCAACTTAGAACAGCCACAGGGCGCGTTTACACAGTGGTGAAGGGAGGGGACGGGGCCTGAGGTGACGTGTGCAAACACGCACTATGGCACGTTTTAAATTGGGGATATAATTTCCCTTCAATACTGAGGGCCCCTGGGGGCTAACTAGCCCACCAAGTGCTTCCAGTAAGCGCCACTGAGCTGCATTGCAGAGAGGTGGTCCAGGCCGTGCCACTTTTTACACCTCTCTGCAACGCAGCTCTGTGGCACTTACTGGAGGTACCTAGTGGGCTAGTTGGACCCCAGGGACCCTCAGGATTCAAATGAACTTAATCTCCCAACTAAAAATGGACACAGGGCGTGTTTACACAGTGGTGAAGGGAGGGGACGGGGCCTGAGTTAACGTGTGCAAAAACGCCCTGTGGCCTGTTTTAAGAGGTAGTTTTAATCCCCATGCCCTCTTATATACTAGGGGCTTACAGAGGAGGTCATGCTAATCACAGGGGGACCCCAACGCATAATGTTCCCTAGTGTATGTAGGTGTTTTCACTGTATTCTAAGTGTCTTTTAACATAGCACTGGCTCTAGGACTGGTTAGTCAGGCTCAGTTACCACCAGTATCCGTCTGAAAAAGTTGAGGGTACAGGATGATTTTGCAACAAGGCTACTTTCTGCTCTTCTTTTTGTTCTTTCTGCACGTTATCCTTCTTCCTGCACTTATCTTCGTATTTGAGGACTTCTGTTGCTTCTTTCTGCACTTCTTTTGTTTCTTTCTGTGCATTTTTTCTTCTTTCTTCACATGTCCTATCTCTGTAGGCATAGTTAGAAATTAGCATTTAAAAAACCTTTGAAATTCACAGAAAAAACCATAGGTTTCAGGCACGTTATAGTTAGGAATTAGCATTTAAAAAACCTCAGAAATTCACTGAAAAAACCATAGGTTTCAGGGGTGTTATAGTTAGCTGGACTTTTCACTTGTACAAAACCATTGAAATTCCCCCGTTATAGTTAGTTCAGCTAACTATAACTCGGGCGCCCGCAATGCACTGCTGATGACGTCACATATTACATCACTCATGACATGGTCAGTGACATCACTCATGACATCACTGATGACATCTCAAATGACATCACTGATGACATCACTGATGACATCATCCTTGTGATAGAGTGGCAGACCTCCTCTCACCCTAATATAACCTTTGATACACACATTCAAAAATAGAGACTAAAATTTTCAAAACAATGGACATACCAATACCAGTTACAACAACCTCTTCAGTAATTCTAAGATCCACATACACATCCACTCATTCACCAACAGTCCTATACAGTCACTCATACATGTACTCACTCATCATATGTACTCATACACCTATACATCCTGTTACACAATGCCACTCATCCATAGAGTTACTCACACACATAGTCACTCATGCTAATAAAGAATCAAACATACATTTACTTGCATATACAGTTATACACACACCAGCATACTTACTTCTACGGAAACTTACACATACTTAGTCTTTTTAACAATCACTTATAGAAACACATACTTATTCATACAGGAACTCTTTCAATCTCTCACTCTCACATATACTCACATATATACACCAATAGTCACATATACTAGTTTAAAACATATGTAGTTACTCATAAAGACACTATTGAGACAGTCATTCACTCACTAACACACCCATACACACACTCATCCACCCATACAGTCCTGCACACATGCTGTGTTCAACACATACAAACAGTGAGTCACTCATTCATGCACCTATGCACTACGTAATACCCCCCACCGAACCATGCAGACACTCAGACTGATACTCAAAAAACCAACTAATAACCTATATAGACACCCATGTAGCTACTCACCAACCCATGCAGCCACTTATACACAAAGTGAGAGACTGATACAGATATTTACATATTTAAACATTACTCACTAAGCCATGTATTCACTATGATACACTTAATCAGTCAGTTACACAATCAATTTTTCAAAAACAAATCATCCATTTAGACACTTATATACCCATTTATTCTTCCATCGACCTTGAGATATACATATATAAAACATATTTAATTTTCAGAAAAACACACATTCACTGGATGATGTCATCAGTGATGTCATTTGAGATGTCATCAGTGATGTCATGAGTGATGTCACTGACCATGTCATGAGTGATGTAATATGTGACGTCATCAGCAGTGCATTGCGGGCGCCCGAGTTATAGTTAGCTGAACTAACTATAACGGGGGAATTTCAATGGTTTTGTACAAGTGAAAAGTCCAGCTAACTATAACACCCCTGAAACCTATGGTTTTTTCAGTGAATATATATAAACCACAGGTGGATGGGAACACCCGTTGCCTCCAAAACAAAGGGCGCGTCGAAGAAGAGACCTCCCAAGCACGGTCACAATAATTCTCCAAACTTCTTGAAAAAGCAATCGACACCGTGTCTGTGCAAAATTCTTTATTGCCAGCTGAAAAGCTAGACGCGTTTCGCCTGACCTGCAGGCTTGTTCACTAGCGATTTGGTAAAGTTTTCATGGCAATTTAAAACAGTGAGTACGATCAAATCACATGGTGAACTACAGAAAATGAAATAGACAACAGACTCGTAGTTCGACAACCTGCGGTGGTACGCAAAAGAATTTCAGGCAAGTGCCACATAATATACAAAACCACAATTCGTTAAAGTTGATGCATAATATAATAACATTGTTTAACTCAATTAATCTGAAATTTGCGTCACGTTTGTAGTTACTCACAAAACAATATATGACGAAGTTAGATTACCATAGTGGTTCCGCCTTCATCCTTAACCCATTATGATCAACCAAATTGATATACGGTTGACCAAAGTAGCATAGATGTAATGATGGGTTGATCTAGTGATCAAAAGTACTGGATATGATTTTAGCAAATAAGCCAAAATAGTAAACCAACAAACAAACGCTTCACCCAGCGAGTACTGCCCAAGTGGGCCAGAATATAGATCAACAATGTGTACACAACGGTCTGTCTATGAATGTTCATGGTCCAAGTAAGTGACAGAATCAAAACAATAAACATAAAACAAAACCTAAAAACCTAAAGTACAAGTTAATAAAGAGCGAAAGGATCCTATAAGTGAGTATGTAAGTCTTCTTCCATATTAAGACCATGTGGTATTTTGGTATTGAGTCTGATGATGTAGCAAGATTCTAGCTTGCGCAATTTCTTTTCCCGGTTACCACCCCGGCTGCCAACTGGGATAGTATCAATGACATAGTAAAGGAGACCCTCAGCATTTTTATTGTGGTATTTGTCAAAATGCCGTGCCACGGGGTAGGTTTTATCCCCATTTTTAATGGCACGTAAATGCTGTAGTACTCTCTTGTGTACAGGCAAGATGGTAGAGCCCACATATTGTAGGCCACAAGGGCACTGTAGTATGTAAATTGCATAATCCGTCTTACACGTATATTGGCCCTTAATTTGTTGTGTAGACTTATGAGAAAAGCCTGCAGGAAAACAGGTAGTGTTTTTTCCATACACACAAGCCTTGCATTTGTGGCATTTAATAAAACCATCCTTCCTACTTAACCAAGAGCCTGATGGTTTCTTTTGAGTGCTGCTAGGTAATACATTGCTAACTAGTGCTTGATGCAAAGATCTAGCCTTTCTGAAGGTAAATTGGGGTCTCCTTTGGACAAGTTTACCAAGCACTGGATCACTCCGAATGATGTGCCAATGCCTGTTAAAAATAGTTCTTAATTCATCTTGTTGTTTATTGTAGGTGGTGATAAACCTACATTGGTTGGTATCTTGTTGTGAGCCTTTGGCTGGTCTTTTGTCTCTATTAAAAAGTATTTGTTCTCTATTGGTCTTTTCAATTTTTGAGACAGCTTGGTTGAGGCATGCTTGCGAATATCCTTTAGCTCGAAAACGGGATTTATGGCATGCAAGTTCTTTATTCAAGTCATGCTCATTACTACAGTTACGCCTGGCTCTAAGACATTCCCCATAGGGAATGCTATTGACTAGTTTCGCCGGATGGAAGCTCATAGCGTGTAGTAGCGTGTTCGCATCCGTGGGCTTACGATACAGTTTAGTCTGCAGTTTGCCATCACTCACATAAACTGTTAGATCTAAAAAATTAATTTCAGAAGCACTAATAGTACTAGTGAGTTTCAGGTTCAGATCGTTAATTTGCAGCTCTTTGACAAAATCCTGAGCACTTTTCATGGTACCTTTCCAAATAATAAAAAGGTCGTCAATGTAACGACTCCAGTGCATTACATTGCTGTGCCATTCTGCATGCCAGCGCGTCTGGTCCACCTGCTCCTCCCACCAGCCCATATGCAAATTAGCATAGCTGGGGGCGAAGCAGGTGCCCATCGCCGTCCCACAGATTTGCTGGTATAGTTCCCCATTAAACAAAAAGAAATTGCTCTCAAGACAGATGGTAATCATCTTAAGTAGCATCTGTGTATGATGCCAAAATTTTGCCGGGCGGGTCCCCAAAAAATGTTTACATGCATTAATGCCATCTTTATGGCGAATACTGGTGTATAACGTCGTTGCATCTATAGTTAATAATAGAAAGTCCGGTTCCCAAGGGACATCATATACTTTGCGTAAAAAATCACTCGTGTCCAAGATGAACGATGGAAGAGCTTTGACAAGAGGGCATAGAATGGAGTCAACAAATTTGGAGGTGTGCTCAAAAGCACTCCCTATGGCCAAGATGATGGGATGTCCAGGGGGATTAGCCATATCTTTATGCACCTTAGGTATAAGGTATAAGACCGGAATAGTAGGGCAGTCAATTTTGAGAAAGGACATTTCATCTTTGCTCAACACACCCTGCCGGACCCAGTCCACCAACAAGTTATTAAAAGACAAGTAACACTCCTCCATAACATTGTTGTTCACCTTAATATAGTTCAGCCTGTTGTTAAGTTGTTTGTACACCTCTGTTAGATATAGCTGTTTACTCCAAAGAACCACATTACCCCCTTTGTCCGCATTACGGACAATACAATCATTATTGCTATTCAATTTATCCACCAGATTGTAATAGTCTTTAGACTGTTGGGTAAATGCATTTTTCTTTGTCTTTAATGATGTACACAGATTTTTGATTTCATTAGTAACCAGTTCATTGAATAAGTCTACAGAGTCTCTTGCTGTCACGGGAGTAAATCTTGAAGGGGGCTTGAAATTGGTTAATTTGTCGATATTCATGTCGATTCCTTCCTTATAGGCCAGGGATGTCATCAGATCACTTGTGCTGGTAGCCTCAGATGTTTCAACAGAACCTGCACCGGCATCATCCTGGCTGACCAATTGTTGTAGCTCAAGCATAAAGTTCATATCTTCTACTCCCAAGTTCTCAAATTGTGCTTGCATGGATGTATGGACAGATGACACTGGTTTATTCGGTGTAACAGCAACAGCAAAGTATACCACAACCCTTAACAACAAAGCGTATCATGTGTCCTCTTTGTGCCGACGGAGCGTGAAGTGCACCGTGCGTACATGGCCCATTAAGCGTAACGTGGGTGCGCGGTGCGCGTAGCGCACTGCGTGCCCACCGTGCGTGCACGGTGCGCAAAGTGCACCGTGCATGCACGGTGCGCAAAGTGCACCGTGCGTGCACGGCACTAACTGCGTAAAGTGGGCGCGAGGTGCGCAAAGCGCACCGCGTGCTCACCGTGCGCGCACGGAACGAACTGCGTGAAGTGGGCGCGCAGTGCGCAAAGCGCACCACGTGCCCACCATGCGCGCGCCGTGCGCAAAGCGCACCGTGCGCGCACGGCACGAACGGCGTAAAGTAACTTAGCATTTAAAAAAACGTACAAATTCACTGAAAAAACCATAGGTTTCACACACGTTATAGTTAGGAATTAGCATTTAAAAAACCTTGCAAATTCACTTAAAAAAACCATAGGTTTCACACATGTTATAGTTAGCTGGGCATTTTCCTCATGAAAAACCAATGAAATTCCCCCGTTATAGTTAGTGCAGGCAACTATAACTCACGCGACCGTAATCCGCTGCTGATGACGTCAGATATTACATCACTGATGACATATGTGTCTTTCTGAAAAAAAAAAAATATATATATGTATAGCTAAAAAAAAAAGGAAGAAGACATGGGTATATAAGTGTGTAAATACAGTGATGTAATATCTGATGTCATCAGCAGCGGATTACCGTCGCGTGAGTTATAGTTGCCTGCACTAACTATAACGGGGGAATTTCATTGGTTTTTCATGAGGAAAATGCCCAGCTAACTATAACATGTGTGAAACCTATGGTTTTTTAAGTGACTATATATATATATATATATATATATATATATATATATATATGTTAGAAATGGGATTTCTGGTTGGCCAGGGCTTGCGCCAAAGCCAGGCAGAATCCACCACTCTAGTCAGGGCTGGGGAGTTACACGCCAAAGATAACCCCTGCTCACCCCCTTGGTAGCTTGGCACGAGCAGTCAGGCTTATCCCGGAGGCAATGTGTAAAGCGTTTGCGCGCGTACCCAGCAACAACACCCAAGGCCCACCACAAAAGAAACTCCGCACAAGGTTATATATAAAAATCGCCTTTGTATTATACCAAAACGCATTAGATAATATTCACACAATTTACACTGTGCCAACTGGCACTGGGCAGAATTTTACAAGGGACTTTTTACACGGGACAGGGCCACATGGACCACTGTCAGAATCAGCACAAATCACCAATAGTTAATGTATAACATATACCAATGGAAACACAATGTAACTGTAGAGCACAACCAGTAATTACTGGCGCAATAATGACCTCAGCGTCATCACACTAGAATCAGGTATAAATCCTATCCTGCATCCATCACAGGGGCATAAACACATTATGCAATTTCTCATTAGTCTAACGCATTAGACCTAACCACCTAAGTATTTCTACACTAGGGGCGTACATCGCACAGGGAAGTATTATCTCCCTAACATCAACCTAAACAGGTAAAACAACCTCCTAGGCAGAAATGACCACATTTAGAGGTATAAAGTACAGGATGCGCAAAACATACGATACACAGTACATTTCCTAACACCATAAGCATTAACACAGGGTGCGCAAAACATACTACACACAGTACATTGCCTAACACCATAAGCATTAATACATGAATCACAATAACCCCTCAATCACTTTAGAGTCCAGTTTGCGCCAGAACCTAAACATAGCAGCTGCCCACTACTTGCTGGGCAGCTGGTGACAAGAACAGGGCCTAAACGCTGCAGCTGGCACTAAGTGCTGCGCAGCTGTGGAAGGCAAATAGGAGGCATGGGCTCTCAATGGCCCCTGAAACAATATGCCAAAACGTTGGAGCCATCTGGCTCAGAAAATAACATGTCCCCATGGAGCGCACGGGCGCCTGAAATAAATGTGCGCCAATATAGAAAAGGAACTTGCCCCAAAGTACTGTGGGGCGCACTGGCGGTTTAAATAAAATATGCCCCCGTTGGAGCGCCCTGGCGCTCAAAACAAACATACATGTGCCCTTCATTGGAGCCACGCAGGCTCAGAAATGCATTATGCCCCCGTAGCGTTGGAGCCAGCTGGGGCTCTTAAAATAAACATGCCCCCTTAGCATTGGAGCGGCCCACTATCAGACGGGGCCGCTCTGATTCTCTGCCTCCACCAGGCACTAAACAACATGCCCCCCAAAGCGCTGGAGCCACACGGGGGCTCTTACAATCAGGAGTGCCCCTGATGGAGCGGCCCTGTGCCATGTGGGGCCGCTCAGGCAGTAGGCACCAGCACTGGTGCCTTGGTCCCCCCTGCCCCCCCAGCCCTTGTAACTCACCGGTTGGGGCGAAGGTAGGACTCTATTCCTCTCGTGGCGCGGGGCTTCCCTCACTCCTGGGAGCTGGGACCCGGGACTTTACCGATCGGCTCGCGGAGGCGGGGTAGGCTCCCGCCCTCCGTGAAGGACGCCGCCACACTCCACCATGCTTCACCCGGTCCCCCATCTCGCGACCGGGACTTACAAGATGGAGCCCTCGCTGCTCCTGTGAAGACTCCTCTTCCGGGGCTCCCTCCAGCCAAAGGGAGCCCCGCAACGCTCACACCACTTCCTGCTTCGCTGACCCAGCCGCAGGTCCCGCCCCCGTCACAGCCAGACTTGCCTAACTTCCGGGCGGCGGCAATTTCTCCAGCCACAACCAGGGCTAGGCTCCCACGAGGGGGAAAATAAATGTAGAAGCGGGGTGGGCACCCGCATTGGACTCCCATAAGCGGGGTGGGCACCCGCATTAATCATGAAAGAAAAACGAAGACGCAGGGTGGGCACCTGCGCACCAAAAGCAACCAAATAAGCGGGGTGGGCTCCCGCAAGGCCGGCATCATGGGGGAATCCCTAGTCTGGGGATTCCCTCTCCCTCTCTCAGCAGCGCGACGCTGCACAGCCCCAGCTCCTTTCTCTGGGGGAATTAGAATAAAGCGCTCTCCAGGCGCTATGTTCAGGACCAGCACAAAGTCCTTGATAGATCCAGGAAACAGAAAAAAGGTCCCACAAAGTCCATCAGGCATCCAGGGGCTGGGCAGGGCCCAGGGAGGCAAGCCTTCCCCTGGGCCCCAGCAGCAACATGCCCCTGGCAGATTCAAGTCAGAACGAGAACATTTTCATGGGGTCACACCCCTCTTTTATACACCAAATCCTTTGTCTTAAGGTGCAGGGAAGGGGCGAACCAGATGCAACTGGTTCTTGAGCACTTTGTTTTGCTCAGCCCCTCTCCCTATTCACAGAACAGGCCAGGGTCATCAGTCGCACCACAGGGGGCGGAGCCAGCATTGTGTGGGGGAAAGCCCAGCCCTATTCAGGTCCCAGGTGTACTCCTCCCACTCATCCACATGCAGATCTCTCCACCCACCACGGGGGCAGACCCATCCTGACTCCTGGGGCCAGGCACACCAGCCAATCACACGCCAGGCAGTCACTGCACATTTATGCCAGTGTCTAGAAGTGGCACTTCTACACTAGCTACTGTAACGCCGCACACATCATCGTGCAGCATTCACTCTCACGAGTTCGCACATACCAAACTCGACCCTGCACTCCCCACGCATCAGGAACTACCATGGGGACACATGGCAGACATGTCACCTCAGGCCCCACCTCCTTCCTTCACCATTGTGCAAACGCGCCCTGTGGCGTGTTTTAAGTTGAGGAATTAATTCCCCTTCAATCTTTAGGGTCCCTGGGGTCCAACTAGCCCACCAGGTACCTCCAGTATGCGCCAGGGAGCTGCGTTGCAGAGAGGTGTTCAGAGGCCACACCCCTTTTTACAACCTCTCTGCAACGCAGATCTGTGGCGCTTACTGGAGGTACCTAGTGGGCTAGTTTGACCCTAGGGACCCTCAGGATTCAAGGGGACTTAATTGCGTTTTAAGTTGGGGAAAAAATTCCTCTTCAATCCTGAGGGACCCTGTGGGCAAGTAACCCACCAGGTGCTTCCAGGAAGTGCCACTGCGCTGCATTGCAGAGAGGTGGTGCAGGCCGTGCGCCTTTTTACATCTCTCTACTACGCAGCTCTGTGGTGATTACTGGATGTACCTAGTGGGCTAGTTGGACTCAACGGACCCTCAAGATTGAAGGGGAATTATTTCCCCAACTTAAAATGCGCCACAAGGTGTCTTTGCACAGTGGTGAAGGGAGGGGATGGTGTAGGAAAGTGGCTCTATATACACTGGACCGAAGTAAAATCAGCCGAACTATGAATTACTCACCTAAAATCAGCCAAACTACGAATCCTGATTTACTCACATGTTATCAGGAGAGACATCAGTGCTGCATCTTTAAGCGCAGTACTGATCCTGAAAAGTAATTCTAAGCGTACTTACCAGTAACTTGTATTTACTTCCATAAGAATCCATTGTGTGGTTTTCAGCAGAAAAGTTTCGAAGTGTGGAGTTTTGGAACTTACAAATATTCATCTAAAATCAGCCAAACTACAAATCCTGATTTACTCACATGTTATCAGGAGAGACCCGAGTGCTGCATCTTTTAGCCCAGCACTGACCCTGAAAAGTAACTCTAACCGTACTTACCAGTAACTTGAATTTCATTCCATAGGCTAACATTGACTGGTTGCACTTGGAAATTCTTCTAAGTGTGGAGTTTTGGAACTTACAAATATTCCTCTAAAATCAGCCGCACTATGAATTCCAATTTACTCACATGTTAACAGGACAGACCTCAGTGCTGCATCTTTGAGCCCAGTACTGATCTTGAAAAGTAATTCTTATCGCACCTTGCTGGGAGGTGAAGCGGTGTGCTCCCACTCCTTTTCCTTTTTAATAGTACTCCCATGAGTCATTGAGCTGATGAGCTCATGGATGAAGCACCCGCATGCCTGTGAGAGGTACCTGACCTGAGAAAGATGTTGGCAGACTACTCAGCAAACCCCAAATTTCAAAGACTGTAATCTCTACTGATGACGGTTAAAGAACCAGAAACACGTGTCTAGAGATCAGCACTATCTGCGTCAACTGTGGCAAACCACTCGAACACTCTTGAAGCAAGCAAGTAACTGAAACTGCATTTACCACAATGCCAGGGGCGAACCTTGCTAGGAGGTGAAGCAGCGTCCTCCCACCCCTGTTCCTGTTTAATAGTTCTCCAGTGAGTCATTGAGCTGACGAGCTCGTGGATGAAGCACCCGCATGCCTATGAGAGGTACCAGACCTGAGAAAGTTGTTGGCAGCCTACTCAGCAAGCCCCAAATTTGAAACAGTGTAATCTCTACTGATGACGGTTAAAGAACCAGGAACACGTGTCTAGAGAGCAGCACTATCTGCGCCAACTGTGGCTAAATAATCGAAGACACTTGACGCAAGAAAGGAACCAAAACTGCATTTACCACAATGCCAGGGTGCGAACCTTGCCGGGAGGTGAAGCGGTGTGCTCCCACCCCTGTTCCTGTTCAATAGTTCTCCCGTGAGTCATTGAGCTGACGAGCTGGTGGATGAAGCACCCCCATGCCCGTGAGAGGTACCTGACCTCAGGAAGATGTTGGCAGCCTACTCAGCAAACCCCAGATTTCAAAGACTGTAATCTCTACTGATGACGGTTAAAGATCCAGACATATGTTTCTAGAGATCAGCACTATCTGCGCCAACTGTGGCGAAACACTCAAACACTCTTGAAGCAAGCAAGTAACTGAAACTGCATTTACCACAATGCCAGTGGCGAACCTTGCTGGGAGGTGAAGCGGTGTGCTTCCATTCTGTTCCTGTTTAATAGTTCTCCCGTGAGTTATTGAGCTGACGAGCTCATGGATGAAGCACCCGCATGCCTGTGAGAGGTACCTGACCTGAGAAACATGTTGGCAGCCTACTTAGGAAACTCCACATTTGAAAGACTGTAATCTCTACTGCTGACGGTTAAAGAACCAGAACCACGTGTCTAGAAATCAGCACTATCTGCGCCAACTCTGGCGAAACACTCGAACACTTTGAAGCAAGCAAGTAACTGAAACTGCATTTACCACAATGCCAGGGGTGAACCTTGCTGGGAGGTGAAGCATTGTGCTCCCACCACTGTTCCTGTTTAATAGTACTCCCATGAGTCAATGATCTGACGAGCTGGTGGATGAAGCACCCGCATGCCTGTGAGAGGTACCTGACCTGAGAAAGATGTTGGCAGCCTACTCAGCAAACCCCAGATTTCAAAGACTATGATCTCTACTAATGACGGTTATAGAACCAGAAACACGTGTCTAGAGATCTGCAGTATCTGCGCCAGCTGTGGCGAAACACTCAAACACACTTGAAGCAAGCAAGAAACGGAAACTGCATTTACCACAATGCCAGGGGCGAACCTTGCTGGGAGGTGAAGCAGTGTGCTCCCACCCCTGTTCCTTATTAATAGTACTCCCATGAGTCATTGAGCTGATGAGCTTGTGGATGAAGCACCCGCATGCCTGTGAGAGGTACCTGACCTGAGAAAGGTGTTGGCAGACTACTCAGCAAACCCCACATGTGAAAGACTGTAATCTTTACTAATAACGGTTAAAGAACCAGAAACACGTGTCTAGAGATCAGCACTATCTGCGCCAACTGTGGCAAAACACTTGAACACTCTTGAAGCAAGCAAGTAACTGAAACTGCAATTACCACATTGTCAGGGGTGAACCTTGCTGGGAAGTGAAGCAGTGTGCTCCCACCTCTGTTCCTGTTTAATAGTATTCCTGTGAGTCATTGAGCTGACGAGCTTGTGGATGAAGCACCCGCATGCCTGTGAGAGGTACCTGACCTGAGAAAGATGTTGGCAGCCTACTCAGAAAACCCCACATTTGAAAGACTAATCTCTGCCTATGATGGTTAAAGAACCAGAAACACCTGTCTAGAGATCAGCACTATCTGCGCCAACTGTGGCGAAACACTCGAACACTCTTGAAGCAAGCAAGTAACTGAAACTGCATTTACCACAATGCCAGTGTGCGAACCTTGCTGGGAGGTGAAGCGGTGTGCTCCCACTCCTGTTCCTGTTTAATGGTACTCTCGTGAGTCATTGAGCTGACGCGCTCGTGGATGAATCACCCGCATGCCTGTGAGAGGCACCTGACCTGAGAAAGATGTTGACAGCATACTCAACAAACCCCACATTTGAAAGACTAATCTCTACTGATGACGGTTAAAGAACAAGAACCACGTGTTTAGAGATCAGCACTATCTGCGCCAACTGTGGCGAAACACTCAAACACTCTTTTAGCAAGCAAGTAACTGAAACTGTATATACCAAAATGCCAGGGGCGAACCCTTGCTGGGAGGTGAAGCGGTGTGCTCCCACCCCTGTTATTTTGTAATAGTACTCCCATGAGTCATTGAGATGACAAGCTCATGGATGAAGCACCTCCATGCCTGTGAGAGGTACCAGACCTGAGAAAGATGTTGGAAGCCTACTCAGCAAACCCCAAATTTCAAAGACTGTAATCTCTACCTATGACAGTTAAAGAACCACAACCACGTGTCTAGAGATCAGCACTATCTGCGCCAACTGTGGCGAAACACTCGAACACTCTTGAAGCAAGCAAATAACTGAAACTGCTTTTACCACAGTGCCAGGGGCGAACCTTGATGGGAGGTGAAGCGTTGTGCTCCCACCCCTGTTCCTGTTTAATAGTACTCCCACGAGTCATTGAGCTGACACGCTTGTGGATGAAGCACCCGCATGCTTGTGAGAGGTACCTGACCTGAGAAAGATGTTGGCAGCCTACTCAGCAAACCCCACATTTTAAAGACTGTAATCTCTACTGATGACGGTTAAAGAACCAGATCCAACTGTCTAGAGATCAGCACTATCTTCGCCAACTGTGACGAAACACTCGAACACTCTTGAAGCAAGCAAGTAACTGAAACTGCATTTACCACAATGCCAGGAGCGAAACATGCTGGGAGGTGAAGCGGTGTGTTCCTGTTTAATAGTACTCCCATGAGTCATTGAGCTGACGAGCTGGTGGATGAAGCAACCCCATGCCTGTGAGAGGTACCTGACCTCAGGAAGTTGTTGGCAGCCTACTCAGCAAACCCCAGATTTCAAAGACTGTAATCTCTGCTGATGACAGTTAAAGATCCTGAAATATGTGTCTAGACATCAGCACTATCTGCGCCAACTGTGGCGAAACACTCGAACACTCTTGAAGCAAGCAAGTAACTGAAACTGTATTTACCACAATGCCAGGGGCGAACCTTGCTGGGAGGTGAAGCGTTGTGCTCCCACCCCTGTTCCTGTTTAATAGTACTCCCATGAGTCATTGAGCTGACGAGCTGGTGGATGAAGCACCCGCATGCCTGTGAGAGGTACGTGACCTGAGAAAGATGTTGGAAGCCTACTCAGCAAACCCCAGATTTCAAAGACTATGATCTCTACTGATGACGGTTATAGAACCAGAAACACGTGTCTAGAGATCAGCACTATCTGCGCCAACTGTGGAAAAACACTTGAACACTCTTGAAGCAAGCAAGTAACTGAAACTGCAATTACCACATTGTCAGGGGTGAACCTTGCTGGGAAGTGAAGCGTTGTGCTCCGACCTCTGTTCCTGTTTAATAGTACTCCCGTGAGTCATTGAGCTGACGAGCTTGTGGATGAAGCACCCGCATGCCTGTGAGAGGTACATGACCTGAGAAAGATGTTGGCAGCCTACTCAGAAAACCCCACATTTGAAAGACTGTAATCTCTACCTATGATGGTTAAAGAACCAGAAACACGTGTCTAGAGATCAGCACTATATGCGCCAACTGTGGCGAAACACTCGAACACTCTTTTAGCAAGCAAGTAACTGAAACTGTATATACCAAAATGCTAGGGGCGAACCTTGCTGGGAGGTGAAGCGGTGTGCTCCCACCCCTGTTACTGTTTAATAGTACTCCCATGAGTCATTGAGATGACAAGCTCATGGATGAAGCACCTCCATGCCTGTGAGAGGTACCAGACCTGAGAAAGATGTTGGAAGCCTACTCAGCAAACCCCAAATTTCAAAGACTGTAATCTCTACTGATGACAGTTAAAGAACCAGAAACACCTGTCTAGAGATTAGCACTATCTGCGCAAACTGTGGCGAAACACTCGAACACTCTTGAAGCAAGCAAATAACTGAAACTGCATTTACCACATTGCCAGGGGTGAACCTTGATGGGAGGTGAAGCGGTGTGCTCCCACCCCTGTTACTGTTTAATAGTACTCCCATGAGTCATTGAGCTGACGAGCTCGAGGATGAAGCACCCGCATGCCTGTGAGAGGTACCAGACCTGAGAAAGATGTTGGAAGCCTACTCAGCAAACCTCAAATTTCAAAGACTGTAATCTCTACTAATGACGGTTAAAGAACCAGAAACACGTGTCTAGAGATCAGCACTATCTGCGCCAACTGTGGCGAAACACTCTAACACTCTTGAAGCAAGCAAGTAACTGAAACTGCAATTACTAAGATGTCAGGGGCGAACCATGCTGGGAGGTGAAGCGGTGTGCTCCCATCCTGTTCCTGTTTAATAGTACTCCCGTGAGTCATTGAGCTGACGAGCTCATGGATGAAGCACCCGCATGCCTGTGAGAGGTACCTGACCTGAGAAAGATGTTGGCAGTCTACTTGGCAAACCCCACATTTGAAAGACTGTAATCTCTACCTATGACAGTTAAAGAACCACAGCCACGTGTCTAGAGATCAGCACTATCTGCGCCAACTGTGGCGAAACACTCAAACACTCTTGAAGCAAGCAAATAACTGAAACTGCTTTTACCACAGTGCCAGGGGCGAACCTTGATTGGAGGTGAAGCGGTGTGCTCCCACCCCTGTTCCTGTTTAATAGTACTCCCATGAGTCATTGAGCTGACGAGCTGGTGGATGAAGCACCCGCATGCCTGTGAGAGGTACCTGACCTGAGAAAGATGTTGGCAGCCTACTCAGCAAACCCCAGATTTCAAAGTGTTGGAGGGCGGACCGCCGGGGAGTCAGGGGGACCACCCCGGGGAGCCTTCTCACTGCAAGGAAGTAGCCGAGTGCCGCTGAGAAGCCTCCTAGGAGAGGTCCTTCTCCTATAATCGTACTATCTCAGTAACACCACCACACAGGACTCGATATTGGTTTCACGTATGTACTCTTTTATCGGTAATAGCCGGTTTCTTAAGCAATATGTACAGGCGGATCGAGTGATCCAAAAGAGTCTCAATGTCTTAGTAGGGACAGGGTAGCGGGACAGTCTCAGTACCAGCCTGGTACGGGGGTACTCTGCACCAGTTCTTAAGCCTCAAGCTGAGGGGGGCTCCGGGAGCCGGAGCGTCAGGTGCCGGTCACAGGGCGGCTCGGAGGGGTCGAGCCGTGATGGAGTCTGCAGGGCTCGGAGGGTAGTCCAGCTTAGGTCGAGCCGCGACGAGGTCAGCAGGGCTCTGATGGTAGTTCAGCTTAGGTCGAGCCGCGACGAGGTCAGCAGGGCTCTGATGGTAGTTCAGCGAGGCTGGGCCGCGACAGCGTTAGCAGGGCCCCGATGTTCCGTGAGGATCTTATTCTCAGCAAGGTGGAGCCGCGACGCAGTCAGCAGGGCTCAGGGTACAGTTCCAGGATGAGTCTTTCTCCGTAGGGTCAGCCGCGATCCGATCAGCAGGGCTCTTGACTCCAGGATACAACTGCCGTCAGGTTGCGGGGTTGCCCCAGATATAGGTCTGTAGCCCTTTGATGTCCGGATCCTTGCGCCTGGGGGGGCGGAGAGGCCGGGCTGGGAGAGGCCAGACGCCCAGCGGGAGAGGCGCCAGGCCCAGGAAGGCCGGAGGGCGATCGCACCTAGGTGTTGGAGGACGGTTGGGGGTCCCATCGATACTCCCCTCCTTCGGGAGCGGTGGAGTGGCAACGTGGTGCCCCCTGGCCGGATCTTGGTGCCTCGATGTCGGGGCTTCGCTGGGGCCGAGGCCGGGGTGAGCCGGGTTGCGCAGGCTGGTGCGGGGAATCACGTACAATCCAAAGGGGGGGCCCCGAGGTGAAGGGGTCCCCGTGCGGCCTGGAGAGGGGGGTCAGGACCATGCCACGAGGCCGGTTCCAACAGGCGTCCCCCCCAGATGAAGGCAGGGAGTGTCACCCATCTCCTTGGGGGTTCTCCTCACCAAGGCGGAAGAATCGGGACAGGCCGTCGGCGTTGGCGTGGTCGTTGCCGGGCCGATGTTCTACTGTAAAATCCATCCCTTGCAGAGAGATGGACCATCGCAACATCTTTGGGTTCTCGCCTCTCATCTGCATCAACCACTGCAAGGTAGGGCCGGAGCTTTTTGAGGGCCCATACCACGGCGAAGGCCTCCCTTCGATGGTGCTCCACCTCTGTTCCCGAGGCAGCAGCCGTCGGCTGATGAAGGCCACTGGCCTGTCGAGGCCCTCTGAGTCCACCTGGGATAGGACCGCCCCAACTCCGTACTCCGAGGCATCGGTCTGCACCACAAACTCCTTGCTGTAGTCAGGGGCCCGCAGCACAGGGGCAGCACACTTCGCTGTTTTGAGGGTCTCGAAGGCGGTCGTGCAGCGGGGTGTCCAGTGCACCGTCTTGGGCTGCTTCTTGGAAGTGAGCTCCATGAGGGGGCCCCACAATGCTCCCATAGTTTTTGATGAACCGCCGGTAGTAGCCCGTGAGGCCCAAGAAGGCCCGGACAGCTGTTTGGGTGGCGGGGGGCTCCCAAGCCCGGATGGCCTCAACTTTCAACTGGAGGGGAGCCACCTGGCCGCTCCCCACTTGATGGCCCAGATAGGTCACAGATCCTTGGCCGATCTGGCATTTGCTGGCTTTTATCGTGAGCCCGGCCCTTTGGAGGGCGGCCAGGACTTCCTTGAGGTGCCCCAGGTGCTCGGCCCAGTGGCTGCTGAACACTGCAATATCGTCCAAGTAGGCGGCGCTGAAGGCTTCCAGCCCGGCCAGGACCTTGTTCACCAGTCTCTGGAAGGTCGCCGGGGCATTCTTCATGCCGAAGGGCATCACCCGAAAGTGGTAGTGCCCATCGGGAGCCTGATTTGCCAGTACCCGGCGGTGAGGTCAAAGGTGCTCAGGTAGCGGGCTGCTCCTAGGCGGTCGATTAGTTCGTCTGCCCGCGGCAGGGGATGGGCATCGGTATTGGTGAGACGGCATTCAGCCCCCGGTAGTCTACACAAAATCTGAGTTCCGGGGAGGTGCCTGGGGCGGCGGCCTTTGGCACCAGGACCACGGGGCTGGCCCACGGGCTGTCGGACGGTTCGATGACCCCGAGGCCGAGCATCTTAGAGACCTCGGCTTGGATGCAGGCTCGCACTCGGTCGGCACGGGGGGGCTGTCCCCGGTGTCAACGTCGTGGACGCACCAGGGAGTTACCCCGGCATGAGGGAGAAGAAGGCAGTGAAGGGTTGCAGCAGCTGCTAGCAGTCATGGCGCTGTTCAGAGTCTGACGCCCTCCACGGAGCCACCTTGGTCGGAGGACCCCAGGGGGTCGGGTAGGGGCTCGGAGTCGCTTTCGCCCCCATCGTCGGTAGCCAGCAGCAGGCTTAGTTCTGTTCGGGCAAAGTGGGGCTTGAGCCGGTTTGCGTGTTGAAGCCGGAGGGGGTTCCTTGGTGACTAAATGTCAACCAGGTAGGTGACGGGGCTCTTCTTCTCCACCACCTTGAAGGGCCTGGTCCATTTGTCCTGAAGGGTGCAGGGGTCCACGGGCGACATGACCCAGACTTGCTGGCCTGGCTCGAACTCAATAGACGAGGCATTTTGATCATACCAGCGTTTCATGTCCTCTTGGCTGGCCTCGAGGTTGGCCTCGGCCAGTGCCCGGAACTTCCGAGTCTGGTTCCGCAGGGTCAGGAGGTACCTGTAGACGTCGGGGGGGGGGGCATCTTGGATGTTCGTCTCCCAGCCCTCCTTGACCAGGCTGAGGGGCCCTCGGACCGGTTGCCCGTACAAGAGTTCGAAGGGGCTGAAGCCCAGGGATTTCTGCGGGACCTCCCGATAGGCGAACAGGAGGCAAGGCAGCAGGACATCCCATTTCCGCCTCAGGGGCTCTTCCAGGCCCTTGATCATCCCCTTCAAGGTTCTGTTGAACCGCTCGACCAGTCCGTTCCCCTGGGGGTGGTAAGGGGTAGTGAATTTGAAGGTGACCCCGCATTGCTGCCATAGGGACCGCATGTACTTGGATATAAAGTTCGTACCCCGGTCGCTCACCACTTCCCGGGGGAACCCTACCCTTGAGAAGATTCCCATCAAGGCCCGGCCCACCACGGGGGCTGTCACAGTTCGGAGAGGGATGGCCTCCGGGTATCGGGTTGCGTGGTCAACAAGAACGAGGATGAAGCGGTGGCCCAGGGTAGTTCGGGGGTCCAGGGGCCCCACGATGTCGATCCCTACCCGTTCGAACGGGGTGTGGACGGCTGGGAAGGGCTGGAGAGGGGCCGTGACTCGTCCCCCAGTCTTCCCGCTGGCTTGGCAGATCTGTCAGGACCGGCAGTGGTTTTCCACGTCCCTCCGCATTCGGGGCCAGTAGAAGTGGGTCACCAGGCGGCTGTAGGTTTTGTCTCGCCCCAGGTGCCCGGCGAGGGGCACGTCATGTGCCAGGTTCAGGAGGAAATCCCGGAATTGGAGGGGGACCACCAACACTTGACCGCTCCCCAGTTCTGCGATCTTCTGCTCGCTATAAAGTAAGTCATTGTCCCAATAGACCCAGTGGGTTCCCGTTGGGTCCCCTGTGGCCTGTGCGGCCGCCTGCCGTCGGGCCCCTTCGAGGGAGGGGCAGGTTTTCTGTTCCTGCTGGAACTGTTCTCTGGTGGGGCCCCCGTGGTGGTGCCATTGGGCAAGTTCGGGGAGTTTGCTGAGGGAGGCGACCTCGTCCGGGGAAGTTCGGTTGGCCCGGCATCCTCGTCGGGTTCCTCCCCGACAGAGGGAGGTGGTGGTACGGGACCCTCAGGTTCGACGGGGGTCGCTGCTGTGGTTGGTTGGACGGTCATGGACCGGGTGGTGGCGCAGGCCCATTCGGGCAGTCCCAGCATCCCTAGATGCTCCCGGCGCTCCACCTGGGCCCAGGGGGAACTCTCCAGGTCATTCCCCAGGAGGCAGTCCACCGGAGCGTCGTTGCGGATGGTTACCTTCAGCATGCCCGTCACTCCTCCCCACTCGAAGGGAATCCGGGCCATCCGGCACATGCTCTCGGTGTTGTCGGCCGTCCGGACGGGGCACAGTACATGCGGCAGGATCTGTTCGGGGGTCACCAGGTGGCAGCAGACAGCGGTCACACTGGCTCCAGTGTCACGGAGGGCTTCGGCCCGTCGCCCATTAATGGTGACCCACTGCTGGTACTTCTGGGTGTTGCTCGGGATGGGTGTTCGGGGCACCATTTCTCAGCTGCCCAGGCATACTAGAGACATGGCAGCCGGCTCCCACTCGGGGGACCCGGCGTCGGGGTTTTCTTCCTCTTCGTCCCCTTCCTCCAGGGCTGCGATGGCCAACTGTCGGGCAGGGGGCCCAGTGGTCCCGTTTCGTCTGTTCACGGGGCTGGTTGGGTCGCTGGCATAATGGCCTGCTTGTTGGCAGCCGTAGCAGGTTACCGTTGGCCGGGGTCCGGGTCTGGCGGGGGTTGTCCCCCTTCGGGCCAGGGTCGGGGACGTGTGGTTTGTGGGCGGCCCCCGAGGTGGACTCCGGGGCGGCCCGGCTGGGAATTCTCGATTCCGGTTTGACCCTCCTCCTCCGCCGCGCTGGCGGGGTGGTCCTGTGGTGCTTCGCTGGTAATCCCCCATCGCGATCCGGGGGACCCGGGTGATCACCCACCGATCAGCTTCGGCGGCGAGCTTCCGTGGCTCGGTCAGCTTGCTGTCGAGGAGGTGCTGCCTTAGCTCGACGAAGCAGTTGTTGGAGAGGTGCTCCCAGACAATGAGGTCGAACAGCTGCTCATAGGAGGTAACCTTGCTGCCCTTTCTCCACCCTTCCAGGGCTCTGCTAAAAAAGTCTACGTATTCCACCCAAGTGGTACCGGGGAGTTTCTTGCAGTCCCGGAAGCGCTGGCGGTACATTTCTGTGGATAGGCCGTAGCAGGTGAGAAGGGCCTCCTTCATGTGGTCGTACGAGGTCATCACGTCGTCCGGGAGCTGCAGCAGGGTGTCTCGACCTTCGCTGAGGAACCGCCCCCATAGGCCGGCACCCCAATCCTTCCGGGGTACACGATGGGAGGTCATGGCCACTTCGTATGCTTTGAACCATTGCTGGATGTCGTCGTTCTTGTAGTATTCTTTGACGACATCCTTGGGAATATGGACTTTTGCCTCGGTTAGCGGAGGAGTGTCCCTGTTTCCGGGGGTGCCGGTCTCCCCCTTTTTGGACTTAAGTTCAAGTTCCTTGAGGCTCCCCTCGTGCTCGAGGGTTAGCCTTTTCTCCTCCAGTTCTCTGTGCCGCTTCTTCTCCTCGATCTCTTCTTGCAACCGTAGTTGCTCTAGGGCCAATTTCTTTTCTGCCAGCAGGAGTTCGCCGTCCAGCCGGAGTCGTGCGAGTTCTAACTCATGGGTCCGGACCCTCTCCCGCTCTCGTATTTCTTCTGGGAATAGGCCGGCTTCCATCTTGTTTCTTCCCCCATTTGCCGGGGCCGTGGTCGGTTGTAGGGTTACGTCTAGGGCCGATGTCCCTTCGCCTTGGGGCGAAGTGGCTTCGGACTCTGCCCAGGCTCTTAGGGCTTTTTGCATGTCCTCTTTTGTGCCCAATCCGGTGGTCGAAATACCTTTGTCCTTACAGAACTGTTTCAGTTCCTTGTGGGTATATTCTTCCAACCGTTCTTGTTGGAACTCTGCGGTCGTGGTGGTCTCTTGGCTGCTCATGGCTATTTTTCGTCTGGTTAGGTAGTGGGTGAGTTACTCACTTGTACAATTTGCGTCCGGCTCGGATCCCGTCGCTGGCCACCAAATGTTGGAGGGCGGACCGCCGGGGAGTCAGGGGGACCACCCCGGGGAGCCTTCTCACTGCAAGGAAGTAGCCGAGTGCCACTGAGAAGCCTCCTAGGAGAGGTCCTTCTCCTATAATCGTACTAGCTCAGTAACACCACCACACAGGACTCGATATTGGTTTCACATATGTACACTTTTATCAGTAATAGCCGGTTTCTTAAGCAATATTTACAGGAGGATTGAGGGATCCAAAAGAGTCTCAATGTCTTAGTAGGGACGGGGTAGCTGGACAGTCTCAGTACCAGCCTGGTACGGGGGTACTCTGCACCAGTTCTTAAGCCTCAAGCTGAGGGGGGCTCCGGGAGCCGGAGCGTCAGGTGCCGTTCACAGGGCAGCTCGGAGGGGTCGAGCTGCGACGGAGTCTGCAGGGCTCAGAGGGTAGTCCAGCTTAGGTCGAGCCACGACGAGGTCAGCAGGGCTCTGATGGTAGTTCAGCTTAGGTCGAGCCGCGACGAGGTCAGCAGGGCTCTGATGGTAGTTCAGCGAGGACGGGCCACGACGGCGTCAGCAGGGCCCCGATGTTCCGTGAGGATCTTGTTCTCAGCAAGGTGGAGCCGCGACGCAGTCAGCAGGGCTCAGGGTACAGTTCCAGGATGAGTCTTTCTCCGTGGGGTCAGCCGCGATCCGATCAGCAGGGCTCTTGACTCCAGGATACAACTGCCGTCAGGTTGCGGGGTTGCCCCAGATATACGTCTGGAGCCCTTTGATGTCCGGACCCTTGCGCCTGGGGGGGCGGAGAGGCCGGGCTGAGAGAAGCCAGACGCCCAGTGGGAGAGGCGCCAGGCCCAGGAAGCCTGGAGGGCAATCGCACCTAGGTGTTGGAGGACGGTTGGGGGTCCCATCGATACTCCCCTCCTCCGGGAGCGGTGGAGTGGCCACGTGGTGCCCCCAGGCCGGATCTTGATGCCTCGATGTCGGGGCTTCGCTTGGGCCGAGGCTGGGGTGAGCCGGGTTGCGTAGGCTGGCGCGGGGAATCACGTACAATCCAAAGGGGGGCCCCGAGGTAAAGGGGTCCCCGTGCGGCCTGGAGAGGGGGGTCAGGACCACGCCACGAGGCCGGTTCCAACACAAAGACTATGATATCTACTGATGACGGTTATAGAACCAGAGACATGTGTCTAGAGATCAGCAGTATCTGCGCCAGCTGTGGCGAAACAATCAAACACACTTCAAGCAAGCAAGTAACCGAAACTGCATTTATCACAATGCCATGGGCGAACCTTGCTGGGAGGTGAAGCGGTGTGTTCCCACCCCTGTTCCTTTTTAATAGTACTCCCATGAGTCATTGAGCTGATGAGCTCGTGGATGAAGCACCCGCATGCCTATGAGATGTACCTGACCTGAGAAAGGTGTTGGCAGACTACTCAGCAAACCCCACATTTGAAAGACTGTAATCTTTACTGATAACGGTTAAAGAACAAGAAACACGTGTCTAGAGATCAGCAGTATCTGCGCCAACTGTGGCAAAACACTTGAACACTCTTGAAGCAAGCAAGTAACTGAAACTGCAATTACCACATTGTCAGGGGTGAACCTTGCTGGGAAGTGAAGCAGTGTGCTCCCACCTCTGTTCCTGTTTAATAGTATTCCTGTGAGTCCTTGAGCTGACGAGCTCGTGGATGAAGCACCCGCATGCCTGTGAGAGGTACTTGACTTGAGAAAGATGTTGGCAGCCTACTCAGAAAACCCCACATTTGAAAGACTGTAATCTCTACCTAAGATGGTTAAAGAACCAGAAACACGTGTCTAGAGATCAGCACTATCTGCGCCAACTGTGGCAAAACACTTGAACACTCTTGAAGCAAGCAAGTAACTGAAACTGCAATTACCACATTGTCAGGGGTGAACCTTGCTGGGAAGTGAAGCAGTGTGCTCCCACCTCTGTTCCTGTTTAATAGTATTCCTGTGAGTCATTGAGCTGACGAGCTCGTGGATGAAGCACCCGCATGCCTGTGAGAGGCACCTGACCTGAGAAAGATGTTGACAGCATACTCAACAAACCCCACATTTGAAAGACTAATCTCTACTGATGACGGTTAAAGAACAAGAACCACGTGTATAGAGATCAGCACTATCTGCGCCAACTGTGGTGAAACACTTGAACACTCTTGAAGCAAGCAAGTAACTGAAACTGTATATACCACAATGCCAGGGGCGAACCTTGCTGGGAGGTGAAGCGGTGTGCTCCCACCCCTGTTACTGTTTAATAGTACTCCCATGAGTCATTGAGATGACAAGCTCATGGATGAAGCACCTCCATGCCTGTGAGAGGTAGCAGACCTGAGAAAGATGTTGGAAGCCTACACAGCAAACCCCAAATTTCAAAGACTGTAATCTCTACTGATGACTGTTAAAGAACCAGAAACACGTGTCTAGAGATCAGCACTACCTGCGCCAACTGTGGCGAAACACTCGCACACTCTTGAAGCAGGCAAGTAACTGAAACTTCAATTTCTACAATGTCAGGGGCGAAACATGCTGGGAGGTGAAGCGGTGTGCTCCCAACTCTGTTCCTGTTTAATAGTACTCCCGTGAGTCATTGAGCTCACGAGCTCGTGGATGAAGCACCCGCATGCCGGTGAGAGGTACCTGACCTGAGAAAGATGACGGCAGTCTACTCGGCAAACCCCACATTTGAAAGACTGTAATCTCTACCTATGACAGTTAAAGAACCACAACCACGTGTCTAGAGATCAGCACTATCTGCGCCATCTGTGGACTCAAACACTCTTGAAGCAAGCAAGTAACTGAAACTGCATTTACCACAATGCCAGGCGCGAACCTTGATGGGAGGTGAAGCGGTGTGCTCCCATCCCTGTTCCTGTTTAATAGGACTCCCATGAGTCATTGAGCTGAAAAGCTCATGGATGAAGCACCCGCATGCGAGTGAGAGGTACCTGACCTGAGAAAGATGTTGGCAGCCTACTCAGCAAACCCCACATTTGAAAGACTGTAATCTCTACTGATGACGGTTAAAGGACCAGATCCAAGTGTCTAGAGATCAGCACTATCTTCGCCAACTGTGACGAAACACTCGAACACTCTTGAAGCAAGCAAGTAACTGAAACTGCATTTACCACAATGCCAGGGGCGAACCTTGCTGGGAGGTGAAGCCGTGTGCTCCCACCCATGTTCCTGTTTAATAGTTCTTCAGTGAGTCTTTGAGCTGATGAGCTTGTGGATGAAGCACCCACAATCCTGTAAGACGTACCTGACCTGAGAAAGATGTTGGCAGACTACTCAGCAAACCCCACATTTGAAAGATTGGAATCTCTACTGATGACGGTTAAAGAACCAGAAACACGTGTCTAGAGATCAGCACTATCTGCACCAACTGTGGCGAAACACTCGAACACTCTTAAAGCAAGGAAGTAACTGAAACTGCATTTACCACAATACCAGGGGCGAACCTTGCTGGGAGGTAAAGCGTTGTGCTCCCACCCCTGTTCCTGTTTAATAGTATTCCCATGAGTCCTAAGAGATGACGAGCTGGTGAATGAAGACCCCGCATGCCTGTGAGAGGTTCCTGACCTGAGAAAGATGTTGGCAGCCTACTCAGCAAACTATAGATTTCAAAGACTGTAATCTCTACTGATGACGGTTATAGAACCAGAAACACATGTCTAGAGATCAGCACTATCTGCGCCAGCTGTGGCGAAACAATCGAACACACTTGAAGCAAGCAAGTAACCGAAACTGCATTTACCACAATGCCAGTGTGCGAACCTTGCTGGGAGGTGAAGCAGTGTGCTCCCACCCCTGTTCCTGTTTAATAGTACTCCCATGAGTCATTGAGCTGACGAGCTCGTGGATGAAGCACCCGCATGCCTGTGCGAGGTACCTGACCTGAGAAAGATGTTGGAAGCCTACTCAGCAAACCCCACATTTGAAAGAGTGTAATCTCTACCTATAACAGTTAAAGAACCAGAACCACGTGTCTAGAGATCAGCACTATATGCGCCAACTGTGGCGAAACACTCAACACTCTTGAAGCAAGCAATTAACTGAAACTGCATTTAGCACAATGCCAGGGGCGAACCTTGCTGGGAGTTGAAGCAGTGTGCTCCCACCCCTGTTCCTGTTTATTAGTACTCCCATGAGTCATTGAGCTGACAAGCTCATGGAGGAAGCACCTGCATGCCTGTGAGAGGTACCTGACATGAGAAAGATGTTGGCAGCCTACTCAGCAAACCATAGATTTCAAAGACTGTAATCTCTACTGATGACGGTTATAGAACCAGAAACACGTGTCTAGAGATCAGCACTATCTACGCCAGCTGTGGCGAAACAATCGAACACACTTGAAGCGAACAAGTATCCGAAACTGCATTTACCACAATGCCAGTGTGCGAACGTTGCTGGGAGGTGAAGCGGTGTGCTCCCACCCCTGTTCCTGTTTAATAGTACTCTTGTGAGTCATTGAGCTGATGAGCTCGTGGATGAAGCACCCGCATGCCTGTGAGAGGTATCTGACCTGAGAAAGATGTTGGCAGCCTACTCAGCAAACCCCAAATTTGAAAGACGAATCTCTAATGATGACGGTTAAAGAACCAGAACCACGTGTCTACAGATCAGCACTATCTTTGCCAACTGTGACGAAACACTCAAACACTCTTGAAGCAAGCAAGTAACTGAAACTGCATTTACCACAATGCCAGGGGCGAACCTTGCTGGGAGGTGAAGCGGTGTGCTCCCACCCCTGTTCCTGTTTAATAGTTCTCCAGTGAGTCATTGAGCTGACGAGCTGGTGGATGAAGCACCCGCATGCCTGTGAGAGGTACCTGACCTGAGAAATATGTTGGCAGCCTACTCAGAAAACCCCAGATTTCAAAGACTGTAATCTCTATGGATGACGGTTAAAGAACCAGAAACACGTGTCTTGAGATCAGCACTATCTGCGCCAGCTGTGGCGAAACAATCAAACACACTTGAAGCAAGCAAGTAACTGAAACTGCATTTACCACAATGCCAGTGTGCGAACCTTGCTGGGAGGTGAAGCGGTGTGCTCCCACCCCTGTTCCTGTTTAATAGTACTCTTGTGAGTCATTGAGCTGACGAGCTCGTGGATGAAGCACCCGCATGCCTGTGAGAGGTACCTGACCTGAGAAAGATGTTGACAGCATACTCAGCAAACCCCAAATTTGAAAGACTGTAATCTCTACAGATGACATTTAAAGAACGAGAACCACGTGTCTATAGATCAGCACTATCTGCGTCAACGAAGCGAGAGACACACCAATAGCTCTCTGGCAGTCCTGCTTCATGTGTCTTGGTAAAGCAGTGATTGAATATTTGCTTGAATATTTGCCTCCAATGTAAAATTGTATTTTAACTTGCTCAAAGTCACACTTGTGTTTTTAAAATTAAGCATTTGACTCGCTTCCTGTTGGTCCACCACTTCCGCTTTGAACGCGGTCTAGTGCTGAGAGGGAGGGAGTTAGCAGCTGCTGCACAGCAGAGCTGATTGGTTGGAGGGTGGTAGGGGAAGACATTACAGCGCGCTGGAGCAGACGCGCAGCGGACGAAGCGAGAGACGCACCAATAGCTCTCTGGCAGTCCTGCTTCATGTGTCTTGGTAAAGCAGCGATTGAATATTTGCTTGAATATTTGCCTCCAATGTAAAATTGTATTTTAACTTGCTCAAAGTCACGCTTGTGTTTTTAAAATTAAGCATTTGACCCGCTTCCTGTTGGTCCACCACTTCCGCTTTGAACGCGGTCTAGTGCTGAGAGGGAGGGAGTTAGCAGCTGCTGCACAGCAGAGCTGATTGGTTGGAGGGCAGTAGGGGAAGACATTTCAGCGCGCTGGAGCAGACGCGCAGCGGACGAAGCGAGAGATGCACCAATAGCTCTCTGGCAGTCCTGCTTCATGTGTCTTGGTAAAGCAGCGATTGAATATTTGCCTCCAATGTAAAATTGTATTTTAACTTGCTCAAAGTCACGCTTGTGTTTTTAAAATTAAGCATTTGACTCCCTTCCTGTTGGTCCACCACTTCCGCTTTGAACGCGGTCTAGTGCTGAGAGGGAGGGAGTTAGCAGCTGCTGCACAGCAGAGCTGATTGGTTGGAGGGTGGTAGGGGAAGAAATTTCAGCGCGCTGGAGCAGACGCGCAGCGGACGAAGCGAGAGACGCACCAGTAGCTCTCTGGCAGTCCTGCTTCATGTGTCTTGGTAAAGCAGCGATTGAATATTTGCTTGAATATTTGCCTCCAATGTAAAATTGTATTTTAACTTGCTCAAAGTCACGCTTGTGTTTTTAAAATTAAGCATTTGACTCGCTTCCTGTTGGTCCACCACTTCCGCTTTGAACGCGGTCTAGTGCTGAGAGGGAGGGAGTTAGCAGCTGCTGCACAGCAGAGCTGATTGGTTGGAGGGCAGTAGAAAAATAAATAATAATAATAAAGGGGCTTGTAAAGCGCATGGTGACGCCATCCCGGCGTGTCCCCGCGCTGTGGAGAAAAGTCAGGGCCAGGAGAGGGAAATTAAAGGGAAAACAGATGGGTTTTCAGAAGTTTTCTGAACAAGGTCTCTGAATCCGCTAGTCTGATACTCATGGGGAGAGAGTTCCATTCTTTGGCAGCCATTACACGAAAAGAACAACCACCCATTCTGGCTTTCTTAACGCGGGGAATTTTAAGCAATCCAGTTCCCCCAGAGCGGAGAGTTCTGTTAGGCTCGTAGGGGATAGCCAGATCAGTCATGTAGGGGGGAGCTTTGTGTGAGATGATCCTGTAGCACATTAGAAGTGCTTTAAATAGGACTCTCTTTTTTATGGGGAGCCAGTGCAGAGTGGCTAGGGCTGGTTTAGAGGCTGATCTTTTTGGGAGTCTAAGGACTAGGCGTGCTGCCGTGTTTTGGAGTACTTGAAGTCTCCTGATGTTTTTTTGTGTTGTTCCGAGCAAAAGCACATTTCCATAGTCTATCCTCGAGGTCACTAGAGCTTGGGTCATAGTGCGCCTGGCTTCAAGAGGGAGGAGGTCTAGGGTACGGTTCAAGGTCTTCATCACCCCGAAGCATTTCCCTACCACTTTGTGCACATGGTTGTCATAGGAGAGTCTGGGATCAACCCAGATCCCCAGGTTCTTAGCTGCTTTGCAGGGAGTGGGTAACGGCCCCAGACATGATGGCCACCACTCCTTGGTCCAGCTCGTATCCCTGCCTCCAATTACCAGAACCTCCGTTTTTGAACCATTTAGCTTCAGGCAGTGCTGGGTCATCCAGCCTGCTAGAGCCTGCATGCAGGTTTTAAAGTTGTCGGCAGCAATGGAGGGTGCTTGGGACAGGGAGATGAGGAGTTGGGTATCGTCGGCATATGAGACTAATTCAATGCCGAACGATTCAACCACTTCAGCCAAGGGGGCCATGTAAAGATTGAACAGGGTGGGGCTCAGGGCAGAGCCCTGAGGTACCCCCTGTTCTAAACCTATGCTATCAGAGAGGTCCATGCCTCTCTGAACCTGGAAGCAGCGGTTGGTGAGAAAGGCTTTTAGCCAGCCCAGTGCTTCCTGGGTGACCCCGGCTTTGTTCAGACACTGCAGCAAGATGGAATGTGCCACAGTGTCGAACGCGGCACTAAGGTCAAGCATAATCAGTGCCATAGTCTGGCCCTCATCAGCGCCTGCCCGTAAGGTTTCGGTCGCTCTCAGAAGGGCGGTTTCAGTGGAGTATCCTGCCCTAAACCCTGATTGAGAACTGTGGAAGGCATTATTAGACTCTAGATGGGCCATGAGTTGGCTGTTAGCTATTTTTTCGGCCACCTTCGCCAGATGAGGTAGCAACGAGATGGGCCGCAGGTTTTCTAGGATATCCTGACTTATTTTCGGTTTTTTCTTTATCGGAAGTACAATGGCTTTCTTCCACTCCGCAGGGAGGGTGGCCGTAGAAAAGGAGAGTTGGAGAATGTATCTAAAGTGTTGTTCTAAGACTTTAAGGCTAGCTGCTAGTATCTTGGGAGGGGCAGGATCCCGAGGGGAGCCTGATTTGATGCTTTTACAGATACTATTTAAGGTTGTGGTAGGAGGGACAGAGAAGCAGTTTAGGCATGTCTTAGCATGAGTGATCTCCAAATTCTCAGTAAAGTCAGAGCCCAAGGGCAAATCCTTAGAGAAGTTTGCGTAGATGTTGGTGATTTTACTGGCAAAGTATTTAGCAATATTATTGCACGTTTCAACAGAGTCATTCTGGGCATTGCTCTCATTAGTTACCACCGAAATTTCTTTGAAAATTTTGAAAAGCTCCTTTGAGGAGTTCTCAGCCTCTCCAATGCGGGTCTTATAATGAAGTGCTTTAGCGGAACGGATAAGTTTATAGTAGCTCGCTTGCGCTTTTTTATATTGGTTTTTGGCTGTGGGGCAAAATTTAATGCGCCATTCACGTTCCAGTTTTTTGCATGCAGATTTTGCAACCTGAAGTTCTGAAGTAAACCACGGGGAGGGTTTCCTCATCTTCTTGTTAATTACTGACCTACGGATGGGAGCGGTATTGTCTAGGGCAGTTAGGACACAGTTCTTAAGGCATGTATAGGCGGTCTCACAGTCGGACCCTCCAAGAGGTCCTGCCGCTTCAAGATTGTCGATGAAAGTGTCTAAGTTAAAGTTTTTCCACTTTCGACATTGGTAAATCTGCGTGCTATCGCGCCTTGTTTCAGACTCGGACACCCATATTTGTAAGGGAATGACAAAGTGGTAAGACCAGGGAACGGGTATTGGAGGAAGCGCTTCTACTCCATTCCAGTTGCCAAATATGGGGTCGAGCAGGTGACCTTGTCTGTGAGTAGGGTCCTGGTTTTTAAGAGCTAGCTGCAGGGAAAGTAATTCAGCTTTTATACAGGAGGCATCCTTGTCTTGGACATCATCAAAATGAATGTTCATGTCGCCAAGCACCAGGAGTCTGGATTTCCTCAAGGCGAGATGTGCTGTCGCCTCTACTAGGCTAGCTGTAAAATCAAACAGTCTGCCTGGGGGTCTGTATATAAGAATACCTGATAGGGAGTGTTGGGGCCCCAGTGTGATAGTGAATGAAGCAGCTTCGCAGTGGTCAATTGTCAGGGGGGATAGGGAGCATTCCAGTGGGGCTCTAACAGCGATAGCTATTCCTCCACCCCTACCATCTTGCCTGTCAAGCCTAGCGAGAGAATATCCAGGAGGCAACGCCTCTATGATGTCTGGGTCAGAGTGTTCGCCAAGCCAGGTTTCAGTTAACAGCAAAATATCAAGTGCTTCATCCTCGAGTAGATTATAAACTTGGATGCAGTGTTTACTGAGAGATCTACAGTTAAGCAGTGCGGCTTTTATCAGTTTTTTAGGGGGGTCTATTATGGAGCCAGTTTCAGGAGTAAAAGGGCACATAGAACAGTTGTGTAATGATAGAGCCTTCATAGAGTGTAGACATGGTAGTGTTATAGCAGGACGGAGATTCAGCAAGGTTTGTTTATCATATCGTATGTGGAGGGGATTTGGTAGGCCAGGGTGTATGGCCCCGCGCCTTGTCCGGCCGCGGACGGGCGCAGACGGGCTTGACTTTGGCTTGACTTTGGCTCGACTTCGGCGCGCTTCCGGCGCACCCGCTGCACGCGTCCGCTGCGCGGTCGCTGGCCAACACACATTTATAGGCAGTAGGGGCAACTAGAACGCTGACCTGGCCGCCCGAGCCCGGAAGTGCTGGCTCCTCCTCACCCTCCGCAAACAAACGCCCAGAAATGGACGCGGCGGACCGGGGCGGGAGTCGGCAAGGAAGTGAGTGACAGGAAATTAAGTGAGCACACAAAAACTTTTAAAATTTAGCCTTACTCGCTAAAATTAAAATACCACGCTATGGATCAGCGCTAACAGTGTGACACATGAAATAAACACAGCACGAGCGGATAGAGCCTGCCACTGCCACCGGCAAGACTCTTCTCCACAGCGCGACTGCGTGAGGCTGCAGATTAAATGCACATCGCCTACAGCGCAACTAGAACGCTGACCTGGCCGCCCGAGCCCGGAAGTGCTGGCTCCTCCTCACCCTCCGCAAACAAACGTCCAGAAATGGATGCGGCGGACCGGGGCGGGAGTCGGCAAGGAAGTGAGTGACAGGAAATTAAGTGAGCACACAAAAACTTTTAAAATTTAGCCTTACTCGCTAAAATTAAAATACCACGCTATGGATCAGCGCTAACAGTGTGACACATGAAATAAACACAGCACGAGCGGATAGAGCCTGCCACTGCCACCGGCAAGACTCTTCTCCACAGCGCGACTGCGTGAGGCTGCAGATTAAATGCACATCGCCTACAGCGCAACTAGAACGCTGACCTGGCCGCCCGAGCCCGGAAGTGCTGGCTCCTCCTCACCCTCCGCAAACAAACGCCCAGAAATGGACACGGCGGACCGGGGCGGGAGTCGGCAAGGAAGTGAGTGACAGGAAATTAAGTGAGCACACAAAAACTTTTAAAATTTAGCCTTACTCGCTAAAATTAAAATACCACGCTATGGATCAGCGCTAACAGTGTGACACATGAAATAAACACAGCACTAGCGGATAGAGCCTGCCACTGCCACCGGCAAGACTCTTCTCCACAGCGCGACTGCGTGAGGCTGCAGATTAAATGCACATCGCCTACAGCGCAACTAGAACACTGACCTGGCGGCCCGAGCCCGGAAGTGCTGGCTCCTCCTCACCCTCCGCAAACAAACGCCCAGAAATGGACGCGGCGGACCGGGGCGGGAGTCGGCAAGGAAGTGAGTGACAGGAAATTAAGTGAGCACACAAAAACTTTTAAAATTTAGCCTTACTCGCTAAAATTAAAATACCACGCTATGGATCAGCGCTAACAGTGTGACACATGAAATAAACACAGCACGAGCGGATAGAGCCTGCCACTGCCACCGGCAAGACTCTTCTCCACAGCGCGACTGTGTGAGGCTGCAGATTAAATGCACATCGCCTACAGCGCAACTAGAACGCTGACCTGGCCGCCCGAGCCCGGAAGTGCTGGCTCCTCCTCACCCTCCGCAAACAAACGCCCAGAAATGGACGCGGCGGACCGGGGCGGGAGTCGGCAAGGAAGTGAGTGACAGGAAATTAAGTGAGCACACAAAAACTTTTCAAATTTAGCCTTACTCGCTAAAATTAAAATACCACGCTATGGATCAGCGCTAACAGTGTGACACATGAAATAAACACAGCACGAGCGGATAGAGCCTGCCACTGCCACCGGCAAGACTCTTCTCCACAGCGCGACTGCGTGAGGCTGCAGATTAAATGCACATCGCCTACAGCGCAACTAGAACGCTGACCTGGCCGCCCGAGCCCGGAAGTGCTGGCTCCTCCTCACCCTCCGCAAACAAACGCCCAGAAATGGACGCGGCGGACCGGGGCGGGAGTCGGCAAGGAAGTGATTGACAGGAAATTAAGTGAGCACACAAAAACTTTTAAAATTTAGCCTTACTCGCTAAAATTAAAATACCACGCTATGGATCGGCGCTAACAGTGTGACACATGAAATAAACACAGCACGAGCGGATAGAGCCTGCCACTGCCACCGGCAAGACTCTTCTCCACAGCGCGACTGCGTGAGGCTGCAGATTAAATGCACATCGCCTACAGCGCAACTAGAACGCTGACCTGGCCGCCCGAGCCCGGAAGTGCTGGCTCCTCCTCACCCTCCGCAAACAAACGCCCAGAAATGGACGCGGCGGACCGGGGCGGGAGTCGGCAAGGAAGTGAGTGACAGGAAATTAAGTGAGCACACAAAAACTTTTAAAATTTAGCCTTACTCGCTAAAATTAAAATACCACGCTATGGATCAGCGCTAACAGTGTGACACATGAAATAAACACAGCACGAGCGGATAGAGCCTGCCACTGCCACCGGCAAGACTCTTCTCCACCAGTAGGGGAAGACATTTCAGCGCGCTGGAGCAGACGCGCAGCAGACGAAGCGAGAGACGCACCAATAGCTCTCTGGCAGTCCTGCTTCATGTGTCTTGGTAAAGCAGCGATTGAATATTTGCTTGAATATCTGCCTCCAATGTAAAATTGTATTTTAACTTGCTCAAAGTCACGCTTGTGTTTTTAAAATTAAGCATTTGACTCGCTTCCTGTTGGTCCACCACTTCCGCTTTGAACGCGGTTTAGTGCTGAGAGGGAGGGAGTTAGCAGCTGCTGCACAGCAGAGCTGATTGGTTGGAGGGCGGTGGGGGAAGACATTTCAGCGCGCTGGAGCAGACGCACAGCGGACGCGCGCAGCGGGCGCGCAGCGGGCGCGCCGCGGGCGCGCCTAAGGCAAGCCCATCTGCGCCCGTCCGCGCCGTGCCGGGATCAGGGGCCATAAACCATGGCCCAACGCTGAATTACTCATTTAGTGAGCTTTTGTCTCTTACCACCTTTTCCTACCCTCTCAAACCCTTTACCCTGTCAATATTGGAAACTGAAAACCTCCTTAGGACCCCCGCTGTAACCCCAGTCCACTCTGTTGCTCCCCCAGTTCATCCTTCACCCAGACCAGTGAAACCGCCGGGCCTGAACACTAGATCTTTGCACAAACATCGCCTTGAAATTTTTACCCTCCTTCAGGATGGCAATATTGACATTCTGTCACTAACAGAAACATGGATGGGGGATGCATCAGTCCCCGACCTCATCTCTTCTTTGCCAGCAAATTTCGATGCCTTCTGGCACAATAGGCAAGATAACAGAAGAGGTGGGGGGGTGGCGACTTTCTTTAAATCTAGTCTAAGGCCACCATGATACTATCAGAAAGCTCGGACAATTCTGAGATCCTAGGAGTCAAGTTTACTCTTGACCCCTCTTGCTTTGTTCTTCTGACAGTCTATCGCCCCCCCGGACTCCTCACCAGGTTTCTGCAAATTATTTCAGCAAAACTATATCAGATCTTAGTACGCGATATCAAAAGCTTATGGTTGTGGGTGACTTTAATTTCCACTGGGACAGCAGTCCCCGTGAGTCCCAGGCCAGTCAACTGGATATGACTATGTCTAACCTAGGATTCCATCAGTTGGTAAATGGCCCTACTCACTCTAAGGGACACACCCTAGGCACAAGAAGAGCAGAAAGAGGCTAAAGGGGTACAGGTAGAGGCAAGAGAGGTATAGAAAGAGGCAAGATAGGTGCACAAAGAGGGACAAAGGGTGCAGAAAGAGGCAAGTGGGGTGCAGAAATAAGCAAGAGAGGTGCTGAAAGAAGCAAGAGAAGTGCAGCCAGAAGTAACAGAGATGCAGAAATAGGGAAGTGGGGTGGAGAAAGTGGCAAGAGGGAAACAGAAATAAACAAGAGAGGTGTAGAAAGAAACAAAGGAAGTGCAAAACGAAGGAACAGAGGTGCAGAAAGGGGCAAGTGGTGTGCAGAAAGAGGAAAGAGAGGTGTGACAGATGCACAAGGGGTACAGAAAGAAGCAAGAGGGGTGCAGAAAGAAGCAAGGGCAGTGAAGAAAGAACCAACAGAGGTGCAGAAAGAGGCAAGCTGGGTGCAGAATGAGGCAAGAGAAGTGCAGAATGAGGCAAAAGAGGTGCAGAAAGAGGCAAGAGGGGTGAAGAAACAGGTAGGAGAGGTGCACAATGAGTCAAGAGTGATACAGAAAGAGGCAGGAATGGTGCAGAAAGAAGGAAGAGAAGGGCAAAAAGGAGCAACAGAGATACAGAACGAGGCAAGAGACGTGCAGAAACAGGCAGAAAATGTGTAGAAAGAGGGAACAGTGGTGCAGAAAGAGGCAAGAGAGGTACACAAAGAGGAAAGAGGGATGCAGAAAGAGGAACTAGGGGTGCAGAAAGAAGCAGGTGAGGTACAGAAAGATGCAACAGAGGTGCAGAAAGACACAAGAGAGGTGTAGAAAGAAGCAAGAGAAGTACAGAAAGAGGCAAGTGAGGTACAGAAATATGCAAGAGAGGTGCAGATATTGACAAGCGAACTGCAGAAAGAGGCAAGAGGGATGCTAAAAATGAAGAAGGTTACATAAAGAAGCAAGAGATGTGCAGAAAGAAGAAAGAGGGTTGCAGAAAGAGGCAAGAGGGGTGTATAAAGAAGCAAGTGATGTGTAGGAAGAGGCAACAGAGGTGCAGAAATTCACAACAGCAGTACAGAAACAAGCAAGAGAAGTGCAGAAAGAGGCAAGAGAATTGCTGAAAGAAGCAACAGAGGTGTAGGAAGAAGCAAGAGAAGATCAGAAAGAGGCACGTGAGTTGCAGTAAGAGGCAAGAGAGGTGCAGAAAATGACAAGAGAACTGCAGAAAGAGGCAAGAGGGATGCACAAAACTAAAGAAGGGTACAGAAAGAAACAAAGGAAGTGCAGAAAGAAGGAACGGAGGTACAGAAAGGGGCAAGAGGGATGCAGAAAGAGGAATGAGGGGTGCAGAAAGAGGCACAATGATTGTAGAAAGAAGGAACAGAGTTGCAGAAAGAAACAAGAAGAAAAGTGCAGAAAGAAGCAAAAGAGGTGCACAAAGAGGGATGCGGGTAGAAAAAGAGGCAAGAGAAGTGCGGAAAGAAGCAACAGAGATGCAAAAAGGGGGAACAGGTGTGGCGAAAGTAGCAAGAGGGGTGCAGAAAGAAGCAAGAGAGGTGCAGAAAGAGGCAAGAGGGCTGCACGAAGAGGGAAGAGGGGTGCAGAAAGAAGCAGGATTGTTTCAGAAAGAAGCAAGAGAGTTGCATAAAGAAGCAAGAGTAGTGCAGAAAGAAACAACAGAGCTGCAGAAAGAGGCAACAGATGTGCAAAAAGAGGATAGAGGGGTGTAGAAAGAAGCAAGAGATGTGCAGAAAGAAACAAAAGAAGTGCAGAAAGAAGGGACATAGTTGCAGGAAGAGGCAACAGGGGTGCATAAAGAGGCAATCAGGGTGCATAAAGTGGGAAGAGGCTATAGAAAGAAACAAGGGGTTGGAGAAAGAAGTGAGAGACCTGTAGAAAGAAACAAAAGAAGTACAGAAAGAAGGAACAGAGGTGCACAGAGAGGCAAGAAAGGTGCAGAAAAAGGGAAAAGGGGTGCAGAAAGAGGCATGAGGGGTACAGAAGCAAGAGACATGCAGAAAGAAACAAAACAAATGCAGGAAGAAGGAACAGAGGTGCAGAAAGGGACAACAGGAGTGCAGAAAGTGGGAAGAGGGGGGAAGAAAGAGTCAAGGGATGCAGAAAGAAGCATAAGAGCTGCAGAAAGAAGCATAAGAGCTGCAGAAAGAAGCATAAGAGCTGCAGAAAGAAACAAAAGACGTGCAGAAAGTAGGAACAGAGGTGCAGAAAGAGGCAAGAGGGGTGCACACAGAGGGGTGTGAAAGAGGCATAGGAAGTGCAGAAAGAAGCAAGAGAATTGTAGAAAGAAGCAACAAAGGTGCAGAAAGAGGCAAGAGGGGTACAAAAAAAGGTCAGAGGGATGCAAAAAGAGGCAAGAGATGTGCAGAAAGAAACAAAAGAGGTGAAGAAAGAAAGAACAGAGGTGGATAAAGAGGCAAAAAAGGTGCTGAAAGAAGGTGGATGGGTGAGGAACGAGGCACAATAGGTGGAGAAAGAAGTGAGAGGTGCTGAAAGACACAAAAGAAGTGCAGAAAGAAGGAACAGAGGTGCAGAAAGAGGCATGAGGGGTACAGGAAGAGGGGTGTGAAAGAGGCATGGGGATGCAGAAAGAAGCAACTTACCACATAATTCCACTACACACAACGTACATCCACTCCACTCCAAAAGACATTAGTAAAAAAACTTTTACATGTACAACGCCAATAGCTCTAACTCTTTCAAATCTAAGACCTACATACATAACAAAGGCATCTTTAAATGGTAGTCGTGTTTGCAGAGTGGTGGAGAAAGGCTGCTGTGCGTCCGACCAGCACTCAGGAATTCCGCTGCATAGGACTTCCAGGAGGTATCAGAAGGGCTTCTTGGCCCCCAAAGTCCCTCAGGAGTAAATTGGACTTCATCCCCCGACCCGTAGAGTGCCTAGAGGTGCGTTTGCAGAGTGGTAGAGAAAGGGGGTGTGGCCTCTGAAGACGTCTTAGCAATCCCACTGTGTGGGTCTTACTGGAGGTAACAGGAGGAGTAGTTGGCCCCAAGGACATCTTTGGACACCAACTATCCCTCCTATTACCTCCAATAAGTCCTAGACACAGCAGGATTGCTAAGTTCTCATAGCAGGCCATGCCCCCTTTGCCCACAACTCTGCAAACGCTCCTCCTGGTGTGCTCTTGGATGGGGATTAAAGTCCCCTTCACTGCTGGGACCCTTAGGAGTCAACTAGCCTACCTGATACCTCCAGTAAACCCTAGCTAGTGGGATTGCTGATGGGTGGATACAGGCCACACCCCTTTCTCCACCACTCAGCAAATGCACCACCTGGAGCGCTCTTTGTGGGGGATGAAGTCCCCTTGCTTTCTGTGGGTCCCTGGGGGCCACTTAGCCCACCAGGTACCTCCAGTAAGCCGACACAGCTGGATTGCTGAAAGTGGTCCGAGGCCAAGCCCCATTTTTACACCACTCGGCAAATGCACCTCCTGGTGCACTGATGCTCTGGGGATGAAGTACACTTCAGTCCTGAGGTCCTCAGGACACAAGAGGACCTCTTCGCCCCACCAGCAATGCGCCAAGAGGTGCAGTTGCTGAGTGGTACGAAAAGGGGTGTGGCCTCGGACCACCTCTCACCAATCCCACTGTGTGGGGCTTACTGGAGGTGCCTTGTGGGCTAGTTAGCCCCTAGGGATCCTCAGGATTCAAGGGGACTTAATCCCCCAACCCAGAACGTGCCAGGAGGCGCATTTGCAGAGTAATGCAGGGAGGGGGCAGGGCCTCCGGTGAGATGCAGGCTTCTCCTTTTTTTTTCATAAGAGGCGCTGTGTGACCCCCCTTTTCTTAATAGATTTTGGTCCCTGGGAATCACATCCCCCAGGACCTGACCCATTTTATTTTTTTTTAACGAGAAGGGTGCGACACGGCACCCCTACCGAGACCGATTACGGCCCCAGGGACCCCATCGCCCGGGGCATGGCCACATATATATATTTTGTTTTTAAGGAGGGGTGCCGTGCGGCCCCCCTGCTGAGTCTTTTTTGGCTCCGGGGTCCTAATCCCATTCGGCTTTGCCTCTATTTTTTTTTTTTTTAAATTAACAGGCCAGGCTGTGTGGCTCCCCTTCCCTGTACCACTTTTGGCCCTGGGGACCAAATCTCCCGGGGCCTGGCCTTGTTTAAAAAATAAATATATATGTTTAAGGGAGGAAGGCCAAGTGGCTCTATTGGCCCTGGGGACCCCATCCCTGGTGCCTGGTCAGACTTTATTTTTTTTTGGTGGGTGTGCCTCGTGGCACCCTTCCTGAGGCCAATTATGACATCAGAGAGCCCATCCCCTGGGGCCTGGCCTTACATTGGAGACCGCAGGTTGAGCCCCAATGCCCCTGTGGTCCCAGCCAGCACCCACCTCCTGCGGGAGCCGGCATTGCCCTGCCATAGCAGGGCACCCAGGGACATTGCAGGAGCCGGGCTTGGGGGTGGTGGTCCCCACGGCCATCTAGGGATCCAGGAGGGGGCCATTCAGCCCCCATCCCATCTGATTAAAGCCCCAGGGAGGACCTCCTCATTTAAATAAAGTCTGCCCCGGTTAGGTGGTGGTCCCAGGGGCCGTGTGGATGGGCAGGAGCCCCCAACACTAATTTAAATTATTGAAGCTCTGCAGAGGTGGTGTTCCCAAGCCATGAGGACCCTCTGCCCTGAAATTCAGTGTGCCCCAGGGAGGTGGTGGTCCCTGGAGCTTGGGGGGCCAAATAGGCACCCCGATCATAATTACCGATGCCCCTGGGAGGTGGTGGCCCCAGGGGTAGCATGGGGGGAGGAGTCCCTCATGCATTTGATTAAGAAAGCCCTAGGAAGGTGGCGGTCCCCAGGGCTGCGGGGGGCACGTGCCCTCCCACATAATAAACTAAGCCCCATGGAGGTGGAAGTCCCCAGGGGCCTGTGCTTTATTTTTTTTTCAGCTGGATTGTTAGAATTGGGGATCTCTGGTTGGCACAGGTAGGTACTTGTGACAAGCAGGAACCCTCTCCTCTAGTCAGGGTAAGGGGTTACACTCCTAAAATAACCCCTGCTCACCCTCTAGGTAGCTTGGCGCGAGCAGACAAGGCTCATCTCAGAGCGTTATAGGTTAAGCATTTGTGACCATATACAGTAACTCAGTGACAACACCACAAATGGACACCACACGTCTTTGGAACCAATTGCCAGATGCCTTACGGAAAGAACCAGGCTTACTCCCCTTTCGAAAGCTATTGAAAACGCTGCTTTTTAGAGACTGTTCCTAAGATCCCTGTCACCAGGACCGTCTCTGCCGGGCCTTTTTTGCAAATCTCCTTCTGTCAGCGCTAAGAGACCTGTCGGTATACATGCGCTATATAAATTCCCCTACAAACTGTGGCAAACCACTCGAACACTCTTGAAGCAAGCAAGTAACTGAAACTGCATTTACCACAATGCCAGGGGCGAACCTTGCTAGGAGGTGAAGCAGCGTCCTCCCACCCCTGTTCCTGTTTAATAGTTCTCCAGTGAGTCATTGAGCTGACGAGCTCGTGGATGAAGCACCCGCATGCCTGTGAGAGGTACCAGACCTGAGAAAGTTGTTGGCAGCCTACTCAGCAAACCCCAAATTTGAAAGAGTGTAATCTCTACTGATGACGGTTAAAGAACCAGGAACACCTGTCTAGAGAGCAGCACTATCTGCGCCTACTGTGGCGAAATAATCGAAGACACTTGACGAAAGAAAGGAACCGAAACTGCAATTACCACAATGCCAGGGTGCGAACCTTGCCGGGAGGTGAAGCGGTGTGCTCCGACCCATGTTCCTGTTCAATAGTTCTCCCGTGAGTCATTGAGCTGACGAGCTGGTGGATGAAGCACCCCCATGCCTGTGAGAGGTACCTGACCTCAGAAAGATGTTGGCAGCCTACTCAGCAAACCCAACATTTCAAAGACTGTAATCTCTACTGATGACGGTTAAAGATCCAGAAATATGTGTCTAGAGATCAGCACTATCTGCGCCAACTGTGGCGAAACACTCGAACACTCTTGAAGCAAGCAAGTAACTGAAACTGCATTTACCACAATGCCATGGCCAAACCTTGCTGGGAGGTGAAGCGGTGTGCTCCCATCCCTGTTCCTGTTTAATAGTTCTCCTGTGAGTTATTGAGCTGAGGAGCTCATGGATGAAGCACTCGCATGCCTGTGAGAGGTACCTGACCTGAGAAAGATGTTGGCAGCCTACTTAGGAAACTCCACATTTGAAAGACTGTAATCTCTACTGCTGCCAAACACTCGAACACTCTTGAAGCAAGCAAGTAACTGAAACTGCAATTACCACATTGTCAGGGGTGAACCTTGCTGGGAAGATGTTGGCAGCCTACTCAGCAAACCCCACATTTGAAAGACTGTAATCTTTACTGATAACGGTTAAAGAACCAGATACACGTGTCTAGAGATCAGCACTATCTGCGCTAACTGTGGCAAAACACTTGAACACTCTTGAAGCAAGCAAGTAACTGAAACTGCAATTACCACATTGTCAGGGAAGAACCTTGCTGGGAAGTGAAGCAGTGTGCTCCCACCTCTGTTCCTGTTTAATAGTATTCCTGCGGGTCATTGAGCTTACGAGCTTGTGGATGAAGCACCCACATGCCTGTGAGAGGTACCTGACCTGAGAAAGATGTTGGCAGCCTACTCAGAAAACCCCACATTTGAAAGACTGTAATCTCTACCTATGATGGTTAAAGAACCAGAAACACGAGTCTAGAGATCAGCACTATCTGCGCCAACTGTGGCGAAACAATCGAACACTCTTGAAGCAAGCAAGTAACTGAAACTGCATTTACCACAATGCCAGTGTGCGAACCTTGCTGGGAGGTGAAGCGGTGTGCTCCCTCTCCTGTTCCTGTGTAATGGTACTCTCGTGAGTCATTAAGCTGACGAGCTCGTGGATGAAGCACCCGCATACCTGTGAGAGGCACCTGACCTGAGAAAGATGTTGACAGCATACTCAACAAACCCCACATTTGAAAGACTAATCTCTACTGATGACCGTTAAAGAACAAAAACCATGTGTTTAGAGATCAGCACTATCTGCGCCAACTGTGGCAAAACACTCGAACACTCTTGAAGCAAGCAAGTAACTGAAACTGTATATACCACAATGCCAGGGGCGAACCTTGCTGGGAGGTGAAGCGGTGTGCTCCCACCCCTGTTACTGTTTACTAGTACTCCCATGAGTCATTGAGCTGACGAGCTCGTTGATGAAGCACGTCCATGCCTGTAAGAGGTACCAGACCTCAGAAAGATGTTGGAAGCCTACTCAGCAAACCCCAAATTTCATAGAATGTAATCTCTACTGATGACAGTTAAAGAACCAGAAACACCTGTCTAGAGATTAGCACTATCTGCGCCAACTGTTGCGAAACACTCGAACACTCTTGAAGCAAGCAAATAACTGAAACTGCATTTACCACATTGCCAGGGGTGAATCTTGATGGGTGGTGAAGCGGTGTGCTCCCACCCCTGTTCCTGTTTAATAGTACTCCCATGAGTCATTGAGCTGACGAGCTCGTTGATGAAGCACCCGCATGCCTGTGAGAGGTACCAGACCTGAAAAAAATGTTGGAAGCCTACTCAGCAAACCCCAAATTTCAAAAACTGTAATCTATACTGATGACGGTTAAAGAACCAGAAACACGTGTCTAGAGATCAGCACTATCTGTGCCAACTGTGGCGAAACACTCGAACACTCTTGAAGCAAGCAAGTAACTGAAACTGCAATTACTACAATGTCAGGGGCGAACCATGCTGGGAGGTGAAGCGGTGTGCTCCCAACCCTGTTCCTGTTTAATAGTACTCCCGTGAGTCATTGAGCTGACGAGCTGGTGGATCAAGCACCCGCATGCCTGTGAGAGGTACCTGACCTGAGAAAGGTGTTGGCAGACTACTCAGCAAACCCCACATTTGAAAGACTGTAATCTTTACTGATAATGGTTAAAGAACCAGAAACACATGTCTTGAGATCAGCACTATCTGGGCCAACTGTGGCATCACACTTGAACACTCTTGAAGCAAGCAAGTAACTGAAACTGTATATACCACAATGCCAGGGGCGAACCTTGCTGGGAGGTGAAGCGGTGTGCTCCCACCCCTGTTCCTGTTTAATGGTACTCTCGTGAGTCATTGAGGTGACGAGCTCGTGGATGAAGCACCCGCATGCCTGTGAGAGGCACCTGACCTGAGAAAGATGTTGACAGCATACTCAACAAACCCCACATTTGAAAGACTGTAATCTCTACCTATGATGGTTAAAGAACCAGAAACACGTGTCTAGAGATCAGCACTATCTGCGCCAACTGTGGCGAAACACTCGAACACTCTTGAAGCAAGCAAGTAACTGAAACTGTATATACCACATTGTCAGGGGTGAACCTTGCTGGGAAGTGAAGCGTTGTGCTCCCACCCCTGTTCCTGTTTAATAGTATTCCTGTGAGTCACTGAGCTGACGAGCTTGTGGATGAAGCACCCGCATGCCTGTGAGAGGTACCTGACCTGAGAAAGATGTTGGCAGCCTACTCAGAAAACCCCACATTTGAAAGACTGTAATCTCTACCTATGATGGTTAAAGAACCAGAAACACGTGTCTAGAGATCAGCACTATCTGCGCCAACTGTGGCGAAATAATCGAAGACACTTGACGAAAGAAAGGAACCGAAACTGCAATTACCACAATGCCAGGGTGCGAACCTTGCCGGGAGGTGAAGCGGTGTGCTCCGACCCATGTTCCTGTTCAATAGTTCTCCCGTGAGTCATTGAGCTGACGAGCTGGTGGATGAAGCACCCCCATGCCTGTGAGAGGTACCTGACCTCAGAAAGATGTTGGCAGCCTACTCAGCAAACCCCACATTTCAAAGACTGTAATCTCTACTGATGACGGTTAAAGATCCAGAAATATGTGTCTAGAGATCAGCACTATCTGCGCCAACTGTGGCGAAACACTCGAACACTCTTGAAGCAAGCAAGTAACTGAAACTGCATTTACCACAATGCCAGGGCCAAACCTTGCTGGGAGGTGAAGCGGTGTGCTCCCATCCCTGTTCCTGTTTAATAGTTCTCCTGTGAGTTATTGAGCTGGGGAGCTCATGGATGAAGCACTCGCATGCCTGTGAGAGGTACCTGACCTGAGAAAGATGTTGGCAGCCTACTTAGGAAACTCCACATTTGAAAGACTGTAATCTCTACTGCTGCGAAACACTCGATCACTCTTGAAGCAAGCAAGTAACTGAAACTGCAATTACCACAATGCCAGTGTGCGAACCTTGCTGGGAGGTGAAGCGGTGTGCTCCCTCTCCTGTTCCTGTTTAATGGTACTCTCGTGAGTCATTGAGCTGACGAGCTCGTGGATGAAGCACCCGCATACCTGTGAGAGGCACCTGACCTGAGAAAGATGTTGACAGCATACTCAACAAACCCCACATTTGAAAGACTAATCTCTACTGATGATGGTTTAAGAACAAAAACCACGTGTTTAGAGATCAGCACTATCTGCGCCAACTGTGGCGAAACACTCGAACACTCTTGAAGCAAGCAAGTAACTGAAACTGTATATACCACAATGCCAGGGGCGAACCTTGCTGGGAGGTGAAGCGGTGTGCTCCCACCCCTGTTACTGTTTAATAGTACTCCCATGAGTCATTGAGATGACAAGCTCATGGATGAAGCACGTCCATGCCTGTAAGATGTACCAGACCTCAGAAAGATGTTGGAAGCCTACTCAGCAAACCATAGATTTCAAAGACTGTAATCTCTACTGATGACGGTTATAGAACCAGAAACACGTGTCTAGAGATCAGCACTATCTGCGCCAGCTGTGGCGAAACAATCGAACACACTTGAAGCGAACAAGTATCCGAAACTGCATTTACCACAATGCCAGTGTGCGAACCTTGCTGGGGGGTGAAGCGGTGTGCTCCCACCCCTGTTCCTGTTTAATAGTACTCCCATGAGTCATTGAGCTGATGAGCTCGTGGATGAAGCACCCGCATGCCTGTGAGAGGTATCTGACCTGAGAAAGATGTTGGCAGCCTACTCAGCAAACCCCACATTTGAAAGACTGTAATCTTTACTGATAACGGTTAAAGAACCAGATACACGTGTCTAGAGATCAGCACTATCTGCGCTAACTGTGGCAAAACACTTGAACACTCTTGAAGCAAGCAAGTAACTGAAACTGCAATTACCACATTGTCAGGGAAGAACCTTGCTGGGAAGTGAAGCAGTGTGCTCCCACCTCTGTTCCTGTTTAATAGTATTCCTGCGGGTCATTGAGCTTACGAGCTTGTGGATGAAGCACCCACATGCCTGTGAGAGGTACCTGACCTGAGAAAGATGTTGGCAGCCTACTCAGAAAACCCCACATTTGAAAGACTGTAATCTCTACCTATGATGGTTAAAGAACCAGAAACACGAGTCTAGAGATCAGCACTATCTGCGCCAACTGTGGCGAAACACTCGAACACTCTTGAAGCAAGCAAGTAACTGAAACTGCATTTACCACAATGCCAGTGTGCGAACCTTGCTGGGAGGTGAAGCGGTGTGCTCCCTCTCCTGTTCCTGTTTAATGGTACTCTCGTGAGTCATTGAGCTAACGAGCTCGTGGATGAAGCACCCGCATACCTGTGAGAGGCACCTGACCTGAGAAAGATGTTGACAGCATACTCAACAAACCCCACATTTGAAAGACTAATCTCTACTGATGATGGTTAAAGAACAAAAACCATGTGTTTAGAGATCAGTACTATCTGCGACAACTGTGGCGAAACACTCGAACACGCTTGAAGCAAGCAAGTAACTGAAACTGTATATACCACAATGCCAGGGGCGAACCTTGCTGGGAGGTGAAGCGGTGTGCTCCCACCCCTGTTACTGTTTACTAGTACTCCCATGAGTCATTGAGCTGACGAGCTCGTTGATGAAGCACGTCCATGCCTGTAAGAGGTACCAGACCTCAGAAAGATGTTGGAAGCCTACTCAGCAAACCCCAAATTTCATAGAATGTAATCTCTACTGATGACAGTTAAAGAACCAGAAACACCTGTCTAGAGATTAGCACTATCTGCGCCAACTGTCGCGAAACACTCGAACACTCTTGAAGCAAGCAAATAACTGAAACTGCATTTACCACATTGCCAGGGGTGAACCTTGATGGGTGGTGAAGCGGTGTGCTCCCACGCCTGTTCCTGTTTAATAGTACTCCCACGAGTCATTGAGCTGACGAGCTCGTTGATGAAGCACCCGCATGCCTGTGAGAGGTACCAGACCTGAAAAAACTGTTGGAAGCCTACTCAGCAAACCCCAAATTTCAAAAACTGTAATCTATACTGATGACGGTTAAAGAACCAGAAACACGTGTCTAGAGATCAGCACTATCTGTGCCAACTGTGGCGAAACACTCGAACACTCTTGAAGCAAGCAAGTAACTGAAACTGCAATTACTACAATGTCAGGGGCGAACCATGCTGGGAGGTGAAGCGGTGTGCTCCCAACCCTGTTCCTATTTAATAGTACTCCCGTGAGTCATTGAGCTGACGAGCTGGTGGATGAAGCACCCGCATGCCTGTGAGAGGTACCTGACCTGAGAAAGGTGTTAGCAGCATACTCAGCAAACCCCAGATTTCAAAGACTATGATCTCTACTGATGACGGTTATAGAACCAGAAACACGTGTCTAGAGATCAGCAGTATCTGCGCCAGCTGTGGCGAAACAATCGAACACACTTGAAGCAAGCAAGTAACCGAAACTGCATTTATCACAATGCCATGGGCGAACCTTGCTGGGAGGTGAAGCGGTGTGCTCCCACCCCTGTTCCTGTTTAATGGTACTCTCGTGAGTCATTGAGCTGACGAGCTCGTGGATGAAGCACCCGCATTCCTGTGAGAGGCACCTGACCTGAGAAAGATGTTGACAGCATACTCAACAAACCCCTCATTTGAAAGACTAAACTCTACTGATGACGGTTAAAGAACAAGAACCACGTGTTTAGAGATCAGCACTATCTGCGCCAACTGTGGCGAAACACTTGAACACTCTTGAAGCAAGGAAGTAACTGAAACTGCATTTACCACAATGCCAGGGGCGAACCTTGCTGGGAGGTGAAGCCTTGTGCTCCCACCCCTGTTCCTATTTAATAGTACTCCCATGCGTCATTGAGCTAACGAGCTGGTGGATGAAGCACCGCAAGCCTGTGAGAGGTTCCTGACCTGAGAAAGATGTTGGCAGCCTACTCAGAAAACCCCACATTTGAAAGACTGTAATCTCTACCTATGATGGTTAAAGAACCAGAAACACGTGTCTAGAGATCAGCACTATCTGCGCCAACTGTGGCGAAACACTCGAACACTCTTGAAGCAAGCATATAACTGAAACTGCATTTACCACATTGCCAGGGGTGAACCTTGATGGGTGGTGAAGCGGTGTGCTCCCACCCCTGTTCCTGTTTAATAGTACTCCCATGAGTCATTGAGCTGATGAGCTCGTTGATGAAGCACCCGCATGCCTGTGAGAGGTACCAGACCTGAGAAAGATGTTGGAAGCCTACTCAGCAAACCCCAAATTTCAAAGACTGTAATCTCTACAGATGACGGTTATTGAACCAGAAACACGTGTCTAGAGATCAGCAGTATCTGCGCCAGCTGTGGCGAAACAATCAAACACACTTGAAGCAAGCAAGTAACCGAAACTGTATTTATCACAATGCCATGGGCGAACCTTGCTGGGAGGTGAAGCGGTGTGCTCCCACCCCTGTTCCTTTTTAATAGTACTCCCATGAGTCATTGAGCTGATGAGCTCGTGGATGAAGCACCCGCATGCCTGTGAGAGGTACCTGACCTGAGAAAGGTGTTGGCAGACTACTCAGCAAACGCCACATTTGAAAGACTGTAATCTTTACTGATAATGGTTAAAGAACCAGAAACACATGTCTTGAGATCAGCACTATCTGGGCCAACTGTGGCAAAAAACTTGAACACTCTTGAAGCAAGCAATTAACTGAAACTGCATTTACCACAATGCCAGGGGCGAACCTTGCTGGGAGGTGAAGCGGTGTGCTCCCACCACTGTTCCTGTTTATTAGTACTCCCATGAGCCATTGAGCTGACAAGCTCATGGATGAAGCACCCGCATGCCTGTGCGAGGTACCTGGCCTGAGAAAGATGTTGGAAGCCTACTCAGCGAACCCCTAACTTCAAAGACTGTAATCTCTACTGATGACGGTTAAAGAACCAGACACACGTGTCTAGAGATCAGCAATATCTGCGCCAACTGTAGCAAAACACTCGGACACTCTTGAAGCAAGCAAGTAACTGAAACCACAATGTCAGGAGCGAACCTTGCTGGGAGGTGAAGCGTTGTGCTCCCCCTTTGTTCCTGTTTAATAGTACTACCGTGAAACATTGAGCTGACGAGCTCGTGGATGAAGTTCCCGCATGCCTGTGAGAGGTACCTGACCTGAGAAAGATGTTGGCAGCCTACTCAGCAAACCCCACATTTGAAAGACTGTAATCTTTACTGATAACGGTTAAAGAACCAGAAACACGTGTCTAGAGATCAGCACTATCTGCGCCAACTGTGGCAAAACACTTGAACACTCTTGAAGCAAGGAAGTAACTGAAACTGCAAATACCACATTGTCAGGGGTGAACCTTGCAGGGAAGTGAAGCAGTGTGCTCCCACCTCTGTTCCTGTTTAATAGTATTCCTGTGAGTCATTGAGCTGACGAGCTTGTGGATGAAGCACCCGCATGCCTGTGAGAGGTACCTGACCTGAGAAAGATGTTGGCAGCCTACTCAGAAAACCCCACATTTGAAAGACTGTAATCTCTACCTTTGATGGTTAAAGAACCAGAAACACGTGTCTAGAGATCAGCACTATCTGCGCCAACTGTGGCGAAAAACTCGAACACTCTTGAAGCAAGCAAGTAACTGAAACTGTATATACCACAATGCCAGGGGCGACCCTTGCTGGGAGGTGAAGCGGTGTGCTCCCACCCCTGTTCCTGTTTAATGGTACTCTCGTGAGTCATTGAGCTGACGAGCTCGTGGATGAAGCACCCGCATGCCTGTGAGAGGCACCTGACCTGAGAAAGATGTTGACAGCATACTCAACAAACCCCACATTTGAAAGACTAATCTCTACTGATGACGGTTAAAGAACAAGAACCACGTGTTTAGAGATCAGCACTATCTGCGCCAACTGTGGCGAAACACTCGAACACTCTTGAAGCAAGCATGTAACTGAAACTGTATATACCACAATGCCCGGCGGCGAACCTTGCTGGGAGGTGAAGCGGTGTGCTCCCACCCCTGTTACTGTTTGATTGTACTCCCATGAGTCATTGAGATGACAAGCTCATGGATGAATCACCTCCATGCCTGTGAGAGGTACCTGACCTGAGAAAGATGACGGCAGTCTACTCGGCAAACCCCACATTTGAAAGACTGTAATCTCTACCTATGACAGTTAAAGAACCACAACCACGTGTCTAGAGACCAGCACTATCTGCGCCAACTGTGGCGAAACACTCAAACACTCTTGAAGCAAGCAAGTAACTGAAACTGCATTTACCACAATGCCAGGGGCGAACCTTGCTGGGAAGTGAAGCTGTGTGCTCCCACCCATGTTCCTGTTTAATAGTTCCCCAGTGAGTCTTTGAGCTGATGAGCTCGTGGATGAAGCACCCACAATCCTGTGAGATGTACCTGACCTGAGAAAGATGTTGGCAGACTACTCAGCAAACCCCTGATTTCAAAAACTGTATTCTCTACTGATGACGGTTAAAGATCCAGAAACACGTGTCTAGAGATCAGCACTATTGGCTCCAACTGTGGCGAAACACTCGAACACTCGTGATGCAAGCAAGAAACGGAAATTGCATTTACCACAATGCCAGGGGCAAACCTTGCTGGGAGGTGAAGCGTTGTGCTCCCACCCCTGTTCCAGTTTAATAGTATTCCCATGAGTCCTTGAGATGACGAGCTGGTGGATGAAGCACCCGCATGCCTGTGAGAGGTTCCTGACCTGAGAAAGATGTTGGCAGCCTACTCGGCAAACCATAGACTTCAAAGACTGTAATCTCTACTGATGACGGTTATAGAACCAGAAACACGTGTCTAGAGATCACCACTATCTGCGCCAGCTGTGGCGAAACAATAGAACACACTTGAAGCAAGCAAGTAACCGAAACTGCATTTACCACAATGCCAGTGTGCGAACCTTGCTGGGAGGTGAAGCGGTGTGCTCCCACCCCTGTTCCTGTTTAATAGTACTCCCATGAGTCATTGAGCTGACGAGCTCGTGGATGAAGCACCCGCATGCCTGTGAGAGGTACCTGACCTGAGAAAGATGTTGGCAGCCTACTCAGCAAACCCCACATTTGAAAGACTGTAATCTCTACTGATGACGGTTAAAGAATCAGAAACACGTGTCTAGAGATCAGCATTATCTCTGCCAACTGTGGTGAAACACTTGAACACTCTTGAAGCAAGCAAGTAACTGAAACTGCATTTACCACAATGCCAGGGTGCAAACCTTGCCGGGAGGTGAAGCAGTGTGCTCCCACCCCGGTTCATGTTTATTAGTACTCCCATGTGTCATTGAGCTGACAAGCTCGTGGATGAAGCACCAGCATGCCTGTGAGAGGTACCTGACTTGAGAAATATGTTGGCAGCCTACTCAGCAAACCCCACATTTGAATGACTGTAATCTCTACTGATGACGGTTAAAGAACCAGACATAGGTGTCTAGAGATCAGCACTATCTGCGCCAACTGTGGCGAAAAACTCAAACACTCTTGAAGCAAGCAATTAACTGAAACTGCATTTACCACAAAGCCAGGGGCCAACCTTGCTGGGAGGTGAAGCGGTGTGCTCTCAAGCCTGTTCCTGTTCAATAGTTCTCCAAAGAGTCATTGGGCTAATGAGCTCTTGGATGAAGCACCCGCATGCCTGTGAGACGTACCTGACCTGAGAAAGATGTTGGCAGCCTACTCAGCAAACCCCACATTTGAAAGACTGTAATCTCCACTGATGACAGTTAAAGAACCAGAAACATGTGTCTAGAGATCAGCACTATCTGCACCAAAAGTGGCGAAACACTTGAACACTCTTGAAGCAAGTAAGTGACCGAAACTGCATTTACCACAATGCCAGAGGCGAAACTTGCTGAGAGTTGAAGCGGTGTGCTCCCAACCCTGTTCCTGTTTAATAGTTCTCCCGTGAGTCATTGAGCTGACGAGCTGGTTGATGAAGCACCTGCTGCAGATCGGAGCCTATAAATTCTCCCTACTTCCACGGACAGAGTAATTCCACAGTCACACGCACATACACTCATCATACGCTAGGGCCCATCACACTAACATTCATAACTATTACTCTATCCACACTGAAGGTACGAGAGAGAAAACCTAAACCAAACTGCATCTAATACGAGGTCAATGCAACCTGAAGAAACTGTCTTGAGTCATGTTTTTAAACATAGGGAAATACATTAGGAACTCAATAAATGACAAAGAAATAACCACCAGACGCTATGATTCAAACAAATGGTTGTTTATCTAAATTAGTTCAAATAAAAGTCAATCAAGAGCAAAATCATTATTCTCATAGTTACCTATTCTAGCTAAATGGGTCAGGACAGGTCTCTCAGTAAAGTCTCTCGAGTCATCGTCCTCTCAATCAGCATCGATCCTTTCTCGAGCATAGGTTCAGGAAGAAATGGCCATAATCACGGGGAAATGGAGTACAGACCCTCTCTAGTCTAGTAATATTTATAAGGAAAGTAACACTTCAAAAGTAACAAACAAACTCTAAACGTCCGTTGAGCCGCTGAGCAGAGCGAGCAGGAAAGGATGTTGACTGGCAACATTTAGAAAACCTCCGCTCACAAATATCACAAAAATAAAAACACGGAAGAAGGAAACTCAAGCTAGGAAAACAATACATTCATGAATGCTTTTCCTCGGAACCATAGTGAAGCCACCGCAAGTTTATTAAAGTTCATTGTGGCTTTATTCTTCTCCAAGGGCAATTGGCAGCAAGCCTGGAGCTGCTGTCCTCACGGAAACTTTTAATTCAGACAGAGGCTGTGGTCAGGTGACTTCCAACCATGTTCAGCGAGGCCTCTCGTCACATTTCAATCACTCGAGTGCAGGCTGCAAATAGCGGCCATCTTGGTTTAGGCCAAAACGGACCATCTTAATTAAAAGAAACACAAACAACGTTACCACATCATAATGATTATACAGTGTTAATCCCCACTAACACCCTTATGTGTATGTAATTATCTAGCCATCTGCAACACAAAAAAAAACATTAGAAGTACGTTATTTAAAAGCGCAATCACATTACAAATAGCACTTTAGCCACACATATTTAATTAATTCGCTCACCAAGTTAATTCACATGTTAATATAGCAACATAAACGCATTCCCGCGTGTAATCCTTTTAATTGTAATGTTGATTAATCAAGACTTTAACTAAGTTAGTAATTAGTGATTAATTATCAGTAATTTTAATCATGACATATAAACAAAACTGGAGCTTAAATCTCAATAAATTTTCAATAGAAAACTCTGCTCCAGCAATCCCCCCTTTGGTGATATATTATCACCACAAAAACCAACCCAAAAAGAAAATTTAGTCCCATTTTTAGGAGAAATTGAAATGTCTTTTTTATAACACTACACACCAGACTCTTTCATCATCCTTCTTCGACTCCAAGTAAACACTCTCCCTCAATTTTTCTAATTCTATTTCTTGTGGGTCTCTCTTTGACCTCTTTTGTTTCTTTTCAATATTTTCTCTCATTACCTTCTTTCTCCCTCCCCTGTTTTTACAACACAAACACCCCAATTTAAGTATCAATAATGCAACAATCACACATGTCAAAGGAAACAATATTTTACCAATTATGGTACTACCTATTTTAGCAATAAAAAACTTAACAGCAAGTAGCTTATTAGCCAATTTAGGCCAGATACTTTCAGCTTCCAGTGGTACTAATTCTTCATGCAAATCAGTAATATTTTTGATATAGACCTTTAGATCTTTGCTTTCGTCAGGAATGTAAGTGCAACAATGTTGAACTTTCAGCATGCCACAGACTCCACCCTCCTTGGCCAATAGAATATCAAGGGCAAGTCGATTTTGCGTAGACATGGCGCGTACGGAAACCATCTCCGTATTCACCAAAAGAAACCCTCCAGCGGTACTTGTCGATAAGCGATCCACCACTGTTGACAGTTTCCGAATTCCATATGCATTTAATGAAATTCCCACTGCTGGAATTAAAGCTCCAAAAATATCTCCTACAATTTCTGACCAAGTTTCTCTCTTAAAACGTGTTAGTAGATTAATGTGTTCTACATCTTCTATCTTATCTATATGAAAAATCTTTGGAAAGACCAGGCCAACATAACACGTGCCATACCAATGGTCAGGCCACCTGTAATAAGCCTTATTCCCACAAATATAATACACTCCCGGGAAAACTGGATCTTCTCCACCTTTAAAACCCCATCCTGTTGCAATAAAGTATGTATCATGGCACTCACTAGTCCCAACAAAATAAGTATCATATTGAGACTTCCTTCTGGTAATGCATAGTTTACCCTTCTGTGGTGTATCTAAAGCCAAAGTTGGACTGGCCCCTTCCTTTAACTTCTTTCCCATCTCAATGTCCCACACTGTCTCACTCATTTTATATTCTCTTGCCTTTTCATGCATGCTCACCCTTCTTTTCTCTACCATGTCTAGGAAAGCCTTTTCTTCTTCTTCCAAACTGCAAGTTAAATTGTTTCTAAAAATGTAATCTATTGTTAATTCTTCTGTCTCAATAAAAATCTCACCAAAAATGTTAGCTTCTTTAGCTGGATTCAGCTCTCTATTCATAGGCAATTGCCCAAAAATGTTATCTTTGTTAGACATCTCATAATCTATTTTCCCTAACAAATAAAAAACACTACTTAACACACTACATGAAATCCCATACGTAGCTGGAAGATGGTGATAAGTAACACCCTCTGAAACGAATGCAGGCAACTGCATACAGACGTAGCAATCCCTTACTTCCATTGTCTTTACGTATTCGTACAACAACTTTGAAAAAACATTGCTAGAAAAATCATTAATTGACCTATCTTTATGTATGTAAATGTTACTAATTCTTGTTGGAACTACTTTTTGTGAACTCTTTTCTATGTTAGTCACATTCTCAGCATGTATTCCAAAAGTATCTATTGTAACTCTAAATGTAACTAGTAAAGCAAGTACACCCCATAGTAGCATTAATAGTCCAATACAGCAGCAGCACATTCTACACCATCTTTTCAAGAAGGCACATCTACTTTGATTATTTTCTGCGTTAGCCATCTTATTACTTTGGCAGTGTCTTTTGACTTAGCCTCTACTACTCCACTACTGAATATTAGAACTCTAGATTATTCCAAACGGCTAATTTCAGATTTTCTTCTTTTCACTCTTTCCAAGTGACTCCTTCAGTTTACTCAATTTGGATTTACATCACTTTTCACTTCTTCTTCAGCAACATCAAATTGTATCAGATCTTCAACATCCTGTGCATCTGACTCTTCTCCAATGTCAGTCAAAATAACTTTCAGGATTCCAACAGTTTTCTCCTCCTTAACCACTTTTCGCAAGGTCCCCTCCGGATTTCCTTGACTCTCTGCCTCTTCTTCGTCTCCTTCAGGCAGTGCCACATACGTCCATTCCAGTGACCTGTACTTCTGGTTAGGTTTTCTGATCCTTTTGATCTCCTCTGGTTCTTTTGATCTCTTTTGATCTCTTTTGTTCCTCTTCTCTTGCTTGATTTTGACTTGACACCTCGTTCACAATCAATCAATCAATCAATTAAGGCATTTTTATAGCGCACTACTCACCCAGAGGGTCTCAAGGCGCTAGGGGAGGGGGGTCTGCTACTGCTCAAACAGCCAGGTCTTGAGTTGTTTCCTGAAGGCGAGGTGGTCCTGGGTCAGGCGGAGGTGGGTCGGGAGGGAGTTCCATGTCTTGGCGGCGAGGTAGGAGAAGGACCGTCCCCCTGTGGTGGTTCTTCGGATGCGGGGGACGGTGGCGAGGGCGTGGCCGGTCGATCGAAGCTGGCGTTTGGGAGCGTAGAAGTTGAGGCGGCTGTTGAGGTATCCTGGGCCTTGGTTGTGTAGGGCTTTGTGTGCGTGGGTGAGGAGACGGAAGGTGATTCTCTTGTTGACCGGGAGCCAGTGCAGGTCTCTCAGGTGTCCGGAGATGTGGCTGTGACGGGGGATGTCCAGGATGAGTCGTGCTGAGGCATTCTGGATCCGCTGGAGTCTCTTCTGGAGTTTGGCGGTGGTTCCGGCGTAAAGGGAGTTGCAGTAGTCCAGACGGCTGGTGACGAGGGCCTGGGTGACCGTCTTCCTGGTCTCGGTGGGGATCCACCGGAAGATCTTACGTAGCATGCGCAGGATGTTGAAGCACGACGAGGAGACGGCGTTGACTTGTCTGGTCATGGAGAGGGAGGAGTCCAGGATGAAGCCCAGGTTGCGTGCGTGGTCTGTTGGTTGGGGTGCGCTGCCTAGGGCGGGGGGCCACCAGGGGTCATCCCAGGCGGAGGGTGAGGATCCCAGGATGAGGACTTCCGTCTTGTCCGAGTTCAGTTTCAGGCGACTGTTCTTCATCCATTCGGCTACCTCTTTCATCCCTTCGTGAAGGTTGGCTCTGGCGGTGGCGGGGTCGTTGGTGAGGGAGAGGATCAGCTGGGTATCTTCGGCGTAGGAGATGATGTTGAGGTTGTGGTGGCGTGCGATGTCTGCGAGGGGGCTCATGTAGACGTTGAAGAGGGTTGGACTGAGCGAGGACCCTTGAGGAACGCCGCAGATGACTTCGGTGGCTTCAGATCTGAACGGGGGGAGGCGGACTCTCTGTGTCCTTCCGGCGAGGAAGGAGATGATCCATTCCAGTGCCTTCTCCTGGATTCCGACGTTGCTGAGTCGCTGCACTAGTGTACGGTGGCAGACAGTGTCGAAGGCCGCGGAGAGGTCTAGGAGGATGAGGGCCGCTGTTTCTCCGTTGTCAAGCAGTGCTCGGAAGTCATCGGTGGCTGCGATCAGGGCGGTCTCGGTGCTGTGGTTGGCTCGGAAGCCAGACTGCGAGAGGTCGAGGGATCCGTTTGTCTCGAGGAAGGCGGACAGCTGCTTGTTGACGGTCTTCTCGATGACTTTTGCAGGGAACGGGAGCAGCGAGATGGGGCGGTAGTTCTTGAGGTCGGTGGGGTCGGCTGATGGCTTCTTTAGTAGAGCGCTGAGTTTGGCGTGCTTCCAGCTCTCCGGGAAGGTCGCGGTGTCGAAGGAGGTGTTGATGATGTCCCGCAGGTGGGGTGCGATGACAGCGTCAGCCTTGTTGAAGACGTGGTGAGGGCAGGGGTCGGTCGGAGATCCGGAGTGGATGGAGTTCATCGTGCGGACGGTATCTTCGGTGCTGATCGGGGTCCAGGCGCGGAGGGTGGTGGTGGGGGGCGGTGGTTCGGTCGTGGCGTGCATCGGTTGAGTGCTGAAGCTGTTGTGTATGTCCGTGATCTTGTTGTGGAAGTAGGAGGCGAGGGAGTTGCAGAGGTCTTGCGAAGGGGTGATGTCGTTGTTTCCGGCGTTGGGGTTGGAGATCTCTTTGACGATGTTGAAGAGTTCCTTGCTGTTGTGTGCATTTTTGTCCAGTCGTTCCTTGAATGTAGTTTTCTTGGTTGCGTGGATGAGTTGGTGGTGTTTTCGGGTGGCGAGCTTGAGGGCAGTCATGTTGTCCGGTGTTGGGTCTCTGCGCCAGGTTCTCTCGAGAGCTCGGCAGTCCTTCTTGGAGCTCTTGAGTTCGTCGGTGAACCATGGGGCTTTCTTGCTGCCGGGTCTGCTAGGCGGGGTCCTCAGGGGGGCGAGGTCGTCTGCGCAGTCGCTGATCCATTTCGTGAGGTTGGTGGCCGCTTGGCTGGGGTTCGTTGCACTGGTGGGTGGGTTCTTGCTCAGGGAAGTCGCGAGCTGGTCGGCTGTGATCTTGTTCCAGCTTCTGCGTGCAACCTGTTGCTGTTGGTAGTGGATCGTGGTCCTTTTGAAGCTGAAGTGGACGCAGCTGTGGTCCGTCCAGTGGAGTCCGGTGGCGTGGCTGAAGGCGATGTTCTTGCTGGATGAGAAGACTGGGTCGAGTGTGTGTCCAGCGTAGTGGGTGGGGTGGTCACCAGCTGCTTGAGTCCGAGGTTTGCGAGGTTGTCCAGCAGGGTGGTGGTGTTGCGGTCGTTGTTGTTCTCCAGGTGGAAGTTGAGGTCCCCGAGGAGGATGTAGTCAGCGGAGGGGAGGGCGTGCGGGCTGATGAAGTCGGCGATGTCTTCGCTGAATTGTGTGCGTGGTCCCGGGGGTCTGTAGATGAGAGTGCCTCTGAGGGTGGTCTTGGGGTTGATGTGGACCTGGAAGTGCAGGTGCTCGGCGGGTGTGAGGGTGTCGTCGGTGTTGGTCGTGATGCGGATGGTGTTCCTGTGGATGATGGCGATGCCTCCTCCGGTCTGGTTGATGCGGTCCCTTCGGATGATCTTATAGCCATCTGGGATGGCGATGGCGATGTCGGGCGCTGAAGAGGCGTTCATCCAGGTTTCCGTGAGGAAGGTGACGTCTGGTGAAGTAGTGTCGAGCAGGTTCCAGAGCTCGATGGCGTGACTGTGGACGGAGCGGGTGTTGAGTAGGATGCACTTTAGGTGGCTGCTGCTGTTGCTCGTCTTGGTCTTGGTCGGTGCAGGAGTAGTGCAGGTCCGGATGCAGGTGAACTTGCAGGAGTGGCAGCAGAAGGGTCCGGGGGTGCGTCTCGGGGTGGCTCGGTAGCAACCCGGGGTTCGGCCGGCGTTGAGTGCGTAGAGTTCGGTGGCGTCGTAGGTCCGGCGGGAGGGCTGGAGTCTGCGGGGGCCAGGGGTCCTGGCACTGGGCGCGGTCCAGGCACGGACGGGCGCAGACGGGCTTACCTTTGGCGCTCAGTCGGTGCTCCCGCTGCGCGCGTCCGCTGCGCAGTCGCTGAGGGGGCGACATAAGAAGGGAGCCAGGAGGGCAGGTCAGCTGGGAGGCGGGATCGTGGTAGCCAATCGTCTGGCGTGGGGGCGGGGCCGCAGGCAGGCAGCGGCGGGAAAAAACGGGTGCAGGCTAAGCGGGCGGCCCAGCGGCGGCTGGGGCGTTGCAATCGGCGTCGGCTCGCAGCGGCGATGTGCTCAGGCAGCAGGAGGCTCAGGAGCAGGAGAGGTGAGGAGCGTGGGGGCGACCAGGCCGAAGGCGCAGTTCACCCATTCAGCTTTTGATGAACTTGAATTTGCTCGTGTCAATCGGTACCTTAGCCTCTTTATCCTGTTAGGCCAAAGATCTCCTCTTACACTCCTTTTTGGTCTCACTTCTTTATTATTTCTTTCTCCAATCCAAGTTCTCTTTCTCAGAACTCGACCCTCTGGTTTCTCATTCTCACTTTCATCTGATTCTGTTTCGTTTGCCTCTGGTTCATCAACGATTCTCTTTTGCTCCACAGACTTCTTCTCCACCAATTGAGATTTCCCTATTTCTGTCCCTCCTCGGGTCTCCGACACGCAATCTTCTTGCTGTCTACTTATCCCTTCACCTAGCTTATCAGGAATGTTCCCTACACCTCCTCGGGGGTCTTCCGCAATCTGTCCCTCTCTATCTTCTTCTGACCCTACTTCTTCAGAAGTAATCTCAGGTGGATTTTCAACCTCCTCATCTGATTCAGGTGTAGTCTCTGTGGAATTGCTCCTTTCTCCTCTTCCTTCACCACTCGTTGTTGGAACTTCAGACACTCTTACAGAATCCGATCTCTCTTCTGAGACTCTCAATGTTTCTCTTGAAGTCTCTCTCGGTAAGAAAAAAGAATCACCTGACTCTCTTTCTCCTTCTCCCCTTTCAGGATTCTTTTCTCTTCTCACTGGTTCAGTGTCTGGATCATCACTGGAATCTGACTCTTCAAAATACTCCTTACCAGTCCCATCCTTTGGATTCGGAACTCTCAGAGTATGACTTGCATGAACCCAGTTTTTCACACCAGCACACTTTACTGCAGTTGTCGTAGTCAGAATAACTTGTCTTGGCCTTCCCCACCTTGGAACCAAGCAATTTCTTCTTCTGTGTACTTTTATCCTCACCCAGTCCCCTGGACTCAGATCATGGGCTTGCTTCTTTTCAAGTGTTGTAGCGTCTTCTCCAACCTGGTGAAACACAGAATGAACTGCGTCAGCCAGGCCTTTACAGTAATCCAAATTCATGTCATCAGTTATTGTCATCAACTTGTTGACAGGTACGAAAGCATGTCGCATCGCACGTCCCATCAATATTTCATGTGGACTCAAACCTGTGGTTCTATCTGGAGTAGACCTAATAGTCATTAGTACTAGAGGCAAGACATCAGGCCATTTCATTCCAGTGGCTAAACACATCTTACCAATTCGGTTTTTGATTGTGCCGTTCATCTGCTCAACAAAGCCAGAAGCCTCTGGTCTGTATGCACAATGTAGCTTCTGCTGTATGCTCAATGCTTCACAAATTAAACCCATGAGCTCATTGTAGAAGTGTCCACCTCTATCTGACTTAATGGTCACTGGGAACCCGTACCTAGGAATCAAATCTCTTAACAGTAACTTTGCCACTGTTATTCCATCATTCCTCCTAGTCGGATAGGCCTCCACCCATCTCGAGAACAAACAGACTACCACTAGAACATACCTCAATCTGTTCACTTGGGGCATTTCAATGAAATCTATTTGCATTCTGGTAAAAGGACCTCCTTCTCTGCCTATTGTCCCTAAACTCACCACTGTCTTCTTTCCTGTATTGAACAGCTGACAAATCAAACATCTTTGACAGATGCTTTCTGCAATCAGCCTGAACTTTGCATTGTACCAGGTTTGTTTAAAGGACCTAATCATAGCGTCCCTCCCCAGATGTCCCTGGCCATGATACATCCTTGCCATTGTTGATAACATGCTATTTGGCATGACTGGTCTTCCATCTCTATAGATCCAAACATGATCTGTCTCTCTTGGGGCACAACCTGCCTTGATCCAATCTCACATTTCCTCATCTCCTGCTTCATCCTGCAACTGTTTCACTTCATCCCACGTTTCTAGGACATTAGTAAACATCACAGAACAAAAAGACATTTCCTTTTCTCTTCCCTTGTTAATCGAATTATTGTTCTTTGCACAATACTGTGCTATGTCATTGGTAAACCGATTACCAAGAGTAACAAAATCATCTCCTTGTCCATGAGCAGCACATTTTACAACTGCTTGTTCTTTAGGCAGCTGTATCGCCTCAAGCAATTTCCCAATCACTTCAGCATTCTTTATTGGAGTTCCACTCGACATCAAGAAACCTCTCTGTAGCCAAAGCTGGCCAAAATCATGAACTACTCCAAATCCATACTGACTATCAGTCATCACAGTCACTCTCAAATTCTTCCCAATCTTGCAAGCTTTCGTCAATGCCACCAATTCAGCCACTTGAGCAGACCTTACTCCTTTCAAAGACGAAGCTTCCATAACCTCTGAAACCTTACACACCGCATATGCTGCACTAAGCACACCATCATCAGTTCTCAGACATGATCCATCCACAAACAGCACATGATCACTCTCAGGTAATGGCAGATCTCTTATGTCTGGTCTTGGTTTTGTGCAGTAGTCAAGCACATCCAAACAATCATGATCAACATCATCTCTCACACTCACATTGTCAGCATCTGGCAACAGAGTTGCTGGATTCACATTCACACATCTCTCAAGAGTCACATTTGATGTTCCCAGAATGATTTTCTCATATTTAGTCAGCCAACTATGTGACATATATTTATTGAGTCCTGCTTCTGGTCAAAAGAATTGCCACATCATGAGGTACGAATACCCTTACAGGATATCCCATTATTATACCCTCACTCTGTTCCAAGCTTCTGCATGTAGCAGCTACTGCTTTCAGGCAACCTGGCAAACCCACAGCTACGGGGTCAAGTGTTGATGAGAAGTACGCAATGGGCCTTCTCAGTTGGCCATGTTTCTGGATTAACACTGAAAGTGCACATCCATTCCTCTCACTGCAGTACAACTCAAACTCTTTCTCATAGTCTGGCATTCCCAAAGCAGAGGCTTCACACATTCTGCTCTTTAATTCCTCAAATGCTGCCATTTGTTCTGCATTCAGTTCCAATGGATCTCTCACCTCACTTTTAGTCAATTTAATCAGTGGCTTTGCTATCAGGGAAAAATTACTTATCCACTGACGACAATAACCCACCATCCCCAGAAACATCCTCACTTCTCTCTGGGTCATTGGGGCTCTCATTCCTCTGATAATTTTGATCCTGTCATCGGTCACCTTTCTCAGACCTTTTTCAATATTGTGTCCAAGATAATGCACCTCTTTCTTGCAAAATTGCAATTTGGCTGGAGATACTTTTAACCCTCCATCTGCCAGATGATTCAGTAAAGCTATGGTATCTACTTCACAAGCTTCACGTGTCTTCGATGCCACAAGTAGGTCATCGATGTATTGCACTAGTACTGAGCTTTCAGGCATGATCAAACTCTCTAATGATTTCTTCAACAACTGATTGAATATCGATGGACTCTCTGTATACCCCTGTGGGATACGACAGCATGCTAAAATACGCTGTCCAAACCGAAATGCAAAAATCGGCTGGCTGTCATGATGCAATGGAATTGAAAAGAAAGCATGACACAAATCAATTACCGTGTACCACTCAGCATCATGAGGAATCTGATACAAAATCACTGACGGATTTGGCACAATGGGACAACATGCCTCCACAATTTTGTTAACTTTTCTCAAATCTTGTACAATCCTGAACTTTCCATTAGGTTTCTTCAGCCCCATTATCGGTGAATTACATGGGCTACTCAGTAACTCTCTCAAAACACCCTGTTGAATCATCTTATCAATTATAGGGGTTATTCCCTCAATTATCTCTGGTGACAATCTGTATTGTGGGATATTAGGATAAACGATTCCTTCTTTCACTGAAATCTTCACTGGATCTACATTATTCATCAATCCCACATCTTCTCCAGTGAAATCCCAAACCGCTGTTTTTACTGTGTGTCTCAACTCTTGAGGCAAATCATCTGGATTAAACACAGCATATGTACCAACAATCTCACTTTCTCTATTATCTAGAGTCATCCTGTACAAAACATCCTCATCTGGTGTCTCCAAAGCTATTCCATCTGGAGTACAGAAAATTGTGCAGTTCATCTTACATAATAAGTCCCTACCTAACAAGTTCACTGGACTGGTGTCACAGACTACAAATCTGTGCATGTCTGAAAATTTCCCTATTCTTACCCTTACTGGTTCAGTAAGTCGAGTCTTAATCTGTGTATTAGCTACACCAACCACTTGGATTGCTTCGTCCGAGAGAGGAAGATTTATTATATCTGCTGACCTGACAGTTGATCTCGTCGCTCCTTGCTGGACCCGGCCTCGTGGCGTGGTCCTACACCCCGGGGATTGTGCCCGTTCCCGCACCAGCCTACCCGGGCCGCCCCTTCGGGCCGCCAGGGATCCCCTTGGATTGTACCCGTTTCACTACACCGGCCTACCCCTTGCCAGGCCACACAGGGACCCCTCACCCCTTCGGGGTCCCCCCCTCCTTTGGATCATGCGTGCTCCACACACCAGCCACGCGGCCCGGCTCCCGCCGGCCTCGGCCCCAACGAAGCCCCGACATCGAGGCACCAAGATCTGTCCAGGGGGCATCACCGGACCCCTTCACCACTCCCGGAAGAGGGGAGTTTCGATGGGACCCCCACCGTCCTCCAACACCGAGGTGCGATCACCCTCCGGCCTCCCGGGGCCTGGCGCCTCTCCCGCTGGGCGTCTGGCCTCTCCCAGCCCGGCCTCTCCGCCCCCCCAGGCGCAAGGGTCCAGACATCAAAGGGCTCCAGACCTATATCTGGGGCAACCCCGCAATGGGACGGCAGTTGTATCCTGGAGTCGAGAGCCCTGCTGATTGAATCGCGGCCGACCCAACGGAGAAGAACTCTTGCTTGAGACTCTACCACGAGCCCTGCTGACTGTGTCGCGGCTCCATCTTATTGAGATCCCGAAACCTCACGGAACATCGGGGCCCTGCTGACGCTGTCGCGGCCCTACCTCGCTGAAACCTCCCTCGGAGCCCTGCTGACGTCGTCGCGGCTCGAGCTGAACCAAGACACCGTAAGAGCCCTGCTGACCTGGTCGTGGCTCGAACTCCACGGACTGAACACCAGAGCCCTGCTGACGCCGTTGCGGCTCGACCCCTCCGAGATCCGGAGGCCCTCCAGTGTGGGGATAAGAACTGGGCCCCAGGTACCCTCGTACCAAGCTGCTGCTAAAGACTGTCCCGCTACCCCGTCCCTACCAAAGACTTTGAGACTATTGCGGATCCCTCGATCCCCCCTTGTAAATATTGATAACCTTAACTTCATAAGTGCTGATAAAGAACGGCTCGTCTAGCTGAATCTCCTCGAGTCCTGTGTGGTGATGTTACTGTGCTAGTACGTTATAGGAGAAGGACCTCTCCCGGAGGCTTCTCAGCAGCGCTCGGCTACTTCGTGCAGTGTGGGGGCCCCTCTGGGTGGTCTCTCCGACTCCCCCGAGGCCCACCTTCCAACACTCCTGTGTCTACCAAAAAAGTAACACTTTCCTCATTTATTTTCCCATCTACAAATGGTCCTGCCTGGTCTATTTCTAGAGTTGCACCAAGTATGCACTCTTCCTCCTCTCTTCGGCGCCGTCAATAGTCCCCTTCAGACTCACTCCCCTCATTATTTAACCAGTACTGCTGTACCGGGTTAGTACGTCTCGGTTTGTTTACCTGCTCATCATTGTAGAATCCTGAGTCCTGGTTATACTTTTGGGACCCTCTATTCTGCGGCAAGGGCGGTTTTGGCTCTTGACTCTGCTGTCGGACAACCTTCTGCTGTTGTTGCTGATGATTACACCCCTCGTTCTGCACCTGTTGATTCAAGGATTTATTCTCATTACTCACTAATGGTGGATTGGTACACTCGGATCTCCAATGCCCCAATTGTCCACAATTGTGACAAGGGAACTTTTTCTTCGCTTCTTCTAGATTCCCCTTTCCCTTTCCTGTGCCATATCTGGGCCTATTTCCTGGATTATTTGCTTGTTCCACCAGCTGTGCTTCTTGTCTTTCAGCAACTTTCACCTGTGCCCACATTGCTTTCTCCTTTAGCTTTCTCTGTTTCGCCTCAATCTCATCACTGAAATATTTTGCATGTCTCAAGATTTCATCAATCTTTTTACTCTGCCAATCAACTGTGTGCTCATGTATTCTTTCACTGATCTCAGGTCTCAAGCCATATACAAACCTGTATACAAAATGACTCAAATCCTTATCACCCAAGTGTTCATCTCCACTGAACTGTTTAAAAGCCAGTATCAGCCTTTTGTAAAAAGCATGAACTGATTCTTTTGCTTCCTGATGTGTTCGATCTATCTTAACCCAGTCTGTCTCTTTCGGGGGTACTTTATTTTTCAGGAACACAATAACCTGGTCATATTTCTTCATCACCTCTGGATCTGGTGCTCCTGTTTTCGGATCTCTTGGGTACTCCTTAGCAGGCCAATCTACAACTATTTTACACTCTGCCCACAAGTCTGCTGGAACAATTATATCAAACGGACTTTTCAGGTCAATCCACAGCACTTTTGACAATTTCACAAACCTGTCTACCTGCCTATACCACTCGACGGGCTTTTCTCTCAGTCGAGGAAAATCATTTGTAAATGACAAAATATCCTGTCTAGTCCATGGGACATGTAGGTATCCTCCTCCAGGAATCTCTCTCATAGGATAAGCATCCACTGTTTTCTCTTTTTCTCTCATAGGAAAAGCTGAGTAAGTCCTGTCCACTGAATCTTCCCTTTTCTTGTACCATCTATCCTTCCATTTTTCCACATCACCCCATTTTCGCAATAAGGCAATCATTTCCTTAATCTGCCCTGTTCTACCAACACCATTTAGATTCCCAATGTCCTTGTCGGTGAAATCCACCCTGTAAGGCTTCTGCAAAGCTTTTACCTTATCCATGTCAACTCCTTGTTCACTCGCTATTGCTTTTAACCTGTCATGTGTACTCTTAGCCCTCCAGGTGATACTCTTACACATAAATAACAACTCTCCATCATGATGGTTTTTCAATATTTCTGTAGGAATTGTTCCTGCAATAAGCTCCTCCAATTCTATGCGCAACCTGGCCACATCAATTGCCTGTGAATCTTTATCCTCCTTTTGAAGAACTTTCAACCAATCATTCAAATCTTCAGCTGTTATTTCAGTAGACTTTTTCACTGCACCCACTTGCTCTGTCATCCTCTGTGGTTCCAAAATTGATCCTCCTAAACAACCAGTTTTTAATCCTGAATTAGGCTGTACATCTGATCCTCCACTACATGTGTCATGTCTCAGCTGTCTCAAATTATTTTCTCCCGTCCTCATTCTTAATTCCTCCAAAGTGCAAGAACCAACCAAACCATTTCCTACATAGGGAACTGTCAAACCATTTTCACCCATTCTTTGTTTATCAAAAATAGGCACAACCGGACCTATAGTTACAGGCACTGTAACAGCTTCTAGATTTTTCGTCAGCTCTCTAATTTTCTCTGTCAGCTCAGATGTCATTCTGGTGAGGTTCTGGACTTTTTAAGAGTCCAGAGGTGTCAGGGAAACAACACCCAAAGACCCCTGAGTTCCTTCCTGTCTCGGTGCACAAATAAACAGAGACGCGGGTTTCTCGATGGTGGCGTCAGAGACCAAGATTTATTTACTGCAGGGACACAGAAGTCATAGGAACCACACAGAGGCAGAATCTACGAGACTGTTCAAATTGCATTAAGTGAGTTGCTCCTTAAAAACACGAAATATGTCTTTAGGCAACATTACACGAATATTTTCATGCCCAACCCGGTATCCCAAACAGACAATAAATAGACATCAAACAATAATTAGTCGTAGGTTTTCGGTATTCGATCAAGTCTCCTTGTCAGATTTCCATTCTTTGCCCGATCCTCCCCATCATAAAAAATCGTAACCTCCCCATTGTAAAAGCCCAGAAGGAGAGGAGCAGAGCCAGGTGCAAAGGATTGAAAAGTAGGATAAGAGGTGTTTATGGATCATAAACGGGCATGGCTGCCGTCTTCGGCCTCTCAGTCAGGACAATGGACACGAGAACCAGTATACCAGGACTGGCCTCAGGCAAGGGAGGCAGCTTGATTCTGCCTAGTCATGCAGCGTCAGCCTTTCTTGGGGCTCGAGCTTACGTGTCCTTAACAAGGTGATTCTGCCGGGGTCATCGCTCGCCCATTGACTATGTGAGGGCAAGAAACAAAATGGATGCCGTATCTAAAATGGATGCCATGACTTAACAACAGAATGCCCTATTTTTCAGTGAATTAATGCTAGTTGCGCAGCGAAAACACTGTCATGCATATAATGGATCATTTACGGTTCATTGGTACCAAAATCGTGTCAGTACTACGATACCGAATACACGGGTTCGGATCGCTACAGAACCTCAGACCGTCCTTTTGCCCTTACATAGGCAATAACTTACTCTATGTCAGAGTCCATTTCTATGTTCATCAGGTCACTGATATGTTGCTGGAGCATTACTCTATCTCGTGGAGTATCTCCAAAAACAGGTGGTCTTCTTACGCATGTCGAAACACAAAGGACACATAAGGTAGGACCACACTGAACAATGAGACAGCATGAAAATAAAAATACCAACACAACACCAGTGACTATCAGAACCTTCCCTCCCCACGCAGATAACAGACTCCAGAACCATCCCATTAATGACCAGTCACCTTCCTCTACATGAATAGAGTCGGAGATTTTGTGTAACTTAGAGATGGCCTTATATACCGTTGGCGCATTATCTGGGATAAAAACACAGCAACTCGATTGGATCATCTTACATACCCCACCTCGATCTGCAAGTAACACATCAAGGACCATACGGTTCTGTAACGTCATGAGGCGATCCGCTTGAAGCTCAGCTGTCAGGTTACTAAGGGCACCCGCAGTTTCGGTAATAGTGGATTCAACTACCCGTGTTAGTTGACGTAAGTTTCTACTGTTGGCCATAGGCCCCCAGAACGGAAGGAAACCTTTGAAGAAGCCTCCTGCTTCTTGGCCAGCAGTATCTTCTTTACTGAAAACACCTCTCACAACTCTAGTTTTGTGATACTCCGGTGCAGCAGTGTATGTCGGAGGTAACAGTTGAGCGATATAACATGAGCCTAAAAAGTCAGCAGGCAGCCATGTATATGCTCTGTCTTTGCAAACAAAATAGGTGCCCTTAGCAGCTAAAAATGCAGGGGAAGACTGTGACGGGAAAACGTATGTTTCGATACAGTCACTCTTCCCTAGTCAAGCTTTTGGATTCCTCCCATTTCCTTGCAAACAGACCTGACCTTGGTGGGGTACGACCCAGATCGGAGTCGAGCTTTTACGTTTGTTCTCACCCAAAGTAATGCCATATTCCGTAACATTCCAACCCATGTAAACTCGCAATTCATCCTTGGGAATGAACGGAGTGTTATTGACGTCTCTAACCATGTCAGTAATTCCTTTTACCAAGGCTCTATTAGCGGAGTTATACCTAGTGGAACGCGGAGGTCGTGGGGGATAGGTCTCTAGGGCATAAGCGAACATGGTCTGAAATGCCCAGAATGATCCATTATAACTAAAGGGCAGAACCAGATAAGGGATGCCCTTGTCCATGGTATGTGGTATCAAGCCACACACCCAGCAGTTCGTTGTGTTTACCACTAGTTGGTGTTGATGCAAGAGCTGAATGAAAGTGTTATTTATAAACTCAGAGCGTCGAGCTTGCTCATGGGCAGGAAAAGGATGGAAAGAATGAAGAGAAACAACAGTTGGAGAAACGGAAACATGGGGAGATACTGTAGATGTAACAGGTGCAAAGATCAATTGAATACCAAAAATAATTCCGCCTACCAAAGTTATTAAAACAATCAGAAGTGTCAGAGCACATTGCATTAGAAAACATTTGCTATACAATATTTCATATAGTTTTGTCTTGTGCACATTTATGATGTTAACCCGTCGCAGTTCAGGAAGCTCCATCTTCTACAACCGTTCGCAACGGATGGTTTGTACCTGTTAAAAAAATTGCCTCTGTCTACCCTGGGAGTTCCCAAAGTAAACAGAAGAAACAGACCTTGTGTCTGGTTCCCTGCAAATTAAAACAAGGCACACGTTATGACCCTACGGTAACCCAGATGGCAAGGTGAGAGAACAACAAAAACAAACAAGCATTTGCAATGCAATAGGTCTCGCATTTACGCGAGTTTGAGCGATTGATATTGTAAATAATAATGCCTTTTGTTTTTGTTTTAAAAACATACATAAAAGGCATTGTTATTTACAATGCCAATGGCTGAAACTCTTGTAACTGCGAGACCTATTGCATTGCAAATGTTTGTTCACTGTGCTAAGAATATTGAACTGAGTGAGTTTAACCACTCTATGCTTCTGAAACTAAACACAGAATGTACCTATTTGTCAGAGCTCTACCAGAAAAGGATGGGCAGTGTGGCTGCATTTTATTTTCAGATTTTTCAAAGCTGGATCGGCTGAATGTCATCTTGACTTCAGCATCTTTTGTGACACAGCAGACAGATGCACTCTAGAGTCTCAGTAATGCAACTTGCTTGATAATCCGAGCCATTACTGCTGACCTGGCGAGCAAAACCTGGGATTAGGCAGTAAAAAGAGAGACTGCTGACACTCCCTTGAAAGTGAGAGGGTGGGGCTTAGTTTCATTCTGAGAGGCAGACAGCCAGACTCTGTGTGCTCAGGAACATTGATTAACTACAATGCCTGGGGTAGCAGATATGACCTCCCAAGTCAGTGACATCACAGTAAGTGGCATCATATAGTCTCTGACCCAAAATCCTAAGAATTAATGCCAAAAGAGAGTGATCTTGTTAACATCATAATATTTAGCATCATAGAAGCCTCGTGTATATCTCTAAGGGAAAATGTATTTTCTAATGCACAGGGAGTTAGAGCAGTCAGGCCCAGTAGTACTAATGTGTAGGGACGTACATTGCATATAAACTAATGCAGAACACAGAGGTGATGGTTCTGTTAAAAATATTTTTGTTCAAGTATTCACAGTAATGGACTGTGTCAACAAATCGTAAATATGTAAGTTAGTAAAATGTGTTTAATTTTTTTATTAGTGTTTTACTTTATATGTATTATGAATAGTGCACATTCCACTTTTGAATTCATTTATTTTCAACGTAAAAATAATCTCCCACTGCGATCCTTCTGTGCTAGGTAGTGCTTTTGCCACCTCGGAGGCCAGGGGTTGCGAAAGAAGTGCTAGGGTTTGCACGGGGCAAGCCAGACTCCTCAATGATGTCCGAGGGTGTGTCTGTGGGTTCAAAGCAATGGTCTGCCAGACACCCACTGCTTATTACAGCGAGCCAAATAAGAACAGACAGTGCAAAGCTGGAACACAGACACGGGTGGTGAGCAGCAAGTGGGAGGAGGGAGAGCGAGGTGCAGCCAACAGCAATGCCAAAACAACGAACAGGGAAGAGAGGGTGGACTGGAAGGGAGATTGTGGGACCAACGACATGTGGATACAGGAGAGAAAAGACGAACAGCCATGCGCTCTCATTGAGTGCTAAATCCAAATGCAACAAAAACATGTAAAAGAACAAGCCCGGTGGCGCGATGTGACAGAGGAAGAAAGGGGGGTGGGGGTGCCTTCAGTAACATGAGCCTGGTGGAGCGTTTATCGGGTTCTGTGAACGATGAGCTCTGTTGCCAAACAGCACACTGGCAGTTAGTCAGCGAGAAAAAAAAGAGAAAAACGTCAACAGGGGCATAGCAAATAATCTAGATTGGCCGTGGGAAATGTAAACCAATGAAATGATCTTTAAGACACTTTCGAACATAATCCGCGTTGGCGCAAAAAGCTCCTGCCACAGTTTTGGGTGAAACAAAGAAAGCACCCAAGTTGTACAGCAAAAAAAATGAGCAGAGTGGATCTCTGGTGCCACAAGATGTGCGACAGAGGAAAAAGGGGGGTGGGGGGACTTCAGTAACAGAAAAAAAAAGTTTTAGTTCCTGGCATGCCATCAAGGTTAGAACTTGGTACACGGACCATGACTAACGCAGGGAAGGGTGCCATGTTATTAACTAAGCAGGGCACATCCTCATATAAACATCTCGTGCTAGGCAGTGTGGGACGGGAATCTATTAATATGTGGCGGGGGCCCAAGAACTGAGGAGGTTTCCTTGTTCTGCGACTTAGAGGTTTCTAGACTTGCTCCCGCCGGAGCCCTGGAAGACGGAAAATGCTTTTTTTAAGGCCCCGGATAAAAGAATGTGAAACGCGTGTGTGTCAAGAGAAACCGCCTAGATGCGAAGTGAATGCGATTTGGCTTTCAGAGCTGCTGGGAATGTTTGTGCAATCGGAGGCTGTATTTCCACAGGAGTGCGGGGCACTTGGCATCTTTTAGCAGGGCTTGTTACAACTGAGCGAAGGTTTCCTTTGAACTCGGTAAGGGAGAAAGCGGGAAACTGTTTACTGCTGTACTTTAGTTTCCGCATTTCGGTGTCCTGCATAGAGTTTGTTTGTATATAAGCATATTTCTCAGTATGTTTCAGTCAATGCAGTTTTTCGTATGCCCAACAGAGTGTGCTGCTTTTGCCGCTGTCGGGAGAAAGCATATGAACAGCAGGCGACCCGATCATTAGGCTGTGTTATGGCAAACTGTACACATGTGAAGCTCCCTTCACTATACACCTCTCTTAACGAGGGTAAAGAGAATGTCTCCGTGAGCCTTGTGCTCGGCTGGTGCCTTGGGCATGTTTACTACGGGAACACATGGGAATGCAAAGCCATTAATCAAGCAGGATGGCTCTGTCTCCCTTCACGCCCAGGGAGGAGGGAGATGCGAGCAGAGCATCAAAGGGCTGGGTGAGAAGGGAGGGGGGGAATGCAAGGGTCAAAGCGGTGAAAGTGAAAGTAATCGAGCAGAGCATCAAAGGGCTGGGTGAGAAGGGAGGGGGGAATGCAATGAGCAGAGGAGCAGCTGTGCACGTGCATGTGATCGTGCACTCAAGGTTTAGGCCAGCCAAAAGACTGAGGGTAGCACTTTGAAAATCCCACATATAAAATGTCTCTTCGAGCCTTTGGCTCGAGAGACCTAAAAAGGATAAAAAAATTTAGAGCAAACTTCCTGACTGAATGGAATGCAATAAGATCAAAACAGTTTTCAAACAGAAAGGTAATTATGCAATGTCATTGGTTCATAGCATGAGAACGTAGATTATATCTGTACTTCCCGGGTCTTGTCTGATCTTGAAATAGCTGGTCTACAGGTGCAGAAATGTTCGAATCCACAGGTGACAAATGTTCACTTTGTACAACACTCTGTTCAGGGTTCAAAGGAGCAGTTCCTGGTGAGGTGTCAGAGTTCTGCGTTTCAGTTTGTTTGTCCGTTATGTACTCTGCATCACTGAAAGGGATGAGCCTAGGAACAGGTTCTGTCTCGGATACACCAAATCCCTGTCTAACCCAGTTGTCATAGGGGAGTGGGAGAGGGACACGCTTCGTATGGCTAGCGTGCACCCAATTCTTCCTTCCAGCTAGGCGTACAGCAGTTCTCGTTGTCAGGAGCACTTGGAACAGGCCCACTAATCTTGGCTGGAGGTTCCGGGTTCGCCCAAAATTCCGCACCACCACTTGATCACCGGGTTTCAACGTGTGGCCTGGACTCTCTGGCAGTTTAGGCAAGGATTCGAATACCTGTTGATGAATAAGGCTCAGTTTAGCAGTCAGGTCATAAAGATAATCAATCAACATTGGACATTCGATCTGTTTGAATTCCTTTGGCCTAGGGACTCCCCAAACATTAGCAGGACGACCGAACACAATCTCATATGGGCTAAGCCCTACTCGAGAGTGTACAGTCGCTCTGGTGGACAGTAAAGCTAAAGGCAGTGCGTCTGGCCAAGATAGACCAGTGGAAGCTTGAATTTTAGCAAGTTTCAGCTTCAAGGTACCATTGTACCCTTCAACCAAACCTGCTGACTGTGGGTGATTTGCACTGTGGAATTTCTGGATGATTCCCAGACCCGTACACACACTCTTCATAACTTTCCCTACAAACTCACTTCCATTGTCCGACCAAACAATCCGTGGCATACCATATCTGGGGAAGTACTCTTTGAGGAGGATTTTGGCAGTGGACATAGCAGTGTTATCCTTTAATGGATATGCCTCAATCCATCTTGAAAAGGCACAGACTACCACTAGGACATATTTAAGATTGTTACACCTGTCCATGTGGATAAAATCCAACTGAATCACTTCAAAGGGACAAGAAGGGGGAGCAAAATGACCAGTTGGGGTTGGGGTTCCCTTGCCAGGATTATGCATCAGGCATATCATGCAATTTTTCACCACTCTTTCCGCACACTTAGTAATTCCATCATTCTTCCATACTGGAGCTAACAGATTACAAATCCCTTTCGAACTGATGTGCGCCGCTCCATGCGCCATCGTGACTACTGCAAGCACATACGCATCAGGTAACATCCAACGCTGCTGTTCAGACAAATCAACCCAACATCCACTCGAATCCACTTTACCCGTTTTTTCCTTCCATGCATTCTTCTCATTTTCAGTTGCTTCATTCTGGATTGCCTTCACACTTTCAATCGTATTCTCACACATCCCTGATTCAGTAATCCATCTTGCAGAGGTTGCAACGTACATTCGGCTCGTCATGTTCTTGGCCGTCTCTTTGGCGACCTCATCAGCAAACGCATTCCCACGGCCAACATCCTCCGTAATCTTTCGATGTGCACTGCACTTCACAATCGCAACTTCATTCGGTAGGGTCAGAGATTCCAATAGATCGCTGACTAACTGTCCATGTTGGATCTTAGTCCCATGGGACGTGAGAAAACCTCTTTCTTTCCACAGACGTCCAAAGCTATGTGCTACGCCGAAGGCGTATTGGCTATCAGTAAACACATTCACTCTCTTTCCCTCAGCTAAAACACACGCTCTTGTTAGTGCAATTAATTCTGCAGCTTGGGCAGAATTCTGACTTACTCTTGCGGTCTCAACAATCGTACTCAAAGTCGTAACTGCATACGCGGCCGTCACATCACCATTCTGTAGTTTAAAACATGACCCATCGACGTACAAAGTGCCATCTGGATCTAGTAACAGGGTATCTTTTAAATCAATCCTACCTTTTGTCTCTTCCTCAGTTCTAAAACAACAATCATGAGGCTCTGAATCACTCGACTCTAGAGTAGTCGGCAACAGCGTTGCTGGATTCAATATGTTGCATCGCTTGATCTGAATGTGACTTGCCAAAAGTGTCAGCTCATAGCCTGATAGTCTAGCACTGGTGAGGTGCTGAGTTTTTGTTCGATTCATGAGTGTATCCACAGCATGTGGAACCATGACTACTAACATGTTGTTCATGACTAGTCCAGCAGACTGTCGAATAGACACTGCAGCTGCACTGTAGCTCTTAAACAACTTGGCAATGCTCGGGCTACCAGATCTAATGTGGATGAGAAATATGCACAAGGCCGCTGTTTGTCACCAAATTGTTGCGTTAATACACTCAAAGCACAACCTTCTCTTTCATGGACATATAGTGTAAACGGCTTACTGTAGTCAGGAGTACCCAACACAGGAGCTGAACACAGCGCATCACGTAAGTCGGAAAAACTCTGTTGACATTCATCAGACCATGGCAAAGGGCTCGGAACACCTTTTCCAGTCAGGGCTACCAATGGTTTTGCCATGAGAGAAAAATTTGGGATCCATTGCCTACAGTATGACGTAATACCCAAAAACGCACGCACTTCTCTCTGTGTGCTTGGTACAGTCATCTGCGAAATTGCTTTGATTCTCTCTGGGGTCAACCTTCTTCCCTCCTTTGACAAAAGATGACCTAAGTAGGTCACTTCTTGGCAACAATATTGCAGTTTAGAAGGTGAAACCTTGTGATGTAAGTCTGACAAATGACGTAATAAAGAAATTGTAGCTATTTTGCAAGTTTCCTTGTCATCAGCGGCCAATAAAAGATCATCTACGTATTGGATCAGAGCAACACCAGGAGGAAGTACAAGAGCATCTAATTGACTCTTCAATGCTTGGCTGTAAATTGAAGGGCTCTCACAATAACCTTGTGGAGCGCATTTGAATCTGAAACTGCGACCTCCTAAGGAGAAACCAAAAATGTCTCTACTTTCCTCGGCTATCGGTATGCTGAAGAAGGCATTCTTCAAGTCGATCACTGTAAACCATGAGGCTGAGGCAGGAATCAACGTCAATAGTGCCGTGATATCTGGTACCACAGGAAACTGCGGAATCACTATTTTGTTAACTTCTCTGAGGTCAATCACAAATCTGTAGATTGGAGGTTTGGAAGGGTCAGTGCGTTTTAAAATCGTCAGAACAGGACTATTGCAGACATTTCCTCTAGTTTCCTCTATCACATCTTTCTGTATTAAGTCTTTCACAATCAGCATGAGTGCACGTTCACCTTCATTCGAAATCCGATACTGTGGGATTCGTGGGAATCTAACATTTGCTTTCAGGCTTACCACATAAGGGGGAATTTCCAAGAGGCCTACATCGTTAGGACCAGTCGCCCAAAGAGTATCAGGGAGAGAACGCAGCTCCGGTGGGAGCTTATCCATCGACATGTACATTGGAGAGATGACTCTGTTGCCTAATGTTAGCTGCACTCCCGAAGGAGAACAGTACAGTGTCGCATGCAGGCGTTTCAACAGATCTAAACCAAGCAGATTCTCATTACAACCGGTTGTTAGGATAAGGGGTGCTTCTAGTTCGCATGGCCCAACAGAAATTGATAAAGGACTAGAAACAGGATTGTTAACAGGGGCGCCTGAGAAACCTACTTAAGTGTTCGTTAAGCCAGACAAAGGTGCGCCAGGGAGTTTCGCATGCATAATTGAACTTTTTGCCGCACCAGTATCCAACAGAAACGGTTCGACCACGCCTGATGTAACTACTGCGACATAAGGTCCACTCTGATCAACTGGAACTGATACTACTCCCTCTCTTTGCCTGTGGCTGTCCTAGTACTCGCTTCTCTGAATCTCTTCATTATGTTCATAGTAATCTTCAACATGATACTGTGGAGATCTACCCGGTTGCGTAGGTTGTACATTTCGCTGATCGAAATAATTTGATGGGCGATCAGCCTGTGGTGTCATAGTACCACGTCCTCTACCTCTAGGAGCTCGCATAAACCCAGCATTTCCTCTCTGAGCTGGGACACCACTAGTCTGTGCGTGGAGTACTGGACACTCATTCTTATAATGGCCCTCCTTTTTACAATAGGCACACTGATTCCATGCTAACTGTTGTCGAGGAAATCCATAATTAAATCTTTGGGACGTCCCTTGTTGGAATTGTGGCTGGTGCTGAAACTGGGGTCGCTGCTGTGAATCTGGCTGATTCGAGTGAGGCGGATAGGCTTGTTGCAATAGTACTTTAGTCTTCAAATCTTTTGTCTTCTTTTCTGACTTTTCCTTCTCTTCTTTCTCTCTATACTCGTAATACTGAGCAGTTGCAAGTATCTGTGCTGTTGTTGACACTGCCCATGCACTTTCAGAATCTTTTAACTTGTTACTAAGCTCAGGCAGTAAATTAAACACGAACTTGTCGACAAACAACCTCTGACCTCCCTCAGTACTCATATCTTGCCCACTGTGGTCTACGAAGGTCTCTTCAAATCTAGTGAAAAAGTCAGAGACGCTTTCGTCCTTCTTCTGCTTGCATGCTGATAGTTTATCCCAATTTACCCGTAACGCTGGCATCAGCGTTTTCATTAGATTAATTATTCTGCCAGGTAAGGCAGCAATCAGAGGCTCAGGTTTAGCACCGCCAACTTGTTGCGCATCTGCCGCTATAATAGCTGGCCAATCACCTCCTAGGGCGACTGGGTGGTTCTCTTGCCGAATCTTGGCCCATATAGGCTGTGGCACTATATTGCCAAATAGCATTTCAATGTGTGCCAAATTCATGACACACGCTTGAACTGTCTGCGTTAACTCTTTATAATAACCAGCAGGATTTTTACGCGGGTCCGGCAACGCTTGTTTTACTGCTAATACTTCGGCCCGCTTCCAAGGGATGTGTATCCACACTCTATGGAAATGTGCCGGAGCAGCTGCAATACCATTAACCCCATCAGCTTGAACTGCTTCGCGCCATATGGGTGGAACTTCCCTCATCGGATATTGACCTCGTCTTTTCCTAGTAATCGGTGAACCATCAGGGTCCCTTGGTGCTCGAAGAGGGGAATCATCCCTATAAGCTAAAATCAGTTCTATCGCTTCCCTTACTTCTGAACCTATCACCATTCCTGCGGCAAATTTTTGCTGAACATTTATCAAATCAGAGGGGACGGAATCTAAGTCATCATCATCCCATTCCTCACGCACAAGAGAACACATCACGTCAAAAACATAACGTTGAGTTGGTTCATTCCATTGCATAAAGGTATCTAACACTCTTCGTGCATCATACTTCGCAGCTTTCGACATCCACCTAAGAGCTGTCAAATCTAACATTTCTCGTTCCTGGGGACCAGAAAGCTGGCTACGTCTCTGTGTAGAGTCAGAAACGGGGGTCCCAATTAAAGACATGTAGAGAGGAGTTAAGATATAAGTTACAGAGTCGGTTATTTTCCGACGAACGGAAAGCGGAGTCAGAATGTTTACAGGGTTCGGGAACAGGGCAGCTGGAGCAGATGAAATAGTAAGGGTGGGAGTAGCAGGTAAAGCAGTTTGCGAAACGACAGGCAAAGGCGGATTAGGCGACCCAGGAAGAGGGGGTGCCGAGGGAACATTAACCACGGGAAGGACAGGAGCTGGAATCAAAGGAAGTGGAGCAACTATTCCAGGCTGACCAGCAGCTGGCTGTACAACAGGTAGTAACTGTGGTGCTGTAATACCCTGTGCATACGGTGGAGGTGATCTCAACAGGTAAGACAACAGAGGATCCTTTTCATGGTCCTCTATCGGCTTAGTAGGACAAGATGGCAATACAGGGTAACATTTATCAATCGCCAAATTATGTTTTCTATTCGCCATCTCCATTGCTTTCTCAGTCTCGTTGACATGCAACTGCCTAGCAGACTCCATTAAAGTCAACCCTTTCTCTTTCTGTTCTTTCTTCGTCTTCCTAATTTCTCTCTGTTTGGCTTCTTTACGCCATACGCGAAAAGAATCAAACATTGCCGGCCGGGCTTTTCTTTTAAACAACTTCATTTCTAGATTGTCTAGAATTTCGCTTTCGAAGCTACCATGCGGTGGCCAACTAAGGACACCATCTTTTCTGGTATAACGGACCCATACTTCATTATAAGCAATAGGACCTACACCATGTTTACAATAGAGCTCATATGTAGGAGTTCCAATCGGAGGAACCAAACACGAATCCTCCAACCGGGAATCCCCGTTGCAACTTAACCAGGACAGGAAACAATTACTACTGTTAGTCATGACAAACCAAAGACAGATTCCTACCAAAATGCGCAAAGAACTTAGGCCTACCAAAATGAACCAATACCAAAACAAAGATTATCTAAACAAGAGCAACCAATGATAATCTACGAATTCAAAAACAAACGTATCCAAAGAGCAAAACCAGAGCAACAAAGAACAACCAAACTGATCGTAACCCACTTAATACTAAACTGAAATGTGGAAGACGTCACCAAGGAGAACCCGTCTACGTCTCGCCGTACTAAGGTCTGCACCTCGGGTCCAAGACAGGGCGACAGTCAGGGCAGCGGTCCTCTGTAGCCGTCTGGGAACAGGAACCCTCATGGAAGAGATCGTCGGGCCACTTTTGCGACATGCAGGGATCGATGAAGCGGGGTACCTCCCTCCGGAATCTTCACACGAAACTCCTCGAACTTTTCAGGCTTTGGACCGGTACCGGATGACGTCGCCCTACGTTGGGCGCCAATTTGAGGTTCTGGACTTTTTAAGAGTCCAGAGGTGTCAGGGAAACAACACCCAAAGACCCCTGAGTTCCTTCCTGTCTCGGTGCACAAATAAACAGAGACGCGGGTTTCTCGATGGTGGCGTCAGAGACCAAGATTTATTTACTGCAGGGACACAGAAGTCATAGGAACCACACAGAGGCAGAATCTACGAGACTGTTCAAATTGCATTAAGTGGGTTGCTCCTTAAATACATGAAATATGTCTTTAGGCAACATTACACAAATATTTCTCATGCCCAACCCGGTATCCCAAACAGATAATAAATAGACATCAAACAATAATTAGTCGTAGGTTTTCGGTATTCGATCAAGTCTCCTTGTCAGTTTTCCATTCTTTGCCCGATCCTCCCCATCATAAAAATCGTAACCTCCCCATTGTAAAAGCCCAGAAGGAGAGGAGCAGAGCCAGGTGCAAAGGATTGAAAAGTAGGATAAGAGGTGTTTATGGATCATAAACGGGCATGGCTACCGTCTTAAGCCTCTCAGTCAGGACAATGGACACGAGAACCAGTATAGCAGGACTGGCCTCAGGCAAGGGAGGCAGCTTGATTCTGCCTAGTCATGCAGCGTCAGCCTTTCTTGGGGCTCGAGCTTACGTGTCCTTAACAAGGTGATTCTGCCGGGGTCATCGCTCGCCCATTGACTATGTGAGGGCAAGAAACAAAATGGATGCCGTATCTAAAATGGATGCCATGACTTAACAACAGAATGCCCTATTTTTTAGTGAATTCATGCTAGTTGTGCAGCGAAAACACTGTCATGCATATAATGGATCATTTACGGTTCATTGGTACCAAAATCGTGTCAGTACTACGATACCGAATACACGGGTTCGGATCGCTACAGAACCTCACTGGCTAATTCTCTTGTTCTCTCATCACCGATTTGATTCTCTCTCTCTCGCTCTCTCTCTCTCTCTTTTCCCGTGAAAGAGCTACCACTTTTCAAATCAGGTGTCACAATCTCAGTTTTAACAATTCGCAAAGTATCTCTTATGGGAGTAGTAACTGGCGTTCTCTCTTCTGGTTCTGGTCTATATGGCGGTGGTCTCTTATATATCATGTCATCCAAGACCTCATCTTCATAATCATTAGCCCCATACCTTCTCACTTCTGCATCAGGCACCATTTCCGTAACCTTCCTCCCTTCTGTTTCTTCAACCGTTCTCATAGGATATAATCCCTCTGACATACTAGCATCTCGCCATCTCCTCATTCGATCATGATGAGTTTCACGATCATATTTCCTCCCGAAAATATACCTATAATTGCCTCCACTCCTCTGCTTTTCTCGCTCATGCACCTCATCTTCCCATTCCACCAACGCCTCAAACTGTGTCGGCCTTGGTCTAGGCTCTAGACACATCATTTTGTCCCGTAAATTTCTCAACACGGCCAAATTAAATGAACCATGTTCCGGGAATGCTAAAACACCATCATCCTTAGTGTACTTAGCCCAGTTATCTAACCATATACAGGTATGATACCCATATTTCGCAACCATGAAGGATGCAGGAGTTCTTGTCGGAGGTAGCAATTCACCTTCTCTAGTTATTATATTCTTATCCTTGTCAAACCATCTTTTAATTTTACCGAACAAGGATTTCTTTTTCTTTTCCTCCGTTTGGTAATACATTTTCGCGTTTACCACAACTCTCTAGTCCCTTCTGCAACTATACGATCTTTTGTCCAATAACAGCGCTACTCACACTAACGCACCAATCCTGGTACATCTACGTCACCCTGTACACCTTCCAATCCCTGCGCGGCTCACACCAACGCACCAATCCTAGCGTGAGCACTGTTCTAATCCACTATCCAATCACAGCGCGGTCTGTATGACGTCAGTAGTCGCTGACTGAAGCTTCTACTCCTGTCTCCTGTCACTCGTCTACCCCTCCTTTACAAAAGTCTTCTCGGTAGACTCTTTTTCAGATTCTACAAAATCTATTAGTTACAACATATAAACATCTCCATTGTCTGCTTCGCTAACCACAGAATAGTAAAGGAAATTCTTTTTCACAAGAATCCTGCTTCTCTCTAGAACAGCGCTTGCCTCTGCTCTACCACGGAATAACTACTTTCGTTGACACAGTAGCACATCCCTCTACTCTGCCCTTCTAACATGCATCCATTAACTGTTTCCTCTAGGACTGCTCCAAAGAGTCTCACAATCAACTAAATGCTCATACATTCACGCACTTTCACACCAGAAAATGTAGCACATCCACACAGAATCCTGCTTTTCCCGAGAACAGCGAACAGTCTGTCCCACTACAGAATTATAACACACGTTAACCAAGCAGCGCTTACCTCTGCCCAGTCCTTCTGACAAGCTCAGAGAATACCTATTACTTCTCCAGCAGTAAGCTTTAACGGCGAACCTTACGGATCCCTGGGACTTAAGACCAGAGTTTCACAGATAACCTTCGCTACCATACACACTCCTTTTATACCGAAAATATGTCCCTAATAGTAACACACGACGATGTCACTGATTCCGAACCCAGACAATGTGACGCGCAACTTCAATTGTCGCACGTTTTTCCTGCATACGTACAGGTAATTCCAACAATTCCATCTTTCCCGAGAGCAGCACACACTTCCCTCTGCCCTACAACGAAACTGTCACCAGCTCCCCACGTTCCAGAAGCCGTACACACTACATAAAACTCAATACGACGACTTCAACATATAGTGTTAATACATATATCAACATCAATCAATAAATCAATGAATCAAAGTGAGGTTCCGTGTGAGACGGGACGGCACTTTTTGAGTGGTGACGAATATGGCTGAGTTTGGTATCTGCGAACCGCAAATGACGAGTATAGTGGGTGTACGAAGTTTCGCTATGCAGCCACGTATGGTTCGTCTCATTTTTGGGTTCGTTCATCCAAACCCTCGGGTTCCATTTTAGATACAGCGTCCATTTTGCTTCTTGCCCTCAGGTAGCCAGCGAACGGGCTTCTTGTCCGCTTCGTGACCCTGGAACTTTCAAGCTTACACGAAGGACACGTGTTCCTTTGAGGTGACTTTTACGATGAGGGAAATGACACGACTAAGGCAGATGGCCCTGCTCGAGGCTCATCTTGCCGCTCCGGTCTATTGTTTCAGCCACGCATACATTAGACACGAGGTCTTTGACCCCTCTATTGAGTTTCCTTTATTGCCCCCAACACTCTTTTCTAACCTGTTGTGCATCCTTGTCTTTTCCTTGCATCTGTTTTTCGTCCTTCCTCTTAATGTGTTTATGGTTAGGATGGAATGTGTTTATTGCGGAGGGGATATGTTTTTACAGTTGGGAACCGGCAGGACTGTTGTAATTATGTTCCGGCCTCCTGAAACATGAATGCGACCCTTTTGAAGTTTATTGTGGGAACTGAGTTGTAACCTTTGTTCACCATACTGTGCTATGGCCAAAACCTGTATAAAAGGAGCGATCCACTTCTACGAATTTGAAGCAGTCTCCGAGAACCTACACGTTGTGTACTTCTTGTGACTTCTGTATCCCTGCAGTAATAAACGCTGATCTCTGACGTCGCTGGAAGTGTCCCGTGTCTCTGTGTTTGGTACGCCAGAACAGGTAACCCACGAAGGTTTCAGGTGTTGTTCCCTGGCACCGCTGGGTCTTAAGAATAACCCAGTCCTTCAGTTGGCGCCCAACGTGGGGCGACATCAACGGTACCGGTCCAAAGCCCGACGATCGTGAGGAACTTCGTGTGAAATCTCCGAGGGAAGGTGCACCCCGCTTCATCGATCCAGTTGTCGAAATAAGTGGCCCGACGTCTTTTCCCGCGAAGATCCCCGCCTCCTGACGGCTGCGACGGACCGATGCCCTGACTGTCGACCTGTTTTGGCGCCTGGCGTAGTCCTTTGTACGGCGAGACGATCAACGGGCCTTCCTGGTGACGCCATTGTTCTCTCAGTTAAGTATTTGTGGGTCGCTCCCAGTGTTGCTTTGTTGTTTGCATGGTTCCATAGCATTCGTGGTTCTTAGTTGTTGGGTTTTATTTGACGATTGCAATTGCCAAAAACCGAGGGTCTTGCATTTTTGCGAGGACATCGTAATTCGATAGCCCTTGAAGTTTGTATACTCGGTTAGTGTGCACGATGCCTGGCCGTAGTACTTTGTTTGGGTTTCTCAAATGTTGCAGCATGGATTCCCGGCTGGAGGATTCATGTCCGATACCTCCGGCTGGAACTCCGCTTTACGAGCTCTATAGTCGCCATGGCGTGGGTCCTATCGTATATAATGAATATTGGGTTTGTTACACTAAAAAGGATGGCGTCCTTAGTTGGCCACCTCATGGTAGTTTCGAGACTGCCATTTTAGATAACTTGGAAGCTAAATTATTTAAAAAGAAAGCTAGGCCGGCCATGTTTGATTCCTTCCGGTTATGGCGGAAAGAGGCCAAACAGAAAGAAATCAAACAGAATAAGAAAAATAAACGAGAAGGTGTTATTACGGTGATGCGGAATGCTGAACAGTATCAGTTAGACAAAGATAAGAAAGAGCAGGAAGTTAGTGCTCGGCTTCATCATATGGCAGTGGACAAATGTTATCCGGCGCTACCTTCTACGATCGATAAGACAGGAGAAGAATCGATGGAGGATTCGCTCTTGTCTTATCTGATGAAATCGCCACCTCCCTATGCTCCCGATGTTATGGGTCCCGTTCGTCCACCTCTTCCTCAACCCGCTGTTTTGGCGGCTGCTGGTCAGCCTGCCGTTCCTCCCGTACTCCCGAATCCCCTTGGGCCACAGATCGTACACCCTCTTGTTCCGGCTTCTCTCCCTACTGCGCCTTTCCAAGTCCCTCCTCAGCCTGTCGTTCCCGCTACTCCTGCTGCTGCGTCTACTTCTACTGTTTCCACCCCTATGGCTGCTACGCCTGCATCTTCTTCCTCTTCTCCTTCTGTTCGTAGTCGTCTCTTGACTGCTGTTGCTTCTCTTTATTCTCCGCTCTTTGGGCCGATACTTGGTTCGACTCTTTCAGATGTTGCTCAAAGACGCAGCCAGCTTCCTGATGGTAGGGAACGTGAATCGTTGGTGAAAACGGCACGTAGATGGATTCATAACCCTGTTAAATACACCCCACGTGTAGTGTTTGAAACGTTTTCTCAGTTTAATGTGCCCACGCAACGATTTGTGTTCGAAGAATTGTGTAAGTCATTGAAAGAGGAGTGGGACGATGATATAGCTGATGATATACCACCTGAGGTTTCCGAGCTACAGCTTCGGTTTGCCACGGGTATAATTGTAGGTGACAAAGTTCGAGAGGCTCTGGAACGCTTGTTATCCTTTCGATGTACAGTGCAACCACGTGCGCTGTTTAAGGACGCGACCGCGGAATGGATGGCACAACCTGGTCAATATCCTATGCGGGAAGTTCCCCCGGTATGGATGCCAGGTGATGCTGCTGCTAACCCTCCTGTCCCAGGCCATTTCCAGAGAGTGTGGATACACCTCCCTTGGAAACGATCGGAAGTGTTGCAAGTAAAGCAATCCTTACCTGATCCCCGTAAGAATCCTGCGGGTTATTATAAGGAGCTGTCCCAATTGGTGGATGCTACTGTTATGAACCTAGCCGATATTGATATGTTGTTTGGCAATGTGGTGCCTCAGCCGATTTGGGCGAAAATTCGTCACGAGAATCACGTAGCCGAGTTAGGCGGTGACTGGGCTGCCCTTACAGCGGCAGATGCCCGGCAGGTCGGTGGGGCTAAACCTGAACAGATTATTGTGGCTTTGCCCCAGAGGATAATTACCCTCATGAAAACGCTTATGCCAGCGATGCGCGTCAATTGGGACAAATTATCAGCGTGCAGGCAAAAGAGGGATAAAAGTGTTTCTGATTTCTTTACGAGATTTGAGGAAGCGTTCATTGACCATAGCGGTCAGGACATGGGTTCCGAGGGTGGTCAGCGGCTGTTCGTTGATAAGTTTGTATCAAATTTGTTGCCTGACCTTAGCAACAAGTTGAAGAATTCTGAGAGTGCGTGGGCTGTTACTACCACTGCCCAAATATTGGCTACGGCCCAATATTACGAGAATAGAGAAAAAGAGGAAAGTGAGCGTGCAGAAAAGAAAACGAAGGATCTCAAAACTAAGGTCTTGTTGCAGCAAGCCTATCCACCGCGTTCGAATTTCAGTGAGACACAGCAGCCAAACAGATCGCAATCACAGTTTTCCAGATCGCAGACGCGAAATGCTTCGCCTGCGCCTCGCTTTGTGTTGGGATATAATCAATGTGCATATTGTCGTGGGGAGGGCCATTTGAAGTTTGACTGTCCGGTTCTCCGTGATAGGAACAATGGTGTGTCGGCTCGAGGAGGTCGTAGTGGCCCTCAACAGGTTTCTCGTGGTAGAGGTCGCGGAGTTACCCAGAATCAGGCCGAACGCTTTGCGACGTCTTCGGATTCGCAAAATTGTTTCGATCGGCGCGAACCATCGTCCGGTCGGTCTGCACAGTATCATGTGGATGATTGTTATGTTGAATGTGATGGTGATGCGGATGGTATCTACTAGGACAGCCATAGACAAAGGAAGGGAGAAGTATCAGTTCCGGTTGATCAGAGAGGGCCTTATGTTGCAGTAGCCACTTTGGGCGTTGTTGAGCCTTTTCTGTTGGACACTGGTGCAGCAAAAAGTTCCATCATGCATTCAAAACTCCCTGGCGCGCCTTTGTCTGGCTTAACGAATGTTTCCGTTGGATTTTCTGGCGCCCCCGTTAGCAATCCAGTTTCTAGCCCTTTGCCCCTTACAATTGGGTCTCATGAGCTGGAAGCTCCTTTGATTTTGACTACTGGTTGTGGTGAGAATCTTTTGGGTTTAGATTTGTTGAAAAGGTTACATGCGACTTTGTACTGTTCTCCTACGGGTGTGGAGCTTACGTTGGGTAAGAGTGTGGTTTCCCCTATGTATTTATCAGTCGACAAACTCCCATCGGAATTGAGATCTCTTCCAGACTCCTTGTGGGCGACAGGTCCCAATGACGTGGGCCTGTTGGATATACCACCTTATGTTGTCCAACTAAAAGTTGGTGCGCGTTTGCCACGTATACCTCAGTATCGTATTTCCCTTGATGGTGAAAGGGCACTGTTAGCGATCATTTACGATCTGATCGGCAAAGATGTTATTGAGGAGAAACGAGGTAATGTGTGCAATAGTCCCGTGTTGCCTATTCTGAAACGAACGGATCCCTCCAAGCCTCCCGTGTATCGTCTAGTTATCGACTTACGGGAGGTAAATAAAGTCGTTGTTCCGCAGTTTCCTGTGGTGCCAGACATCACAGCTTTACTGACTCTGATTCCAGCCACTGCATCATGGTTCTCGGTGATCGATCTGAAGAATGCGTTCTTTAGCATTCCGATTGCTGAGGAAAGCAGAGACTTGTTTGGTTTCTCATTAGGTGGTCGCAGCTTCAGATTCAAACGCGCTCCACAGGGCTACTGTGAGAGTCCATCAATCTACAGCCAAGCTCTTAAGAGTCAACTTGATGCATTTGTGTTACCGGCTGGTGCAGCCTTGATTCAGTACGTTGATGATCTGTTGGTTGCTGCTGACACTGAACAGCTCTGTAGAGCCGCTACAGTGTCCTTGTTACAGCATCTCTGTGCTTTACATCATAAAGTGTCACCTTCCAAATTACAATATTGTTGTCAAGAAGTTACCTATCTCGGTCACTTATTGTCAAAGGCGGGAAGAAGGTTGACCCCTGAACGAATTGCAGCAATTGCTCGAATGCCTGTGCCAGCAACTCAGAGAGATGTGCGTGCCTTTTTAGGTATCACGTCATACTGCAGACAGTGGATCCCGAACTTTTCACTGTTAGCGAAGCCATTGGTAGCTCTCACGTGCAAGGACGTTTCAACTCCTTTGCCTTGGACGGAGGAATGCCAGAAAAGTTTTTCTGAACTACGTGATGCGCTGTGTTCGGCTCCTGTGTTGGGTACTCCTGATTACAGCAAGCCTTTCACATTATACGTCCATGAGAGGGACGGTTGTGCGTTGAGTGTTCTAACGCAACAATTTGGTGATAAGCAGCGTCCGTGTGCATATTTCTCCTCGACCTTAGACCCGGTGGCTAGAGCGTTGCCAAGTTGCTTGAGGGCGACAGCGGCAGCTGCGGCGTCTATTCGGCAGTCCGCAGGTCTGGTCATGGACAATATGCTCATAGTAATGGTTCCGCATGCAGTTGATACGCTCTTGAATCGGACAAAGACTCAACATCTGACGAGTGCAAGGTTGTCTGGGTACGAGCTGACCCTTTTGGCAAGTCATATACAGATCAAGCGTTGTAATGTACTGAATCCGGCGACATTGTTGCCGATTAATATGGAATCAGATGATGTACTGCCACATGATTGTTATTTACGGACTGAAGAAGAAACAAAAGGTCGTGTGGACCTGAAAAACACTCCCTTGTTAGATCCCGATGGTACTTTGTATGTGGATGGCTCTTGCTTCAAATTGCCGAATGGCGATGTGACGACTGCGTATGCTGTGGTGACGTTGAGCACGATTGTGGAAACTGCGAGATTGAACCAGAATTCAGCACAAGCGGCAGAATTAATTGCATTGACAAGAGCGTGTGTTCTGTCGAAGGGAAAGCGAGTGAATGTGTTTACCGACAGTCAGTATGCATTTGGTGTTGCGCATAACTTTGGAAGATTGTGGAGAGAAAGAGGATTTATGACATCGCATGGTACAAAGATCCAGCACGGGCATCTCGTGAATGATCTTTTGGATGCACTTACGTTGCCTAAACAAGTGGCGATCGTCAAATGTAGTGCACATCGGAAAGTGACGGATGATGTTGGTCGTGGTAATGCATTTGCGGATGAGATTGCTAAGGAAACGGCTAAGAATCTTGCGACTCGAATGTATGTCACGAGTTCAGTAAGGTGGCCGACGGAGACTGGTATGTGTGAAAATACTGTTGAAAGTGTGAAAGCGATTCAGAACGAAGCTACTGAAGCCGAAAAGACCAAGTGGAAAGAAAGTACAGGGAAATTGGATATGCATGGATGTTGGGTTGACCTGACGGAATGTCAGAGGTGGATGTTACCAGACGCGTATGTATTAACTGTTGTGACGATGGCTCATGGGTTGTCACATATTAGTGCGAAAGGAATATGTAAGTTTTTGTCTCCTGTATGGAGGAATGATGGTATCGCTAAGTGTGCCGAAAGAGTGGTTAAGAATTGTATGGTGTGTTTGATGCACAATCCCGGAAAAGGCACCCCCACTCCACCTGGTCATTTCGCTCCTCCTGCTTGTCCCTTTGAGGTTATCCAGCTGGACTTCATCCATATGGAGAGATGCAATAATCTGAAGTATGTTTTGGTTGTGGTTTGCGCGTTCTCCAGATGGATTGAGGCCTATCCTCTTAAAGATAATACTGCCCTGTCCAGAGCAAAAATCCTGTTGAAGGAATACTTTCCTAGGTATGGAATGCCACGGATTGTGTGGTCGGATAATGGAAGTGAGTTTGTGGGAAGTGTAATGCAGAGTGTGTGTAAGGGCCTTGGAATTCGTCAGAAATTCCACAGTGCTAATCATCCTCAGGCAGCGGGTCTGGTTGAAGGGTACAATGGTACCCTGAAGCTGAAACTCGCTAAGATTCAAGCTACGACTGGTCTGTCATGGCCTGATGCCTTGCCTCTGGCTCTCCTATCGACCAGAGCGACTGTACACTCTCGAGTAGGGCTCAGCCCATATGAGATTGTGTTCGGTCGCCCTGCGAATATTTGGGGAGTCCCGAGGCCTAGGGCTTTTGATAGTCTTGAATATCCAATGTTGATTGATTACTTGCATGATTTGACCACTAAACTACGGTTAATTCATCAACAGGTCTTTGAAGCTCTACCAGCGCAGACAGAGGGTCCTGGACACCAGCTCCGGCCAGGAGACTGGGTGGTTACCCGAAACTTTGGTCGAAAGCGTAATTTGGAGCCAAGATTCGTCGGACCCCACCAAGTCTTGTTGACGACGAGGACAGCGGTTCGATTGGAGGGCCGGAAAAATTGGGTGCATGCCAGCCACACAAAGAAGGTACCGATCCCCTTACCAACCGACTGTTGGGTGAGAACTGGGATTTCGGCCGCAGAAACTGAGACTCCTTTGCGCTTTGTGCCATTTAGCGACGCTCAACTTGTGGAGGAGGATTTGTCATTTCCAGATCCACAAGTGGAGTCATCAGTAGCAGAGAACCCAAGGTCCGACTCGTCATCCACTTCATTGAATACTGTTGCGCCAGCTGAACAATTGTTCGTAGAGCAAACTCGACCTGGAAGAAGTCGATACTTTCTTCGTTCAAGGACTAATAAAAATTAACAGTATAGTGGTTTTTAACGTTACGAATATTATGAACAATTACATCCTTTCTTTCTGAGTTTTTTGTGCTTTCCACTGCTAAGAGACTTGTAATAAATTTGAACGTTTCGAGGAAACCTCGCCATCCGGGTCACCGTAGGGCCGTGCGGGTACTTCTTTCTGCCTAGCAGGTTTCTGACGCTAGGTTGGTTACTTTTGTCGATCTCTGGGAACTCCTGGGGATTGATAATCGCTACTCAGAACGAAGTGCGTCAAGTACGTCACGGACGGTTTGTAGAGGATGGCATTCTCTAAGCTGGTGGAAGAAGAAAGGGTGTTGGCACAGAGATCACAGTTATGGAGGGTTGTACGAACAAAATGTTTTCTGTTTCAGGTGTTTCTATTGTTCCTAACTATATCTATGTTATTGGTGGGTGGAGTGTATTTCGGAGTATCGTTGTTCTTGCCTTCTGTTTCACCTACCTCTTCTCTTAACCTAAGTTCCCTCACCACTGTCTCCCCACATTCCTTTCATCCTTTGCCTCAACATGAGCAGGTTAGACGTGCGGAATTCATGAATAATTCCTTTGTTCAACTCCTACATCAGCATCAGTTGGTGGTGAATACTACCAATTGTTGGGTATGTGGGTTAATGCCACACACTATGGATAGGGGTATTCCGTATTTGGTCCTTCCATACAGCTCCCAGGGTTCTGCTCGAGCATTCCAAACTATGTTCCGCAGTGCACTAGATTCCTACCCCAGTCGAGAGCCACGGTCTGTCAACTTTGGTCCTGGGCCGTACCACAAGCCTTTGGCGATAGCCATAGCAGATCTGGATAGAGATGTTTTTGATGCATCACTCATTCCGGATGAAGAAGTGCAGGCCTATAAGGACCTGAGTGAGACTGAGTATAGTACATCAGTGGGTGATAGACAGCTTAAGAGCTCGTCCCCAATATGGATTGTACCGCACCTTGGAAATTTCTGCTTGCAGGGTTTGGGTCGAAATCCGAGAGCACAACTTGGGAACAGTGCTTGCACTGAAACGTATGTCCTACCGATGCTCTCCTCCCCTGTTTTTCTGACTGCTAAGGGCACCTATTTTGTGTGTTATGAACGCGCATATACATGGTTACCCCGCGACTTTTCGGGTACCTGTTATATTGCGAATCTTTTCCCTCCGACCTTCACAGTTGCTTCGGACTACCACAAAACTAGAGTCGTGAGAGGCGTCATTAGCAAAGAGGATACTGCTGGTCAAGAAGCAGGAGACTTCTTTAAGGGTTTCTTGCCGTTTTGGGGACCTATGGTTAATAGTAGGAACCTAAGACAGTTGACCCGTGTGGTAGAGTCGACTGCTAATATTACTGCAAATGCCCTTGGTAATCTAACAGCTGAACTACAGGCGGATAGACTCATGACGTTGCAGAACCGTATGGTTCTAGACGTTGTTCTTGCAGATAGAGGGGGCGTGTGTAAAATTATCCATTCGAGTTGTTGCATTTTTATTCCTGACAATGCTCCAACTGTTTACCAAGCCATCTCGAAGTTGCACAAGATTTCCGAGTCCATACACGTGGACGAAGGTAATTGGACGCTCCTAGGATGGTTTTGGGGCCTGATGTCAACCTGGGGTTGGAAGATTCTAATGATCGTAGGGGCTGTTGTAGCGTTTCTGTTCACGTGTTGTCTTTGTGTACAGTGTGGTCCTGCCTTATGTGGCCTATGTGCTGCGACGTGTATAAGGCGGCCATCTGTTACCAAGGAGACGTTGATGGATAGAATGATGTTCCAGCAGCAGCTGAACGATCTGATGAATATTGATATAGATTCCGATTTTGACTAGTGCTTGCCTACATGAGGGCAAAAGGAGCGTCTGAGGTTCCGTGTGAGACGGGACGGCACTTTTTGAGTGGTGACGAATATGGCTGAGTTTGGTATCTGCGAACCGCAAATGACGAGTATAGTGGGTGTACGAAGTTTCGCTATGCAGCCACGTATGGTTCGTCTCATTTTTGGGTTCGTTCATCCAAACCCTCGGGTTCCATTTTAGATACAGCGTCCATTTTGCTTCTTGCCCTCAGGTAGCCAGCGAACGGGCTTCTTGTCCGCTTCGTGACCCTGGAACTTTCAAGCTTACACGAAGGACACGTGTTCCTTTGAGGTGACTTTTACGATGAGGGAAATGACACGACTAAGGCAGATGGCCCTGCTCGAGGCTCATCTTGCCGCTCCGGTCTATTGTTTCAGCCACGCATACATTAGACACGAGGTCTTTGACCCCTCTATCGAGTTTCCTTTATTGCCCCCAACACTCTTTTCTAACCTGTTGTGCATCCTTGTCTTTTCCTTGCATCTGTTTTTTGTCCTTCCTCTTAATGTGTTTATGGTTAGGATGGAATGTGTTTATTGCGGAGGGGATATGTTTTTACAGTTGGGAACCGGCAGGACTGTTGTAATTATGTTCCGGCCTCCTGAAACATGAATGCGACCCTTTTGAAGTTTATTGTGGGAACTGAGTTGTAACCTTTGTTCACCATACTGTGCTATGGCCAAAACCTGTATAAAAGGAGTGATCCACTTCTACGAATTTGAAGCAGTCTCCGAGAACCTACACGTTGTGTACTTCTTGTGACTTCTGTATCCCTGCAGTAATAAACGCTGATCTCTGACGTCGCTGGAAGTGTCCCGTGTCTCTGTGTTTGGTACGCCAGAACAGGTAACCCACGAAGGTTTCAGGTGTTGTTCCCTGGCACCGCTGGGTCTTAAGAATAACCCAGTCCTTCAAAAGCCTATGTACAAGCAATCTATCAGATCAAGACAGTAATCTAACCATCATACTGCTACCAGGAAACTGCTGCAGATCGGAGCCTATAAATTCTCCCTACTTCCACGGACAGAGTAATTCCACAGTCACACGCACATACACTCATCATACGCTAGGGCCCATCACACTAACATTCATAACTATTACTCTATCCACACTGAAGGTACGAGAGAGAAAACCTAAACCAAACTGCATCTAATACGAGGTCAATGCAACCTGAAGAAACTGTCTTGAGTCATGTTTTTAAACATAGGGAAATACATTAGGAACTCAATAAATGACAAAGAAATAACCACCAGACGCTATGATTCAAACAAATGGTTGTTTATCTAAATTAGTTCAAATGAAAGTCAATCAATAGCAAAATCATTATTCTCATAGTTACCTATTCTAGCTAAATGGGTCAGGACAGGTCTCTCAGTAAAGTCTCTCGAGTCACCGTCCTCTCAATCAGCATCGATCCTTTCTCGAGCATAGGTTCAGGAAGAAATGGCCATAATCACGGGGAAATGGAGTACAGACCCTCTCTAGTCTAGTAATATTTATAAGGAAAGTAACACTTCAAAAGTAACAAACAAACTCTAAACGTCCGTTGAGCCGTTGAGCAGAGCGAACAGGAAAGGATGTTGACTGGCAACATTTAGAAAACCTCCGCTCAGAAAAATCACAAAAATAAAAACACGGAAGAAGGAAACTCAAGCTAGGAAAACGATACATTCATGAATGCTTTTCCTCGGAACCATAGTGAAGCCACCGCAAGTTTATCAAAGTTCCTTGTGGCTTTATTCTTCTCCAAGGGCAATTGGCAGCAAGCCTGGAGCTGCTGTCCTCACGGAAACTTTTATTTCAGACAGAGGCTGTGGTCAGGTGACTTCCAACCATGTTCAGCGAGGCCTCTCGTCACATTTCAATCACTCGAGTGCGGCCATCTTGGTTTAGGCAAAAACGGACCATCTTAATTAAAAGAAACACAAACAACGTTACCACATCATAATGATTATACAGTGTTAATCCCCACTAACACCCTTATGTGTATGTAATTATCTAGCCATCTGCAACACAAAAAAAACATTAGAAGCACGTTATTTAAAAGCGCAATCACATTACAAATAGCACTTTAGCCACACATATTTAATTAATTCGCTCACCAATTTAATTCACATGTTAATATAGCAACATAAACGCATTCCCGCGTGTAATCCTTTCATTAGTAATGTTGATTAATCAAGACTTTAACTAAGTTAGTAATTAGTGATTAATTATCAGTAATTTTAATCATGATATATAAACAAAACTGGAGCTTAAATCTCAATAAATTTTCAATAGAAAACTCTGCTCCAGCACACCCCCATGCCTGTGAGAGGTACCTGACCTGAGAAAGATGTTGGCAGCCTACTCAGCAAACCCCAGATTTCAAAGTCTGTAATCTCTACTGATGACGGTTAAAGATCCAGAAATATGTGTCTAGAGATCAGCACTATCTGCGCCAACTGTGGCGAAACACTCGAACACTCTTGAAGCAAGCAAGTAACTGAACCTGCATTTACCAAAATCCCAGTGTGCGAACCTTGCCGGGAGGTGAAGCGGTGTGTTCTCACCCCTGTTCCTGTTCAATAGTTCTCCAGTGAGTCATTATGCTAACAAGCTTGTGGATGAAGCACCCGCAAGCCTGTGAGAGGTACCTGACCTGAGAAAGATGTGGGCAGCCTACTCAGCAAACCCCAGATTTCAAAGACTGTAATCTCTACTGATGACGGTTAAAGATCCAGAAATATGTGTCTAGAGATCAGTACTATCCGCGCCAACTGTGGCGAAACACTCGAACACTCTTGAAGCAAGCAAGAAACGGAAACTGCATTTACCACAATGCCAGGGGCGAACCTTGCTGGGAGGTGAAGCGGTGTGCTCCCAACCCCTGTTCCTGTTTAATAGTACTCCTGTGAGTCATTGAGCTGACAAGCTCGTGGATGAAGCACCCGCATGCCTGTGAGAGGTACCTAAACTGAGAAAGAAGTTGGCAGCCTACTCAGCAAACCCCACATTTGAAAGACTGTAATCTCTACTGATGACGGTTAAAGAACCAGAAACATGTGTCTAGAGATCAGCAGTATCTGTGCCAACTGTGGCGAAACACTCGAACACTCTTGAAACAAGCAAGTAACTGAAACTGCATATACCACAATGCCAGGGGCGAACCTTGCTGGGAGGTGAAATGTTGTGCTCCCATCCCTGTTCCTGTTTAAAAGTACTCCCATGAGTACTTGAGCTGCCGAGCTGGTGGATGAAGCACCCGCATACCTGTGAGAGGTTCCTGACCTGAGAAAGATGTTGGCAGCCTACTCAGCAAACCCCAGATTTCAAAGACTGTAATCTCTACTGATGACGTTATAGAACCAGAAACACATGTCTAGTGATCAGCACTATCTGCGCCAGCTGTGGCGAAACAATCGAACACACTTGAAGCAAGCAAGTAACCAAAACTGCATTTACCACAATGCCAGTGTGCGAACCTTGCTGGGAGGTGAAGCGGTGTGCTCCCACCCCTGTTCCTGTTTAATAGTACTCCCATGAGTCATTGAGCTGATGAGCTCGTGGATGATGCACCCGCATGCCTGTGAGAGGTACCTGACCTGAGAAAGATATTGGCAGCCTACTCAGCAAACCCCTCATTTGAAAGACTGTAATCTCTATCTATGACAGTTAAAGAACCAGAACCACGTGTCTAGAGATCAACACTATATGCGCCAACTGTGGCGAAACACTCGAACACTCTTGAAGCAAGCAACTAACTGAAACTGCAATTACCACAATGTCAGGGGCGAACCTTGCTGGGAGGTGAAGCGGTGTGCTCCCACTCCTGTTCCTGTTTAATGGTACTCTTGTGAGTCATTGAGCTGACGAGCTTGTGGATGAAGCACCCGCATGCCTGTGAGAGGCACCTGACCTGAGAAAGACGTTGACAGCATACTCAACATACCCCACATTTGAAAGACTAATCTCTACTGATGACGGTTAAAGAACAAGAACCACGTGTTTAGAGATCAGCACTATCTGCGCCAACTATGGTGAAACACTTGAACACTCTTGAAGCAAGCAAGTAACTGAAACTGTATATACCACAATGCCAGGGGCGAACCGTGCTGGGAGGTGAAGCGGTGTGCTCCCACCCCTGTTACTGTTAAATAGTACTCCCATGAGTCATTGAGATGACAAGCTCATGGATGAAGCACCTCCATGCCTGTGAGAGGTACCATACCTGAGAAAGATGTTGAAAGCCTACTCAGCAAACCCCAAATTTCAAAGACTAATCTCTACTGATGACAGTTAAAGAACCAGAAACACGTGTCTAGACAATGGCACTATCTGCGCCAACTGTGGCGAAACACTCGAACACTCTTGAAGCAAGCAAGTAACTGAAACTGCAATTACTACAATGTCAGGGGCGAACCATGCTGGGAGGTGAAGCGGTGTGCTCCCAACCCTGTTCCTGTTTAATAGTACTCCCATGAGTCATTGAGCTGACAAGCTCGTGGATGAAGCACCAGCATGCTTGTGAGAGGTACCTGACCTGAGAAAGATGTTGGCAGCCTACTCAGCAAACCCCACATTTGAAAGACTGTAATCTCTACTGATGACGGTTAAAGAACCAGATCCAAGTGTCTAGAGATCAGCACTATCTTCGCCAATTGTGACGAAACACTCGAACACTCTTGAAGCAAGCAAGTAACTGAAACTGCATTTACCACAATGCCAGGGTGCGAACCTTGCCGTAAGGTTTAGCGGTGTGCTCCCACCCCTGTTCCTGTTCAATAGTTCTCCCGTGAGTCATTGAGCTGACGAGCTGGTGGATGAAGCACCCCCATGCCTGTGAGAGGTACCTGACCTCAGAAAGTTGTTGGCAGCCTACTCAGCAAACCCCAGATTTCAAAGACTGTAATCTCTACTGATGACGGTTAAAGATCCAGAAATATGTGTCTAGAGATCAGCACTATCTGCGCCAACTGTGGCGAAACACTCGAACACTCTTGAAGCAAGCAAGTAACTGAAACTGCATTTACCACAATGCCAGGGGCGAACCTTGCTGGGAGGTGAAGCGGTGTGCTCCCATCCCTGTTCCTGTTTAATAGTTCTCCCGTGAGTTATTGAGCTGACAAGCTCATGGATGATGCACCCGCATGCCTGTGAGAGGTACCTGACCTGAGAAAGATGTTGGCAGCCTACTCAGCAAACCCCACATTTGAAAGACTGTAATCTCTACTGATGACGGTTAAAGAACCAGATCCAAGTGTCTAGAGATCAGCACTATCTTCGCCAATTGTGACGAAACACTCGAACACTCTTGAAGCAAGCAAGTAACTGAAACTGCATTTACCACAATGCCAGGGTGCGAACCTTGCCGTAAGGTTTAGCGGTGTGCTCCCTCCCCTGTTCCTGTTCAATAGTTTTCCTGTGAGTCATTGAGCTGACGAGCTGGTGGATGAAGCACCCCCATGCCTGTGAGAGGTACCTGACCTCAGAAAGTTGTTGGCAGCCTACTCAGCAAACCCCAGATTTCAAAGACTGTAATCTCTTCTGCTGACGGTTATAGAACCAGAAACACGTGTCTAGAGATCAGCGGTATCTGTGCCAGCTGTGGCGAAACAATCAAACACACTTGAAGCAAGCAAGTAACCGAAACTGCATTTATCACAATGCCATGGGCAAACCTTGCCGGGAGGTGAAGCGGTGTGCTCCCACCCCTGTTCCTTTTTAATAGTACTCCCATGAGTCATTGAGCTGATGAGCTCGTGGATGAAGCACCCGCATGCCTGTGAGACGTACCTGACCTGAGAAAGTTGTTGGCAGACTACTCAGCAAACCTCACATTTGAAAGACTGTAATCTCTACTGATGACGGTTAAAGAGCCAGAAACACGTGTCTAGAGATCAGCACTATCTGCGCCAACTGTGGCGAAGCACTCGCACACTCTTGAAGCAAGCAAGTAACTGAAACTGCATTTACCACAATGCCAGGGGCGAACCTTGCTGGGAGGTGAAGCGTTGTGCTCCCACCCGTGTTCCTGTTTAATAGTACTCCCGTGCGTCATTGAGCTGACGAGCTGGTAGATGAAGCACCCGCAAGCCTGTGAGAGGTACCTGACCTGAGAAAGATGTTGGCAGCCTACTCAGCAAACCCCGGTGTTGGATCCGGACTCGTGGCGTGGTCCTGACCCCCTTTTCAGGCCGACCGGGGACCTCTCCACCCTTCGGGGTCCCCACTGAATTGTACACATCTACCCACACCAGCCAACGTGACCCGGCTCACCACGGCCGCGGCCCCAGCGAAACCCCGACATCAAGGCACCAAGATCCGGCCAGGGGGCACCACGTGGCCACTCCACCGATCCCGTAGGAGGGGAGTTTCGATGGGACCCCCAACCCTCCCCCAACGCCTGGGTGCGATCGCTCTCCGGCCTCCCTGGGCCCTGGCGCCTCTCCCGCTGGGCGTCTGGCCTCTCCCAGCCCGGCCTCTCCGCCCCCCGGACGCAAGGGTCCGGACATCAAAGGGCTCCAGACCTATATCTGGGACGAACCCGCACCAGGACAGTAGTTGTATCCTGGAGTCAAGAGCCCTGCTGATCGGATCGCGGCTGACCCTACGGAGAAAAGACTCTTTGCCTGGAACTGTACCTCGAGCCCTGCTGACTGCGTCGTGGCTCCACCTTGCTGAGAATAAGATCCTCACGGAACCTGGGGGCCCTGCTGACGCCGTCGTGGCCCAACCTCGCTGAACTACCATCGGAGCCCTGCTGACCTCGTCGCCGCTCAACCTAGCTGAACTGCCATCCGAACCCTGCTGACCTCGTCGCGGCTCAACCTCGCTGAACTACCATCGGAGCCCTGCTGATTTCGTCGCGGCTCGAGCTAGCTGAACTGACCATCAGAGCCCTGCTGACTCCGTCGCGGCTCGACCCCTTCGAGCCGCCCTTGTGTCCGGCATCCGACACTCCGGCTCCCGGAATCACTCCCAGCTTGAGGCTTAAGACCTGGGCGCAGGGTACCCCCGTACCAGGCTGATACAGAGACTGTCCCGCTACACCGTCCCCCCAAAGACTTCGAGACTCTTTTCGGATCCCTCGATCCACCTGTAAATATTGCCAAAGAAACCTACGATAATTGCCGATAAAAGCATTTGAGAACTGATACCAGTGTCGCGTCCTGTGTGGTGGTGTTACTGGGCTAAGTATGATTATAGGGGAAGGACCTCTCCTAGGAGGCTTCTCAGCGGCGCTCGGCTACTTCCTTGCAGTGAGGAGGCCCACTGGGTGGTCCCGCCGACTCCCCAGAGGTCCGCCTTCCAACACCCGGGTTTCAAAGACTGTAATCTCTACTGATGACGGTTAAAGATCCAGAAACACGTGTCTAGAAATCAGCACTATCGGCTCCAACTGTGGCCAAACACTTGAACACTCTTGATGCAAGCAAGAAACAGAAACTGCATTTACCACAATGCCAGGGGCGAACCTTGCTGGGAGGTGAAGCGGTGTGCTCCCAACCCCTGTTCCTGTTTAATAGTACTCCCGTGAGTCATTGAGCTGACAAGCTCGTGGATGAAGCACCCGCATGCCTGTGAGAGGTACCTAAACTGAAAAAGAAGTTGGCAGCCTACTCAGCAAACCCCACATTTGAAAGACTGTAATCTCTACTGATGACGGTTAAAGAACCAGAAACATGTGTCTAGAGATCAGCACTATCTGTGCCAACTGTGGCGAAACACTCGAACACTCTTGAAGCAAGCAAGTAACTGAAACTGCATTTACCACAATGCCAGGGACGAACCTTGCTGGGAGGTGAAGCGTTGTGCTCCCACCCCTGTTCCTATTTAAAAGTACTCCCATGCGTCATTGAGCTGACGAGCTGGTGGATGAAGCACCCGCATGCCTGTGAGAGGTACCTGACCTGAGAAAGATGTTGGCAGCCTACTCAGCAAACCCCAGATTTCAAAGACTGTAATCTCTACTGATGACGTTATAGAACCAGAAACACATGTCTAGTGATCAGCACTATCTGCGCCAGCTGTGGCGAAACAATCCAACACACTTGAAGCAAGCAAGTAACCGAAACTGCATTTACCACAATGCCAGAGGCGAACTGTTAGACCTGGCACCTTGGCATGAGTTTCCCTTCCACTTTTTGATGGTGTGCCTCGATTGTTTTGCTGGTGTTGTCCGCTCAGGGTGCAGCGCCACGGCTAATCCGTGCCGCAGCGCAAGTGCTCCCTAGAAAAAGTGTTCATAATTGATATACATGATTGGTTTATTGGATTCACTGTCAGTCCCCAGTAAAGTGCACCCGGAGTGCCAGGGCGTGTGAATGCCAATGCCGCTAGTGGGCTACAGCGCTGGTTGCGCCACCCACACCAGCGGCCATGTAAAATGTGTTCTGGGTCTGCCAGTGCAGACCCCGCGTGCAGTCCCGTACTGTCACGCTGGCTGGGCAAGTGCACACACTTGCAAGCCCCCGAACCTTCCCTTAGCCTCATGTTAGTCACCCCTATGGTAGGCCCGTGGGCAGGGTGCGTGGTAGGTGTATGGTAGGACAAGCCCTGGTTGTGAGGCCTGTCCTAATAGTGAATTACCGCCATCTTTGTGGTTCACTATTGCAAGGCTACCTGTTCCCATTAGGCCAGATGAGCTGCTGGAATTATTACATCCTATAATCCCAGCAGGCTCAGGGAACATGGTAGAGAGATATGTTTAGTATGCCTGAACTCGGAATGATAAAATACTTCTTGTGGCCAAGTTTATTTTACTATCCTGGGTTTGTAAATACGACTTTTAGAAAGTCAGTATTTACTCGCTTAACCATTTCAGCCCGCCTCTGCTGTGCGTGTATCTGGCTGTCTGGGCTATGTGAGTGTCAGGGCTGGAGGGATGACAGGTAGCGAATGGCAGGAGGACACCTTGGTGGGAGGTGGGGGTGCCCTTGGACTCTGAATAGGGCAGTGCTCCACCACCACAATGCTGGCTCCGCCCCCTGGGGAGCGACTGATGACTCAGCCTGCACCTGGCCCAGGACGGGCGAAGCGCTGTCCACAAGGTGCTCCTGAAAGTACTTGTCCCCTGAATGCCGGCGCCACCTCCTGTGGAGCAGCAGATGTGCCTGCCCCTCACACTGAAAGCAGAAGTCAGAGTACCCCCAACAAAGTGGTCAGGACTGAGAACAACTATGCGAAGGCCCCCCTGGCCTGAAAGAACAAAAGAAATGTGGTATAAAAGTAGGAGCCCTGCTCCTTGCAAATCAGAATCCTGTTTACCACAAAGAACCTCTGCCCGACTAGGAGGAGAAGAAGACGCTGGAAGGACTGGCCTGCTGCTTGCCCTGCTGAGAAAGGAGAGGAAAAGACTTGCTGAAAAGACTTTGCTACTTTGTGCTTGAACATTCTCCAAGGGCTTGATCTGAGCTTGCCCCCTGAACTGAACCCCAGGACTAGTGGGTTCTCTGTGCTTTTGCTCATCCTCCAATTCGAGCCGTGTGTGCATCCAGCTGGAAAGAGACTGCGCCCTCATTGCCCCCTCCTAGGGCCGTGACACTCAGGAGCTTGCCTGCCTTCACCCCGTGAGAGCCCTGCTCCGTCCGGAGCCACTCTCTGTCCCCGGGCTAGGTTGCCTGCACCCCTGTCACCGCGTGCCACTGGAGTGCGCTGAACGCGCTGTCAACCCTCCCGCCGGAATTCGTCCGACGACTGTGATCCACGCCGGGTCACCCAGCTGCACTGACCGTGCCCTGTGACCCCGCTTCGCTATCCCCGGACATCTCAGGCCGCGCCGCCCCCGCTGTGGAGACCCCCCCTGCACCGCCGTGCTAAGGGTCGCTGGCCGCGCCTGCCTGCTGCCCACACCCGCTGATTGAGGATCCAAGAACACTTCCCCAAAGCCGAGAGTCGCACCAATCTGTGCCGACTCTCTCCACGCAACAGTGCTACAGGAATTCCAGTATCGGGCTCGGGGCCCGCACCGCCTTACTTCCCAGTTAAATCCTCACACCACGCCCGTCTCACCGCCGCTGCCCGGGAGCCACCGGGAGGAGCTGTACACGGCGCGAGCGCGCCCACGACCGATGCGTGAGCCTTGTAGGCCTGAAGTAAGTCAAGACTGGAATCTCCCAAGTGACATTGAGAAACGACTAAAGAAGTATTCGCGTAAAGAACTGTTTGCCTGCTTTAATAATCTGGTGGCATAGAAACAACGTTACTGGTCTTGTGATAAGTCTGCATATTGATATAATTATTTTTATATAAAGAAGCGTATTTTCACATACCTAAGCCTGGTGTCCGTTTCTGGGGGGATTAATGTATTTACTGTGTGTGTGATTATAACTGCTTAACCAACAAAGCCTGAAGAATCGCCTTGGCTGCTCACGCCACGCACCTAGAGGGTGAGCAAGGGTCATTCCCAAAGGGGTTATCCTTTTGCCCTGACATGGAGGAGAGGGTCACTACTTGACACAAGGACATCCTTGCGCGAATCAGAGATCCCCGTCTCTAACATTGTTGGCAGCGGCTGGGATTTCGGATTTGCATTTGTAATTTGCGTACAGTGAATTATTAATCACCAGATAGTGAGAGCAGACCAAGTAATGCAGCCACAGGTTTTCATTTTTGAACTTTGTTGAGACATCTGTTATGTTATGTTATGTTATGTTATGCACTTTTGTATTGCGCACAGCTGCCCCAGCTAAGGGGCGTCCTGGCGCATGGCAGGCAATGTGCAACAGACAACAGAAACACAACACAGATAAAAGATCTATTTAAAAAAGAAACGTTTTCAAAGCTTTGCGAAAGGCCAAGAGGTCAGTCCGAAGCCGCAGGTCCACTGGGAGGGAATTCCAGAGTTCAGCCGCCCTCACCCTAAAAGAGCGACCACCAGCCCGACACAACCTGTAGCGGGGGACCAACGCGAGCGCTTGGCTTCCCGATCTCAAAGTGCGAGAAGGAACATACCACGACAGGAGGTCAGCAAGAATTGGCGGACCAACTCCCCTCAAGATCTTAAACGCCAAACACAACACCTTGAACTGGATGCGTGATTTAATGGGGAGCCAATGCAAGGATCTCAAGACGCCTGAGACAGAACTCCTTCGGGGTAAGCCTACTATGGCTCTAGCCGCGGCGTTCTGCACTCGTTGAAGGCGGGTAGTCTCCGCCATATTGGCCCCTACCAAAAGCGAGCTGGCATAGTCCAGGCGAGATAATACCGTGGCCTGGACTATCAGCTGCCTGGTACCACGGTCAAAGAACTTAAGAATGGGCCTCAGCGACCGCAGGATGCCAAAACAACCGGCCGCGATTTTCTTCGAGTGGCCCTCGTAACTTAGAGCGGGATCCATCCACACTCCCAGATTCCTAAGTTCAGTGACCGGGAGAGGGGCCGGCCCCAGTTCAATGGGCCACCACTTGTCCCCCCACAGTTCCGCCTTCCTGCCAACGATCATGATCTCGGTTTTCTTCGCGTTGAGCTGGAGACAGTTGTTCTTCATCCAGCTTGCCACCGCCCTAAGTCCACTCTGAAACCTGGGGGCATCCCGATCTGCATCCCCGCTGATAGTCACCGCTAGCTGAGTATCGTCAGCATACGAGACCATGGTCATGTCCCATTGCTTGACGATCTCAGCCAGCGGTCTCACATACAGATTGAAAAGAGTGGGACTCAGCGAGGAGCCTTGCGGGACCCCCTGTCTCAGAGGAAGGAATTGGGACTGGTACGGTGGCAGCGCAACGCTAAAGAAACGATCGTTTAAGAAAGAACGAAACCACTGGAGGGCAAAGCCACCCAGCCCGACCTCCTCCAGGCGATGCAACAGGATAGAATGGGACACGGTGTCGAACGCGGCGCTCAAATCTAATAAGACGAGCGCCGCTGTCTGCCCCGCATCCATCACTATGCGTAGATGTTCGGCCATGGAGAGAAGGGCAGACTCCGTGCTGTGACCAGCACGGAAGCCATTTTGGGTGGGATCCAAGATGTTAAACTGGATGAGGTGGGCCGAGAGAACTTTGTTGACATGGGCCTCCATTACTTTGGTAGGCCATTACTACAGCCATGCCTGGCTCACTTCCTGCTGGAAGAGCACTCTCTGTGATTTCTGGAATAGATTAGGTGGATTGGGAGAAAATGGAGGACTACACGATAGAGCAATTGAAAGGCTACAGTGTAAAATTCTAAGTTCCCCATACTGGATTCAGGAAGAAGAACCAGTACCTCAAGGCCTGGAAAGAGTCAAGAGACCCACAGAATGCGGGGGACATCGTTCCGCCCGACCACTTTGTGGAGCCCACCAGAGGCCTGTCCCCAGAAGAGCTGGCAGACAGGGCAGCAGACAGGGCGCATGCAATGGAGATGGCAAGGTTGGCAGGACAAATGGAAATGGAGAAGCAGAAGTTGGCCTTGGAGGCACAACAACGCCAAATGGATCATGATCTAAAAGTGAAGGAGTTGGAGCTGAAGGTGAAAAGTTTGGAAACAGCTCCTTCTGGTGGCAGCACTCCGCCGGTGCAGGTAGAGTCCAAGTTGTACATCCCCAAAGATGTAGTTAAGGAGTATTTTAGGAAGGATGACATAGGGCAGTGGTTTAGAGCCTACGAGGTAGCCATGTCTTCACACCGGGTCCCTGAGAAAGACTGGGGAGCGGGGTTGTGGGGAAGGTTCCTTGCTGAAGGGCGTGACACACTTTTAGATTTGCCCCTAGATCTCCAGGCCTCCTATCCCCATATGAAGGAAGCGTTAATGACCAGGTATGGGCTAACTCCTGAGCTGTATAGACAGAAGTTCAGGGAGACTAAGAAAATCCCTGAAAGTACGTATGTGGAGTATGTAACCTTTTTCTGCAGAGCACTGGATGGTTGGGTGAAGGGTAGCAAGGTGAATGATTATCAAGGGCTGCTTGATTTAATTGCATGGGAGCACTTGTCCAGTCAATGTTTTCCTGAGCTACGCCAGCACCTGATTGATAGCAAGCTGTCCAACCCGAGGAAGCTTGCTGAGGAGGCGGACCGCTGGCTCAGCACCAGGGTCCACAAGGGTCCAGTGGGAGACTCTGCCAAAGGTGGGCAGGGTCCCCAGCAGAATAGTGGGGGGGACAGGGGTAAACAGAAAGGGTTCCAAAAAGGCCCCCAAAGTAATCTCCAAGGGAACCAGCAGAAGGGTTCTCAGCCGCCCCCGCGCCCGCAGCAGAATGGGGCCCCGACAGGTAGGCCTGTTCCAAAGGGGCCCTTCAATTGTTATAGATGTGGTGAACCGGGTCACATTGCCACTGATCCTAAGTGTCGCCTGTATGGTAAGACCGCAACCCACTGGTGCTCCACCCCGGCAAGTAGCTAGTGTTAATTTTGGGGAGGAGGTAGCAGTCCAGGAGGGTGGGGGTCCTGCGCATATGACCCTAGTCTCGCTAGGAGACAGTGAGATGGTCCCTGAAACCTACTTACCCTCTAACATTAAGAAATATGGGCAAGTAGTAACCATCAAAGGAAAGAAGGTTGAGGCTCTTAGAGATACAGGAGCCAGCGTGACCTCGGTGAGGCAACACCTGGTGTCTCAAGAGCAGGTTGTACCCCATGCCTACTGCAGGGTTGTCAATGCTGACAACATAGAGAGTCATTGTCCAATGGCTCAAGTTCCCTTTGAGTGGGGGGGGGTCTCTGGTACTCTACAAGTCGCTGTGAGAACTGACATGCCTGTAGATTGTCTGCTAGGAAACGACCTGGAGAGCTCCCCTTGGGAAAAGGGGGAGAAGACCACGCATCTGAGGATGGTGGGTCTACCCGACTGGGCGTGCGTGACCACCCGGTCAATGGCAGCCAGTAGGGGTGTTGAAAGGGTCCTGGAGCCTGAGGGAGAGGTCCAGGAACCGGTCTTAGGGAGAAGGCGCAGGAGGCGCGGGAAACCGGCCCCCGAAGTTCCCACGGCCCAGGAGGAAGCAGACCCTGAGGGGGATGTTCTGGAGCCTACCGGGGAAAAGATTGCCGAACTGGGAGACCTGCCTGAGCTGACCCATTGGCAGCAAGAAGGAGGCCCTTCCAGGGAGGAATTCTGCAGGGAGCAGAAAGAATGCCCTTCTCTCGTGGGTATGCGGCAACAGGCTGCAGACCAGGCCAAAGGTGTTCAGGCCAAGACACACTACGTGTACTGGGAGAGTGACCTCCTGTATTCAGAGCCTAAGGCTGCTGAACCTGGGTCAGCCCGTGTGCTGGTGGTACCCCAGAAGTTCAGAACCTTCCTACTGGGGCTGGCTCACGATGTGCCTTTAGCAGGACATTTGGGGATGGACAAGACCTATGACAGGCTTGTCACCCACTTTTACTGGCCCCAAATGCACAAGAATTCAGATTCCTACTGCAGAACCTGTCAGACTTGCCAGGCACGTGGTAAGAGCAGAGGGAAGCACAAGGCTCCTCTGCAACCTTTCCCTGTGGTCGGTCCGCCATTCCAACGAGTGGGTATTGATATTGTTGGGCCTCTGGACCCCAAGACAGCCCTGGGCAACAGGTTCATCCTGGTCTTGGTGGACCATGCCACCCGGTACCCTGAAGCCATCCCTCTGAGGACAGTGACGGCCCCCGTGGTGGGACGGGCACTGATGGGAATCTTTTCCAGAGTGGGATTCCCTCTAGAGAGGGTGAGCGACAGGGGGACCAATTTCATATCCACATATATGAAATCCCTGTGGAAGGAGTGTGGGGTAACCTACAAGTTCACCACTCCTTACCACCCACAAGGAAATGGGTTGGTTGAGAGATTCAACCGAACCCTCAAAGGCATGATCATAGGCCTAGACGGTCCAATGATGAGTAAGTGGGACGTCCTCTTGCCATGCCTACTCTTTGCTTACCGAGAGGTGCCACAGAAGTCCCTAGGGTTCAGCCCCTTTGAGCTTCTGTATGGTCACCCGGTAAGAGGACCTCTGAGTTTGGTAAAGGAAGGCTGGGAGCAATCTCCCAGGAAACCTCCCTAGAATGTATACAGTTACATGCTGGCCTTCAGAAACCAGACTAGGCGTTTCAGGCAACTTTCTGAGGCAAATCTGGAAGCCAGCCAGGAAGAGATGAAGCGGTGGTACGACCGGAATGCCACTCTGGTAGAGCTTCAACCTGGACAAAAGGTGTGGGTCTTGGCCCCAGTGGAGCTGTGTGCACTTCAGGATAAGTGGACAGGTCCATTTGAGGTTGTGGAGCGCAAAAGTCCAATCACCTACTTAGTGAACATGCAGTCTCCCAGGATCCCTTTTGAGGGTCCTACATGTTAACCGCCTTAAGCCCCACTTAGAGAGGACCGAAGTGGGCATGTTGCTGGCCACTGATGACGGAATGGAAGACGAGACCGAGCCTCTTCCTGACCTCTTAGTGGCCTCTGAGAAAGATGGGTCAGTGGATGGAGTTAACCTCTCACCCTCCCTGACGCCCGAACAACAGGAAGATTGCCGCCAGTTGCTGGGGCAGTTTCCTGATCTGTTCTCCCTGGTTCCTGGTGTCACTTATTGGTGCATCCATGAGGTGGACACCGGAGACAGCTTACCTGTGAAGCACAAGGCTTACAGGATAACTGACAGGGTCAGAGCTTGCATCAAGGAGGAGGTCTCCAAGATGCTAGCTTTAGGGGTGATTGAATCCTCCAGCAGTCCTTGGTCCAGCCCCGTGGTCTTGGTCCCCAAAGCTGCTGCGCCGGGAGCCACACCTGAACTCCGGTTCTGTGTGGACTACAGAGGACTCAATTCAGTAACTAAGACTGACGCGCACCCCATCCCCAGAGCTGATGAGCTCATTGATCGGCTAGGGGCTGCCCGGTTCCTCAGCACGTTTGATTTCAAGTCTGGGTACTGGCAGATCGCCTTGACCGATGGGGCCAAAGAGAGGTCAGCATTCTCTACACCAGATGGGCACTTCCAGTTCTGAGTCATGCCATTTGGGATGAAGAATGCCCCTGAAAGCTTTCAGAGGTTGGTCAACCAGGTGTTGGTCGGACTGGATGAGTTCAGTGCCGCCTACCTGGATGACATCGCAGTGTTCAGCGCCACCTGGCCCGACCACCTGAGCCACCTCTGGGAAGTGTTGATGGATCTGCACCGAGCAGGCCTCACGATCAAGGCGAGCAAATGCCAGATCGGGCAGGGTTCCGTGGTGTACTTAGGACACCAAGTGGGGAGTGGCAAGGTGGCACCCTTGCAACCCAAGATTGAGACCATCCTGGCTTGGGAGCCCCCCAAGACACAGACCGCAGTGAGGGCCTTCCTGGGGCTCACTGGGTACTACAGGAGGTTTGTCAAGGGCTATGGAATGATCGTTGCCCCCTTGACAGATCTGACTTCTAAGAAGCAGCCAAGGAAAGTAATCTGGACTGACACCTGTCAGAAAGCTTTTGACACCCTGAAGACTGCCATGTGCACGGCGCCCGTGCTCTTGGCCCCTGATTTCTCCAAGGAATTCCTCGTGCAGACAGACGCTTCAGAGCATGGTGTAGGGGCTGTTCTCTCACAGATGACTGAGGAGGGCTGGGACCAACCCGTAGCCTTCATCAGTAGGAGGTTACTTCCACGGGAAAGTAGGTGGAGTGCAATTGAGCGAGAAGCATTTGCTGTGGTCTGGGCACTGAAGAAGCTAAGACCCTATTTGTTTGGGTCTCACTTCCGGGTTCAGACAGACCACAGGCCCCTCAGATGGTTGATGCAAATGAGGGGTGAGAATCCGAAACTGTTGAGGTGGTCCATCTCCCTACAGGGTATGGACTTTACGGTGGAACACCGTCCTGGCACAGATCACGCCAACGCTGACGGTCTGTCCAGGTATTTCCGCCTTAGTGACGAGGAACCCCCTGGGCAAGGGTAGTTCTCCCCACCTTTCAGCTGGAGGGGACACGTGTTAGACCTGGCAACTTGGCGTGAGTTTCCCTTCCACTTTTTGATGGTGTGCCTCGATTGTTTTGCTGGTGTTGTCCGCTCAGGGCGCTGCGCCACGGCTAATCCGTGCGGCAGCGCAAGTGCTCCCTAGATAAAGTGTTCATAATTGATATACATGATTGGTTTATTGGATTCACTGTCAGTCCCCAGTAAAGTGCACCCGGAGTGCCAGGGTGTGTGAATACCAATGCCGCTAGTGGGCTGCAGCGCTGGTTGCGCCACCCACACCAGCGCCCATGTAAAATGTGTCCTGGGTCTGCCACTACAGACCCCGCGTGCAGTCCCGTACTGTCACGCTGGCTGGGCAAGTGCACACACTTGCCAGCCCCCGAACCTTCCCTTAGCCTCATGTTAGTCACCCCTATGGTAGGCCCGCGGGCAGGGTGCGTGGTAGGTGTAAGGTAGGACAAGCCCTGGTTGTGAGGCCTGTCCTAATAGTGAATTACCGCCATCTTTGTGGTTCACTATTGCAAGGCTACCTGTTCCCATTAGGCCAGATGAGCTGCTGGAATTATTACATCCTATAATCCCAGCAGGCTCAGGGAACATGGTAGAGAGATATGTTTAGTACGCCTGAACTCGGAATGATAAAATACTTCTTGTGGCCAAGTTTATTTTACTATCCTGGGTTTGTAAATACGACTTTTAGAAAGTCAGTATTTACTCGCTTAACCATTTCAGCCCGCCTCTGCTGTGCGTGTATCTGGCTGTCTGGGCTATGTGAGTGTCAGGGCTGGAGGGATGACAGGTAGCGAATGGCAGGAGGACACCTTGGTGGGAGGTGGGGGTGCCCTTGGACTCTGAATAGGGCAGTGCTCCACCACCACAATGCTGGCTCCGCCCCCTGGGGAGCGACTGATGACTCAGCCTGCACCTGGCCCAGGACGGGCGAAGCGCTGTCCACAAGGTGCTCCTGAAAGTACTTGTCCCCTGAATGCCGGCGCCACCTCCTGTGGAGCGGCTGATGTGCCTGCCCCTCACACTGAAAGCAGAAGTCAGAGTACCCCCAACAAAGTGCTCAGGACTGAGAACGACTATGCGAAGGCCCCCTTGGCCTGAAAGAACAAAAGAAATGTGGTATAAAAGTAGGAGCCCCGCTCCTTGCAAATCAGAATCCTGTTTACCACAAAGAACCTCTGCCCGACTAGGAGGAGAAGAAGACGCTGGAAGGACTGGCCTGCTGCTTGCCTTGCTGAGAAAGGAGAGGAAAAGACTTGCTGAAAAGACTTTGCTACTTTGTGCTTGCACATTCTCCAAGGGCTTGATCTGAGCTTTCCCCCTGAACTGAACCCCAGGATTAGTGGGTTCTCTGTGCTTTTGCTCGTCCTCCAATTCGAGCCGTGTGTGCATCCCGCTGGAAAGAGACTGCGCCCTCATCGCCCCCTCCTAGGGCCGTGACACTCGGGAGCATTGCCTGCCTTCACCCCGTGAGAGCCCCGCTCCGTCCGGAGCCACTCTCTGTCCCCGGGCTAGGTTGCCTGCACCCCTGTCACCGCCTGCCACTGGAGTGCGCTGAACGCGCTGTCACCCCTCCCGCCGGAATCCGTCCGATGACTGTGATCCACGCCGGGTCACCCAGCTGCACTGACCGTGCCCTGTGACCCCGCTTTGCTATCCCCGGACATCTCAGGCCGCGCCGCCCCCACTGTGGAGACCCCCCCTGCACCGCTGTGCTAAGGGTCGCTGGCCGCGCCTGCCTGCTGCCCACACCCGCTGATTGAGGATCCAAGAACACTTCCCCAAAGCCGAGAGTCGCACCGATCTGTGCCGACTCTCTCCACGCAACAGTGCTACAGGAATTCCAGTATCGGGCTCGGGGCCCGCACCGCCTTACTTCCCCGTTAAATCCTCACCGCACGCCCGTCTCACCGCCGCTGCCCGGGAGCCACCGGGAGGAGCTGTGCATGACGCGAGCGCGCCCACGACCGATGCGTGAGCCGCGGTAGGCCTGAAGTAAGTCAAGACTGGAATCTCCCAAGTGACATTGAGAAACGACTAAAGAAGTATTCGCGTAAAGAACTGTTTGCCTGCTTTAATAATGTGGTGGCATAGAAACAACGTTACTGGTCTTGTGATAAGTCTGCATACTGAGATAATTATTTTTATATAAAGAAGCGTATTTTCACATACCTAAGCCTGGTGTCCGTTTCTGGGGGGATTAATGTATTTACTGTGTGTGTGATTATAACTGCTTAACCAACAACGCCTGAAGAATCGCCTTGGCTGCTCACGCCACGCACCTAGAGGGTGAGCAAGGGTCATTCCCAGAGGGGTTATCCTTTTGCCCTGACGTGGAGGAGAGGGTCACTGCTTGATACAAGGACATCCTTGCGCCAATCAGAGATCCCCGTCTCTAACACGAACCTTGCTGAGAGTTGAATCGGTGTGCTCCCACCCCTGTTCCTGTTTAATAGTTCTCCCGTGAGTCATTGAGCTGACGAGCTGGTGGATGAAGCACCCCCATGCCTGTGAGAAGTACCTGACCTGAGAAAGATGTTGGCAGCCTACTCAGCAAACCCCAGATTTCAAAGACTGTAATCTCCACTGATGACGGTTAAAGATCCAGAAATATGTGTCTAGAGATCAGCACTATCTGCGCCAACTGTGGCGAAACACTTGAACACTCTTGAAGCAAGCAAGTAACTGAAACTGCATTTACCACAATGCCAGGGGCCAACCTTGCTGTGAGGTGAAGCGGTGTGCTCCCACCCCTGTTCCTGTTTAATAGTTCTCCCGTGAGTCATTGAGCTGACAAGCTTGTGGATGAAGCACCCGCATGCCTGTGAGAGGTACCTGACCTGAGAAAGATGTTGGCAGCCTACTCGGCAAACCCCACATTTGAAAGACTGTAATCTCTAGCTATGACAGTTAAAGAACCACAACCACGTGTCTAGAGATCAGCACTATCTGCGCCAACTGTGGCGAAACACTCAAACACTCTTGAAGCAAGCAAGTAACTGAAACTGCATTTACCACAATGCCAGGGGCGAACTTTGCTGGGAGGTGATATAGTGCTGACGTCTAGACACGTTGTTCTGGTTCTATAACTGTCATAGGTAGAGATTACAGTCTTTCAAATGAGGGGTTTGCTGAGTGTGCTGCCAACATCTTTCTCAGGTCAGGTACCTCTCACAGGCATGTGGGTGCTTCATCCACGAGCTCGTCAGCTCAATGACTCACGGGAGAACTATTAAACAGGAACAGGGGTGGGAGCACACCGCTTCACCTCACAGCAAGGTTGGCCCCTGGCATTGTGGTAAATGCAGTTTCAGTTACTTGCTTGCTTCAAGAGTGTTCAAGTGTTTCGCCACAGTTGGCGCAGATAGTGCTGATCTCTAGACACATATTTCTGGATCTTTAACCGTCATCAGTGGAGATTACAGTCTTTCAAATGTGGGGTTTGCTGAGTAGGCTGCTAACTTCTTTCTCAGTTTAGGTACCTCTCACAGGCATGCGGGTGCTTCATCCATGAGCTTGTCAGCTCAATGACTCACGGGAGTACTATTACACAGGAACAGGGGTTGGGAGCACACTGCTTCACCTCCCAGCAAGGTTCGCCCCAGGCATTCTGGTAAATGCAGTTTCCGTTTCTTGCTTGCATCAAGAGTGTTCAAGTGTTTGGCCACTGTTGGAACCGATAGTGCTGATTTCTAGACACGTGTTTCTGGATCTTTAACCGTCATCAGTAGAGATTACAGTCTTTGAAATCTGGGGTTTGCTGAGTAGGCTGCCAACATCTATCTCAGGTCAGGTACCTCTCACAGGCTTGCGGGTGCTTCATCTACCAGCTCGACAGCTCAATGACGCATGGGAGTTCTATTAAACAGGAACACGGGTGGGAGCACAACGCTTCACCTCCCAGCAAGGTTCGCCCCTGGCATTGTGGTAAATGCAGTTTCAGTTACTTGCTTGCTTCCAGAGTGTTCGAGTGTTTCACCACTTTTGGTGCAGATAGTGCTGATCTCTAGACATGTGTTTCTGGTTCTTTAACTGTCATCAGTGGAGATTACAGTCTTTCAAATGAGGGGTTTGCTGAGTAGGCTGCCAACATCTTTCTCAGGTCAGGTACCTCTCACAGGCATGCGGGTGCTTCATCCACGAGCTCGTCAGCTCAATGACTCATGGGAGTACTATTAAACAGGAACAGGGGTGGGAGCACACCGCTTCACCTCCCAGCAAGGTTCGCCCCTGGCATTGTGGTAAATGCAGTTTCAGTTACTTCCTTGCTTCAAGAGTGTTTGAGTGTTTCGCCACAGTTGGCGCAGATAGTGCTGATCTCTAGACACGTGGTTGAGGTTCTTTAACTGTCATAGCTAGAGATTACAGTCTTTCAAATGTGGGGTTTGCCGAGTAGGCTGCCAACATCTTTCTCAGGTCAGGTACCTCTCACAGGCATGTGGGTGCTTCATCCACAAGCTCGTCAGCTCAATGACTCACGGTAGTACTATTAAACAGGAACAGGGGTGGGAGCACACCGCTTCACCTCCCAGCATGGTTGGCCCCTGACATTGTAGTAATTGCAGTTTCAGTTACTTGCTTGCTTCAAGAGTGTTCGAGTGTTTCGCCACAGTTGGCACAGATAATGCTGATCTCTAGACACGTGTTTCTGATTCTTTAACCGTCATCAGTAGAGATTACAGTCTTTCAAATGTGGGGTTTGCTGAGTAGGCTGCCAACATCTTTCTCAGGTCAGGTACGTCTCACAGGTATGCGGGTGCTTCATCCACGAGCTCGTCTGCTTAATGACTCCCGGTAGTACTATTAAACAGGAACAGGGGTGGGAGCACACCGTTTCACCTCCCAGCAAGGTTCGCCCCTGGCATTGTGGTAAATGCAGTTTCAGTTAGTTGCTTGCTTCAAGAGTGTTCGAGTGTTTCGCCACAGTTAACGCATATAGTGCTGATGTCTAGACACGTGGTTCTGGTTCTTTAACTGTCATAGGTAGAGATTACAGTCTTTCAAATGAGGGGTTTGCTGAGTGGGCTACCAACATCTTTCTCAGGTCAGGTACCTCTCACAGGCATACGGGTGCTTCATCCACGAGCTCATCAGCTCAATGACTCATGGGAGTACTATTAAACAGGAACAGGGGTGGGAGCACATCGCTTCCACTCCCAGCAAGGTTCGCACACTGGCATTGTGGTAAATGCAGTTTTGGTTACTTGCTTGCTTCAAGTGTGTTTGATTGTTTCGCCACAGCTGGCGCAGATAGTGCTGATCACTAGACATGTGTTTCTGGTTCTATAACGTCATCAGTAGAGATTACAGTCTTTGAATTCTGGGGTTTGCTGAGTAGGCTGCCAACATCTTTCTCGGGTCAGGAACCTCTCACAGGCATGCGGGTGCTTCATCCACCAGCTCGGCAGCTCAAGGACTCATGGGAGTACTTTAAAACTGGAACAGGGGTGGGAGCGCAACGCTTCACCTCCCAGGAAGGTTCGCCCCTGGCATTGTGGTAAATGCAGTTTCAGTTACTTTCTTGCTTCAAGAGTGTTCGAGTGTTTCTCCACAGTTGGCACAGATAGTGCTGATCTCTAGACACATGTTTCTGGTTCTTTAAACATCATCAGTAGAGATTACAGTCTTTCAAATGGGGGGTTTGCTGAGTAGGCTGCCAACTTCTTTCTCAGTTTAGGTACCTCTCACAGGCATGCGGGTGCTTCATCCATGAGCTTGTCAGCTCAATGACTCACGGGAGTACTATTACACAGGAACAGGGGTTGGGAGCACACCGCTTCACCTCCCAGCAAGGTTCGCCCTGGGCATTGTGGTAAATGCAGTTTCCGTTTCTTGCTTGCATCCAGAGTGTTCAAGTGTTTGGCCACAGTTGGAACCGATATTGCTGATTTCTAGACACGTGTTTCTGGATCTTTAACCATCATCAGTAGAGATTACAGTCTTTGAAATCTGGGGTTTGCTGAGTAGGCTGCCAACATCTTTCTCAGGTCAGGTACGTCTCACAGGCATGCGGGTGCTTCATCCACAAGCTCGTTAGCTCAATGACTCACTAGAGAACTATTGAACAGGAACAGGGGTGAGATCACACCGCTTCACCTCCCGGCAAGGTTCGCACCCTGGCATTGTGGTAAATGCAGTTTTAGTTACTTGCTTGCTTCAAGAGTGTTCAAGTGTTTGGCCACAGTTGGAGCCGATAGTGCTAATTTCTAGACACGTGTTTCTGGATCTTTAACCGTCATCAGTAGAGATTACATTCTTTGAAATCTGGGGTTTGCTGAGTAGGCTGCCAACATCTTTCTCAGGTCAGGTACCTCTCACAGGCTTGCGGGTGCTTCATCTACCAGCTCGTCAGCTCAATGATGCATGGGAGTACTATTAAACAGGAACACGGGTGGGAGAACAACGCTTCACCTCCCAGCAAGGTTCGCCCCTGGCATTGTGGTAAATGCAGTTTCAGTTACTTGCTTGCTTCAAGAGTGTTCGAGTGTTTCGCCATAGTTGGCGCAGATAGTGCTGATCTCTAGACACATATTTCTGGATCTTTAACCGTCATCAGTAGAGATTACAGACTTTGAAATCTGGGGTTTGCTGAGTAGGCTGCCAACATCTTTTTCAGGTCAGGTACCTCTCACAGGCATGCGGGTGCTTCATCCACGAGCTCGTTAGCTCAATGACTCACTGGAGAACTATTGAACAGGAACAGGGGTGAGAGCACACCGCTTCGCCTCCCGGGAAGGTTCGCACCCTGACATTGTGGTAAATGCAGTTTCAGTTACTTGCTTGCTTCAAGAGTGTTCGAGTGTTTCGCCACAGTTGGCACAGATAATGCTGATCTCTGGACACGTGTTTCTGATTCTTTAACCGTCATCAGTAGAGATTACAGTCTTTCAAATGTGGGGTTTGCTGAGTAGGCTGCCAACATCTTTCTCAGGTCAGGTACGTCTCACAGGTATGCGGGTGCTTCATCCACGAGCACGTCTGCTTAATGACTCCCAGTAGTACTATTAAATAGGAACAGGGGTGGGAGCACACCGCTTCACCTCCTAGCAAGGTTCGCCCCTGACATTGTGGTAATTGCAGTTTCAGTTAGTTGCTTGCTTCAAGAGTGTTTGAGTGTTTCGCCACAGTTGGCACATATAGTGCTGATCTCGAGACACGTGGTTCTGGTTCTTTAACTGTCATAGGTAGAGATTACAGTCTTTCAAATGAGGGGTTTGCTGAGTAGGCTGCCAACATCTTTCTCAGGTCAGGTACCTCTCACAGGCATGCGGGTGCTTCATCCACAAGCTCGTCAGCTCAATGACTCATGGGAGTACTATTAAACAGGAACAGGGGTGGGAGCACACCGCTTCACCTCCCAGCAAGGTTCGCCCCTGGCATTGTGGTAAATGCAGTTTCAGTTACTTGCTTGCTTCAAGAGTGTTCCGCCACGGTTGGCACAGATAATGCTGATCTCTAGACACATGTTTCTGATTCTTTAACCGTCATCAGTAGAGATTACAGTCTTTCAAATGTGGGGTGTTAGACGGACCGGGAGGGTCGGCCGAGGACAATGGGAGAGGTCTCCGGGGAGAGCCGTCTCCAGCGATCGTACAGATAAATAACTTCCCCCCCACAGACAGACACCACACAAGGAGAAGATTCAGCGTTCTTTATAGGTAATTTCTTACGGTACGATGAAATGGTACAAGGAGGTCTGGACTCAGGGGTCCCCTCGATTCAAGTCTCTCAAGGTGGGGAAAGGGGGTAGCGGGACAGTCTGGTTACCAGTCTGGTAGTTGAGGTGGTATGGTGGTTAGCTCACAATCCTCGAGCTCGGTGTTCTAGCTGGGACGGGCCGCGGCAGCGCCAGCAGGTCCCGGTGAAGATGGTCGATACACGGTCCGCGGCAGCGCCAGCAGGTCCCGGTGAAGATGGTCGGTACACGGTCCGCGGCAGCGCCAGCAGGTCCCGGTGGAGATGGTCGATACACGGTCCGCGGCAGCGCCAGCAGGTCCCGGTGAAGATGGTCGTTACAACGGGCCGCGGCAGTGCCAGCAGGTCCCGACGAGGATGGATGTTGCAGAAGGCCGCGGCAGCGCCAGCAGGCAGGACGATAGTTCACAAGGTAGGGCTACGGCAGCGCCAGTAGTCCATCAAGGCTGAGTTCTCTCGGTGTCTCTCGACTCCAGGATACAACTGTCGTCCTGCTCCGGAGCTGCCCTAGTTATAGGTCTGGCGCCCTTTGATGTCCGGACCCTCGCACTTGGAGGTCGGAGGGCCCGGGATGAAGGTGTCCAGACACCCAGCAGGGGGTGGAGCCAGTGCCTGGGGGAGCTGGAGGCGATCGGCACCTGGCGGGGGAGAGCCCTTGACGCTTCGTTCTCCCATTGACCTGCCAAGTGGTCCGCTCACCTCCTGGGTGGATGGTGGTGCCGGGATGTCGGGGCCGGCCAGGCCCAGGGTTAGGGTCGGGTGGAGGCCACGCGGCCTCGTAGTGCAGGGCCCAAGACGGCGGCTTGAGCCGGCCGGGAGAGCCGGTGGTGGCTCGGTCCCGTGATACATGGAGATCCGGGGGCAGGAGTTCCGTCGGGGGACGGGGTGCGGGTGATTCTTGTGGGTCACGCCTGGCGGGCCGGGGCTTGGGCCCTGTCGTGCGGGGAGGGAGCAAGCCCTTCGGGTGGCCTGTCCAACATGCGTCCCCCCCAGCTGAAGGCGGGGAGAGTCACCCATCTTCCTGGGGACTCTCCTCGTCGAGGCGGAAAAAGCGTGACAGGCCATCGGCGTTGGCGTGGTCTTGGCCCGGTCGATGTTCCACGGTGAAGTCCATTCCCTGCAGGGAGATGGACCAGCGCAATAGTTTTGGGTTCTCCCCCCGCATCTGCATCAGCCACTGCAGGGGTCGATGGTCAGTTTGTACCCGGAAGTGGGTACCGAAGAGGTAGGGCCGGAGCTTTTTGAGGGCCCACACCACTGCGAAGGCCTCCCTCTCGATTGTGCTCCAGCGCTGTTCTCGGGCCAGGAGACGTCTGCTGATGAAGGCCACCGGCTGGTCATAACCCTCGGGGTTCAGCTGGGAAAGAACCGCTCCGATGCCGTGGTCGGAGGCGTCTGTCTGTACAATGAATTCCCGACTGTAATCGGGGGCCTGGAGCACAGGGGCAGTGCACAGGGCGGCCTTCAGCTTTTCGAAGGCCGCTTGACAGTCGGGGGTCCAGTTAATCCGCTTCGGCTGGTTTTTGGACGTGAGACCCGTGAGGGGCCCCACAATGCTGCCGTAGTCCCTCACGAACCGCCGGTAGTAGCCGGTGAGCCCCAAGAAGGCTCGGACCTCGGTCTGGGTGACGGGGGGCTGCCAGGACTGGATGGCAGTAATTTTAAGTTGCAGCGGGGCCACCAGCCCGCTTCCCACCTGGTGCCCGAGGTAGGTCACGGACCCTTGACCAATTTGGCATTTGCCGGCCTTAATCGTGAGGCCGGCCCGCTGGAGGGCCTGCAGGACCTCTTGGAGGTGGAGGAGGTGGTCGGACCAGTGGCGGCTGTACACAGCGATATCGTCCAGGTAGGCGGCGCTGAACTCTTCGAGCCCCGCCAAGACCTGGTTCACTAGACGTTGAAAAGTAGCGGGGGCATTCTTCATGCCGAAGGGCATGACCTTGAATTGGTAGTGGCCATCGGGGGTAGAGAAGGCGGACCGTTCCTGAGCCCGGGGTGTGAGACCGATCTGCCAGTAGCCCGCTGTTAGGTCGAAGATGCTGAGGTAGCGGGCGGCCCCCAGCCGGTCGATCAATTCATCCGCTCGGGGGATAGGATGAGCGTCGGTCCGGGTGACAGCGTTCAAGTCCCGGTAGTCGACGCAGAATCTCAGTTCAGGTGTGGTGCCGGGGGCAGCGGCTTTGGGGACCGGTACAACCGGGCTGGCCCAGGGGCTGTCCGAGGGCTCGATGACCCCGATCGTGAGCATTTTGGCCACTTCCTCTTGGATGCAGGCCCGTACCCGATCTTGCATGCGGTAGGCCCGGTGTCGGATAGGGGGACTGTCCCCGGTGTCCACGTCGTGCACGCACCAAGGGGTGATCCCGGGGGTGAGGGAGAACAGTGTAGTGAACCGCAGCAGGAGGTCCCGGCAGCCCTGGCGTTGCTCTGGGGTGAGGGCATCGGACAGCCGGACCCCGTTCACGGAGCCGTCGTTCTCCTGAGTCTTCAGGAGATCCGGGAGGGGTTCGGAGTCTTCTTCCGCCCCACTGTCCGTAGCCATCAGGAGGCTGAGTTCTGAGCGCACAAAGTGTGGTTTGAGTCTGTTGGTGTGGAGGACCCGGAGGGGGTTCCGGGGGGTCCCCATGTCGATGAGGTAAGTGACGGGGCTTTTGCGCTCGACCACTTTGAAGGGCCCCGTCCACTTATCTTGTAAGGCACATGGTTCGGTGGGGGACATCACCCACACTTGTTGACCAGGTTCGAACTCGACGGAGGAGGCATTGTGATGGTACCATTTTTTCATGTCCTCCTGACTGGCCTCGAGGTTCGCCTTGGCCATCTCCCGGAAGCGCCGGGTCTGATTGCGTAGGGCCAGGAGGTACTTGAAGACGTCTGGAGGGGTCTTTAGGGGGGCCATCTCCCAACCTTCTTTGACCAGGCTGAGGGGCCCTCGCACAGGGTGCCCGTACAGGAGTTCGAAAGGGCTAAAGCCGAGGGACTTCTGGGGAACTTCTCGATAGGCGAAGAGGAGGCACGGGAGTAGTACATCCCATTGGCGACGGAGGGGCTCTTCCAATCCCCCAATCATCCCCTTGAGGGTGCGGTTGAATCGCTCCACTAGTCCGTTCCCTTGGGGGTGATAGGGGGTCGTGAATCGGTAGGTGACCCCGCACTGTTGCCAGAGGGACTTCATATATTTTGAGATAAAGTTCGTGCCTCGGTCGCTGACGACTTCTAGGGGGAAGCCCACCCGGGAGAAGATCCCCATTAGGGCCCGGCCAACCACCGGAGCTGTTACAGTTCGTAGGGGCACCGCCTCGGGGTAGCGGGTGGCGTGGTCCACCAGTACCAGGATGAACCTATGTCCTTGTGCCGTGCGGGGGTCCAGGGGCCCCACAATGTCTATTCCTACCCTCTCGAACGGGGTGGTGACCACTGGGAAGGGTTGCAGAGGGGCTTTCAGCTTACGGCCGCTCTTCCCAGTGGCCTGGCACGTGGGGCAGGACCGGCAGTGGTTAAGGACGTCGTTCCGCATCTTCGGCCAGAAAAAGTGAGTCACTAGGCGACTGTAGGTTTTGTCCTGGCCCAGGTGTCCAGCCAGGGGGACATCGTGGGCCAGAGTTAGTAGGAAGTCTCTGAAGCGGAGAGGTACCACCAGCACTCGACTGGCCCCTAGCTCTGCGATTCTTTGTTCGCTGTATAGCAGGTCGTTATCCCAATAGACCCAATGAGTTCCGGTGGAGTCCCCTGCGCTCTGGGCGCTGGCTTGCCGGCGGAGTCCCTCGAGGGAGGGGCAGGTCTTTTGCTCCTGGCGGAACTGTTCTTGGGTGGGCCCCCCCTCTTGACGCCACTGAGCCAGGCCGGGAAGGTCCGGGGGTTGCGCGACCCCTTCGGCCGTTGGTTCTGGGGGGTTGGCCTCGTCGTTGTCCTCTACTGGGGCGACCGGGGGCGGAGGTGCTGGCCATTCGGGTTCTTCTGATCGGGGGACGGCACGGGCGGCCATGGACCGGGTGGTTACGCAGGCCCAGTCCGGGAGGCCCAGCATCCCCAGGTGCTCTCTCCTTTCGACGGTGGCCCACGGGGAACTCTCAAGGTCATTCCCCAGGAGGCAGTCTATGGGGGCATCATCCCGGACCGTCACCTTCAACAGGCCGGAGACCCCTCCCCATTCGAAGGGGACGCAGGCCATCTGACACAGACTTTTGGAATTGTCGGCGGAGCGGACGGGGCAGAGAATGTTCGGAATGATCTGCTCGGGCTTCACCAGGTGACAGCGGACGGCCGTCACACTGGCGCCTGTGTCACGTAAGGCCTCGGCCCGACGTCCATTAATGGTCACCCACTGGCCATATTTCCGGGTGTTGGCGGGTAGGGGAGCCCGCGGGACCATGTCTTTTCCCCCTAGGCACGCTAGGACCATGGCGGCCGGTTCCCACTCCTGCTTGGCCGGCTCATATTCCTCCTGTTCCTCTGATAGTCGTTCTCCCCCCAGGGCGGCGGCAGCTACCTGGCGGGGCTTTGGTGTTTGGTTCTGCGGGCAGCTCGGGTCATTGGCGTAGTGGCCGACTCGCTGGCATCGGTGGCACGTGACGTTGGCTCGGAACCCCGGGCGCATCGGGGGGTTGCCCCGGCCGGCCGGGGGCGTGGTGCTGGCCACGGGTGTTGCCGGGATGGTGTCTCTCCCTCGCCCCTGGCCTCCTCCTCCTCCCCGGGGACGGTGCTGGCCTGGGTTGTTTCGGTTTTGCTCGTGTGGTCCTCTCCGGCCCACTCGGGTGCTTTCCCATCGGTCAGCTTCGGCGGCGAGTTGCCGGGGGTCAGTCAACTTACTGTCGAGGAGGTGCTGCCTGAGCTCGACGAAACAGTTGTTCGACAGGTGCTCCCACACCATAAGGTTAAAGAGTTGCTCGTAGGTCGTTACATGGCTCCCCTTGATCCAACCCTCGAAGGCTCGGCTGAAATAGTTGACGTACTCCACCCAAGTTGTACCCGGGATCCGGGTGCAGTCTCTGAACCTCTGGCGGTACATCTCGGGCGTGAGGCCGTAGCGGGTGAGGAGGGCAGCCTTCATGTGGTCGTAGGACGACATCTGGTGATCTGGGAGCTGCAATAGGGCATCGCGGCCTTCGTTGACGAACCTCCCCCATAGTCCGGCTCCCCAATCACTCCGGTCGATCCGGTGGGAGGTCATGGCGATCTCGTAGGCTTTAAACCACTGTTGTATGTCGTCTTCTCGGACATATTCTCGGACAACATCCTTGGGGATGTGGACTTTTTTCTCGGTTGCTCCCGGGGTGTGCGGTCACTCAGGCACCCCCGGTTCTTTATTCTGTTTCCGAAGTTCTATTTCCGCCAGTTTGCGCTCGTGTTCGAGTGTTATTCTTTTTTCCTCGAGCTCTCTCTGTCTCTGTTTTTCTTCTCGTTCTTCTCGGAGCCGCAGATGTTCTAGATTTAGTTTCTGCTCGGCTAACTTTAGTTCACCGTCCATCTTGAGTCGTGCCATTTCCAACTCATGTAATCTTGGATCTCCTCCTGCGAGAGGCCCGTTCCCCGCTCCTCGGGAGCCGTGGCGTTCCCCTCTGGTGCGACACTGTTTTGGTCGGGTGATCCGGTGACCCCAGTTTCTGCCCACGACTCAAGGGCGCGCTTCAAATCGTCTTTGGTACTCAGGCCGGTGGTAGCAATGCCTAGTTCCATGCAGAATTGTTTAAGTTCGCGGTGGCTATATTCTTCCAACTTATCCATTTGGAACTTGTCAGTGGAACCGCTATCTTTGGCTGACATCGTGGTTTTGTTGTGGGGTGAGCTACTCTCTGTACGATTACGCGTTGATTCGGATCGCGCCGCTGGCCACCAATGTTAGACGGACCGGGAGGGTCGGCCGAGGACAATGGGAGAGGTCTCCGGGGAGAGCCGTCTCCAGCGATCGTGCAGATAAATAACTTCCCCCCCACAGACAGACACCACACAAGGAGAAGATTCAGCGTTCTTTATAGGTAATTTCTTACGGTACGATGAAATGGTACAAGGAGGTCTGGACTCAGGGGTCCCCTCGATTCAAGTCTCTCAAGGTGGGGAAAGGGGGTAGCGGGACAGTCTGGTTACCAGTCTGGTAGTTGAGGTGGTATGGTGGTTAGCTCACAATCCTCGAGCTCGGTGTTCTAGCTGGGACGGGCCGCGGCAGCGCCAGCAGGTCCCGGTGAAGATGGTCGATACACGGTCCGCGGCAGCGCCAGCAGGTCCCGGTGAAGATGGTCGGTACACGGTCCGCGGCAGCGCCAGCAGGTCCCGGTGGAGATGGTCGATACACGGTCCGCGGCAGCGCCAGCAGGTCCCGGTGAAGATGGTCGTTACAACGGGCCGCGGCAGCGCCAGCAGGTCCCGACGAGGATGGATGTTGCAGAAGGCCGCGGCAGCGCCAGCAGGCAGGACGATAGTTCACAAGGTAGGGCTACGGCAGCGCCAGTAGTCCGTCAATGCTGAGTTCTCTCGGTGTCTCTCGACTCCAGGATACAACTGTCGTCCTGCTCCGGAGCTGCCCTAGTTATAGGTCTGGCGCCCTTTGATGTCCGGACCCTCGCACTTGGAGGTCGGAGGGCCCGGGATGAAGGTGTCCAGACACCCAGCAGGGGGTGGAGCCAGTGCCTGGGGGAGCTGGAGGCGATCGGCACCTGGCGGGGGAGAGCCCCGAGCTCGTGGATGAAGCAACCGCATGCCTGTGAGACGTACCTGACCTGAGAAAGATGTTGGCAGCCTACTCAGCAAACCCCACATTTGAAAGACTGTAATCTCCACTGATGACAGTTAGAGAACCAGAAACACGTGTCTAGAGATCAGCACTATCTGCACCAAAAGTGGCGAAACACTCGAACACTCTTGAAGCAAGTAAGTAACCGAAACTGCATTTACCACAATGCCAGAGGCGAAACTTACTGAGAGTTTCAGCGGTGTGCTCCCACCCCTGTTCCTGTTTAATAGTTCTCCCGTGAGTCATTGAGCTGACGAGCTGGTGGATGAAGCACCCCCATGCCTGTGAGAGGTAACTGACCTGAGAAAGATGTTGGCAGCCTACTCAGCAAACCCCAGATTTCAAAATCTGTAATCTCTACTGATGGCGGTTAAGGACCAGAAATATGTGTCTAGAGATCAGCACTATCTGTGCCAACTGTGGCGAAACAGTCGAACACTCTTGAAGCAAGAAAGTAACTGAAACTGCATTTACCACAATGCCAGGGGCGAACTTTGCTGGGAAGTGAAGCAGTGTGCTCCCACCTCTGTTCCTGTTTAATAGTATTCCTGTGAGTCATTGAGCTGACGAGCTTGTGGATAAAGCACCCGCATGCCTGTGAGAGGTACCTGACCTGAGAAAGATGTTGGCAGCCTACTCAGAAAACCCCACATTTGAAAGACCGTAATCTCTACCTATGATGGTTAAAGAACCAGAAACACATGTCTAGAGATCAGTACTATCTGTGCCAACTGTGACAAAACACTCGAACACTCTTGAAGCAAGCAAGTAACTGAAATTGCATTTACCACAATGCCAGTGTGCGAACCTTGCTGGGAGGTGAAGCGGTGTGCTTCCACCCCTGTTCCTGTTTAATAGTACTCTCGTGAGTCATTGAGCTTGAAGTACTGGGTATTTTAGACCCAGCGGTGCAGGGGCACACACCCTAAGACTTCGGGGTTTCACCCTGTTCCGGACCTACAGAAACACAGAGTCTTCTGGGTGAAGTCAAAGAATCGTTTATTGGCTGCAGACCAATGACAGATATCCTAGAAGTACAACAGCGTGTATGTTCTCAGGAGACTGCTGAAAATCATAGGAACGGACTTCTCCTTAAGTACAAAATATCATGCTCCAGGCACACATTCCTTGGTTTACGATATGGTAATATGCAAGTGTACATTACAAAGAAAAGGCAGAGTCATGATGACCATCCCACATTCCAGTTCGGCCAGCCCACAATGATTTACACCGGAAGGTTCAGATCCCATGTTTGAAGTAAATAGACCCCCCCAATAAACATGAGCATCTCCTGTTTTGGGAAACAAGTAATAAAGCAAGAACAAGCAGGTGTAGAAGAGATTAGCCGGGGGATTGTGTAGAATGAAAGGGTTTTATGACGGGCCAAGCCCTGATACGAATCACAGGTGGACGGAGGAAGGGGAGCTCGTGAGACCGGTTTGACCCGGGGCAGCAGAGCCAGCTGCCCAGGTCACAGAGAAGTCAGAGGGGAAGCTCATGTACTGTGAGGCCCGTATTAACTCCATCACAGCCTATGTGAGGGCAATGACAAGATGGCCACTGCTTCCAAAATGGAACCCGCGTAGTTGAGCAGAATACGTGTACACAGTGCGTTCGTAACTAGAACGACACGCAAAGCACTCGTACGTGCCGCATTTACCATTTACGGTTCGCTAATATCAAGATAGACAGGGGTAGGGCCCTGTCCCCTACGCGGTTCCCGAATATCAAAGTACGACAGACCCTCCTTTTGCCCTTACATAGGCAATCACTATACTCATCTTAATCCGAGTCTAGGTCAATGTTCGCAAAGTCATGGAGATGTTGCTGTAGCATCATCCTATTACTTAGCTCGTCCCTCGATACAGGTTTCCTTACACATAAGGTAGCACAGAGGCCACATATCGCGGGAGCACACTGTATACACAGACAGAACAGGAAAAGAATGGCTAAGATCATTCCAATGACCATCAGAGCTTTCCAACCCCAGGCAGATATCATTTCCCAGAACCATCCCACCAGTGACCAATCTCCCTTATCCACGTGTATGGCTTCAGATATTTTATGGAGTTTGGAGATGGCTTGATACACTGTTGGAGCATTATCTGGTATGAAAATGCAGCAACTGGATTGGATGACCTTGCATACCCCACCGCGGTCTGCAAGAATAACGTCTAGGACCATGCGGTTCTGCAAAGTCATAAGGCGATCCGCTTGGAGCTCAGCTGTCAAATTACTAAGGGCACCAGCCGTTACATTGACGGTGGATTCAACCACACGAGTCAGCTGTCTCAGGTTCCTACTATTGACCATAGGTCCCCAAAACGGCAGGAAACCCAAGAAGAAGTCTCCTGCTTCCTGACCGGCAGTGTCCTCCTTACTGATCACACCTCTCACAACTCTGGTCTTGTGATAATCAGAGGCGGCAGTAAATGTCGGCGGTAGCAAGTTCGCAATATAACATGTGCCCGAGAAATCAGGGGGCAACCATGTATAGGCTCGATCATGACAGATGAAATATGTGCCCTTAGCAGCCAAAAACGCAGGGGAAAACTGTGACGGGAAAGTGTACGTTTCAGTACAGTCACTTCTTCCCAGTTGAGCCCTAGGGTTCTGACCATTACCCTGTAAGCAGAACCGACCCATGTGGGGTACGACCCAGATTGGAGATGAGATTTTCCGCTGTCTTTCACCCAGACTAATACTATACCCCGTCGCGTTCCATCCCATATAAGGTCTCAGCTCTTCTTTGGAAATGGATGAGTATGCATTAATATCTCTACTCATATCGGCAACTCCTTTCATCAAAGCCTTATTATTGGTGATGGGTCTAATGGAACGCGGTTGGCGAGGGGAGTATGTATCTAGAGCATAGAGAAACATGGTTTGGAATGCCCATGACGATCCATTGTAACTGTATGGTAGCACCAGGTAGGGAATACCCTTGTTAATGGTATGTGGCATTAACCCACAGACCCAGCAATTGGTTGTATTCATTACCAGTTGGTGCTGGTGCAAGAGTTGGATAAACGAGTTATTTACGAACTCTGATCGTCGGGTCTGTTCGTGCTCAGGCAAAGGGTGAAAGGAATGGGAGGAGGCAGTAGAAAGAAGTATAGGCTGTTGAGTGGGTGCAATGGGTTTTGGAGCAGAGAAAAACACACATCCTACAATAAACATTATGATACTACACAGTGTAAAAAGGCACAAAAAGACGAAACATTTACTTCTTACAATTCTACACATCCTGGTTTGAAAGTTCATTTCTTCAATCGGTCTCTCCATCTTACAAAACTCCATCCTCTACTCGGGCCGCTCGCGGTGGATGAGTTTCTTCTGCTAAGGAGTACGCCTGTCAGTCCAGGGAAACGCCCTAGACCAACCAGAACCGTCGACCTAGCGTCTTCGGCCTGTACCCCAAAGTCTTGGCACCGCGACCCTGCGGCAGAACCCGGATGGTGGTTCGAAAAACAAAAATCAAGAAAGTCCTTCAGATGGGAGAGCAAAAAATGTCAAAAGGGAAATAATGAGGGAATCTTTATTTGTCCATGGGTCTAGGTCTCAAATTATAGCGGAGACGGCCAGGCGTTGTTTGGTCTTGAAAAAGAAGTTCAGGCTCAGTGGTGTCCAGTCGACTCGATGGCGGCACAGCTTCCTGCAGAATATTGTCACTCTCTTGGACTGAAGCTGTGTCTTTTAGGCGTGCGTCACTGAATGGTACAAAACGAGGTCTAATGTCTGTCTCTGAGTCGGTGATACCCTCGTTGACCCACTGGTCATATGGCAGAGGCAAGGGGACTACCTTGCAGTGTGTACCATGGATCCAGTGCTTCTTCCCTTTCACTCGCACTGCTGATCTTGTCGAAAGAAGAACAAGATGAGGGCCGATCCAACGAGGCTCGTCGTTGCCCTTACGCTGGAAATTCCGTACTAGGACCCACGAACCAGGGTTGATGGGGTGTCCAGGAGGTTCAGAGGCTTGGGGAAGAGTATCATGTACCTGTTGGTGCAAAACACGCAGTTTAACAGTCAAATCATACAGGTAATCGAGCAGCACTGGATGCTCAATCTCGCTAAACTTAGTGGGCCTTGGCACACCCCATACATTAGCCGGGCGGCCAAAGACCACCTCGTAGGGACTAAGTCCCACTCGTGAGTGTATCGTCATTCTGGTGGACAAGAGTGCTAGAGGCAGGGCATCAGGCCATTTAAGACCAGTGCTCGCCTGAATTTTGGCCAACTTGAGCTTTAAGGCTCCATTGTAGCGTTCAACCAGTCCAGCTGATTGGGGGTGATTTGCAGCGTGAAATTTCTGCCTTATGCCTAAACCTTCACATACATTCTTCATCACTTTACCCACAAACTCACTCCCGTTATCACACCACACCATTCTCGGCATCCCAAACCTGGGGAAAAACTCCTTCACAAGGGCTTTGGCTGTGGATAGAGCAGTGTTATCTTTCAGAGGATAAGCCTCTACCCATTTGGAAAAAGCACAAACAACCACCAATACATATTTCAGGTTGTTGCATCTTTCCATGTGAATAAAGTCCAGCTGCAAAACTTCGAATGGACATGATGGGGGTGCAAAGTGACCAGCCGGAGTTGGGGTTCCCCTACCAGGGTTGTACTTCAAGCATACCATACAATTCTTGACCACATTCTCTGCACATTTGGGAATTCCAACATTCTGCCATACTGGAGCCAACAACTTACAGATACCTTTTGTACTGATATGCGCCATTCCATGCGCCATAGTAACCACTGGAAGCACATATGCATCAGGCAACAACCATCGTCTATGTTCCGTCAGATCAATCCAACAACCATTCTCATCCAACTTACCCATACTCTCTCTCCACTTGCTTAACTCTTCTTCTGTAGCTTCAGCCTGAAGCGACTTCACACTCTCTATTGTGTTCTCACATATTCCCACATCATTAACCCATTTTGCGGGGCCTGCAACATACATTCTAGTCTTCACATTCTGTGCGGTTTCTCTCGCGGTCTCATCAGCAAACGCATTCCCACGTCCAACATCATCGGTGACTTTCTTGTGCGCACTGCATTTCATGATCGCAACTTGCAAAGGTAGGGTCAGTGACTCAAGGAGATCATTCACCAACTTGCCATTCTGAATTTTAGCTCCATGCGATGTCAGGAACCCACGCTCTTTCCACAAACGCCCAAAATTATGAGCCACGCCAAAGGCGTACTGGCTATCTGTGTATATGTTCACTCTCATTCCTTCAGACAACACGCATGCTCTCGTGAGGGCAATTAATTCTGCTGCTTGGGCCGAATTATGTGGCACTCGTGCAGTTTCCACGACCGTATGTAAAGTCGTGATAGCATATGCAGCAGTCGTGTCACCATTAGGGAGCTTGAAACAGGACCCATCTACCCATAAAGTGCCGTCACACTCAGTCAGGGGAGTATCTTTGAGATCTACTCTCCCTTTCGTCTCTTCTTCTGTTCTGAACAGACAGTCATGTTGCTCAATCTCATCTGAGTCTGCTGGAATCGGCAATAATGTGGCTGGATTCAGTGTATTGCATCTTCTTATGTGTATGTGATTCGCTAACAGTGTTAGTTCATACCCTGATAATCGCGCACTAGTCAGGTGTTGTGTCTTGGTTCTATTCAATAATGTGTCTACAGCGTGTGGAACCATGACAATCAGTGTGTTGTCCATTACCAGACCAGCAGATTGTCGGATAGACATCGCTGCAGCAGCTGTCGCTCTCAGACAGCTTGGCAATGCCCTCGCTACAGGGTCCAAGGTGGATGAAAAATATGCGCATGGGCGCGGTCTGTCGCCAAAAGGCTGTGTTAACACTGACAACGCACATCCATCTTTCTCGTGAACATACAACGTAAAAGGCTTACTGTAGTCGGGAGTACCCAACACAGGAGCTGAACACAACGCATTGCGCAATTCCACAAAACTTCTCTGGCATTCTTCAGACCATGGGATAGGATTCGGTGTGTCTTTGCATGTTAAGGCTAACAAAGGTTTTGCCAATAAAGAAAAACTAGGGATCCAATGCCTACAGTATGAGTTAATGCCCAAGAAAGCACGCACTTCTCTCTGTGTCTTCGGCACACTCAACTGTGCAATGGCTTGAATTCTCTCTGGGGTCAGTTTCCTTCCCTCCTTCGATAAGAGATGACCTAAGTAGGTCACTTCTTGTCGACAATATTGCAGCTTAGAGAGAGACACTTTGTGATGGAAAGCAGATAAATGGCGCAACAATGACAATGTGGCTTCTTTACAGATCTTTTCGGTATCCGCGGCGATCAGTAAATCGTCCACGTACTGGATCAGAATAGCGCCACTAGGTAAAACAAGTGCATCAAGCTGCGCTTTCAGAGCTTGACTATATATGGATGGACTCTCGCAGTAGCCTTGGGGAGCGCGTTTGAAGCGGAAGCTTCGGCCTCCCAGACTAAAACCAAAAATGTCTCTGCTTTCTTCTGCAATTGGGATACTAAAGAAAGCATTCTTTAAATCGATCACTGAAAACCATGCAGCGGAGGCTGGAATCATCGTTAACAAGGCAGTTATATCGGGGACAACCGGAAACTGAGGCACGACAATCTTATTAACCTCTCTGAGATCAATCACAAATCTGTAAACAGGTGGCTGTGAAGGGTCAGTTCGCTTTAAAACAGGTAAAATCGGGCTATTACAAACGTTGCCTCTTGTCTCTTCAATCACACCCTTATTAATCAAGTCGCTGACAATGTCCAACAATGCTTTCTGCCCTTCATTAGAGATCTTATACTGGGGAATACGTGGCAGTCTAACATTAGCCTTTAGAGTCACCACATATGGTGGTATTTCCAAGAGGCCCACATCATTGGGACCAGTAGCCCAAAGGGCATCCGGAAGGGATGACAATTCAGGTGGCATCGTGTTTTTAGACAAGTACATTGGGGAAACCACTGTCTTGCCTAATGTAAGTTGTACTCCTGAAGGAGAACAATACAGTGTAGCGTGCAATCTTTTCAACAAATCTAAACCCAACAAATTCTCACCACAACCTGTTGTCAGGATCAGGGGCGCTTTCAGCTCACAAGGTCCAACAGAAAGCGACATGGGACTAGAAATCGGGTTCCTAACTGGGGCGCCAGAAAAACCTACTGAAACATTTATATCGCCAGACAAAGGTGCGCCAGGGAGTTTGGAATGCATAATTGAACTCTTTGCAGCACCAGTGTCTAGCAGAAAAGGCTCCGTTACATTTGCTGTAGTCACCTCAACATACGGTCCACTCTGATCCACTGGCACTGAAACAACTCCCTCTCTCTGTCTATGGCAGTCCTAGTAACCATTATTTTCTGCATCGCCATCTTCTACATAATAATCATTATTGTAATACTGAGCCGTATTACCAGTCGCATTGGCTTGCTGATCAAAACTATTAATTGCGCTTTGGGGCGGAAGAGGACGCGCATTTTGGGGAACACTTCCACGCCCTCTGCCTCTAGGAGCTTGCTGACCACCTCTACCTCTTGCGCCATACGTATTACCATTCCGTTGCATTAATTTAGGACAACTATATTTAAAATGACCTTCCTCTTTGCAGTATGAACATTGGTTGGGACCTACAGGGACACGTGGTTGATAATACCCATTCATTTGCTGGTTTGTCTGAAATTGTTGGGGTTGGTGATAGACACCTTGGGGTTGTCTATAATTATTACCTCCGCCACGTGGTGGATAGGCCTGCTGTAGAAGAACCTTCGTTTTTAGTTCCTTCGTTTTCTTCTCCGTCCGATCTTTCTCGTCTTTATCTCTGTTTTCATAATACTGTGCAGTAGCCAGTATTTGCGCCGAAGAGGAAACGGCCCAAGAACTCTCTGAATCTTTCAACTTTTTACACAGGTCAGGGAGTAAATTCTGCACAAACTTATCCACAAACAACCGTTGTCCACCCTCAGTACTCATATCTTGTCCACTGTGATCAATAAACGTTTCCTCAAACCTAGTAAAGAAGTCTGACACTGTCTCATCTTTCTTTTGCTTGCATGCGGATAACTTGTCCCAATTTACGCGCATCGCAGGCATTATTGTCTTCATATACGTAATGATTCTACCAGGCAATTCAGCTACTAAAGGTTCTGGTTTCGCACCACCCGTTTGTCTAGCATCAGCAGCAACAATGTTAGCCCATGTATCCCCTAGTTCTGCATTGTGATCTACATTACGAATTGATCCCCATAGAGGCTGTGGAACAACATTACCAAACAACATGTCTATGTCGGCCAGATTCATGACACATGACCCTGCCGTCTGTGACAACTCTTTATAATAACCTGCTGGGTTTTTACGGGGATCAGGTAAGGACTGCTTAAGTGCTAACACCTCAGAGCGCTTCCATGGAACGTGAACCCAAACACGTTGGAAATGCGCTGGCACAGCGGGGTTAGCACCGACAGCTGCAACCGCTTCCTTCCATACCGGGGGAACTTCTCGCATAGGGTATTGTCGCGTTTTCGCCTTACTCCCCACAAGGACCTCATGTTCAAACAATGACTGTTGGCAATCGTCATTCCTTAAGGACAGTACAATCGCAACTGCTTTGTCTACTTCGCGGTCCACAATTATACCAGTTCCAAAATCGCACCTCACTTTACACAATTCCTGCGGGTTCGGATTTCTACCACTATCCTCCAATTCTTCACAGAGAATTTCGCACATTTTCTCAAAGACGTATCTCTGTTTCGGGGCATCCCATTGATGGAACGTGTTAACAACCGATTCCACATCATACAGTGAAGGAAAAACGATCCATCTGCGCGCCATGTGATCTATTACCTTTTTCTCATCGGGGTTAGGCAATTGGCTGCGCAACTGCTTACGCTGTACACCAGGAGTTGCACCAGATGACCCAAAGAGAGGCGACATTAATGTGGTAACCACATTAGCCAAACGCTGTCGCGCTGAAGGAGAAGCTGAAGCGAGAACAGGGGGAAAAACAGAGGGAAGAAAAGAGGATGTAGAGACAGGTACTGGAGTGGTAGAAGGAAGAGTATTAGGGGCGGCAGTTACTGGATCAAGCAAAGTCGCAGGAAGTGCGGGGACAGTTGGAAGCACTACTAGAGGCGCTTGAGAGGACTGCGCTACAGGAACAGGAACTGGTTGCAAAGCAACTGGCGGTTGCGGCAAGGCCTGCAGTATATGCACTGGAGGCGGCATATTTACAAGCTGGGGAGGCGCCGTGGCAGTTTGAGCATACGGGGGTGGCGAACTCAACAAATGTGACATCAAGGGATCTTTCTCCTTCTCTTCTGACTCATCCTGCTTAGAATATGGCAAAGCCGGGTAACATTTGTCAATCCCTAACTTACGCTGCCTGTGCAATTGCTCATTCATTTGCTCCTCTTCATTGTCTTTAAATTGTACAGCTGCTTGCATTACTGACATACCTCTCTCTCTCTTATTCTTTTTCGCTAACTTAATTTCCTTCTGTTTGGCTTCTTTTCGCCATAAGCGGAAAGAGTCAAACATCGCCGGCCGGGCTTTCTTCTTAAACAATTTAATTTCCAGATTATCGAGAATATCGGTATCAAAACTACCATTTTGGGGCCATTTTAAAACACCATCTTTCCTGGTGTAGTGGATCCATACTTCGTTATATGCAATGGGGCCTACGCCATGTTTCACATAGAGCTCATAAGTTGGAGTTCCAACCGGAGGAACCGGACATGATTCTTCTAGCTGGAAATCTTTTCCACAACCCAAACAGAATAACTTACCAAATAGTCTAGAACCAGGCATCTTCGCTCACTAGTCTAGATCCAAACGTCAAAGGATTATCGATTACGATATTCTCGTGAATACACGAGTCCTCTGGCTTTGGGGTTTGCAAACACCAAATCACCAATTACCAAATCAAACCAAACGATCCCGAGGGATACCAAAACAAATGGGAGACGCTCCACTTATACTTAACTGAATATTGCTGATCGATGACGTCACCAGAAGACTCTCTCGATTGTTTCGCTCTCTCAAACTCGTCAAGGGTCCAAAACAGGTCGATTAATCAGGGCAGCAGACCTTCGTAGCCGTCGGGACGCGGAGAACCTCGCAGAAAAGACTTTCGGACCACGTCGACATGCAGGGGTCGATGAAGTGGCGGCCTTCCTCCGGAATTTCCACACGAAGCTCCTCACGAACCTCTGGCTTGGACTGGTACCGCTGAAATCGGCCCGAGTTGGGCGCCAAACTGAAGTACTGGGTATTTTAGACCCAGCGGTGCAGGGGCACACACCCTAAGACTTCGGGGTTTCACCCTGTTCCGGACCTACAGAAACACAGAGTCTTCTGGGTGAAGTCAAAGAATCGTTTATTGGCTGCAGACCAATGACAGATATCCTAGAAGTACAACAGCGTGTATGTTCTCAGGAGACTGCTGAAAATCATAGGAACGGACTTCTCCTTAAGTACAAAATATCATGCTCCAGGCACACATTCCTTGGTTTACGATATGGTAATATGCAAGTGTACATTACAAAGAAAAGGCAGAGTCATGATGACCATCCCACATTCCAGTTCGGCCAGCCCACAATGATTTACACCGGAAGGTTCAGATCCCATGTTTGAAGTAAATAGACCCCCCCAATAAACATGAGCATCTCCTGTTTTGGGAAACAAGTAATAAAGCAAGAACAAGCAGGTGTAGAAGAGATTAGCCGGGGGATTGTGTAGAATGAAAGGGTTTTATGACGGGCCAAGCCCTGATACGAATCACAGGTGGACGGAGGAAGGGGAGCTCGTGAGACCGGTTTGACCCGGGGCAGCAGAGCCAGCTGCCCAGGTCACAGAGAAGTCAGAGGGGAAGCTCATGTACTGTGAGGCCCGTATTAACTCCATCACAGCCTATGTGAGGGCAATGACAAGATGGCCACTGCTTCCAAAATGGAACCCGCGTAGTTGAGCAGAATACGTGTACACAGTGCGTTCGTAACTAGAACGACACGCAAAGCACTCGTACGTGCCGCATTTACCATTTACGGTTCGCTAATATCAAGATAGACAGGGGTAGGGCCCTGTCCCCTACGCGATTCCCGAATATCAAAGTACGACAAGCTGACAAGCTCGTGGATGAAGCATCCGCTTGCCTGTGAGAGGTACCTGACCTGAGAAAGATGTTAACAGCATACTCAGCAAACCCCACATTTGAAAGACTAATCTCTACTGATGACGGTTAAAGAACCAAAAACACGTGTCTAGAGATCAGCACTATCTTCGCCAACTGTGGCGAAACACTCAAACACTCTTGAAGCAAGCAAGTAACTGAAACTGCATTTACCACAATGCCAGGGGCAAACCTTGCTGGGAGGTGAAGTGGTGTGCTCCCACCCCTGTTCCTGTTTAATAGTTCTCCAGTCAGTCATTGAGCTGATGAGCTCGTGGATGAAGCACCCGCATGCCTGTGAGACGTACCTGACCTGAGAAAGATGTTGGCAGACTACAAAGCAAACCTCACATTTGAAAGACTGTAATCTCTACTGATGACGGTTAATGAACCATAAACACGTGTCTAGAGATCAGCACTATCTGCGCCAACTGTGGCGAAGCACTCGAACACTCTTGAAGCAAGCAAGTAACTGAAACTGCATTTACCACAATGCCAGGGGCGAACCTTGCTGGGAGGTGAAGCGTTGTACTCACACCCGTGTTCCTGTTTAATAGTACTCCCATGCGTCATTGAGCTGACGAGCTGGTAGATGAAGCACCCGCAAGCCTGTGAGAGGTACCTGACGTGAGAAAGATGTTGGCTGCCTACTCAGCAAACCCCAGATTTCAAAGACTGTAATCTCTATTGATGACGGTTAAAGATCCAGAAACACGTGTCTAGAAATCAGCACTATCTGCGCCAACTGTGGCGAAACACTCGAACACTCTTGATGATAGCAAGAAACGGAAACTGCACTTACCACAATGCCAGGGGCGAACCTTGCTGGGAGGTGAAGCGGTTTGCTCCCAACCCCTGTTTAATAGTACTCCCGTGAGTCATTGAGCGGACAAGCTCGTGGATGAAGCACCCGTATGCCTGTGAGAGTTACCTAAACTGAGAAAGAAGTTGGCAGCCTACTCAGCAAACCCTACATTTGAAAGGCTGTAATCTCTACTGATGACGGTTAAAGAACCAGAAACATGTGTCTAGAGATCAGCACTATCTGTGCCAACTGTGGCGAAACACTCGAACACTCTTGAAGCAAGCAAGTAACTGAAACTGCATTTACCACAATGCCAGGGGTGAACCTTGTTGGGAGGTGAAGCGTTGTGCTCCCACCCCTGTTCCTGTTTAAAAGTACTCCCATGAGTCCTTGAGCTACCGAGCTAGTGGATGAAGCACCCGCATGCCTGTGAGAGGTTCCTGACCTGAGAAAGATGTTGGCAGCCTACTCAGCAAACCCCAGATTTCAAAGACTGTAATCTCTACTGATGACGTTATAGAACCAGAAACACATGTCTAGTGATCAGCACTATCTGCGCCAGCTGTGGCGAAACAATCGAACACACTTGAAGCAAGCAAGTAACCAAAACTGCATTTACCACAATGCCAGTGTGCGAACCTTGCTGGGAGGTGAAGCGGTGTGCTCCCACCCCTGTTCCAGTTTAATAGTACTCCCATGAGTCATTGAGCTGACCAGCTCATGGATGAAGCACCCGCATGCCTGTGAGAGGTGCCGGACATGAGAAAGATGTTGGCAGCCTACTCAGCAAACCCCTCATTTGAAAGACTGTAAACTCTACCTATGACAGTTAAAGAACCAGAACCACGTGTCTAGAGATCAGCACCATATGCGCCAACTGTGGCGAAACACTCAAAACACTCTTGAAGCAAGCAACTAACTGAAACTGCAATTACCACAATGTCAGGGTGCGACCCTTGCCGGGAGGTGAAGCGGTGTGCTCTCACCCCTGTTCCTGTTCAATAGTTCTCCAGTGAGTCATTGAGCTAACGAGCTCGTGGATGAAGCACCCGCATGCCTGTGAGACGTACCTGACCTGAGAAAAATGTTGGTAGCCTACTCAGCAAACCCCAGATTTCAAAGTCTGTAATCTCTACTGATGACGGTTAAAGATCCAGAAATATGTGTCTAGAGATCAGCACTATCTCCGCCAACTGTGGCGAAACACTCGAACACTCTTGAAGCAAGCAAGTAACTGAAACTGCATTTACCACAATGCCAGGGGCGAAACTTGCTGAGAGTTGAAGCGGTGTGCTCCCACCCCTTTTCCTGTTTAATAGTTCTCCCGTGAGTCATTGAGCTGACGAGCTGGTGGATGAAGCACCCCCATGCCTGTGAGAGGTACCTGACCTGAGAAAAATGTTGGCAGCCTACTCAGCAAACCACAGATTTCAAAGTCTGTAATTTCTACTGATGACGGTTAAAGATCCAGAAATATGTGTCTAGAGATCAGCACTATCTGCGCCAACTGTGGCGAAACACTCGAACACTCTTGAAGCAAGCAAGTAACTGAAACTGTATTTACCACAATGCCAGGGGCGAACCTTGCTGGGAGGTGAAGTGTTGTGCTCCCACCACTGTTCCTGTTTAATAGTACTCCCATGAGTCATTGAGCTGACGAGCTGGTGGATGAAGCACCCGCATGCCTGTGAGAGGTACCTGACCTGAGAAAGATGTTGGCAGCCTACTCAGCAAACCCCACATTTGAAAGACGTTAATCTCTACTGATGACGGTTAAAGAACCACAACCACATGTCTAGAGATCAGCACTATCTGCGCCAACTGTGGCGAAACACTCAAACACTCTTGAAGCAAGCAAGTAACTGAAACTGCATTTACCACAATGCCAGGGGCGAACCTTGCTGGGAGGTGAAGTGGTGTGCTCCCACCCCTGTTCCTGTTTAATAGTTCTCCAGTCAGTCATTGAGCTGATGAGCTCGTGGATGAAGCACCCGCATGCCTGTGAGACGTACCTGACCTGAGAAAGATGTTGGCAGACTACTCAGCAAACCTCACATTTGAAAGACTGTAATCTCTACTGATGACGGTTAAATAACCAGAAACACGTGTCTAGAGATCAGCACTATCTGCGCCAACTGTGGCGAAGCACTCGAACACTCTGGAAGCAAGCAAGTAACTGAAACTGCATTTACCACAATGCCAGGGGCAAACCTTGCTGGGAGGTGAAGCTTTGTACTCACACCCGTGTTCCTGTTTAATAGTACTCCAATACTTCATTGAGCTGACGAGCTGGTAGATGAAGCACCCGCAAGCCTGTGAGAGGTACCTGACCTGAGAAAGATGTTGGCAGCCTACTCAGCAAACCCCAGATTTCAAAGACTGTAATCTCTATTGATGACGGTTAAAGATCCAGAAACACGTGTCTAGAAATCAGCACTATCGGCTCCAACTGTGGCGAAACACTCGAACACTCTTGAAGCAAGCAAGTAACTGAAACTGCACTTACCACAATGCCAGGGGCGAACCTTGCTGAGAGTTGAAGCGGTGTGCTCCCACCCCTTTTCCTGTTTAATAGTTCTCCCGTGAGTCATTGAGCTGACGAGCTGGTGGATGAAGCACCCCCATGCCTGTGAGAGGTACCTGACCTGAGAAAAATGTTGGCAGCCTACTCAGCAAACCCCAGATTTCAAAGTCTGTAATCTCTACTGATGACGGTTAAAGATCCAGAAATATGTGTCTAGAGATCAGCACTATCTGCGCCAACTGTGGCGAAACACTCGAACACTCTTGAAGCAAGCAAGTAACTGAAACTGCATTTACCACAATGCCAGGGGCGAACCTTGCTGGGAGGTGAAGCGTTGTGCTCCCACCACTGTTCCTGTTTAATAGTACTCCCATGAGTCATTGAGCTGACGAGCTGGTGGATGAAGCACCCGCATGCCTGTGAGAGGTACCTGACCTGAGAAAGATGTTGGCAGCCTACTCAGCAAACCCCACATTTGAAAGACGTTAATCTCTACTGATGACGGTTAAAGAACCACAACCACATGTCTAGAGATCAGCACTATCTGCGCCAACTGTGGCAAAACACTCAAACACTCTTGAAGCAAGCAAGTAACTGAAACTGCATTTACCACAATGCCAGGGGCGAACCTTGCTGGGAGGTGAAGTGGTGTGCTCCCACCCCTGTTCCTGTTTAATAGTTCTCCAGTCAGTCATTGAGCTGACGAGCTCGTGGATGAAGCACCCGCATGCCTGTGAGACGTACCTGACCTGAGAAAGATGTTGGCAGACTACTCAGCAAACCTCACATTTGAAAGACTGGAATCTCTACTGATGACGGTTAAATAACCAGAAACACGTGTCTAGAAATCAGCACTATCGGCTCCAACTGTGGCCAAACACTTGAACACTCTTGATGCAAGTAAGAAACGGAAACTGCACTTACCACAATGCCAGGGGCGAACCTTGCTGGGAGGTGAAGCGGTGTGCTCCCAACCCCTGTTCCTGTTTAATAGTACTCCCGTGAGTCATTGAGCTGACAAGCTCGTGGATGAAGCACCCGTATGCCTGTGAGAGTTACCTAAACTGAGAAAGAAGTTGGCAGCCTACTCAGCAAACCCTACATTTGAAAGACTGTAATCTCTACTGATGACGGTTAAAGAACCAGAAACATGTGTCTAGAGATCAGCACTATCTGTGCCAACTGTGGCGAAACACTCGAACACTCTTGAAGCAAGCAAGTAACTGAAACTGCATTTACCACAATGCCAGGGGTGAACCTTGTTGGGAGGTGAAGCGTTGTGCTCCCACCCCTGTTCCTGTTTAAAAGTACTCCCATGAGTCCTTGAGCTGCCGAGCTGGTGGATGAAGCACCCGCATGGCTGTGAGAGGTTCCTGACCTGAGAAAGATGTTGGTAGCCTACTCAGCAAACCCCAGATTTCAAAGACTGTAATCTCTACTGATGACGTTATAGAACCAGAAACACATGTCTAGTGATCAGCACTATCTGCGCCAGCTGTGGCAAAACAATCGAACACTCTGGAAGCAAGCAATTAACTGAAACTGCATTTACCACAATGCCAGGGGCGAACCTTGCTGGGAGGTGAAGCGGTGTGCTCCCACCCCGGTTCATGTTTATTAGTACTCCCATGAGTCATTGAGCTGACAAGCTCATGGATGAAGCACCCGCATGCCTGTGAGAGGTACCTGACCTGAGAAAGATGTTGGCAGCCTACTCAGCAAACCCCAGATTTCAAAGACTGTAATCTCTACTGATGACGTTATAGAACCAGAAACACATGTCTAGTGATCAGCACTATCTGCGCCATCTGTGGCGAAACAATCAAACACACTTGAAGCAAGCAAGTAACCAAAACTGCATTTACCACAATGCCAGTGTGTGAACCTTGCTGGGAGGTGAAGCGGTGTGCTCCCACCCCTGTTCCTGTTTAATAGTACTCCCATGAGTCATTGAGCTGACGAGCTCGTGGATGAAGCACCCGCATGCCTGTGAGAGGTGCCGGACATGAGAAAGATGTTGGCAGCCTACTCAGCAAACCCCTCATTTGAAAGACTGTAATCTCTACCTATGACAGTTAAAGAACCAGAACCACGTGTCTAGAGATCAGCACCATATGCGCCAACTGTGGCGAAACACTCAAAACACTCTTGAAGCAAGCATCTAACTGAAACTGAAATTACCAAAATGTCAGGGGCGAACCTTGCTGGGAGGTGAAGCGGTGTGCCCCCAACCCTGTTCCTGTTTAATAGTACTACCGGGAGTCATTAAGCAGACGAGCTCGTGGATGAAGCACCCGCATACCTGTGAGACGTACCTGACCTGAGAAAGATGTTGGCAGCCTACTCAGCAAACCCCACATTTGAAAGACTGTAATCTCTACTGATGACGGTTAAAGAATCAGAAACACTTGTCTAGAGATCAGCATTATCTGCACCAACGGTGGCGAAACACTCGAACACTCTTGAAGCAAGCAAGTAACTGAAACTGCATTTACCACAATGCCAGGGTGCGACCCTTGCCGGGAGGTGAAGCGGTGTGCTCTCACCCCTGTTCCTGTTCAATAGTTCTCCAGTGAGTCATTGAGCTAACGAGCTCGTGGATGAAGCACCCGCATGCCTGTGAGACGTACCTGACCTGAGAAAAATGTTGGCAGCCTACTCAGCAAACCCCACATTTGAAAGACTGTAATCTCCACTGATGACAGTTAAAGAACCAGAAACACGTGTCTAGAGATCAGCACTATCTGCACCAAAAGTGGCGAAACCCTCGAAAACTCTTGAAGCAAGTAAGTAACCGAAACTGCATTTACCACAATGCCAGAGGCGAAACTTGCTGAGAGTTGAAGCGGTGTGCTCCCACCCATGTTTAATTGTTCTCCTGTGAGTCATTGAGCTGACGAGCTGGTGGATGAAGCACCCCCATGCCTGTGAGAGGTACCTGACCTGAGAAAAGTGTTGGCAGCCTACTCAGCAAACCCCAGATTTCAAAGTCTGTAATCTCTACTGATGACGGTTAAAGATCCAGAAATATGTGTCTAGAGATCAGCACTATCTGCGCCAACTGTGGCGAAACACTCGAACACTCTTGAAGCAAGCAAGTAACTGAAACTGCATTTACCACAATGCCAGGGGCGAACCTTGCTGGGAGGTGAAGCGTTGTGCTCCCACCACTGTTCCTGTTTAATAGTACTCCCATGAGTCATTGAGCTGACGAGCTGGTGGATGAAGCGCCCGCATGCCTGTGAGAGGTACCTGACCTGAGAAAGATGTTGGCAGCCTACTCAGCAAACCCCACATTTCAAAGACTATGATCTCTACTCATGACCGTTATAGAACCAGAAACACGAGTCTAGAGATCAGCAGTATCTGCGCCAGCTGTGGCGAAACAATCGAACACACTTGAAGCAAGCAGGTAACCGATACTGCATTTATCACAATGCCATGGGCGAACCTTGCTGGGAGGTGAAGCGGTGTGCTCCCACCCCTGTTCCTTTTTAATAGTACTCCCATGAGTCATTGAGCTGATGAGCTCGTGGATGAAGCACCCACATGCCTGTGAGAGGTACCTGACCTGAGAAAGTTGTTGGCAGACTACTCAGCAAATCCCACATTTGAAAGACTGTAATCTTTACTGATAATGGTTAAAGAACCAGAAACACGTGTCTAGAGATCAGCACTATCGGCTCCAACTGTGGCTAAACACTCGAACACTCTTGATGCAAGCAAGAAACGGAAACTGCATTTACCACAATGTCAGGGGCGAACCTTGCTGGGAGGTGAAGCTGTGTGCTCCCAACCCCTGTTCCTGTTTAATAGTACTCCCATGAGTCATTGAGCTGACGAGTTCGTGGATGAAGCACCCACATGCCTGTGAGAGGTACCTGACCTCAGAAAGATGTTGGCAGCATACTCGGCAAACCCCACATTTGAAAGACTGTAATCTCCACTGATGACGGTTAAAGTACCAGAAACTCGTGTCTAGAGATAAGCACTATCTGCGCCATCTGTGGAGATACACTCGAACACTCTTGAAGCAAGCAAGTAACTGAAACTGCATTTACCACAATGCCAGGGGCGAACTTTACTGGGAGGTGAAGCGGTGTGCTCCCACCCCTGTTCCTGTTTAATAGTACTCCCATGAGTCATTGAGCTGACGAGCTCATGGATTAAGCACCCGCATGCCTGTGAGAGGTACCTGACCTGAGAAAGATGTTGGCAGCCTACTCGGCAAACCCCACATTTGAAAGACAGTAATCTCTACTGATGACGGTTAAAGAACCAGAAACACGTGTCTAGAGATCAGCACTATATGCGCCAACTGTGGCAAAACACTCAAACACTCTTGAAGCAAGCAGGTAACTGAAATTGCATTTACCACAATGCCAGGGGCGAACCTTACTGGGAGGTGAAGCGGTGTGCTCCCACCCCTGTTCCTGTTTAATACTACTCTTGTGAGTCATTGAGCTGACGAGCACGTGGATGAAGCACCCGCATGCCTGTGAGAGGTACCTGACCTGAGAAAGATGTTGGCAGCCTACTCGGCAAACCTCACATTTGAAAGACTGTAATCTCTACTGATGACGGTTAAAGAACCAGAAACACGTGTCTAGAGATCAGCACTATCTGCGACAACTGTGGCGAAACACTCGAACACTCTTGAAGCAAGCAGGTAACTGAAATTGCATTTACCACAATGCCAGGGGCGAACCTTGCTGGGAGGTGAAGCGGTGTGCTCCCACCCCTGTTCCTGTTTTAAAAGTACTCCCATGAGTCATTGAGCTAACACACTCGTGGATGAAGCACTAGCATGCCTGTGAGAGGAACCTGACCTAAGAAAGTTGTTGGCAGCGTAATCAGCAAACCCCACATTTGAAAGACTGTAATCTCTACTGATGATGGTTAACACGTGTCTAGAGATCAGCACTATCTGCGTCAACTGTGGCGAAACACTCGAACACTCTTGAAGCAAGCAAGTAACTGAAACTGCATTTACCACAATGCCTGGGGTGAACGTTGCTGGGAGGTGAAGTGGTGTGCTCCCACCCCAGTTCCTGTTTAATAGTACTCCCATGAGTCATTGAGCTGATGAGCTCATGGATGAAGCACCCGCATGCCTCTGAGAGGTACTTTACCTGAGAAAGATGTTGGCTATCTACTCAGCAAACCCCACATTTGAAAGACTGTAATCGCTACTGATGACGGTTAAAGAACCAGAAACACGTGTCTAGAGATCAGCACTATCTGCGACAACTGTGGCGAAACACTCGAACACTCTTGAAGCAAGCAGGTAACTGAAATTGCATTTACCACAATCCCTGGGTGCGAACCTTGCTGGGAGGTGAAGAGGTGTGTTCCCACCCCTGTTCCTGTTTAATAGTTCTCCAGTGAGTCATTGAGCTGACGAGCTCGTGGATGAAGCACCCGCATGCCTGTGAGACGTACCTGACCTGAGAAAGATGTTAGTAGCCTACTCAGCAAACCCCAAATTTGAAAGACTGTAATCTCTACTGATGACGGTTAAAGAACCAGAAACACGTGTCTAGAGATCAACACTATCTTCGCCAACTGTTGCGAAACACTCAAACTCTCTTGAATCAAGCAGGTAACTGAAATTGCATTTACCACAATGCCAGGGTGCGAACCTTGCTGGAGGTGAAGCGGTGTGCTCCCACCCCTGTTTCTGTTTAATGGTAGTCTTGTGAGTCATTGAGCTGACGAGCTTGTGAATGAAGGACCCGCATGCCTGTGAGAGGGACCAGACCTGAAAAAGATGTTGGTAGCCTAATCAGCAAACCCCAAATTTGAAAGACTGCAATCTCTACTGATGATGGTTAAAGAACCAGAAACACGTGTCTAGAGATCAACACTATCTTCGCCAACTGTTGCGAAACACTCAAACTCTCTTGAAGCAAGCAAGTAACTGAAACAGCAATTACCACAATGTCAGGAGCGAACCTTGCTGGGAGGTGAAGCGGTGTGCTCCCACGCCTGTTCCTGTTTTAATAGTACTCCCATGAGTCATTGAGCTGACGAGCTCGTGGATGAAGCACCCGCATGCCTATGAGAGGTACCTGACCTGAGAAACATGTTGGCAGCCTACTCAGCGAACCCCACATTTGAAAGACTGTAATCTCTACTGATGACGGTTAAAGAATCAATCAGAAACACGTGTCTAGAGATCAGCATTATCTGTGCCAACTGTGGCAAAACACGCAAACACTCTTGAAGCAAGCAAGTAACTGAAACTGCATTTACCACAATGCCAGGGTGCGAACCTTGCTGTGAGGTGAAGCGGTATGTTCCCACCCCTGTTCCTGTTAAATAGTTCTCCAGTGAGCCATTGAGCTGACAAGCTCGTGGATGAAGCACCCGTATGCCTGGGAGATATACCTGACCTGAGAAAGATGTTGGCAGCCTACTCAGCAAACCCCACCTATGAAAGACAGTAATCTCTACTGATAACGGTTAAAGAACCAGAAACATGTGTCTAGAGATCAGCACTATCTGCGCCAAGTGTGGCGAAACACTCGAACATTGTTGAAGCAATCAAGTAACTGAAACTGCAATTACCACAATTTCAGGGGCGAACCTTGCTGGGAGGTGAAGCGGTGTGCTCCCACACCTGTTCCTGTTTAATAGTACTCCTGTGAGTCATTGAGCTGACAAACTCGTGGATGAAGCATCCGCATGCCTGTGAGAGGTACCTGACGTAAGAAAGATGTTGGCAGCCTACTCGGCAAACCCCACATTTGAAAGACTGTAATCTCTACTGATGATGGTTAAATAACCAGAAACAGGTGTCTAGAGATCAGCACTATCTGCACCAACTGTGGCAAAACACTTGAACACTCTGGAAGCAAGCAAGTAACTGAAACTGCATTTACCATAATGCCAGGGGTGAACTTTACTGGGAGGTGAAGCGGTGTGCTCCCACCCCTGTTCCTGTTTAATAGTACTCCCATGAGTCATTGAGCTGACGAGCTCATGGATGAAGCACCCGCATGCCTGTGAGAGGTACCTGACCTGAGAAAGATGTTGGCAGCCTACTCGGCAAACCCCACATTTGAAAGACTGTAATCTCTCCTGTGACGGTTAAAGTACCAGAAAAACGTGTCTGGAGATAGGCACTATCTGCGCCAACTGTGGCGAAATACTCGAACACTCTTGAAGCAAGCAAGTAACTGAAACTGCATTTACCACAATGCCAGGGTGCGAACCTTGCTGGGAGGTGAAGCGATGTGTTCCCACCCCTGTTCCTGTTTAAGCAAGCAAGTAACTGAAACTGCATTTACCACACTGCCAGGGGTGAACCTTCCCGGGAGGTGAAGTGGTGTGCTCCCACCCCTGTTCCTGTTTTAATAGTACTCCCATGAGTCATTGAGCTGACAAGTTCGTGGATGAAGCACCCGCATGCCTGTGAGAGGTACCTGACCTAAGAAAGATGTTGTCAGCATACTCAGCAAACCCCACATTTGAAAGACTGTAATCTCTACTGATGACGGTTAAAGAACAAGAACCACGTGTCTAGAGATCAGCACTATCTGCGCCAACTGTGGCAAAACACTTGAACTCTCTTGAAGCAAGCAAGTAACTGAAACTGCAATTACCACAATGTCAGGAGCGAACCTTGCTGGGAGGTGAAGCGGTGTGCTCCCACCCCTGTTCCTGTTTTAATAGTACTCCCATGAGTCATTGAGCTAACACACTCGTGGATGAAGCACTAGCATGCCTGTGAGAGGAACCTGACCTAAGAAAGTTGTTGACAGCGTAATCAGCAAACCCCACATTTGAAAGACTGTAATCTCTACTGATGATGGTTAAAGAACCAGAAACACGTGTCTAGAGATCAGCACTATCTGCGTCAACTGTGGCGAAACACTCGAACACTCTTGAAGCAAGCAAGTAGCTGAAACTGCATTTACCACAATGCCTGGGGTGAACGTTGCTGGGAGGTGAAGTGGTGTGCTCCCACCCCAGTTCCTGTTTAATAGTACTCCCATGAGTCATTGAGCTGATGAGCTCATGGATGAAGCACCCGCATGCCTCTGAGAGGTACTTTACCTGAGAAAGATGTTGGCTATCTACTCAGCAAACCCCACATTTGAAAGACTGTAATCGCTACTGATGACGGTTAAAGAACCAGAAGCACGTGTCTAGAGATCAGCACTATCTGCGACAACTGTGGCGAAACACTCGAACACTCTTGAAGCAAGCAGGTAACTGAAATTGCATTTACCACAATCCCAGGGTGCGAACCTTGCTGGGAGGTGAAGAGGTGTGTTCCCACCCCTGTTCCTGTTTAATAGTTCTCCAGTGAGTCATTGAGCTGACGAGCTCGTGGATGAAGCACCCGCATGCCTGTGAGACGTACCTGACCTGAGAAAGATGTTGGTAGCCTACTCAGCAAACCCCAAATTTGAAAGACTGTAATCTCTACTGATGACGGTTAAAGAACCGGAAACACGTGTCTAGAGATCAACACTATCTTCGCCAACTGTTGCGAAACACTCAAACTCTCTTGAATCAAGCAGGTAACTGAAATTGCATTTACCACAATGCCAGGGTGCGAACCTTGCTGGAGGTGAAGCGGTGTGCTCCCACCCCTGTTTCTGTTTAATGGTAGTCTTGTGAGTCATTGAGCTGACGAGCTTGTGAATGAAGCACCCGCATGCCTGTGAGAGGGACCAGACCTGAAAAAGATGTTGGTAGCCTAATCAGCAAACCCCAAATTTGAAAGACTGCAATCTCTACTGATGACGGTTAAAGAACCAGAAACACGTGTCTAGAGATCAGCATTATCTGTGCCAACTGTGGCAAAACACGCAAACACTCTTGAAGCAAGCAAGTAACTGAAACTGCATTTACCACAATGCCAGGGTGCGAACCTTGCTGTGAGGTGAAGCGGTATGTTCCCACCCCTGTTCCTGTTAAATAGTTCTCCAGTGAGCCATTGAGCTGACAAGCTCGTGGATGAAGCACCCGTATGCCTGGGAGATATACCTGACCTGAGAAAGATGTTGGCAGCCTACTCAGCAAACCCCACCTATGAAAGACAGTAATCTCTACTGATAACGGTTAAAGAACCAGAAACATGTGTCTAGAGATCAGCACTATCTGCGCCAAGTGTGGCGAAACACTCGAACATTGTTGAAGCAATCAAGTAACTGAAACTGCAATTACCACAATTTCAGGGGCGAACCTTGCTGGGAGGTGAAGCGGTGTGCTCCCACACCTGTTCCTGTTTATTATTACTCCTGTGAGTCATTGAGCTGACAAACTCGTGGATGAAGCATCCGCATGCCTGTGAGAGGTACCTGACGTAAGAAAGATGTTGGCAGCCTACTCGGCAAACCCCACATTTGAAAGACTGTAATCTCTACTGATGATGGTTAAATAACCAGAAACAGGTGTCTAGAGATCAGCACTATCTGCGCCAACTGTGGCAAAACACTCGAACACTCTGGAAGCAAGCAAGTAACTGAAACTGCATTTACCATAATGCCAGGGGCGAACTTTACTGGGAGGTGAAGCGGTGTGCTCCCACCCCTGTTCCTGTTTAATAGTACTCCCATGAGTCATTGAGCTGACGAGCTCATGGATGAAGCACCCGCATGCCTGTGAGAGGTACCTGACCTGAGAAAGATGTTGGCAGCCTACTCGGCAAACCCCACATTTGAAAGACTGTAATCTCTCCTGTGACGGTTAAAGTACCAGAAACACGTGTCTGGAGATAGGCACTATCTGCGCCAACTGTGGCGAAATACTCGAACACTCTTGAAGCAAGCAAGTAACTGAAACTGCATTTACCACAATGCCAGGGTGCGAACCTTGCTGGGAGGTGAAGCGATGTGTTCCCACCCCTGTTCCTGTTTAAGCAAGCAAGTAACTGAAACTGCATTTACCACACTGCCAGGGGCGAACCTTCCCGGGAGGTGAAGTGGTGTGCTCCCACCCCTGTTCCTGTTTTAATAGTACTCCCATGAGTCATTGAGCTGACAAGTTCGTGGATGAAGCACCCGCATGCCTGTGAGAGGTACCTGACCTAAGAAAGATGTTGTCAGCGTACTCAGAAAACCCCACATTTGAAAGACTGTAATCTCTACTGATGACGGTTAAAGAACAAGAACCACGTGTCTAGAGATCAGCACTATCTGCGCCAACTGTGGCAAAACACTTGAACTCTCTTGAAGCAAGCAAGTAACTGAAACTGCAATTACCACAATGTCAGGAGCGAACCTTGCTGGGAGGTGAATCGGTGTGCTCCCACCCCTGTTCCTGTTTTAATAGTACTCCCATGAGTCATTGAGCTAACACACTCGTGGATGAAGCACCAGCATGCCTGTGAGAGGAACCTGACCTAAGAAAGTTGTTGGCAGCGTAATCAGCAAACCCCACATTTGAAAGACTGTAATCTCTACTGATGACGGTTAAAGAACCAGAAACACGTGTCTAGAGATCAGCACTATCTGCGTCAACTGTGGCGAAACACTCGAACACTCTTGAAGCAAGCAAGTAACTGAAACTGCATTTACCACAATGCCTGGGGTGAACGTTGCTGGGAGGTGAAGTGGTGTGCTCCCACCCCAGTTCCTGTTTAATAGTACTCCCATGAGTTATTGAGCTGATGAGCTCATGGATGAAGCACCCGCATGCCTCTGAGAGGTAATTTACCTGAGAAAGATGTTGGCTATCTACTCAGCAAACCCCACATTTGAAAGACTGTAATCGCTACTGATGACGGTTAAAGAACCAGAAGCACGTGTCTAGAGAGCAGCACTATCTGCGACAACTGTGGCGAAACACTCGAACACTCTTGAAGCAAGCAGGTAACTGAAATTGCATTTACCACAATCCCTGGGTGCGAACCTTGCTGGGAGGTGAAGAGGTGTGTTCCCACCCCTGTTCCTGTTTAATAGTTCTCCAGTGAGTCATTGAGCTGACGAGCTCGTGGATGAAGCACCCGCATGCCTGTGAGACGTACCTGACCTGAGAAAGATGTTGGTAGCCTACTCAGCAAACCCCAAATTTGAAAGACTGTAATCTCTACTGATGACGGTTAAAGAACCAGAAACACGTGTCTAGAGATCAACACTATCTTCGCCAACTGTTGCGAAACACTCAAACTCTCTTGAATCAAGCAGGTAACTGAAATTGCATTTACCACAATGCCAGGGTGCGAACCTTGCTGGAGGTGAAGCGGTGTGCTCCCACCCCTGTTTCTGTTTAATGGTAGTCTTGTGAGTCATTGAGCTGACGAGCTTGTGAATGAAGCACCCGCATGCCTGTGAGAGGGACCAGACCTGAAAAAGATGTTGGTAGCCTAATCAGCAAACCCCAAATTTGAAAGACTGCAATCTCTACTGATGATGGTTAAAGAACCAGAAACACGTGTCTAGAGATCAACACTATCTTCGCCAACTGTTGCGAAACACTCAAACTCTCTTGAAGCAAGCAAGTAACTGAAACAGCAATTACCACAATGTCAAGAGCGAACCTTGCTGGGAGGTGAAGCGGTGTGCTCCCACGCCTGTTCCTGTTTTAATAGTACTCCCATGAGTCATTGAGCTGACGAGCTCGTGGATGAAGCACCCGCATGCCTATGAGAGGTACCTGACCTGAGAAACATGTTGGCAGCCTACTCAGCGAACCCCACATTTGAAAGACTGTAATCTCTACTGATGACGGTTAAAGAATCAATCAGAAACACGTGTCTAGAGATCAGCATTATCTGTGCCAACTGTGGCAAAACACGCAAACACTCTTGAAGCAAGCAAGTAACTGAAACTGCATTTACCACAATGCCAGGGTGCGAACCTTGCTGTGAGGTGAAGCGGTATGTTCCCACCCCTGTTCCTGTTAAATAGTTCTCCAGTGAGCCATTGAGCTGACAAGCTCGTGGATGAAGCACCCGTATGCCTGGGAGATATACCTGACCTGAGAAAGATGTTGGCAGCCTACTCAGCAAAACCCACCTATGAAAGACAGTAATCTCTACTGATAACGGTTAAAGAACCAGAAACGTGTCTAGAGATCAGCACTATCTGCGCCAAGTGTGGCGAAACACTCGAACATTGTTGAAGCAATCAAGTAACTGAAACTGCAATTACCACAATTTCAGGGGCGAACCTTGCTGGGAGGTGAAGCGGTGTGCTCCCACACCTGTTCCTGTTTAATAGTACTCCTGTGAGTCATTGAGCTGACAAACTCGTGGATGAAGCATCCGCATGCCTGTGAGAGGTACCTGACGTAAGAAAGATGTTGGCAGCCTACTCGGCAAACCCCACATTTGAAAGACTGTAATCTCTACTGATGATGGTTAAATAACCAGAAACAGGTGTCTAGAGATCAGCACTATCTGCACCAACTGTGGCAAAACACTCGAACACTCTGGAAGCAAGCAAGTAACTGAAACTGCATTTACCATAATGCCAGGGGCGAACTTTACTGGGAGGTGAAGCGGTGTGCTCCCACCCCTGTTCCTGTTTAATAGTACTCCCATGAGTCATTGAGCTGACGAGCTCATGGATGAAGCACCCGCATGCCTGTGAGAGGTACCTGACCTGAGAAAGATGTTGGCAGCCTACTCGGCAAACCCCACATTTGAAAGACTGTAATCTCTCCTGTGACGGTTAAAGTACCAGAAACACGTGTCTGGAGATAGGCACTATCTGCGCCAACTGTGGCAAAATACTCGAACACTCTTGAAGCAAGCAAGTAACTGAAACTGCATTTACCACAATGCCAGGGTGCGAACCTTGCTGGGAGGTGAAGCGATGTGTTCCCACCCCTGTTCCTGTTTAAGCAAGCAAGTAACTGAAACTGCATTTACCACACTGCCAGGGGCGAACCTTCCCGGGAGGTGAAGTGGTGTGCTCCCACCCCTGTTCCTGTTTTAATAGTACTCCCATGAGTCATTGAGCTGACAAGTTCGTGGATGAAGCACCCGCATGCCTGTGAGAGGTACCTGACCTAAGAAAGATGTTGTCAGCGTACTCAGCAAACCCCACATTTGAAAGACTGTAATCTCTACTGATGACGGTTAAAGAACAAGAACCACGTGTCTAGAGATCAGCACTATCTGCGCCAACTGTGGCAAAACACTTGAACTCTCTTGAAGCAAGCAAGTAACTGAAACTGCAATTACCACAATGTCAGGAGCGAACCTTGCTGGGAGGTGAAGCGGTGTGCTCCCACCCCTGTTCCTGTTTTAATAGTACTCCCATGAGTCATTGAGCTAACACACTCGTGGATGAAGCACTAGCATGCCTGTGAGAGGAACCTGACCTAAGAAAGTTGTTGGCAGCGTAATCAGCAAACCCCACATTTGAAAGACTGTAATCTCTACTGATGACGGTTAAAGAACCAGAAACACGTGTCTAGAGATCAGCACTATCTGCGTCAACTGTGGCGAAACACTCGAACACTCTTGAAGCAAGCAAGTAACTGAAACTGCATTTACCACAATGCCTGGGGTGAACGTTGCTGGGAGGTGAAGTGGTGTGCTCCCACCCCAGTTCCTGTTTAATAGTACTCCCATGAGTCATTGAGCTGATGAGCTCATGGATGAAGCACCCGCATGCCTCTGAGAGGTACTTTACCTGAGAAAGATGTTGGCTATCTACTCAGCAAACCCCACATTTGAAAGACTGTAATCGCTACTGGTGACGGTTAAAGAACCAGAAGCACGTGTCTAGAGATCAGCACTATCTGCGACAACTGTGGCGAAACACTCGAACACTCTTGAAGCAAGCAGGTGACTGAAATTGCATTTACCACAATCCCTGGGTGCGAACCTTGCTGGGAGGTGAAGCGGTGTGCTACCACCACTGTTCCTGTTTAATAGTTCTCCAGTGAGCCATTGAGCTGACGAGCTCGTGGATGAAGCACCCGCATGCCTGTGAGAGGTACCTGACCTGAGAAACATGTTGGCAGCCTACTCAGCGAACCCCACATTTGAAAGACAGTAATCTCTACTGATAACGGTTAAAGAACCAGAAACGTGTCTAGAGATCAGCACTATCTGCGCCAAGTGTGGCGAAACACTCGAACATTGTTGAAGCAATCAAGTAACTGAAACTGCAATTACCACAATTTCAGGGGCGAACCTTGCTGGGAGGTGAAGCGGTGTGCTCCCACACCTGTTCCTGTTTAATAGTACCTCCTGTGAGTCATTGAGCTGACAAACTCGTGGATGAAGCATCCGCATGCCTGTGAGAGGTACCTGACGTAAGAAAGATGTTGGCAGCCTACTCGGCAAACCCCACATTTGAAAGACTGTAATCTCTACTGATGAAGGTTAAATAACCAGAAACACGTGTCTAGAGATCAGCACTATCTGCGCCAACTGTGGTGAAACACTCGAACACTCTTGAAGCAAGGAAGTAACCGAAACTGCATTTACCACAATGCCAGGTGCGAACCTTGCTGGGAGGTGAAGCGGTGTGCTACCACCCCTATTCCTGTTTAATAGTATTCCCGTGAGTCATTGAGCTGACGAGCTCGTGCATGAAGCACCCGCATGCTTGTTAGAGGTACCTGACCTGAGAAAGATGTTGGCAGCCTACTCAGCAAAACCCACATTTGAAAGACTGTAATCTCTACTGATGACGCTTAAATAACCAGAAACACGTGTCTCGAGATCAGCACTATCTGCGCCAACTGTGGCAAAACACTCGATCACTCTTGAAGTAAGAAAGTAACTGAAACTGCATTTACCACAATGCCAGGGGCGAACTTTGCTGGGAGGTGAAGTGGTGTGCTCCCACCCCTGTTCCTGTTTAATAGTACTCCCATGAGTCATTGAGCTGATGAGCTCATGGATGAAGCACCCGCATGCCTGTGAGAGGTACGTTACCTGAGAAAGATGTTGGCAGCCTATTCAGCAAACCCCACATTTGAAAGACAGTAATCTCTACTGATGACGGTTCAAGAATCAGAAACACGTGTTTAGAGATCAGCACTATCTGCGCCAACTGTGGCGAAATACTCGAACACTGTTGAAGCAAGCAAGTTACTGAAACTGCAATTACCACAATGTCAGGGGCGAACCTTGCTGGGAGGGGAAGCGGTGTGCTCCCAACCCTGTTCCTGTTTAATAGTACTCCCGTGAGTCATTGAGCTGACAAACTCGTGGATGAAGAATCCACATGCCTGTGAGAGGTACCTGACCTGAGATAGATGTTGGAAGCCTACTCAGCAAACTCCGTGATTTCAAAGACTGTAATCTCTACTGATGACGGTAAAAGAATCAGAAACATGTGTCTAGAGATCAGCACTATCTGCGCCAACTGTGGCGAAACACTCGAACACTCTTGAAGCAAGGAAGTAACCGAAACTGCATTTACCACAGTGCCAGGTGTGAACCTTGCTGGGAGTTGAAGCGGTGTGCTACCACCCCTGTTCCTGTTTAATAGTATTCCCGTGAGTCATTGAGCTGACGAGCTTGTGCATGAAGCACCCGCATGCTTGTGAGAGGTACCTGACCTGAGAAAGATGTTGGCAGCCTATTCAGCAAACTCCACTTTTGAAAGACTGTAATCTCTACTGATGACGGTTAAAGAACCAGAATCATGTGTCTAACGATCAGCACTATCTGCGCCAACTGTGGCGAAACACTCGAACTGTCTTGAAGCAATGATGTAACTGAAACTGAATTTACTACAATGCCAGAGGCGAACCTTGCTGGGATTTGAAGCAGTGTGCTCCCACCCCTGTTCCTGTTTAATAATACTCCCGTGAACATGGAGAGACCTCAGTGCTGCATCTTTGAGCCCAGTACTGATCCTGAAAAGTAGTTCTAACCGTACTTACCAGTAACTTGAATTTCCTTCCATAGGCTAAGATTGACTGGTTTAACTTAGAAATTGTTCTAAGTGTGCAGTTTTGGAACTTTAAAATATTCATCTAAAGTCAGCCTCACTACAAATTCCGATTTATTCACCTGTTATTAGGAGAGACCTCAATGCTCCATCTTTCATTAAGTACTGATTCTGAAAAGTAATTCTAACACTTATAAATTCACCCAGGCACTCTACTTGCAGTGCTCTAATCATTCAGTCAGTATCCAAGTACTCATGCAGCGAGCCAGGCATTAGCACATGGACTGTCTCAAACCCCTATCCACTATGCATGCAGTATCCTACCTAACCAACACACTTATAGTTCTGCACTTATACATTCAACAAAGAAAACAATATTTCAGTTTCAATATTTTAAAAAACATTTTTTTTCCATTTATATTAAAAATATGTAATGTAATTTAAAAAATAAAATATGTAAAAATAAACAGTTAAAAAACTGTAAAAATCAGTATAAAAAGACATATAACTATTATTACCTTTAAAAATTATCATTTAAAAAACCCTCGAAATTCACTGGAAAAACCATAGGTTTCAGACATGTTATAGTTAGGAATTAGCATTTAAAAAACCTTAGAAATTCACTGAAAAAACCATAGGTTTCAGGGCTGTTCTAGTTAGCTGGACATTTCACTCGTACAAAACTATTGAAATTCCTCCGTTATAGTTAGTTGTACTCACTTTAACTCACGCGCCTGCAATCCACTGCTGATGTCACATATTACATCTTTCATGACATGGTCAGTGACATCACTGATGACATCTCAAATGACATCACTGATGACATCACTGATGACATCATCCAGTGAATGTGGTTTGGTTCGTTAGTTAAATATGCATGATATATAGCAATCTGCATTGAAGAATGAGTGGATATATACATATAAATATCTGGTTGGAGGATTTAGTAGCAGTGTGATTGACTGTTTACCTGACTATTTTATAGTGCTTCACTAAATATATTGGATAGTGACTGAACTGTGTGAATATCTGTATCACTTTGTCAGTTGTTGTGTAAACTGCTGTACCAGTTGGTTACCAGCTATGTGAAAGTCTATATTAGTTGTTCATTAGTTAACTGAGTATTTGTATGGGAGAGGGAATATGTGTGTGGTTCGGTGTGGGATATGTGAGTGCCGAAAGATGTGTGAATAGTTGATTCAGTAGGTATATGAGGTTTAAGACTACATGTTATAACAGTTGTTTGGGTGAGTGAATATCTCTATGGGTGTGCTGATTAGCAAATATATCTCTAAATGGTACATGTCCAACAAACTAGAAAAATAAAAGGCAGTGTATGTGACAGTTGTTGTATATAAATAAATATACATAAGACTCAGTGATTGAATGAGTGACTGTATGGATAACTGTATACTTGTAATAGTGATTTTTTAACACACTAAGTATGAGTTACTATCAATATGAATAAATAAAGTGGTGTTTGTATAAGTGTTTAGCTGAGTAAATGTAAGTAGGATTCGTTGTTTGCATAAATGAGTAGGATGACTGCATAAGTGAATAGGATGTGAGCTGGTGTGTAATGTCGATATAGATGTATAAGTATATTTGATAGTGTTCTATTGATCATTGACATCATGTATGAGTGAATCTATATGTAAGTGATTAGATGTGTGTGTAGATCTAGGAATCACTGAGTGGGTTTTTAGAACCTTGTATTGGAGTGTCAATGGATTCAAATATGGTACTCTGTATTTTACAGTGAGTGATGAAAGGATATACTAGTGTATGATGAGGTGTATCTGATTGTCACGTGGATGATGTCATCAGTGATGTCATCAGTGATGTCATTTGAGATGTCATCAGTAATGTCATCAGTGATGTCACTGACCATGTCATGAATGATGTAATATGTGACATCATGAGCAGTGGATTGCGGGCGCACGAGTTATAGTGAGTACAACTAACTATAACGGAGGAATTTCAATGGTTTTGTACGAGTGAAATGTCCAGCTAACTATAACAGCCCTGAAACCTATGGTTTTTTCAGTGAATATATATATATATATATTGTGAGAAGTTGGCCTGATATATGCTGTCCACTAATTATAGTGGGCACCCTGTATCAGTCTAAACAACCCCTTATGGTGATAGGTTAAAGACAACCTTTATTGAAAGCAATCCTAGTGGTAGCTATGGAGAGCAGCCTTCAGGCTAAGTCTTGAAGGAATGTAAAGCAGCTTGATTTACCAGTCTATGATCTCTTGAATGACCAAATGAAAGGACAACCACACTGTGAGAAAGTGGCTCTGTATATACTGTTCCCTAATAGGTACAGGATGTACAGAGTCCACAGTCCCCAAGGGTTTGGCAGAGGCTAAAGTTAGATATAACCTTACTCTCTAAAGTGGTAGCTTGGTCGAGCAGTAAGACAGTATCAGAGGACAGTGTAAAGCATTTGTTGTACACACTCAGTTAGCAAATGGTCTCACACACTCAATAACTGAATTCTAGACCAATGGTTTATATATAAAAAACATGGGCCCGATTCACAGAACTAACTTAAGACAAAATCCTAAACTTACTACCATTTTGGTATTCACAGAAGACACTTACTGGAGAGGTGTGGCTCACTGGTTAGAGGTGGCAGACCCGTAAGCAGAGAATCGGCCAGGGACCAGGGTTCAATTCCCGACGCGGCAGGGTCGTGGACCAGGGTCAAAACGGACTCTATAATTCTCGCCTCGGTACCTACTCTAACCAGGAACACACTCGGCAACTCTGGGCATTAAGCTTGCCTCATCTCTACAACGGCCCCCCACAGACGCCGGGGATGCCTGGTTTCACCTTGGAGATACCCAGAAAGGGACTATCTCACAGGGATAGCCAGGACGGGTTCCCCAGTGGTCTACAGCGCCGGGACGCCCCGTTGCTGGGGCAGCTGTGCGCTTTACAAGTCTACAACATTTACATTTACATTACTTCGGTATTCACAGAAGTTAGGAGTCCTAACTTTAGGACTCCTAAATGCTTTCTGTGAATACCGAAAGTCTTAAAATTAGGATTTTTCTCAGTTTGGTAGTAGGATAGTTAGGACTCCTAACTTTAGGACTCCTAAATGCCTTCTGTGAATACCGAAAGTCTTAAAATAAGGATTTTTCTCAATTTTGTAGTGGTAAAGTTAGGACTCCTAACTTTAAGACTCCTAAATGCCTTCTGTGAATACCAAAAGCCTTAAAACTAGGATTTTTCTCAGTTTATTAGTAGTAAAGTTAGGAGTCCTAACTGTAGGACTCCTAAACTGAGAAAAATCCTAAATTTAATACTTTCGGTATTCACAGAAGGCATTTAGGAGTCCTAAAGTTAGGACTCCTACCTTCTGTGAATACCGAAGTGAGTAAGTGTCTTCTGTGAATACCAAAATGAGTAAGTGCCTTCTGTGAATACGAAAATGGTAGTAAGTTTAGGATTTTGTCTTAAGTTAGTTCTGTGAATCGGGCCCTATATGCTTGTTTTATTTTAGAACCGACAATTGGCATTAAAATATACTTTCTCAGAATGAGGTGCTTTATATAAATACTTTTGCAATATGCAATTGACTTTTGTAAACAGTTACAAGTGGTTGCAATTGGCAACACTATTTTAAACACAATAATGCATTGAGCTCAATGGAAGTTTCAAGTTATTTGCAACAGATTACTTTTAGGATTACTTTTGGAATTCCAGGACTGGATCCTAGATTCAGTCCTGGGTCAGTACTTAGAATCAAGTGATGAAAGTCGACTTAATTACTGTGATGATTTTTAAACAATATTTAGCTATTTTAAAAGTTGACACTTAGAAAATATTTCATAGAAAACAGTCAATGATTCCTTAATGAAGAAAATTCAGGTTACAGGTACAGTATGTTCTCGTTACTTTTGTAATCCAGTACTGGATACCTAGACTCAGTACTGGGACCTTAATCCAAAACAGGTAAGTAATTACGTTTTCAGATATTACACGATTTTTAAAGAATATTTAAAGATTGCAGAAATTTACACTTAGAAGAAATTTCACAGAAAAACAGTCAATGATTTACTGTGGGAGAAAATTGGGTTACTGGTAAGTACAGTTGTACGTATTTTTCAGAGTCAGTGCTGGGCACCAAGATCCAGCACTGGGAGCTCACCTAAGAGCAGGTGAGTATTTTCGTTTTCGTTACTCGGCTGATTTTTGGTGAATATTTAAAGATACTACTGATGTGAAGTTTGAAAAAGAAATAATGTTGAAAGTAGTTTCTGGTGAAAATCCCAACTATGTTTGTATTTGTTGCCAACGTACTCATTATAACATTTATACTAGGAATGTAGATGTGTTCATAAAAAGTGAAAAGGAAAACAATGATAAATGGAGAAAATTTGCTGCTTAACTGTTTGTGGAATGTTGTTTTGAGTTAGGTACTGTACAATGTATTTGTAAATATTGTTACAATAATTAGAAGAAAACAAAATGTCAGGTAGAGCCGTCCACAATGACTTAGAATTAGTATCTACACCTCCTGAACTTAAAGATTTAAATACATATGAGGCCATCCTTATACAATCTGTACACCCTTTTCAGGCTATAATTCGTATCGACCATAAAACAGGTACACTGCCTCCAACAGATCTACAAAGAAGTTTAAAAGGAAGAGTTGTGTATTTACCTTTAGATTTTAAGAAAACTGTTGAAACTGTTGGTGTAGAAAGAGAGGATACTGAACCTGTAGTCATTCTTGTTAATGGTGTACCCACAAAGAGTTGGAAAATATGGCAAGAGTTAGTAGATGTCCAAATGGCTACATTATATCTGGTGCAAAACAATATTTATTATAAAAATGTAAATGTAGAAGAAGAAGAAATGACTTTAGAAGATGAAACATAGATTTCAAGTGGTTAAATACAAAAAGTGGCGAACTCAAGAAAAGAAGTAATTTATCAGCATTATACTATACACCCTCTACATTCAAAAGAACTGATAGCAGATACTATTGAATTGTTCCAGATGAAAAAAGAACATTTAGAATCACAGTTAATTAATTTGATGGCATGTCAGCGTGGTACTAATGAATATTGGTATCGACATTATGGCAAATTAAAATGTATGTTAAGAAAGTTAGGAACCCCTATATGGTTTGTTACACTTAGTTGTGCTGAGTACGCATGAGATGATTTACTGGATTTTCTACGAGAAGCAAATTCAAATATATAAAATATTGATTCGAAGACAGCTGGAGAACTCCCTTCTGTGGATCCTGTAAATGTTTGCAGATATTTTAATCATAGGTTTGAAGCTCTGATCTCTTTGATCTGTAATAAAAAAAATCCACCTATTGGCGAACTTATTGATTTTTTGGGAGAAAAAAATACCAATTAGCGGTGTTCCTTATCTACATATGCTTTAATGGATCAGGGATGCACCAAAATTTGGAACTGATTCGGATGAGACTGTTTTATCTTTTATTGAAGACTATGTTACCTCTGCGATTCCAAAAACAGGTGGAGAAAATATTTTAAGACAGCAAGTTTTATGGTTTCAGAGTCATCGATGTGGAAAATATTGCAGACGGAAATATAAGTGAAAGGATACATTTTACACAAAATGTCGATTTGGCTTTGCACGTCCAGTAATTTCCAAACGAAGAGTGAACAGTTTTATGTCAGCAGTGAGGCATACTATCACTCGAAAATCACCCAAAAATACTTATAATATAAAAACAACAGAAGAATCTAAGTACATTAATGATTATAATCGGGTGATTTTGAAGATGTGGAATGCAAATATGGACATACAATGTGTTGTAGATAACTGAATTGCTGTTGCTCACTATGTCACGTCATATATTACCAAGTCTGAGAAGAACGAATTGAAAGAAATGTGGGAGGAACTTTCACAGGAGAAGACACTTAGCAAAAAGTTGTACAGCTTCAGCTTGAACATGCTTTTACATCGAGAAATTGGATCCTACGAATGTTCGGATCAATTGACATCTGCACGTTTATATTCAAAGTCAAGAGGAATGATCTGGATAAGTCTAGGTCTTGCTGCAGCACGAAATTGAGTTTTGAAATCTGTACAAAAAATTGAATACTTGGCACTGAATGAACCGGAAAGTACTGATTTTCCGAAAACAAACAGGTTGGATACGTACTATGCAAATAAAAGTCCATACCTGGAAAACATGTTTATATGAAATACTGCAACATTATAGTTTAAAAAAATATATTACAGAAAATATAAATGAAGGAAAATATGCTGTAATTGGATCTGAAGGATGTTTCGTAAAGCATGACAAAGGAAACTTGATTAAATCAGGAAATTAAGTTGTGATACTCCAGATAAAAGAGAGTTTTTCTATTTAGCTCTTCTGCAACTCTTCAAACCTTGGCAGACTGAAATGGAATTACTTGGAAATTGTGACTGCTATGAAGATTCTTTCAATGCATGTAAAGATAGCATTGAATGTACAATTTTCCAAAATTATGTCCAAATGTTGAAAGAAGAGATTAATCAAGAAATAATGATTGCAGCTGAAATAGCTGGAGATAGTTCTCAAGATAGTCAGAGTTCTGCTCCACAAAGTCAAGATCCACTAGGAGAAGCTATACTTGAAAATGAGGTGGCAAAAGCAATGAGTGAAGTGGAAACAGTGATGCAGCAAGCACAACAGGACAATATTGATTTGGAAAATTTAGAAGAACGTCTGAATACTGAACAAAAAGAAATATATCATCAAGTTACACAACAGATACAGCATGGATTACTGCATGAAAAGAATGTTTGCCAGTGTTCATCATTTAAAACTATTCTTATGTACATCAGTGGACAAGCTGGAACGGGGAAAAGTTTCTTCTTTAAATGTTTGTCAAGTTATGTCTAGACTCATATCTGTCTTGTGTTGTAACTGCTCCAACTGGGTTAGCAGCACACAACATTAAAGGGATTACATTACATTGTCTACTTATGTTACCAGTAGAACATAACAATAGTTTGGAATACCACAAGCTGCAGGTTGTGTGGTTTGTATAATGAATCTTTACCACATATTGTAACAACGTGCCCTCAGCTGTTAGAAGAGCGGAAGACTCTGTTGAAACCAATCTTTAATGAATCAGAGGTGAGAACATGTCGACAAGCCATTATAATCTGTTTAAGTGGGAATATGCCCCGCCTGACCTCACAATTTGTAAAGTTAATTTTTAATGGGTAGGTAGGTAATTTTTAATGTAGAATAGCAGGTACTAATCGAAGTGTGATTGCCAATACCAATCGCCTGCCTAGACTGATAATGATTGTTATTGCAGGAACATGTTGCCTAAGCTTTTAATGCTAAAACAATAATTTGTTTCTAAAGTTTTGTGTACAACTCTGAATCTGAAGTTCTAAAAGGTTCTAAATTGTGTATAGTGATTGGAAAAACAAATTCGAGATTTAAAAACAGAGAAAAAAATGGTTTAAAAAAATTATTTTTGTTTTTTTTGTTTGCAACAACTGGTCATATTTTAAACACGCACAATTATCTGTATTTTGTGGGTCTGTTCTGTCGAGAAGAAAACTATCTATTTTCAATAACAGTTTTTGAAAATGTCCTGCATTTGTTAAACTCTGCACAACTTCACTTTAACTATCACTGCTAAATATAAGTCTTTGCAGAATTGTACTTTAATTATTGATTGGCACAGACGCTTTTAATTATTGCTGCTAACTTTTTATTATAAAGTTGTAAATGTGTTCTATTGGAAAAAATAATGCTCTTAACCAATTGTGTTTTATTCTTGATTGTAATGATTTTTATTAATCAACAAATAAAGTATTACTTACTTACACAAGCTATCTGGACAAGCTTGTTTCGAAGTTTCAAGAGTACTAAAGAAAATGAAACTTCTAGTAATTGATGAAGTAAGCATGGTCTCAAAGTTAATGCTTGCATTTGTACATTTGAGGATGCAGCAGATTTTAAAAAGAAATTACGATATTTTATTTGGAGGAAAATATGTAGTTGGTGATCTAATACAACTCAGACTTGTCAACGGCCAACCGATTTTTAAAAACCTTCTTTATGAAGACACATAACAATCTGTGGGAAGTATTGGAAATGTGAATATTTGGAGTTATTTCGAAATAATGAACTTATCAAGAACATGCGACAAGCAAACGATGAAGATTATGGAAATATTCTTCAAAATATTAGAATTGGTGTCTTAACAAAGGATGGAAAAAATGCTTTAGAAAGTTGGCTACTAAAAAACCTGTTTCCAAATGAAAATATTGCAGCTTCAACAATCTACTGAAGAATTGCAGAAAAGGAATCTATAATTTGCCTCCTGCCAACACTGAAAGAATGCTCTACATTCAATGGAGAACTGTTGAAACTGGAGAATGAACCTATAATGAAAATGGTACCTATTGATAAAATAGAACATGAAGGATTAAATATTCTTTTGTCAGAGAAATTGCAATTAAAATTAGACTCGAAAAATCAATATCTAAGACTGCTGGTTTGGTAAAGACCTTATCTGTATCTGTAAACTGCTGGGTGATATTAAGGCGTAATTTAGATGTTGAAAAAGCTTTAGTAAATGGAGCAATGGGGAAAGTTGTTGAGTTTGTTAGTTATAGAAATACAGAAGGGATTGAATTTTTGAAGATTAAATGTCATCAGATTAAAGAGGTGAAACAAATTGGACGCTGTTGTATTCGTTTCTTGCTTGTAAAAGATTTGTATGTACGTAGAAAACAGTTCCCTGTTTGTTTAGAATATGCAGTGACTATTCATAAATGTCAAGGTTTAAGTGTAGACAATGCTTTTGTAAATATTGGAAGTTCTGTGTTTAAAGAGGGTATGGCACATGCTGCATTGTCTCGAGTAACAACATTATCTGGATTGCATTTGATTGATTTTGATATAGTTAGATATTAGCATTTAAAAAACCATTCAAATTCACTGACAAAACCATAGGTTTCAGGCATGTTATACCCTCAACCCTGTTCACAGGCCAGGTCGCTCCCCCACCGCGTCAGCGTCCCCCTTGCTGCCTCCGTTGATTCCTGCCTTTTTCTCGCCGTTCTTGCGCTTTCCCGCTCCCGCCGCTGCCTCCCCTGTGGCCCACCCCGCGCCTGATTTGCCACCCGCTCCCCCTCCCAGCTGCTCCTCCCTCCCTCGCCCCCTTCTTAATGGAGGCCGCTGCGCACTAAGGGAGCGACCCTCGACCCTGTTCACAGGCCAGGCCGCTCCCCCACCGCGTCAGCGTCCCCCTTGCTGCCTCTGTTGATTCCTGCCTTTTTCCCACCATTCTTGCGCTTTCCTGCTCCCGCCGCGGCCTCCCCTGCGGCCCCGCCCCCCGCGCCTGATTCGCCACCCGCTCCCCTCCCAGCTGCTCCTCCCTCCCTCGCCCCCTTCTTAATGGAGGCCGATGCGCGGCCACGCAGCAGACGCGCGCAGCGGGTGCACCGCTGGCGCCGAAGGTGCGCCTAAGGCAAGCCTGTCTGCGCCCGTCCGCGCCTGGACCATGCCCAGCGCCAGAACCCCTGGACCCCACGCTCGCCACGACTCCAGACTCAGATACGACACCGACTCCCTCCACGCACTCAACGCCAGCCGACACAACTCCTGCTTCCAGGCCGCCCCGAAACAGACCCACAGACCCTTCTCCTGCCGCACCTGCAGCTTCACCTGCGACAGACCCACCAAACCTCCTAGAACTGGACCCAACCACCTCTGCTGCAATCTGCTCAACACCCGCTCCGCACGCAAACACGCCGTCGAGCTCTGGGACCTGCTCGACACCCTCGCCCCAGACGTGGCCTTCCTCACCGAGACCTGGTGGAACGACTCCTCGGCACCCAATATCGCCATAGCCATCCTGGACGGCTACAAGATCACCCGCAGGGACCGCGCCAATGGAATCGGAGGAGGAATAGCCATCGTCTACAAGTCCACCCTCAAGGTCACCACCCACGCAGACGACACCCTCAACACCGCCGAACACCTGCACATCCGGATCCACTCCGACCCCAACACCACCCTCAGAGGAACACTCATCTACAGACCCCCTGGACCCTGGGCTCAGTTCAGCGACCTCGCCAGCACCCACGCACTCACCTCCACAGACTACATCCTCCTCGGAGACCTGAATTTCCACCTCGATAACAACAACAACGCCAACTCCGCCACTATGATCGAAAACCTCGCCAACCTCGGCCTCAGACAACTCGTCACCGCACCCACCCACACCGCAGGCCACACACTGGATGCCGTCTTCTCCACAAGCACCCACATCGCCTTCGACCACACCTCCGAACCCCACTGGACCGACCACCGCTGCATCCACTTCACCTTCAAAAAACCAACCACGCACCATCGCACCCAAGAGCTGCCGCGCCGCTGCTGGAACAAAGTCACCGAAGACCAACTGACCACCACCCTCACCCAGAACCCACCTATCAACCCCACCTGCCATGACGCCGCAGCCCGCAACCTCAGACAGTGGATCGACGACTGCGCCAACACCCTAGCCCCACTCAAGAGACCATCCAACAGCCACGCCAGCAGGAGAGCCACCTGGTTCACCGACGAGCTCCTGACCTCCAAACGCGCCTGCCGTAAGCTGAAGAAGAAATGGCTTGACAGACAAACACCAGAAAACCACGCAGCCCACAAGGACGCCACCCGCAGACATCACCACCTCATCAGACTAGCCAAGAGATCCTCCTTCAAAGACCGCCTGTATAACAACGCACACGACAGCAAAGAGCTCTTCCGCACCGTGAAAGAACTCTCCAATCCCGACGCCAGTGTCATCGACATCCCGCCCTCACAAGAACTGTGCGACTCACTAGCCATCTTCTTCCACCGCAAGATCGCTGACATCCACGACAGCTTCGACTCCAAAACCGCACCAACGATGCACTACCCCACCCTCCCGCGATCACCAACAGCACCAACCGCCTGACCTCCTGGGCCAACACCAACGACGACGAGACACGCAAGATCATGAACTCCATCCACTCAGGATCTCCGTCAGACCCATGCCCACACCACGTATTCAACAAAGCAGACGAGGCATCACACCTCAACTACAGAAGGTCATCAACATCTCCTTCGAAAAAGCGACATTTCCGGAAAGCTGGAAGCACGCCAAAATCAACGCCCTCCTCAAAAAGCCCAAGGCAGACCCCAAGGACTTCAAGAACATCCGACCCATCTCCCTGCTCCCGTTCCCGGCAAAGGTCATCGAGAAAATCATCAACATTTAACTGACTCGCCACCTCGAAGACAACAACATCCTGGACCAGTCCCCAAACCGGATTCAGACGAAACCACAGCATCGAGACAGCCCTCATCGCCACCACAGACGACATCAGACGCCAACTGGACAACGGCGAAACATCAGCCCTCATCCTCCTGGACCTGTCAGCCACATTCGACACGGTCTGCCACCGCACCCTCAAGACACAAGCCTCCAAGAAGCCGGAATCCAAGAAAAGGCCCTTGACTGGACCACGTCCTTCCTCTCCGGCAGAACCCAGAGCGTCTGCCTCCCACCTTTCCGCTCAGAAGCCACCGACATCATCCGTGGCGTCCCCCAGGGCTCATCCCTCAGCCCGACGCTGTTCAACATCTACATAGCCCCCCTCGCACAAGTGGCCCACCACCACAACCTTAACATCATCTCCTACGCCGATGACACCCAGCTCATCCTCTCCCTCACCAAGGACCCCCACACTACCAAAACCAACATTCACGAGGGCATGAAGGCCATCGCCGACTGGATGAGGAGCAGCCGTCTGAAACTGAACTCGGACAAGACGGAGGTTCTCATCCTCGGACCCACCCCCTCAGCCTGGGACGACTCCTGGTGGCCGACCGCTCTAGGGACAGCACCGACACCAACCGAACACGCACGCAACCTAGGATTCATCCTCGACTCCTCCCTCTCCATGTCCAAGCAAGTCAACGCCATCTCCTCCTCCTGCTACAACACCCTACGCTTGCTCCGCCGGATCTACAAATGGATCCCGACCAAAACAAGAAGAACAGTGACACAGGCCCTCGTCAGCAGCAGACTGGACTACGGCAACGCACTCTATAAAGAAATCCCAGCCAAACACCAACGGCGGCTACAGCGCATCCAAAACGCCTCCGCCTGACTGATCGTCAACGCCCCCGCTGCAGCCACATCACCCCCCTCCTGAGAGACCTGCACTGGCTCCCCATCGCAAGAGGATCACCTTCAAGCTCCTCACCCACGCACACAAAGCACTCCACAACGCCAGGCCAGCCTACCTGAACAGCAGACTCAGCTTCTACACCCCCACCCGCCAGCTCCGCTCCTCCAGCCTCACCCTCGCAGATGTCCCCCGCATCCAACGTATGACCGCCGGCGGCAGATCCTTCTCTTACCTCGCCGCCAAAACATGGAACACCCTCCCAACCCACCTACGACAGACCCAAGACTTACTCGCCTTCAGAAGACTCCTCAAGACCTGGCTCTTCGAGCAGTAGCGGCACCCCCCCACCCCTCAGCGCCTTGAGACCCTCACGGGTAAGTAGCGCACTTTACAAGTACCCTGATTGATTGATTGATTATAGTTAGAAATTTGCATTTAAAAAACCATTGAAATTCACTGAAAAAAAACATAGGTTTCAGGGACGTTATAGTTAGATGGATATTTCACTCATACAAAACCATAGAAATTCCACCGTTATAGTTAGTTCAGCTAACTATAACTTGCTCACCCGCAATGCACTGCTGATGATGTCACATATTACATTATTCATGACATGGTCAGTGACATCACTGATGACATCATCCATGTGACAATCTGATGCACCTCCTCACACACTAATATAACCTTTGATACACTGACTGTAAAATACAGACTACCATTTTCGAAACCATTGACCCACCGATACCAGTTAATACATACCCACTCAGTGATTCCTAGGTCTACACACACATCTACTCATTCATCCATACAATCACTCATACATGCAGTCACTGATCAATACAACACTATCAAATGCACTCATACACCTATTTAGAAATTGACACACCACCACTAATCCTAGTCAGTTATGCACTCATCCTAGTGACTCATGCAAAGAATCAATTACAATTCCATTTACTCACCTACACAGTTATACAAACACCACCTAATTTATTCATAGATTGGAACGCATACTTAGTCTCTTATATAATCACTAATACAAGTATACACTCATACATACAGCCACTCTCACAATCACTGACTCTCATGTATAGTAATTTTTATACACCAACTCTCACATACACTGCCTTTTATAAATGTACTTAGCTGGACATGTACACTGAGACATCCATTCACTCACCAAGACGCCCATACACACACTTACCCACCCATACAATTGTTGAAACATGCACTCTTAAACTCATACACCCTGTCAATCAACCACTCACACATCTATGCACAGAGTCACACACCCCCCACCCAACCACACACACACTCAGTCAGTCTCCCATACAAATACGCAGGCAACTAATCAATAACCTATGTATAGATTCTCATGTAGCTACTCACCAACCGATGCAGCAGCTTACACAACAACAGAGAGAGTGATACAGACATTCACACACTTTAGTCACTAACCCGGGTATTCAGTAAGACAAATTTAATCATTCACTTAAACAGTCAGTTACACACCTACTAAATCCTCCATCAAGACCCTTATACATCCATTTATTCTTCAATACAGCTTGGTATTTATATAATACATATGGAAATTTTAAAGAAAACCACATTCACTGGATGATGTCATCAATGATGTCATTTGAGATGTCATCTGTGATGTCACTGACCATGTCATGAATGATGTTATATGTGACGTCATCAGCAGTGCATTGCGGGTGCACGAGTTATAGTTAGCTGAACTAACTATAATGTTGGAATTTCTATGGTTTTGTATGGTTCAGTGAATATATATATATATATATATATATATTACCTACTGGCGGTCGCCAGTAGGTAGTTATAGTTAGGACCACGTTTCCATAGGAAATCCGCAACATTCTATTTTGAATAACTTTGGCGCCGGTCGACGAATCCTCGCGAATTTTTCAAAATAGGTGGGGCGCTACGCTCCGCTCCTTCCCTGAAAGTCTCGGGGGGATTCGTCAAGCGGGGGCTGAGATAAAAGGGGGGTCCCAAAACGCGTTTTTCCCATGCATTTTTCCATAGGACCTTTAGACAGGGCTACAGCCCGAACGGCTGAACAGAATTACTAGAAATTTGGCAGAGAGGTAGTCCTCAGGTCAAGGAAGTGCCTTTTGTAGGTTTGGTGTAAATCTGTTCAGTAGATTCTGAGAAAATAGCCTTTAAATCAATATATATATCTGAGCCAGCTTACGGTGCGCTTACGGCACGCTTACCGTACGCGTACGGTGGCGTGCGCGAGCGCGATTCTGATTGGCTCTTAGATCTTAGTAAACATTCGAATCGGCCGAAACCAGGAAGCGGCGGCCGCCATTTCGTGTTTTTCACTCAGAAAAAAAAGAGTGATAACAAGAAAAGGGGGCAAGGAGGAGAGTTACAGACCCCCTAACATTTGTAAGGGGGTCAAAGAAGGACAGAAAGGTACAAAGAAAACATTTATTATTTTAAAAAAAATCGCGGGGTACGCGTACGGTAAGCGTACGGTAAAAAAAAAAAAAAAAAAAGAAATGAAATGCAGATTTAAGTGTTTAGATATTAGGGGGCTCTAAAAAGAGCCGTTGTGTTTATGAAGTGATTTGATTTTTTAGTGGTACCTACAAGTAAGTACCGATGCAGAGTCTAAGGTTCAAGAGGAAGACTCTGTTCCCTTCATCATTGAAGTGCACACCATCTCCTCTATAAATGTCTTGCATGTCGTAACGCAAGTTGTTGTGGTAAATGGAACCCATACCATAGTCACGGAGGAAAGCAGAAACAGATTTGTTGACGTGCTTTCTTGCTTTGTCAATCTGCGGACAGAAATGATTGGACCAGTTCCATTTTTGCCTTTGGCATATGTTAGAAAACACAAAGGCAGTTTTAGGGAAAAGTGAAAACAGTTGTGCAAAGGTGTCCTTCATAAGCATTTCCAGACTTACCCCAGTCAAAGTCCCTAGGTCATTGCCACCACAGTGCACTATTATGAGGTCAGGGTGTTGGATTTGCATGAAGGATTTCACCAATGGCATCAATTGGTGCCACTTTAACCCTCTCTGACCAATCCATTTAATGTCTTCATTTGGCAAAGCAAGGTCTCTCACCATACATGTTTTCTCTGCAAACTTTTCACTCCAGAAGACATAGCTGTGTCCTACAATCCACACTGTGAACATCTTCAAAGGAGATCTGGATGCACTCAGGAGGTGTATTTCAGTAGAATGGTAAAAAGAAATGAAAGACAGTTTGGAAATGGAGGCATACATATTTTTCTTTTTTTTAAAAGAACTGATTGGCTGTTTCATACCATTCTACACTAAAAACTAGGCTGTATGTGTAAATTTATAGAAGCATGTTTTGTATTGGTACAGAAAAATGTGTTACCAAAGAACAGTACTATGGATTTGCTGTTAGGTTAGAAAAGTCAAGCACTCTTGCTCTGTGGAAATGAAACATTGTTTGGCGAACTTCTGACCTAACTCCACACAGCAGTGTTCCATGAGCTGTTGCTATGGTAGCAGGCAGAAGTCAAGTCGGGGGAAGGGTACTAGGCAGAAGTCAAGTTGGGGGAACGGTACTTTTGGAAAAGGGTTGGTTTTCAACCAATAGAAATGTGTGATTACATTTGAAAAAAAGGGGGAAGCAATGAGATTTGAAATTAACATGTATATATGTGGAAAAAAAGAGGGACACATTGCCATTATCTGGTTCTGCTGAGAGGAGAGAGGTGTACAGAACAGAGATCCTGGCTCTGATAATCTGCTGTTTGAGTGCCACATTTCTTTCACAACTAACTAATTTTAAAGGTGAGTTTAGAGTTTGAGAGGGGATGTATATGGTAAATTAAGAAATGAATAATAGAAATGCAATTCTTTTTGTTGAAGTTGTGTTTATTATTTTCTGTTTTGGGAGAAATTTAAATGTGAGGAACATGTAAAATAATATGGACTATGTTTTCACGATAAATTAAGGTGTACTGGTATAAAAAAAGAATAGTTTAAGGGTTTGAGGTTGGACTCAGTAATGCAAATACATTCAGCATCACTAAGGCTGGTTGCCCTTGCTGGAATGTAGGCAGTCACCCAGGTTACACATGGTGGTGGTCTGAAAAAGCAGTTTGGACATGTGCTTTTTTAAAAATCTGAAAAGTGGATTCCTAATGTGTCAGTCTGTAAAAGTGATTATCACTTGCCAAAAAAAAGAGCAGTAAGTGTGCTTTCAAATTGGCAAAGAAATTTCGTTTTGTGACTAATGTGAAAACATGACTCTGTGTGCAAAGAGGAATTATAGACAGAGATTTATTGCATATTGTTCTGGTGATTTCACAGTTGCATTAGATGGAAAGGGGGAGCCATTTTTTGGTGCAGAAGCAGACTCTTAGCACACACCCAGCTGCTTACCATGTGGAATCATGCACAGTATTTACAAGCGAGTGGGGTTTGAGGTTTCAGTCAGTAATGCAAATACATTCAGCATCACTAAGGCTGGTTGCCCTTGCTGGAATGTAGGCAGTCACCCAGGTTACACATGGTGGTGGTCTGAAAAAGCAGTTTGGACATGTGCTTTTTTACGAATCTGAAATGTGGATTCATAATGTGTCAGTCTGTAAAAGTGATTATCACTTGTCAAAAAAAAGAGCAGTAAGTGTGCTTTCAAATTGGCTAAGAAATTTCGTTTTGTGACTAATGTGAAAACATGACTCTGTGTGCAAAGAGGAATTACAGGCAGAGATTTATTGCGTATTGTTCTGGTGATTTCACAGTTGCATTAGATGGAAAGGGGGAGCCATTTTTTGGTGCAGAAGCAGACTCTTAGCACACACCCAGCTGCTTACCATGTGGAATCATGCACAGTATTTACAAGCGAGTGGGGTTTGAGGTTTCAGTCAGTAATGCAAATACATTCAGCATCACTAAGGCTGGTTGCCCTTGCTGGAATGTAGGCAGTTACCCAGGTTACACATGGTGGTGGTCTGAAAAAGCAGTTTGGACATGTGCTTTTTAAAAAATCTGAAAAGTGGATTCATAATGTGTCAGTCTGTAAAAGTGATTATCACTTGCCAAAAAAAAGAGCAGTAAGTGTGCTTTCAAATTGGGAAAGAAATTTCGTTTTGTGACTAATGTGAAAACATGACTCTGTGTGCAAAGAGGAATTATAGACAGAGATTTATTGCGTATTGCTCTGGTGATTTCACAGTTGCATTAGATGGAAAGGGGGAGCCATTTTTTGGTGCAGAAGCAGACTCTTAGCACACACCCAGCTGCTTACCATGTGGAATCATGCACCGTATTTACAAGCGAGTGGGGTTTGAGGTTTCAGTCAGTAATGCAAATACATTCAGCATCACTAAGGCTGGTTGCCCTTGCTGGAATGTAGGCAGTCACCCAGGTTACACATGGTGGTGGTCTGAAAAAGCAGTTTGGACATGTGCTTTTTAAAAAATCTGAAAAGTGGATTCATAATGTGTCAGTCTGTAAAAGTGATTATCACTTGCCAAAAAAAAGAGCAGTAAGTGTGCTTTCAAATTGGCAAAGAAATTTCGTTTTGTGACTAATGTGAAAACATGACTCTGTGTGCAAAGAGGAATTATAGACAGAGATTTATTGCGTATTGCTCTGGTGATTTCACAGTTGCATTAGAGGGAAAGGGGGAGCCATTTTTTGGTGCAGAAGCAGACTCTTAGCACACACCCAGCTGCTTACCATGTGGAATCATGCACAGTATTTACAAGCGAGTGGGGTTTGAGGTTTCAGTCAGTAATGCAAATACATTCAGCATCACTAAGATTGGTTGCCCTTGCTGGAGTGTAGGCAGTCACCCAGGTTACACATGGTGGTGGTCTGAAAAAGCAGTTTGGACATGTGCTTTTTAAAAAATCTGAAAAGTGGATTCATAATGTGTCAGTCTGTAAAAGTGATTATCACTTGCCAAAAAAAAGAGCAGTAAGTGTGCTTTCAAATTGGGAAAGAAATTTCGTTTTGTGACTAATGTGAAAACATGACTCTGTGTGCAAAGAGGAATTATAGACAGAGATTTATTGCGTATTGCTCTGGTGATTTCACAGTTGCATTAGATGGAAAGGGGGAGCCATTTTTTGGTGCAGAAGCAGACTCTTAGCACACACCCAGCTGCTTACCATGTGGAATCATGCACAGTATTTACAAGCGAGTGGGGTTTGAGGTTTCAGTCAGTAATGCAAATACATTCAGCATCACTAAGGCTGGTTGCCCTTGCTGGAATGTAGGCAGTCACCCAGGTTACAAATGGTGCTGGTCTGAAAAAGCAGTTTGGACATGTGCTTTTTAAAAAATCTGAAAAGTGGATTCAAAATGTGTCAGTCTGTAAAAGTGATTATCACTTGCCAAAAAAAGAGCAGTAAGTGTGCTTTCAAATTGGCAAAGAAATTTCGTTTTGTGACTGATGTGAAAACATGACTCTGTGTGCAAAGAGGAATTATAGACAGAGATTTATTGCGTATTGTTCTGGTGATTTCACAGTTGCATTAGATGGAAAGGGGGAGCCATTTTTTGGTGCAGAAGCAGACTCTTAGCACACACCCAGCTGCTTACCATGTGGAATCATGCACAGTATTTACAAGCGAGTGGGGTTTGAGGTTTCAGTCAGTAATGCAAATACATTCAGCATCACTAAGGCTGGTTGCCCTTGCTGGAGTGTAGGCAGTCACCCAGGTTACACATGGTGGTGGTCTGAAAAAGCAGTTTGGACATGTGCTTTTTTACGAATCTGAAAAGTGGATTCATAATGTGTCAGTCTGTAAAAGTGATTATCACTTGTCAAAAAAAAGAGCAGTAAGTGTGCTTTCAAATTGGCAAAGAAATTTCGTTTTGTGACTAATGTGAAAACATGACTCTGTGTGCAAAGAGGAATTATAGACAGAGATTTAGTGCGTATTGCTCTGGTGATTTCACAGTTGCATTAGATGGAAAGGGGGAGCCATTTTTTGGTGCAGAAGCAGACTCTTAGCACACACCCAGCTGCTTACCATGTGGAATCATGCACAGTATTTACAAGCGAGTGGGGTTTGAGGTTTCAGTCAGTAATGCAAATACATTCAGCATCACTAAGGCTGGTTGCCCTTGCTGGAATGTAGGCAGTCACCCAGGTTACACATGGTGGTGGTCTGAAAAAGCAGTTTGGACATGTGCTTTTTAAAAAATCTGAAAAGTGGATTCATAATGTGTCAGTCTGTAAAAGTGATTATCACTTGCCAAAAAAAAGAGCAGTAAGTGTGCTTTCAAATTGGCAAAGAAATTTCGTTTTGTGACTAATGTGAAAACATGACTCTGTGTGCAAAGAGGAATTATAGACAGAGATTTATTGCGTATTGCTCTGGTGATTTCACAGTTGCATTAGATGGAAAGGGGGAGCCATTTTTTGGTGCAGAAGCAGACTCTTAGCACACACCCAGCTGCTTACCATGTGGAATCATGCACAGTATTTAAAAGCGAGTGGGGTTTGAGGTTTCAGTCAGTAATGCAAATACATTCAGCATCACTAAGGCTGGTTGCCCTTGCTGGTGTGTAGGCAGTCACCCAGGTTACACATGGTGGTGGTCTGAAAAAGCAGTTTGGACATGTGCTTTTTAAAAAATCTGAAAAGTGGATTCATAATGTGTCAGTCTGTAAAAGTGATTATCACTTGCCAAAAAAAAGAGCAGTAAGTGTGCTTTCAAATTGGGAAAGAAATGTTGTTTTGTGACTAATGTGAAAACATGACTCTGTGTGCAAAGAGGAATTACAGGCAGAGATTTATTGCGTATTGTTCTGGTGATTTCACAGTTGCATTAGATGGAAAGGGGGAGACATTTTTTGGTGCAGAAGCAGACTCTTAGCACACACCCAGCTGCTTACCATGTGGAATCATGCACAGTATTTACAAGCGAGTGGGGTTTGAGGTTTCAGTCAGTAATGCAAATACATTCAGCATCACTAAGGCTGGTTGCCCTTGCTGGAATGTAGGCAGTTACCCAGGTTACACATGGTGGTGGTCTGAAAAAGCAGTTTGGACATGTGCTTTTTAAAAAATCTGAAAAGTTGATTCATAATGTGTCAGTCTGTAAAAGTGTTTATCACTTGCCAAAAAAAAGAGCAGTAAGTGTGCTTTCAAATTGGCAAAGAAATTTCGTTTTGTGACTAATGTGAAAACATGACTCTGTGTGCAAAGAGGAATTATAGGCAGAGATTTATTGCGTCTTGCTCTGGTGATTTCACAGTTGCATTAGATGGAAAGGGGGAGCCATTTTTTGGTGCAGAAGCAGACTCTTAGCACACACCCAGCTGCTTACCATGTGGAATCATGCACAGTATTTACAAGCGAGTGGGGTTTGAGGTTTCAGTCAGTAATGCAAATACATTCAGCATCACTAAGACTGGTTGCCCTTGCTGGAATGTAGGCAGTCACCCAGGTTACACATGGTGGTGGTCTGAAAAAGCAGTTTGGACATGTGCTTTTTAAAAAATCTGAAAAGTGGATTCATAATGTGTCAGTCTGTAAAAGTGATTATCACTTGCCAAAAAAAAGAGCAGTAAGTGTGCTTTCAAATTGGCAAAGAAATTTCGTTTTGTGACTAATGTGAAAACATGACTCTGTGTGCAAAGAGGAATTATAGACAGAGATTTATTGCGTATTGCTCTGGTGATTTCACAGTTGCATTAGATGGAAAGGGGGAGCCATTTTTTGGTGCAGAAGCAGACTCTTAGCACACACCCAGCTGCTTACCATGTGGAATCATGCACAGTATTTACAAGCGAGTGGGGTTTGAGGTTTCAGTCAGTAATGCAAATACATTCAGCATCACTAAGGCTGGTTGCCCTTGCTGGAGTGTAGGCAGTCACCCAGGTTACACATGGTGGTGGTCTGAAAAAGCAGTTTGGACATGTGCTTTTTTAAGAATCTGAAAAGTGGATTCATAATGTGTCAGTCTGTAAAAGTGATTATCACTTGCCAAAAAAAAGAGCAGTAAGTGTGCTTTCAAATTGGCAAAGAAATTTCGTTTTGTGACTAATGTGAAAACATGACTCTGTGTGCAAAGAGGAATTATAGACAGAGATTTATTGCGTATTGCTCTGGTGATTTCACAGTTGCATTAGATGGAAAGGGGGAGCCATTTTTTGGTGCAGAAGCAGACTCTTAGCACACACCCAGCTGCTTACCATGTGGAATCATGCACAGTATTTATAAGCGAGTGGGGTTTGAGGTTTCAGTCAGTAATGCAAATACATTCAGCATCACTAAGGCTGGTTGCCCTTGCTGGAATGTAGGCAGTCACCCAGGATACACATGGTGGTGGTCTGAAAAAGCAGTTTGGACATGTGCTTTTTAAAAAATCTGAAAAGTGGATTCATAATGTGTCAGTCTGTAAAAGTGATTATCACTTGCCAAAAAAAAGAGTAGTAAGTGTGCTTTCAAATTGGCAAAGAAATTTCGTTTTGTGACTAATGTGAAAACAAATGTAGTAATATATTTAAATAAAATAAAGGAATTTTTTTTTAGTTTTTTTCAGGTATTGCTGAAGAGCAGTGAACAAAATTTAAGATGCCTACAAAATCCAGAGTAAAAAAAGACCACAAAAAAAAACCTATATTTGAAGACAACTGGAGGACCTAAGTTAGTAGAAGATGCTCATGTTGGGAAAAAGAAAAAATCTTCTGGTAAGCAGACAAAAATTTTTCTAAAGAACATATTCAAAAAAAGGAAAAATGTACAAAATGTCTGTACTGGAAAGAATGTTTTCAAAAGAAAAGGACAGGAAAAAATTGAGAATTTAGTTAATGCAAATATACCTTCTGCAACTAAAAAGATTTACTTAAACAGAAAAACAGCGTTTAAAGAGATACGTAGAAAAATGTTTCAGAGAAGAGTTATGTCCAATTTGATAAAGGATGTGAAGAAATATAAGCAAAAGGCTAAGTTTTATAAGAGAAAAAAAGAAATTGAAGCCATTGCAGCAAAGGCATTAGAATTAAAAAGGAAACAATTCATTTTAATTTTGAATAGGATGCGTACATAAGACAAAATGGTTAATGTACTGAAATCACATAGCAAAAGGAAAAGAGTAGTGAACAGAACTAACTTTTCTAAAGTGTTTTTAGGAAAATGGATGCATAGTTCAAGTAGTGAACCTTTTTTTAATGAAGAGAGTTATTTTCAAAGTAATAGTTTGCTGCATGCAGTTGACACCAGAGGTCGTGCTTATGAAGTGAAAAATGGTTGCATAATGGAGAAGGAGATAATGGTTCCAAGAGATGAGGTACAAGTGATGGCGGATGAGGCTATGGGGAGACGTCCTAAAGCCCCAGTGTACACTTGGAATTGTAGTAGTATTTGCACTGTGCGTCAGGAATCTATTGATAAATTTCGTGAGTTTCTAAGAGAATATAGTAAAAAAAGTGTAAAACAGAAGATTAAGGTGCTTCAAAGTCTGGATCCATGCAGAGTGAGAGAGAATACTGGTTTGCAGGGTCATTCTCTGGCTTGTCTATCTAGAAAAGTGTGTAATAGTGTTTTCCATCATTTTAGGATGCTGGCTGTTCATCATACTGAAATGAGAAAGTTTGTGAGACGGTTGTATTTTGCTAAAAGTCCAGCAATAAAGTTAGATGACTTGAATAGGGCTCTGTTCCGTGGAACGGTATCAGATGTAGAGAAGGTTGTTGATGAAATTCAGTTTTGTTACTTTGGTCCTGAACAAAACAGTGCAGAGAAGGACACAGTAAATGAGGAAGAAGTGGAAGAGAATGTAGAACCCTCTGTAAGTAAGACATTTAATGATCACATACCAAAATTTGCAATAATCTCTAATGAAAGACCAAATATTACTTGTATTTGTTGCCGCAGAACTCATTATAGAAAACAAACTAGGAATGTTGATCTCTACAGAAAGAGTGAAAATGAAGATAATTATAAGTGGAAGGATTTTGCCACATATATATTTCTTGAAAATTGTTTTGAATTGGGTGAAGATCAGCGTATTTGTAAATACTGTTACAACAAGTTAGAGGAAAATAGAATGCCGACCAGAGCTGTACATAATAATTTAGATTTGGATGCTATTCCTGCTGAACTTTCTGAATTAAATACATATGAGTCTATACTCATTCAATGTGTTCATCCGTTCCAGACCATAGTACGTATGGAGCCCAAAACTGGTAAATTACCTCCTTCAGATTTACTGAGAGGTTTAAAAGGTAGAGTGGTGTATTTGCCCTTGGATTTGAAAAAAAATATGGAAACTATTGATGCGGATACTTTGGAAACTGAACCATTAATTATTCTGGTTAATGGTGTACCTACAAAGAATAGGAAGATTTGGCAGGAGCTGGTAGATGTACGGAAAGTACAAAGAGCAAATTTGTATTTGAAAAGGAATAGCAAATGGTATGAATCAATTTATATAGAAGAAGAAGAAGAAGAAGATTTACAAGAAGACACAGAAACACCAACTGGACAAATTGAAAAAGTGGACAAGTCAAAGGAAGAAGAAATTTATGAACATTTTAGCATACATCCTCTTCATTCAAAAGAAGTTATGGGAGACAATATGGATCTATTTCAGATGAAGAAAGCAAAAGGAACTCCCATGAGTGTATGGGAGGAGAGCTTGGAAGCTCGATGTTTTCCCCAGCTGTTTCCTAAAGGAAAAGGAGGACGATACGATGAACGTCCAGAACAGATTCCAGCTTCTGAGTATCGGACTACAAGACTATATGCAGAAGATCCAAGATTTCGACAAAGTATTCCTTATTTGTTCCATCTTTTATTTGAAAGCGACTTGTCTGCATTGTCTTATGCAGTAAATCACATTTTAAAAAGTGGAGTACATTTACAAAATGTGTCTGCTAAGGATTTTATGGAGAAAGTGCAGCACCGAGATGATCATTTGGAAACACAACTGATCAATCTGATGGCTTGTCAGCGTGGGACAAATGAATATTGGTACCGACGCCATGGTGAATTAAAATGCATGTTACGGAATTTAGGAACACCAACATGGTTCGTTACCCTAAGCTGTGCCGAGTACGCTTGGGATGATTTACTGGATTTTCTACGAGAGGCAAATTCAAACATTAAAAACATCGAATACAAGACAGCAGGAGAACTGTGCTCATTGGATCAGGTTAATGTTTGCAGATATTTCAATCATAGATTTGAGGCTATGATGTCTTTCATCTGCAATAAAAAAAATCCACCTCTAGGAGAAGTAGTGGATTTCTTTTGGAGAAAAGAGTACCAGGCAAGAGGTGCTCCTCATATTCATATGCTGTTGTGGATCAAGGATGCCCCAAAGTTTGGAACAGATACTGATGAAGCAGTGTTATCTTACATTGAAGCAACATGTGCTATACCAAAAAGCACAGAAGAGAAAAAGTTAAAGGAGCAAGTTTTACGTTTCCAAAGTCATCGGTGTGGAAAATACTGTCGACGGAAATACAAGAGCAAAGATAAATACTACACTAAATGTCGATTTGGATTTCCTAGACCTGTTCTTTCAAATGGAAGAGTTAACAGTTTTATGTCATCTGTGAAACATACTATCACAAGAAAATCACCTAAGAATACCTACAACCTTAAAAGACCACCTCTCCTTCAGGAAGAAGCTGAAGACCTGGCTGTTCGAGCAGTAGCGGCACCCCCCCCCCACCCCCAGCGCCTTGAGACCCTACGGGTATGTAGCGCGCTCTATAAGTGTCACTGATTGATTGATTGATTGATAAAAGAAAAGAAGAATCAAAAAATATAAATGACTACAACCCAGTGATTTTATCCATGTGGAACGCTAACATGGATATACAGTATGTAGCTGACAATTCCATTGCTGTTGCTCGATATGTAACGTCTTACATTACGAAATCAGAAAAAACAGAATTGAAGGAAATGTGGGAAGAGATTTCTCACGAGAAGACTGTCAGTAAGAAACTGTACAGTTTCAGTTTGAAGATGTTATCGCATCGAGAAATTGGATCCTACGAATGTTCAGATAGGTTATCTTCTGCAAGTCTCTACTCGAAATCAAGAAGAATAATTTGGGCAAGTTTAGGCCTTGCAGCAATGGGAAATCGGGTACTGAAATCTGTTGGAGAAATTGAATATTTGGCCGAGAATGACCCAGAAAGTACAGATATTTTGAAATCAAACATGTTGGACACATATTATCCCAAGAGAAGTCATCATCTGGAGAACATGTGTCTCTATGAAGTGCTGCAGAACTACATTTATTCACGGAAAGCCACAGAAGACATCAACAATGGAAAATATAAAGTCATTGGTGAGGAAGGATGTTTGGTGAAGCAAACAAAAGGAAGTTTGATAAATCACAGGAAGCTGAGTTGCGACACTACTGACAAAAAGGAATTTTACTACTTGGCTCTTTTACAGCTGTTTTAACCATGGCGTACAGAGGATGAACTACTGGGAGAATTTCAAAGCTATGAAGATTCTTTTAATGCTTGCAAAGACAGCATACAATGCAGTACATTCTCAAGTTATCTGCAAATGTTAAATGAAGAAATTGAACAGGAAACTACAATTGCAGCAGAAATAGCTAGAGACAGTTCTCAGGACAGCCAAAGTTCAGGAACACTCAGTCAAGATCCCCTAGGACAACCAATCGTTGAAAATGAAGCATCAATAGCCATGAATGAAGTGGAAACGGCTATGAATCAAGCTCAAGAAGAATTTATAGACTTACAAAATTTGGAAAGACAACTGAACGAAGAGCAGCAACAAATTTATGAAGAGATCAGAAACAAAATTGATCACGGATTTCTACATGAAAAAAAAGAGTGCTCATGCACATCATTTCATCCAATCAGGATGTATGTAAGCGGACAAGCTGGAACTGGAAAAAGTTTCCTTATAAAAGTCATCAGAAGCTACCTACAACAAAAAACGGATTCTACTTTGTCTTGTGTGGTTACCGCTCCAACTGGGTTAGCAGCATATAACATAAAAGGAATCACTTTACATCGTTTGCTAATGTTACCAGTGGAGCATGAGAACAAAATACAATACAACAAGCTAACTGGAGAAGCATGCTTGGAAGTTTCAAGAGTATTGAAGAAGATGCAAGTTCTCATTATTGATGAGGTGAGCATGGTATCAAACTTAATGCTTGCCTTTGTGCATTTAAGAATGCAGCAAATTCTGAAGACAGACTATGACGTGTTATTTGGAGGAAAACACGTCATAGTTTTTGGAGATCTTTTGCAACTTACTCCAGTTAAAGGACAACCAGTGTTTAATACTGTGACACATGAAGACAGGACGAAGTCATTGGGAAGCATCGGTAATACAAATATTTGGTCCTTCTTTGAGTACAAGGAAATTACTACTAATATGAGGCAAGCAAACGATGAAGAATATGGAAGTATTCTGAAAGATATCAGAATTGGACTACTCACTGAAGCTGGCAAAAAAGCATTACAGAGTCGGCTGCTACATAATTTATTTCCAAAGGAAGAAATAGTTGCAGAGAAGATATACAAGAACATTGCAGAAAACAAAAGTGTCATCTGCTTAATGCCAAATCTACGTGAATGCTCAATATTCAATGAGGAGCTTTTGAAATTGGAAAAGGAAGATATCAGGAAATTGGAAGCAGTGGACAAAATTGAGGATGGAAGAATTACTGTCACATTAACAGGCACACTGAAAAATAAATTGGATTCACTAGAGAAGAACATTTCCAAAACAGCTGGATTAGAAAAAAATCTATATGTTTGCATGAACTGTAGAGTATTTTTAAGGAGAAATTTGGATGTTGAAAAAGGTTTAGTTAATGGAGCTATGGGAAGAGTTGTGGGTTTTATTAATTATCAGAAAAAAGATGGAATTGAAAGTTTAAAAATAAAATTTGATCAGATAGAAGAAGTTAAAGACATTTGTCGTTGTTCAGTTCGTTTCATGCTTGTGAAAGACTTATATGTACGTAGGAAGCAGTTTCCGTTTTCGCTAGCATATGCTGTAACTATTCACAAGTCTCAAGGATTGACTGTAGATTGTGCATTTGTGAACATTGGTTCAACTGTGTTCAAAGAAGGTATGGCATATGTTGCTTTGTCACGAGTGAAAACATTATCAGGTTTATTCATGATAGACTTTGATGATTCAAAAGTTAGTGCTGATACAAATTGTGTTAAGGAGTATAATAGATTAAGAAGAAGCTATGCTCCTCATTTAGGTCAGTATCCTGTGTTGGAGAAACATGTAGTTTCTCGTAAAAGGAGAAATGAGAATATCTGTAATGAAGAAGGTATGGCATATGTTGCTTTGTCACGAGTGAAAACATTATCAGGTTTATTCATGATAGACTTTGATGATTCAAAAGTTAGTGCTGATACAAATTGTGTAAAGGAGTATAATAGATTAAGAAGAAGCTATGCTCCTCATTTAGGTCAGTATCCTGTGTTGGAGAAACGTGTAGTTTCTCGTAAAAGGAGAAATGAGAATATCTGTAATGAAGATGTAGAGAGGAGGAAAAAAAAGAGGAGTGATGTAATTGCAAGCAAAAAGAATAAGGAAAATGAAGAACAGGTTGTAGGATGTCATTTTGAAAATAGCTCTGGTGTCAACTGCTACGCTAATGTCGTGCTGAATGTTGCATTTTATCTGGAAAGTGTGCAAGAGCAGATAATAGTAAATCAGAGAAAAAGATTCTGTTCTGTGCTGAGTCTCCTTTTTGAAAAGCTGAGTATTGATAAAACTAAAATAGAAAGTGCTACTGAAATTAGAAAACTTTTAGATGTATGTTCAGGACGAACACAGTTTTCTCAAAATGAACAGCAAGAGGCACAGGAATTCTTGATGTATTTTCTTCAGGTACTGGAAGAAGAAGGGGTTGCCATTGAAAATTTATTTGGTCTCTCTTATAAATGGGAACATAGTTGTGAAAACTGTTATAATATATGTGGCTCTAATGTTGATAATGAAAGGTTTATTTATTTAACATTGCCAGAAAGTAAAACAGTCACTTTTGCTAAATTAGTTAAAGATGCTAATCATAGCATGCAATGCGGTGAGTGTAAATCTGACATGTTTTCAACGTTAATTTTAAAGGAATACGGACAGTATGTAATTTTAATGATGCAACGATGTAGAGCTGATGGTTCAAAATTGGATACTTTAATAAAGAAGTTTACAGGACAGCAATTATCAATTTCAGGAAAAACGTTTGTAACAGTTGCAATAATTTTCCATGATGGACCTACTGTAACTTCTGGTCATTCCACAGTTTATCTTAAATGTGAAAAAGGCTGGACACTGTGTAATGATTCCCAATTGATTTTTAAGCAACGTTTGCCTTTTGATTTAGCAAATTCCTATCTAATCTTCCTGAAACCTAAATTTTAGAGAGATTTGGCAACATCTGGACAAAACAATTTTACCATTTTATTGGATTACCATTTGGAATTTTCAAAAAAAAAGATGTAACAAATTATCATATGGCCTAATGGAAAGGTAACCAATTGTAATGTGGAATTTTTCCATTTTTAAAGTAAACTTTGGAAAACCAAAAATTTAGAAAAAATCGGTAACATCTGCACAATTTAAATTTTGGAATGTTATTGGATTGCCATTGGAAATTTTTTCAAAAAAGATTTTTAAAATTACTATTTGGCCATGCGGAAAGGTAAACAATTCTATTGTGGACATATTTAATTATTAATAAATCTTTCGGGAACCAAAATGTTACAGAGAATCGGTGAGATCTGTACAATTTAAACTTTAAAATTTTATTGGATTACCATTGGAAATTTAACCAAAAAAGAATTTTAAAATTACTATTTGGCCTAAAGGAAATGGAACCAGATGTATTGTGGAGTTATTTGAGATATATTATTGTGATTATACTTCTGAAACAAAAATATCAGACGGTATTTTAAAGAAATAAGTATTGATATTAGATGATATTTTTTAAGAAAATTATGCATTTCTATAAAGTTATGTTTATGCAAAAAGAGATTGTGGGCTTTTTTAAAACAATCTATGAGATTGTTAATTTTTTTTTTGCCTGCGGTTAAATGATGAATGCAATTGCTTTCACAATTTATAGTGAAATGCAATATATTCTGAAAACAGCAAAAAAAAGGCAAAAATATTTTTTGATAAATATGTAAATATGTGTACTGTATTATAAAATGTTTTATTAAATATTAATACTTTTTTCTTTTTTTTCAGATTGAGATAGAAAATTTTCGAAAACTAGAACCATTTTTAAAGCAATTAAAAAAAAATTTAAATGAATAAATATTTTTTTCAATGGGTATGGTAAGTCAATAATATCATGGTCCCTTTTTTCCACTTCTCTACAATCACATTTTCAGTTTTTAATTGTAGTCTCTCAAGGACCTTGTAATGTGATAATTGATTTTTAGTGTTTTTTCAAAAAAAAAAAAAAAATTACGCGTACGGTAAAAAAAAAAAAAAAAAGTTTTTAAAAACATATATAAAAAAAAGATGAAAGATAAGGTTGGGTCTTAAAAGAGCCGTTGTGTTCATGCAGGGACAGAGGAAAGAAAGATTGGGAATATTAGACGGTACGACAAGTGTGCTGATCTATTTTATTGTTCACTAGGGAAATACTGGTCTCCCTATAAGTAATTAGATCATGACAACAGGCGCACCGTACTTCAACCCTCGCAAACCGAGGGTTAATTTCCAGAGGACTAGAAAAAGGAGATGCTCCCCCCACAGATGAAGGGCTCACCTGACCTGCAGAAGAAGGACTCGGCACTGCAGATGATGGTCCAGGCTGAGCTGCTGTGGATGTGCTTGGTTGATTTACTGAAGGGTTACCTCCAGTAAGTCGAGCATGTGTCCTTCTGTGTACATCCTTAAGGTGTCTCATCATGGTGTGATTCCCAAAGGAATACTTCCTGTCAGGATTCCCTCTTGAAAGTACACGCTTACACAGCTTACAAGTCACTAAGGGTGCATTTACCTTTTGCTGGCCTTCTGGAAAAGAAAAATACTCCCATACGTAAGAGGTCTTTTGTTTCCTCGCTCTCTGCCTCAAGGTAGTGCTGCTAGCCTCACTCTCAGAAGAGCTCTGCTGTTCTGCCATCGTAGCACAAAGACAACCTAGCTCCTTCTCCTAAGGGATCACAAGCAGAAATGAGGGGAGTGGTGTAGGAGAGTTCTAGAACTGAAAGTAGTTTCAACCAATCAAAAGTTGTGTTTCATGATCACATGACCTACCGTACGCTTACGGTACGCTTACGGTGCGCTTACGGTAAAAGTACGCATACGCGTAAAAAAGACACGCGCTCGCGCGCATGCGCAAAACTGGCACGCCCCTTCACTTCCGCGTAACGTGCGAGTGCAGCGTACGCGTTACGCGCTATGCGCGCGTGACGTGCGTCTACGCAAATTGCGTAAATGAACGCAAACAGCGTAGAAAACTAACGTAATTATGGCACGACGTGCGCTTACTGTACGCGCACGGTAAAAAAAAAAAAAAATGTATTGCTAATAAATTTTACCTGTTTATTTTAAAAAAATTGTAAAATAAAAACATATTGTAGAATTTTTAAAATTTAAACATAGTCTTTAAAAAAGGATAGACAATTAAAATAAAAATATGTAAAAAAAAAAGAAGAAAAAAAAAAAATTAGCATTTAAAAAACATTGCAAATTCACTGAAAAAACCATGGGTTTCACACACGTTATAGTTAGGAATTAGCATTTAAAAAACCTTAGAAATTCAATGAAAAAACCAAAGGTTTCACACATGTTATAGTTAGCTGGACATTTCACTCGTAAAAAACCATTGAAATTCCCCCGTTATAGTTAGTTCAGCTAACTATAACTCGCGCGCCCGCAATGCACTACTGATGACTTCACATATTACATCACTCATGACATGGTCAGTGACATCACTCATGACATCACTGATGACATCTCAAATGACATCACTGATGACATTATCCTTGTGACAGAGTGGTAGACCTCCTCTCACCCTAATATAACCTTTGATACACACATTTAAAAATAGAGACTGAAATTTTCAAAAAAATGGACATACCAATAACAGTTACAACAACCTATTCAGTAATTCTAAGATCCACATACACATCCACTCATCCACCAACAATCCTATACAGTCACTCATACATGTACTCACACATCATATGTACTCATACACCTAAACATCCTGTAACACAATGCCACTCATTCATAGAGTTACTCACACATAGTCACTCATGCTAATAAAGAATCAAACATCCATTTACCTGCATATACAGTTATACACACACCACCACACTTACTTTTACAGAAACTTACACATACATAGTCTTTTAAACAATCACTTATAGAAACACATACTTATTCATACAGGAAGTCTACCAATCTCTCACTCTCACATATACTCACTTATAAACACCAATACTCACATATACTAGATGAAAACATATGTAGTTACTCATAAAGACACTATTGAGACAGTCATTCACTCACTAACACACCCATACACACACTCATCCACCCATACGGTCCTGCACACATGCTGTCTTCAACACATACAAACAGTGAGTCACTCATTCATGCACCTATGCACTACGTAATAACCTCCACCGAACCATGAAGACACTCAGACACTCATACTGATACTCAAAAAACCAACTAATAACCTATATAGACACTCATGTAGCTACTCACCAACCCATGCAGCCACTTATATACAAAGTGAGAGACTGATACAGGTATTTACACATTTAAACATTACTCACTTAGCCATGTATTCATAAAGATACACTTAATCAGTCAGTAATACAATCAATTTTTCAAAAACAAATCATCAATTTAGACACTTATATACTCATTTATTCTTCCATCGACCTTGAGATATACATATATTAAACATATTTAATTTTCAGAAAAACACACATTCACTGGATGATGTCATCAGTGATGTCATTTGAGATGTCATCAGTGATGTCATGAGTGATGTCACTGACCATGTCATGAGTGATGTAATATGTGACGTCATCAGTAGTGCATTGCGGGCGTGCGAGTTGAACTAACTATAACGGGGGAATTTCAATGGTTTTTTACGAGTGAAATGTCCAGCTAACTATAACATGTGTGAAACCTTTGGTTTTTTCATTGAATTTCTAAGGTTTTTTAAATGCTAATTCCTAACTATAACGTGTGTGAAACCCATGGTTTTTTCAGTGAATATATATATATACATATATATATTTGTATACATATGTCACCAGGAAGCAGAGATGTGTGAAGAACGCAAAAAGGACACACCCTAACCCCAGCATCCCCTTAAGCCGAGGCAAGACCCAGCACTCCCTTACGAATCTAACTCATATAATTTTATTAATGCAATATTTCAAAATATCAGTCTTGGCAGACTCCCAAGTATCAAAAGGACAATTGAAATAAACGGTCAAAATAGAATACAAATAGCAAAGAATAGCAGAGAATAGAATAGAAATAGATTAGAATTGGTTAGGAATACCTCACTGACTGAATTAGCAGCATCCTTGCTAACTATGGCTGGGGGAAGTCCTTTCAACAGCCCAGGAAGGAGTTCAGTCAGAACCCAAGTTCCATCACCTTTCCACAGCAATACGTCTATTCTGTGGTGAACTTCCATCTGGCCCACGAACGCTCCCAGCTTCAATACCATTATTCAATGTGGGACAAAGCTTCTAGAAAACCCTGCCCCTTTCTCATTGGAAAAAAACGAGCTGCTGTCAAGGCCAAGACAGTAGCTCGCCAAGCCCCTGTATTTTGACTGTGAGACAGAGTTGTACATTCCACAGATAATATCCAGTTCACTCTGGTCGGTGAGGAGCAAAAAATAAGTGAGGAGCGAAAAACATGCCCTCCACACTTTGCAGCTACGTGCAAGCACAGAACATGGTGTTAATTATGAAAATGGAGTCAGTTATGCAAGCACTGCCATGCATACAGAAAAGCTTAAAGCAAGGTAGAGTTAGGAAGCAAGATGACATGAGGAATGTCAAAGCCAATAGTAAGCACTGTCATGCAGCAAGGTAAAGTCAGAAAGCAAGATGACATGAGGCCATGTCAAAGCCAATAGTAAGAACTCATAATATAATGTACTGTTCTACTCCATGACAGCTCCCAGTGAGCAGGCATATACAGGGCCGTCCTACATTAAGGCTAGGATAAAATAACACACTAAAGTCAGTTTAAGATGGTGGTAGTCGACGGTCATCATAGGGGGGAACAACATTTACAACGCAACTTTTACAACGCACTACACTTACAACACATTTTTTACAACGCAACATCCATTACAACGCATTCCATTACATCGCATGACACTACAACGCATTTTTAAAAACTACCTTTACAACGCATTCCATTACATCGCATACTACCTTTACAACGCATACCATTACAATGCATAATATTACACTACACTATCCAACACTTACCCTACTGTTGCACCCCCTGGAGTTAGAATAGTAATTTTTACCCCTATACTATCCAACACTTTCCCTGCTGTTGCACCCCCTGGAGTTAGAATAGTAATTTTTACCCCTATACTATCCAACACTTACCCTACTGTTGCACCCCCTGGAGTTAGAATAGTAATTTTTACCCCTATACTATCCAACACTTACCCTACTGTTGCACCCCCTGGAGTTAGAATAGTAATTTTTACCCCTATACTATACAACACTTTCCCTACTGTTGCACCCCCTGGAGTTAGAATAGTAATTTTTACCCCTATACTATCCAACACTTACCCTACTGTTGCACCCCCTGGAGTTAGAATAGTAATTTTTACCCCTATACTATCCAACACTTTCCCTACTGTTGCACCCCCTGGAGTTAGAATAGTAATTTTTACCCCTATACTATCCAACACTTACCCTACTGTTGCACCCCCTGGAGTTAGAAAAGTAATTTTTACCCCTATACTATCTAATACTTACCTTAAATGCAATTTAATATTATGCGTTGTAATGGTATGCGTTGTAAAGGTAGTATGCGATGTAATGGAATGCGTTGTAAAGGTACTTTTTAAAAATGCGTTGTAGTGTCATGCTATGTAATGGAATGCGTTGTAAAAAATGCGTTGTAAGTGCATGCGTTGTAAACGTGTGCGTTGTAACGACATACATCCTCATAGGGTGCTCAACCACAAGAGTGGCTCTTTCACCACATTCACTCACTCAGGATCGATGATTATATATTTTATTTAAGTGCAAAAGGCAGTAACCATGCCCAACGCATTTTGCTCACCGGAGAAGTCATGCACCGCCCCCGTTCTGAGTGAGACATTGAATGGTATAATATATATATATATATTACAATTGATTAAGTAGAACAAAATAAATTATAACTACTTTACAACAAAAGTATGAACTCAATGAACAACAGCAACACATTTTACATTTTTAACTATAATTTTAACTCTATATGTATTAAAATGTTTACTAACCCTTTACATTTGAATGTACATCTGTACTTAACACTGAGTAGCTCCATTTTAAGCTTGACAATTGTCTGAGTGGGTCTGTGACAGAATGCATCAGGATCTGAGTGGGTCTGTGGCTAGGTAAATCAGTGTCTAAATGGGATTGTAAATGGATGCAGCAGCATCTGACTGAGTCAATGACTGACCATGTCAGTAACTTAATGGTGTGTAAATAGATACATCAATGCGTCAGTGGGAATATGTGCGGGTGCATCTGTGTCCAAGTACCTTTGCGAGTGGGTGAACCATTGTCTAAATGGGTGTTTTCAGTGGGTGATTCAGTGTCTCACTGGCTCTGTGACTAGGTGCATCACTGTCTGACTAGAGCTCCGAGTAGATGCATCAGTGTCTATGTAGGTCATTGAGCGACCATTTCAGTGTCTGAATGGGTATGTTAGAGGTTGTATCAGTGTGGGTCTGTGACTGGGTGTGTCACTATGTAAGTGAATCTGTGACTGCGTCTCTCTGTGTCACTCAGTAGCTGTGTATTTTAGGGTCTAAGAGAGTGCATCAGTGTGTGTCTGAGTCTGTGAGTGGGTGCATCAGTGTATGAGTGGATCTGTGAGTTGGTGCATAAATATCTAAGTGGTTTTGTCAGTGGCTGTGTCATAGTTGAAGTGGGTGTGTCAGTGTTTAAGTGGGTGTGGAAGTGGGTGCGTTAGTATCTAAGGGGGTCTCAGACTGGCTACATCAGTAACTCAGTTGGTCTGTGAAAGGAGGGCTCATTGTTTGTGTGAATCGTGAGTAGGTGCATATATGTGTGAGTGAGTTTGTCAGTAAGTGTTTTAGTGTCTGAGTGGATTGGTGAATGGGTGTGTCAGTGTCTGCGTGGGTTAGTGAGTGGATATGTCAATGACTCAGTAGGTCTCTAAGTGCCTGGCAATGGGTGCATCAATGTCTAATTAGATGTGTAAGTGGGTGTATGAGTGTCTCATTAGCTCTGTGAATGGGTACATACATCCATGAATGTATCAGTGACTTCATATTTAATTGTTTGTATAACTCTCTGACTCAATACATTATTGAGAACATTATTGTTTCAATATTTTTTATTTTTCATAGATCTGTAAATTCATTACGACGTTACACATTGGGTCACTCGGAGTGCTGCGATAAAGTCACAAATCCAACTTCTTGGGGAAAACATATATATTGTTATTTTTGAGGGAGGCGGACTGCATGCCCTCCTCTTCTCTGGGCCAATGTTGGCCCGCGGGGGGGGCTGCATCCCCGGGGCCCAGCCTATAGTGTGGGTGTCCAGGGCACCCACATTTACCAATGAGGAAGACCGCAGGGGGAGCCTGAAGGGGACTGCAGTCTCAGCCTGCTCCCCACCTCCTGCGAGAGCCAGCATTGCTTTTCACACACAGGGAGCTACTGACATGCCGCTACCTGTGTCCAAAAAGCAAAGTGCCCGGTGCTGAGGGGGGCCCAAGTTGGCCCCCATCATAATTTTCATAGTGACCCTGGGACTTCACGTACCTGGGGACCTAATTAAACAGAGCAGGAGCTAGCACTTTGTTTTTTCTTTTCATTTTCAGTGAGAGTCATGAATCCAATGCAATGCCTGCTGAATCTTTTTTAAACATTTTTTTTGCCCTGAGGGATCCCTAGTAGAAACACCCCGTCCCCTCCCTAGAGGCCCAGGGGTCAGGGTGTTTCTACCCTGCCCCCTTTTCTTTAATCTTATATTTTTTCTTGAGACCTGGGTCAACTGAGCCACAAGATGGCTGCCAACACTTCCAGGTTTGAAATATTGGCAGTCAATCAGATCTCAGGCATATCTGAGAAATCTTTACATTTCTTCATGACTACTGAATTGATTTATACCATTTAACAAAAAAGTTGCTTTCTGCACCAAGAGCTACCTTTCTGCAAATTTTGGTGATGTTGGTCCAGAAAGTATGCTTTTTTTGTGATTTGGGGTAAATACGTTCAGTAGTTTTAGAAATATTAAGGTCAATAAATACAGATATATGGGGACATCGATCCCTTCAGTGAAGTAATGAATCCACAGCCCGGTGCTGGAATTTGATTGGCTACCAACACTTCAACCAGGTAGTGTTGGCAGCCATCTTGTGATTCTGCTCCAATGTATAAAATAAAGAAAAGGGTGCAGGTTAGGAATATCCTGACCTCCCAGATATGGTGGGGGTCCCACAGGGATGTAACTGGGGGTTTAAAGCTTTTTTTTAAATTTAATTTTGCCAAAAAGTTGCATCTTTTTCCGGAAGCTCTGTGTGGCTTCATGGAAGCATGCAGAGTTTTTATAATAAAGAAGGGCAGTTTCATGTGGCCTTCCTCCTAGGCTTATGAAAAGCTCGGGGACACAAGCCACCCTAGGGCAAACAAAGAGAACAATGTGGGTGGCTAGCACATCACCTCTATAGTTCTGGGTACAGCCATCTGCCTGGGGCTTTATGAAATTTCATGTGGGTGACTGCACAGACCCCCCATAGTCCCAGGGACCGCCACCTCCCCAGGGCTTTCTTAAAATTGGATCCGGGGGGCTGGGTAGACTGCCACCTCCCTGGGGGTTTGGAGCACTGAATGTGGGGTGTCACACAGCCCCAGGTACCATCACATCCCTGGGGCAAAATCAAAGAAAGGAGGAGGGCTGCGGGGTGCCCCTCATGGAGGCAAAAAAAGCCCTGGGGACCACCACCCCCCAGGGCCAACTCCTGCTATGCTCTGGGGTACCCACATAGCAGTTTGTTCTGACTTGGCAGGAGCTTTGACAGCTCCATCCAAACCAGAAAAAACACTGCTGTCAGCAAGAAGGATCTATGTTCCTGCTTGCTGAGAGGTGAGGTGTCCTCTGTTTCCCTGCCCAAAGACATGCAGGCAGGGAAACAAAGGACAATTGTTTTGACACACAGGGAGCTGCATGTTTAGCAGTTGCCTGTGTGTCAAAGTAGTGCTGGCTTCAGTAGGAGGCAGGGACCCGGCAGGGACCACTGGGGCATTTATGCTCCCAGTGCAGTACCCCATGGCAAAATTAACCTGAGGCTCCCTTTTGTAAATATATATTTTTTTAAAGGCTTGGCCCTGAGGAATGGGATCCCTGGAGCTGAAAAAGAGAGGTTCCAGCAAGTTGCCGGAGACCCCCTTTTCTCCACCACTCTGAAAATGCACCTCCTTGCACACTAATGGTTGGGGATGAAGTCCCCTTGGCTGCTGAGTGTCACTAAGGGCCAAGAACCCCTCCTGTCACCTCCTGTAAGTTCCACACAGTGCAATTGCTGAGAGCTGTTTGGACGTCCTGCCCTCTTTCTCCACCGCTCTGCTAATGCAACTCCTTGCACACTACTTAATGGGGGATGAAGTCCTTTTGGATGCTGAGGATCCTTGGGGGCCAAAAAGCCCTCCTGTTACCTCCAGTCAATCCGGCACAGCACAATTCCTGACAACTGGTCCGAGACACCACTCCCTTTCTCCACCACTCTGCAAACATGATTACTAGTTCAAAAAACATAGAAATTCACTAAAAAAAACAAAGGTTACAAGAATGTTATATTTAGGGAATAGAATTTCAAAAACCTTAGAACACTTAAAAGATCAAATGTTACAGGGACGTTATGGTTTGGATATAGAATTTAAAAAACCTTAAAAATTCCCTGAGGAAACTAAAGATCACAGGGACGTTATAATTAGGCTCAGATTTCACTCATACAAAATCATAGAAATTCAGCAGTTATAGTTACCTGAGATAACTTTAACTTACACCCCGCATTGTACTTCTTATGACCTCACAAATTACATCACTTGTGACATGGTCAGTAACATCACTAATGACATCACAAATGATATCACAGATTACATTTCTGATGACATCATGCAGTGACTGGAAGATTTTTGTTGGGTGTTTATGGGTGTTAAATATATATTAACCTACTACAAAAGTTAAATACAAAGCGCTGCAATGAAATGGGCAAATGGAATTCACTCCTTTTATAATCCATAAAACAAGAAATTATGTGAAAATCTGAGTGCTACAATACGGAATTGGGAAACTCTCATTGGAAGCAGAAGGACTGGAGGAATAGAGGCACTAAAAGTGTCACACAAAAGTAGAAGAATGTGAGCCCAGGAGTTTGTACTAGTGCACTGTGTAAGTTTGTAAAGAGAGCACAGCAACCCACCAACACTCCCACCAAATTTTCACTCACACTCAAGCTGTTGTGCATCTGACCCTACCCAAACCAAATTTTGATACTGCAGTTAGTCCGGGCACCAGCAGTGACAAAACATTTGCAATAGCTCATGTTTGCTATACTACAACCAATCCCACAGTGAGCCTCACATCTAAAATCCTAAATGTGGGAACCCTTCTCAATTTCTGCAGTGTCTTTGTGCCCACTCAGCAGTGTGGCCAGGGAAATTAGCACACCCTACTCCAAACCAGTTCTGGGCACAGCTTTAACCCACTGGGTTGGTTGTCTGCTTAACTGGGAGGACAAATGATGAGGCCTGTCCAGGTGTCCTCTGAAGTTTGCTTGTTACAAGGGAGGCCTCTATGAAGTAAATTAAGTTTGTGGGCACAGCCCAGTTGTGCATCCAGCAAGAGGAACAAAAACACCTCCCCACAGCCAGGCCTTTGTCTCTGCACCTCATTCAGAGAAGTCACCAGCTGAGTGACAGTTGTAAGGCTCATGTATACTAGCCTTTGGGAGTTTCAGAAAAGAGAAATGTACCTTTCTAAAAGTTAGTTTTCCTAATTAATTTATGCAACTATGACTTTGCTACTGGACTGGGTTTATTACAGTTTTTAAAATGAGTTATGAAATCATATTTAATATTGCTTTAAAGTGTTTTTCCATGGGCCAATCAGAGTCTCTACATTGAAAATTGCTTCTGGGTGCTAGTAACTGTAAGGATATGTTAACATTACATTTATACCTGTTCTACTGTTAAATACCCTAAAGGCTGCTGAGACTTTAAAATGTGTGGTTATTTATGATCCTATCAGTTTCCTTCATCTCTTAACTTTAGAGCATGGACTCATCTGGCTGTATGATGATGTATTCTACACATTTTTAAAACAATATGTTAAATTAACGTGGCACCAAAGTAAATATGGTGATAATATGATAATACACATTAATACACATATATAAATAATAACAACAACCATAACAATAACAATACTACTACTACCACTACTACTACTACTAATAATAATATTAATATTAATAATACATATTTCAAATTGTAATTCATTTTAGGGTATGCCCATTCCATCATTGTACCTGTACCCATATACACTCTATGCCAAGGGCGAACATTAGGCCTGGGCATAACTAGAATTATGCTGGACTAATTGGAATAATTTTACTCATTACACTTGAATTGATAATTTACTGAAATTACACGATTACTCCAGCTCGAGTAATTAAGAGTAATTTGTGTCAATAGTACTACTACAGGAGCGCAGGATCAATGACGAAGCGGTGTGGCGCAGCGGCTAGGGTGGCTGACTCCAGACCACGGGGTTCACGGTTTGCACCATGTGACTCTGGGCAATAGCTTGCTTAATCTTCCCGACGGCCCCCAGCGCCGGGACACCTCTCCGGAGGTAGCTGTGCGCTTTACAAATGCTGGTATTTCATTTCATCTAAAAGAGAGCAAAGCATGTACTGGCTTTGGCTGTTCCATTTAGTGTTATTTTCATAGCGTTAAATGCATCCTCAGGCCCAGTTTGGACACAAGGGTGTATTTTGTTCCAAGAAAATAGTTCTGAGTTCTGGATTACGCTTCTCAGGTAATTACGCAATTGCGAGTTATTACGCTATGGAGAATGAGGTCAGTTACGCCCAGCTCTAGTGAAAATCGATATAGGCGAATTATAAACTTTCTAGTATGTTTTCTAAAGTAATTCTACTGAGGATAATATAACATATCATGTCAGGTATAGCCCATATCAGTAGAGGATTGATCTGCCACTAATTTACTGTTCCTTCTACTGAACATTTGTAGAACGCTTTACTCTATGCAGCAAACTCTCAACAGATATATTTAAAACCTATACTAAATTAAATACATGACGCTACTGTTAAAAGTAATGGCCAGGGGTTCAGTGTTATTATGGAAAGAGACACATATGGCATTGGAGGTGTATGCAAAGAGCCCTTACCTTCCAGGGCTTGAGATCCTGATGGAAGCTCCCAGCAGCACGAGCTCTTCCTTCCTTGGAGGGTGATTCAAGCATCTCATGTAAAGCGTGTGCAAGAGCATAGACAGCTGTGTAAACACTGAATGTATATCTAAAGTTCACAACATCATAGTCGGGCAAATGAACACTTTGCAAAGTTTCATTTCCTGAACACAAAGGGTAATTAAGCCTGCTATTATTGCCTCTTCCAGCTGACACACATGTAAATAAATCTTCCCATAGGGCGTCCACCACAGAATACTCTGGAAATATGGCAGGACTGACACCATGGAGAAAATCTTTAAATCCAATGATTTCCCCTTTCTTGATTGAAAGTTTTATGATTTTATTAAATGTTTTCCAGGCATTTGATACTTTAAATATTTCCTCAATATGGGCTTCCCCTGACACAATCCAAATCGGATGTACTTTGAGAAAATGAACAGCCCGGTAAAAGAATACAATTTCTGTGCCGGTGCCATAGAGAATGATGACCTGAGCGGTACAATTATTGATAGCTTTTGCAATGCTGAGCAGTCTTCTGATATTCAGGTCTGAAATTGTAAAAGGAACCATATAAAAAAACTCAACACATCCTCCACTCTCGGTGATCAGCCTCATCAGTTGTCGCAAAACTCTCTCACCGCTGTCATTCTCTGGAACAAGAATCCCAACCCAGCTCCAGGAAAACTGTTTTAACAACTGAGAAATACCTTCCAGTGGGAAGAATTCATTGGGAACTGTCCGGTAAAAGGATGGGAATCTCAATTTGTTACTAAAAATGGGATCCATAGCTCCAAAACTAATCTGTGAATGAGAACAAAAGATTCAGACAACAAGCGAAAACTCTTATATGGGCTAAGAGAGACAGGTGAAATTTTAACAGAAAATTGGGTAATTAAGAGAGGAAACATATACCAAAATATTACTGATTTGCATGAAGATAAGATAATGGAAGAGCAAACATGATTTTTAAATATTTAACATTCAACACAAAACTGATTCTAATTAAAACATTTTCTGCCAAGGTATTTTAGGTAAAATACCTGTTTCACCTCTGCTAATTTGCAAAGAGGTGTATAAACAGTTGCATTGGCAATCCTGTTTTAGGAAAAAAATGGCATTTAATTGATGTGAGGAAATATGAATTTTTATGATCAATTGTGTCCCCTATCTAGACCCCAACGGCTCCATGTACATGCTACAAGTACATGTATGTTCCCTCCACTTCAAGCTATGAAGACGCAAATACAATTGTGTCCAACGTTAATATGTCCTCTTTCAGATCTGCCATGAATGGGTCAGATATTCCGTTCCTAAGTATGCCTTGCCACCATCTTTATATGGTATACTTTTCACGTTTTCCAGCTCTGGCAAGGAAGGCCCTGAATTCTGCCATCGAGCTTTTCCTGCTTCTGCCTCTGAAATGCTCCAGCCTGGACCTACATCTGTATCAATGACCTTTGTCTTACTCCCTGCGCGGCTAACGGTGCCTAGCCCGGCCTGTTGCCTGCCAAAACTGTATTCAGCCTTCAAGTTATCTGCTCCGCTCCTCGAGAAATGCATTCCTGTCTAGTAGCTTAGGTAAACATCCCTCCAGCTGCAGAGCAAAGGGCCCGGCCTTACTGTCTCCGTGCAAGTAATTCATGACTTTCGTTACCATGGTAGGCCCATGCCCCCTCGCATCTCATGTAGACACTTAGACGCTTGTACACGCACTAGCAGTCAGTATAGAATAGGCTCTGTCCAAAAGACCTTTCCTTCCAGATAATATAGTTCCTTAAACACAAGATATTAGATACGATTTGGGACTAGGTTGTCCTGACATCCCAGACTTCTGTCTCCTCATGTAGGGCTAAATGTCAAGTTCCCTTCACCCTCTAGTTACACGTCAATCACACGTCATGCGGCTACGCGCGCATCTCTGCCATGTATTTCTGCTGACTTTGCAGGATTCTTTTATGGATCCACCCACTTGTGTCATCATCATAATGACGTTTCTAGTATACGCCTTTATGCACGCCTATTGTAACGCCTTTTTCATTACGTATGTGTATTCTTATCTCTCTTCTCAGCTGTAACGCCTTCTGCATATGTCTTTACTGTAATGCATTTTCATATAAATATGATAACCTGTCAATAATGTATTGCTGATCCCTTCCTGAACCTTCGTGGTGACGGAACTCGATTGCCTGGTTCGAACCATCATTCCTTTGTAAGGAATAAATTCCCTTTTATAACCTCAAATACCACGGATTCTGCCTCTTATTTTTACTGAGTTATTCTTCTTGAATTTTACCGCATAAATTAAGTCTAGGTAATTTAAATTTACCACATAATTGGCGCCCGAACAGGGACACCTCTCACACCCCACGCGCCGGAGGTGCGTTGCAGACCCAGTCTCCTGCCACAGCCGGACGGACAATTACGCGTACCCGCAGGATTTCCTGTATCTCCCTCAGGCCAACGGGGGCGACTGAGGCTGCGATCAACACCCAGACGAGGCGGTGAGGAGTGCGGAGAATCCCGACCAGAGCCTAGCTGAGAGAGCAAGATCCGAGGTATACAGAGGCCCACCAGATTCCGAAGTTTCCGAAGTATCTAAGTCATGAGTCGAGTCCAGTCCAGTTTGGTCTAGTCCAGTCCAGACTTCCGAGGCCTTCCGTTCCGTGCTTCCCGGTGAGTACCGTTGCTGGGGACGCATCTAGACGTGCACATTAGTTTGTGCCGGTCAAGACGGGTTTGGGTACACAGACCCGGTCTGCACTGTTTTAGCAGTGTATCTGTACTGTTTAGCAGTACATACAGTATATTTAGTATTATGCAGTTAACTAGTTTTATTCTAATTATTATTGTTCGTTTCTAAAAAGTTTGTGATATGTTTTAAATGTCGTGGTATGAGTGATTGTTCGATCTTCATTATTGTGTTTATTGTATAAATTGTGTTCGAGTCCGAGTAAGAATTAAGTAGCAAGGTTCAAGATGCCGTTATTTTCAAAATTAAGACAGATAAAAACTCGAAAAGGGATACTCGAGGAAGCTGTTCCTATTCCACCTCGGGACACTCCAGGGTACTTTATGTACCATAAACATGGCCTAGATGCCGTATTATATCTGGATCTATGGGTGGACTACACCAAGGATTTAGCAGAGAGTCAGAGATGGCCCGCTACTGGAACATGGGATGCAGATTGCATCATGAGAGTAGAAGAAGTATTATGGAAAAAGAAAGCCAGACAGTCACAGAAAGATGCCATTGAACTATGGCGTAAAGAATCGCATAGACGCACAGAGAAAGCGCTCAGAAAGGAAGAGAAAAGTAGGGAAGATTCAGAAAGAGCCCGAGAAAACATATTAATTGACGAAGGTATCCGAGTAAAAACAGAACAAGTAGACAGACAACGAAACACTCTTATGAATGGTATGTATCCTCTTCTGGCCGAGGGTTTGCCTAAGGCCACCCTGGAGGTATCAAAAGATCTGCCACCTCCATTACTCCCGATTAAAGTACATCCCAAGACCGCAAAGGACATTTTCCTTTCTTCCTATTTAGATGATGCAGCCCCCGAATATGCTAATGGTGCGCAGCCACGCACACCACCTGTTAACGACGCTCAATCCCAAGATCAGCTGCACCCACCTCCGCAGCAACAAACCCCTCCTCACGTTCTAAACATTCCATCTGTTTCTACAGTCCTTCCTGCACCCACACTCTCTACCCTACACCCAACAAATCCTTTTGGACTTGGCACCTCAGGAGGTGCGACAGGAGGTTTTTCCACGCCACCGCCAGCAACTAGATTGACTTATAGGGATTTAGCACACCAACATACACCCCAAAGAGCTAATGACAATATATTAAATGAGCCTCTTACAGATTGTAGATATGATCCAGTGCCAGGTAAACACGACAGAATGTTGCTATCTTCAGTACGTTTACGACGAGTTGCAAACTATTTAATGACATTACCAGGAATGGTTGAACATCTAGACAAAATATATCGCTTTGTCCAAACAGGGCAAGGTCCTGAAAGTATTGGCGAGGCCATGGAATACCAGAAAGTAGACATGCAAAAATTATTGTTACGCTTTTTCATAAACTGCTTGATCAGAAACAGAGATAGGCCTGAGGTAGATCCGGAGGAAATGCAAGTACTTACCAGATGGGGTCAGAATATAGCAGACGGAAAACATGATAAACAGAAGTATATAGAAGTCATGTGCCGAAAGATCAGAAAAGAAGTAGAACGAATACATGAAAGAAGATTAGAAGCAGATAAAACTGAATCAGAGGAAGAGGAGGAGGAACAGTCAGAAATGAACACAGGACAATTAGAATTACCAGCTAGACAAACGATAGCTTATGTAGGAAAAGGAAGATCTTTCAATAATCCAATGCGTCCGATACGTCCAGAATGTAACAGAATTTTTCAAACAGTTATCTCAAATCCAAGGACCCCTGAACACTTATTCCAGGCTACTGATAAATTACTTCGAGAACGAAGGGGGTACCATGTGCTCGATTCTATGGATGAACAAGAATTAGCCAGGTCAGCAGTACAATGGGCTGACAGCTCTGAAAAATACAGTGATGATGCGCTAGCACACACATTTCTGAATCTCACACCAGATGAGCAGCGTTTAGCCTGTATATACATGATACAACATCTCGTTATATTATATAAAGGCCAACACTCCGATCCTGGTCCCCTACCTGATATACTGATAGAACTACTCCTGAACAAATGGAGAGGTCTAGGTACCGATCTAATTAAAGTAATTCTAGAATACCGACATAGATATAGTGCTTTTTTGTGTCCAGAACATGATCCAGCTCCTTCCATGGAGAGAAAAACGTATTACATAGACAGACAGAATCCCTTACGCGAAGTACACCCAGTTAGAAATGATGATAATACTTTTATACGCGTGTTTGTGTACACGCCCATAACTAAAATAGAACTATTGGAAATGAAAAAATTAGTGCCCAGCCATGACAAAGATCCAGCAGGTTTTCACCGTGAACTAAAGGACATGTTACTCATGGGTGATTATACCTATCCTGACATTATGAAAATATTGAAAGTATTATTGCCTGCCGGTATTTATGAGAAACTCAAAGAAAAAGAGTGGGAAGTGGGAGACCAAAAGATTGACTGGACAGTATTAGAAAACGAATAAAATGCCCGAACTGCAGGCGTAGGGCTTGGGGACAAAACTAAAGCATTACCAGGATTATTAGTACAAGTATTGCCACGTTTATTAACTACGAAAAAGGAAGACTGGGGAGCAATCTCAGCTTGTAAACAGAAACCCGATGAAGACACTAGTGATTTTTATTCCCGATTTGAAAAATGTTTTGGTATTAATAGCGGCCTGAAAGCAAGTAGCGAGTCATATCCACATCTTTTTGTAACAAAACTAGTCGAGAATTCCCTGCCACAGGTTAAAAATAGAGTATTGAAAGTTGAGAGCACTTGGCAAGCTAACACTCCTTCACAGATGTTACAAATGTTACAGTATCACCAGAATAGAATTAGAGAAGAACAAGAACACGAACAAAGACGTATGAAAGACACGAAAATGAAAATGCTCGTCGCTCAGTCAGTTCCAGCTGACGGTCATAAAAAGGGTGCGACACAGTCCAGTAATTCAGCGGTTCCCGTTAAAGGGACATGCAACTATTGTAAACAGCCAGGTCATTATATAAACGACTGTGCAGTTCTGAAACATAATATCTCTACGGGTAAAACAAAAGAGAGACCACGTCCGCCTAGACAGGATCAGATCCAACAACAAGCACCTCAACATGTACAGCCTATGCCGGTTCCACAACAGACCGTAGTGGTACCACAACCACAGCCACAGCCTATTGCCGCAACACAAAACACGACGCAACAGATGTACCAGTATGCACAAAATGACTATCCAGATTATCAACGCTACACATGAAATAGCCTAGAGAGGGAAGTTGGCTTACCCCTTATTGAGGTTCCTGTAGATCAAGAGGGTCCTTATGTACAGAGTCAAGTATTAGGGAAAGACAGAAAGTTTCTACTTGATACAGGGGCAAGCAGAACAACTATAAGTCACGACGAAGTCCCAGGGGCACCCCTCTCAGGCTCACAAAATATTTCCCTTGGTTTTTCAGGAAAGCCTACTATCAACGAAGTATCGCAACTGCTTGCATTTACAGTTGGTCCATTGACACGGACTACAGATCTATTGCTTACAAAATCATGCCCAGAAAACTTGTTAGGTATTAAAACATTGAAAGCTCTAGGAGCTATAATTTGTTGTTCTCCGGACGGAGTACGACTATTCTTGCGTGACTTTAAAGGTCACTACGTGTCAAGAGACATGGATCACCGGTTACAGAATCTACCTGCACATTTATGGGCTCAAGGCCCCACTGATGTAGGTTGTATGCACATTACACCATATCGAGTCACACTCAAAGCAGGAGTGGTATTACCACGAATGCGACAATACAAGTTACCTCCAGATGCTGTAGTGGCTTTACTGCAAATCATTGACGAGCTCATTGCACAAGGAGTGGTTGTAGAAACCGACTCCAATGTATGTAATTCCCCGATCATTCCGATTCTTAAACGAACTGATCCAAAAGCACCCCCAGTATATCGATTAGTTATTGATCTGCGCGAATTGAATAAATGCATTGTACCACAATATCCCGTGGTCCCAGATATCTCTTCATTACTGACAGCTATTGATTCAGAGGCAACGTTCTTTACTGTAATTGACCTCAAGAACGCCTTCTTTAGCGTCCCAATCGATCTGGAGAGCCAATATTTGTTCGGATTTAGTTTAAATGGACGAAGTTTTAAATTCGCACGCGCACCTCAAGGATTTACAGAAAGTCCTAGCATCTACAGCCAAGCACTGAAAAGACAACTTGACAGTATCCACATGCCAGTTAACACTGCACTGCTTCAGTATGTCGATGATCTGCTGATCACCGCCCGAAGCGAAACCGAATGTGAAAAAGCATCACTGACGGTTTTACATTTTCTGGCCGACAAGGGGCACAAGGTGTCCCCTTCGAAGCTGCAATTCTGTGCCCAGCAAGTTGTGTACCTAGGGCACTTGCTGTCCAAGGGGGGGAGACAGCTCACACCTTACCGCATTCAGTTAATTGTAAACATGCCACCACCCAGGACCCAAAAGGAGGTACGGGCCTTCATAGGCCTCACTTCATACTGTAGGCAGTGGATCCCCCAATATGCATTTTTAGCAAAACCACTCATTCAGTTGACAACCCAGGAGGCACCGACATCGACTGTCCTCCCTTGGACTCCAGAACATACACAAGCATTTGAAGACTTAAAGAAAGCTTTATGCCAAGCACCTGTTTTAGCGACACTGTGTTACAGTAAGCCTTTTACACTCTTTGTTACAGAACGTGTCGTACTTTAATATTCGGGACCGCGTAGGGGACAGGGCCCTACCCCTGTCTATCTTGGCATTAGCGAACCGCAAATGGTAAATGCGGCATGTACGAGTGCTTTATATATCGTTCTAGCTATGAATGCACTGTGTATACGTTATTCTGCTTCACTACGCGGGTTCCATTTTGGAAGCAGTGGCCATCTTGTCATTGCCCTCACATAGGCTATAATGGAGTAAATACGGGCCTCGCAGTACATGGGCTTTCCCTCTGACTTCTCTGTGACCTGGGCAGCTGGCTCTGCTGCCCCAGGTCAAACCGGTCTCACGAGCTCCCCTTCCTCTGTCCACCTGTGATTAGCATCAGGGTTTGACCCGTCATAAAACCCTTTCATTCTACACAATCCCCCGGCTAATCTCTTCCACACCTGCTTGTTCCTGCTTTATGACTTGTTTCCCAAAACAGGAGATGCTCATGTTTATTGGGGGGTCTATTGACATACGATGTGGGATCTGAACCTTACTGTGTAAATCATTGTGGGCTGGCCGAACTGGAATGTGGGATGGTCATCATGACTCTGCCTTTTCTTTGTAATGTACACTTGTATATTGCCGTATCATAAAACCTAGGAATGTATGCTTGAGGCAAGGAAAAGCGTATTTAAGATGAAGTCCGTTCCTATGATTTTCAGCAGTCTCCTGAGAACATACACACTGTTGTACTTCTAGGATACCTGTAATTGGTCTGCAGCCAATAAACGATTCTTTGACTTCACCCAGAAGACTCTGTGTTTCTGTAGGTCCGGAACAGGGTGAACCCAGAAGTCATAGGGTGTGTGCCCCTGCACCGCTGGGTCTAAAATACCCAGTACTTCAGTTTGGCGCCCAACGTGGGGCGATTTCAGCGGTACCAGTCCAAGCCAGAGGTTCGTGAGGAGCTTCGTGTGGAAATTCCGGAGGAAGGCCGCCACTTCATCGACCCCTGCATGTCGACGTGGTCCGAAAGTCTTTTCTGCGAGGTTCTCCGCGTCCCGACGGCTACGAAGGACTGCTGCCCTGATTAATCGACCTGTTTTGGACCCTTGACGAGTTTTGAGAGAGCGAAACAATCGAGAGAGTCTTCTGGTGACGCCATCGATCAGCAATATTCAGTTAAGTATAAGTGGAGCGTCTCCCATTTTTTTTTGGTATCCTTCGGGATCGTTTGATTTGGTAATTTGGTACTTTGGAGTTTGCAAACGCCAAAACCAGAGGACTTGTGTATTCACGAGAATATCGTAATCGATAATCCTTTGACGTTTGGATCTAGATTAGTGAGCAAAGATGCCTGGTTCTGGACTATTTGGTAGATTATTCTGTTTGGGTTGTGGAAAAGATTTCCAGCTAGAGGAATCATGTCCGGTTCCTCCGGTTGGAACTCCAACTTATGAGCTCTATGTAAAACATGGCGTAGGCCCCATTGCATATAACGAAGTATGGATCCACTACACCAGGAAAGATGGTGTTTTAAAATGGCCCCAAAATGGTAGTTTTGATACCGATATTTTAGATAATTTGGAAATTAAATTGTTTAAGAAGAAAGCCCGGCCGGCGATGTTTGACTCTTTCCGCTTATGGCGAAAGGAAGCCAAACAAAAGGAAATTAAGCTAGCGAAAAAGAATAAGAGAGAGAGAGGTATGTCAGTAATGCAAGCAGCTGTACAATTTAAAGACAATGAGGAGGAACAGATGAGCGAGCAATTGCACAGGCAGCGTAAGTTAGGGATTGACAAATGTTACCCAGCTTTGCCACATTCTAAGCAGAATGAGTCCGAAGAAAAGGAGAAAGATCCCCTGATGTCACATCTGTTGAGTTCGCCACCCCCGTATGCTCAAACTGCCACGGCGCCTCCCCAGCTTGTAAATATGCCGCCTCCAGTGCATATACTGCAAGCCTTGCCGCAACCGCCAGTTGCTTTGCAGCCGGTTCCTATCCCTGTAGCGCAGCCCTCTCAAGGGCCGCCAGTTGTGCTTCCAATTGCCCCCGCACTTCCTGCGACTTTGCCTAATTCAGCAACTGCCTCTCCTCACACTCTTCCTTCCACCACTCCAGTACCTGTCTCTACATCCTCTTTTCTTCCCTCTGTTTTTCCCCCTGTTCTCGCCTCAGCTTCTCCTTCGGCGCGACAGCGCTTAGCTAATTTGGTTACTACGTTAATGTCTCCTCTCTTTGAGTCATCTGGTGCGACTCCTGGTTTACAGCGTAAGCAGTTGCGCAGCCAATTGCCTAACCCCGATGAGAAAAAGGTAATAGATAACATGGCGCGTAGATGGATCGTTTTTCCTTCACTGTATAATGTGGAATCAGTTGTCAACGTTTTCCATCAATGGGATGCCCCGAAACAGAGATATGTGTTCGAGAAAATGTGCGAAATTCTCTGTGAAGAGTTGGAGGATAGTGGTAAAAATCCGAACCCGCAGGAGTTGTGTAGAGTGAGGTTCGATTTTGGAACTGGTATAATTGTGGACCGCGAAGTAGATAAAGCAGTTGCGGTTGTATTGTCCTTCAGGAATGATGATTGCCAAGAATCATTGTTTGAACAAGATGTCCTTGTGGGGAAAAAGGCAAAAGCGCGACAATACCCGATGAGAGAAGTTCCCCCGGTATGGAAGGAAGCGGTTGCAGCTGCCGGTGGTAACCCCGCTGTGGCAGCGCAATTCCAGCGTGTTTGGGTGCATGTTCCATGGAAGCGCTCTGAGGTGTTAGCGCTTAAGCAGTCCTTGCCTGATCCCCGTAAAAACCCAGCAGGTTATTATAAAGAGTTGTCACAGACGGCAGGGTCATGCATTATGAATTTGGCCGACATAGACATGTTGTTTGGTAATGTTGTTCCACAGCCTCTATGGGGATCAATTCGTAATGTAGATCACAATGCAGAACTAGGGGATACATGGGCTAACATTGTTGCTGCTGATGCTAGACAAACTGGTGGTGCGAAACCAGAACCTTTAGTAGCTGAATTGCCTGGTAGAATCATCACGTATATGAAGACAATAATGCCTGCGATGCGCGTAAATTGGGACAAGTTATCTGCATGCAAGCAGAAGAAAGATGAGACAGTGTCAGACTTCTTTACTAGGTTTGAAGAAACGTTTATTGATCACAGTGGGCAAGATATGAGTACTGAGGGTGGCCAACTGTTATTTGTGGATAAGTTTGTGCAGAATTTACTTCCTGACCTGTGTAAAAAGTTAAAAGATTCAGAAAGTTCTTGGGCTGTTTCTTCTTCAGCGCAAATACTGGCTACTGCACAGTATTATGAAAACAGAGGTAAAGACGAGAAAGATAGAACAGAAAAGAAAACGAAGGAACTAAAGACAAAGGTCCTTTTACAGCAGGCCTATCCGCCACGTGGAGGTCAGAATAATTATAGGCAACCCCAAGGTGTCTATCACCAACCCCAACAGTTTCAGAACAATCAGCAAATGAATGGGTATTACCAACCACGTGTCCCTATAGGTCCCAACCAATGTTCATACTGTAAAGAGGAAGGTCATTTTAAATATAGTTGCCCTAAATTAATGCAGCGGAACGGTAATATGTATGGCGCAAGAGGTAGGGGTGGTCAGCAAGCTCCTAGAGGCAGAGGGCGTGGAAGTGTTCCCCAGAACGCGCGTCCTCTGCCGCCTCAAAACACCATCAATAGCTTTGATCAGCAAGCTAACGCGATTAGTAATACGGCCCAGTATTATAATAATGATTATTATGCAGAGGACGGTGATGCAGAGAATAATGATTACTAGGACAGCCGTAGACAGAGAGAGGGAGTTGTTTCAGTGCCAGTGGTACAGAGTGGACCGTATGTTGAGGTGACTACAGCAAATGTAACGGAGCCTTTTCTGCTAGACACTGGTGCTGCAAAGAGTTCAATCATGCATTCAAAACTCCCTGGCGCACCTTTGTCTGGCGATATAAATGTTTCAGTAGGTTTTTCTGGTGCCCCAGTTAGGAACCCGATTTCTAGTCCCATGTCACTTTCTGTTGGACCTTGCGAGCTGAAAGCACCCCTGATTCTGACAACAGGTTGTGGTGAGAATTTGCTGGGATTAGATTTGTTGAAAAGATTGCACGCTACACTGTATTGTTCTCCTTCAGGAGTACAACTTACATTAGGCAAGAAAGTGATTTCCCCAATGTATTTGTCTAAAAATACAATGCCGCCTGAATTGTCATCCCTTCCGGATGCCCTTTGGGCTACTGGTCCCAATGATGTGGGCCTCTTGGAGATACCGCCATATGTGGTGACTTTAAAGGCTAATGTCAGACTGCCACGTATTCCCCAGTACAAGATCTCTAATGAAGGGCAGAAAGCATTGTTAGACATTGTCAGCGACTTGATTAATAAGGGTGTGATTGAAGAGACAAGAGGCAACGTTTGCAATAGTCCGATTTTACCTGTCTTAAAACGAACGGACCCTTCACAGCCACCTGTTTACAGATTTGTGATTGATCTTAGAGAGGTTAATAAGATTGTTGTGCCACAGTTTCCGGTTGTCCCCGATATAACCGCCTTGTTAACGATGATTCCAGCCTCTGCTGCATGGTTTTCAGTGATCGATTTAAAGAATGCTTTCTTTAGTATCCCAATTGCAGAAGAGAGCAGAGACATTTTTGGTTTTAGTCTGGGAGGCCGAAGCTTCCGCTTCAAACGCGCTCCCCAGGGCTACTGTGAGAGTCCATCCATATACAGTCAGGCTTTGAAAGCGCAGCTTGATGCACTTGTTTTACCTAGTGGCGCTATCCTGATTCAGTACGTGGACGATTTACTGATCGCCGCGAACACTGAGAAGATTTGTAAAGAAGCCACATTGTCACTGTTGCGCCATTTATCTGCTTTCGATCACAAAGTGTCTCTCTCTAAGCTGCAATATTGTCGACAAGAGGTGACCTACTTAGGTCATCTCTTATCGAAGGAGGGAAGGAAACTGACCCCAGAAAGAATTCAAGCCATTGCACAGTTGAGTGTGCCAAGAACACAGAGAGAAGTACGTGCTTTCTTGGGCATCACTTCATACTGTAGGCATTGGATCCCTAGTTTTTCTTTATTGGCAAAACCTTTGTTAGCCTTAACATGCAAAGACACACCGAATCCTATCCCGTGGTCTGAAGAGTGCCAGAAAAGTTTTGTGGAATTGCGTAATGCATTATGTTCAGCACCTGTGTTGGGTACCCCTGACTACAGTAAGCCTTTTACATTGTATGTTCACGAGAAAGATGGATGTGCGTTATCAGTGTTAACACAGCCTTTTGGCGACAGACCGCGCCCATGCGCATATTTTTCATCAACCCTGGACCCTGTAGCGAGGGCATTGCCAAGCAGTCTGAGAGCGACAGCTGCTGCAGCGATGTCTATCCGACAATCTGCTGGTTTGGTAATGGACAACACATTGATTGTTATGGTTCCACACGCTGTAGACACATTATTAAATAGGACCAAGACACAACACTTGACTAGTGCGCGGTTATCAGGTTATGAACTTACACTGTTAGCAAATCACATACACATAAAGAGATGCAATACACTGAATCCAGCCACATTGTTGCCAATTCCAGCAGACTCAGATGAGATTGAGCAACATGACTGTCTGTTCAGAACAGAAGAAGAGACGAAAGGGAGAGTGGATCTAAAAGATACTCCCCTGACTGAGTGTGATGGCACTTTATGGGTAGATGGGTCATGTTTCAAGCTCCCTAATGGTGACACGACTGCTGCATATGCTATCACGACTTTGCACACGGTCGTGGAAACTGCACGAGTGCCACATAATTCGGCCCAAGCAGCGGAATTAATCGCCCTCACGAGAGCATGTGTGTTGTCTGAAGGAATGAGAGTGAATATATACACAGATAGCCAGTACGCCTTTGGCGTGGCTCATAATTTTGGGCGACTGTGGAAGGAGCGTGGGTTCCTGACGTCGCATGGAGCTAAAATTCAGAATGGCAAGTTGGTGAATGATCTCCTTGAGTCACTGACCCTACCGTTGCAAGTTGCGATCATGAAATGCAGTGCGCACAGGAAAGTCACAGATGATGTTGGACGTGGGAATGCGTTTGCTGGTGAGACCGCGAAAGAAACAGCACAGAATGTGAAGACTAGAATGTATGTTGCAGGCCCCGCAAGATGGGTTAATGATGTGGGAATGTGTGAGAACACAATAGAGAGTGTGAAGTCGCTTCAAGCTGAAGCCACAGAGGAAGAGTTAAGCAAGTGGAGAGAAAGTATGGGTAAGTTGGATGAGAGTGGTTGTTGGATTGATCTGACAGAACATAGGCGATGGTTGTTGCCTGATGCATATGTGCTTCCAGTGGTTACTATGGCACATGGAATGGCACATATCAGTACGAAAGGTATATGCAAGTTGTTGGCTCCAGTATGGCAGAATGCTGGGATTCCCAAGTGTGCAGAGAATGTGGTCAAGAATTGCATAGTATGCTTGAAGTACAACCCTGGTAGGGGAACCCCAACTCCAGCTGGTCACTTTGCACCCCCATCATGTCCATTTGAAATTTTGCAGCTGGACTTCATTCACATGGAAAGATCAACAACCTGAAATATGTACTGGTGGTTGTTTGTGCTTTCTCAAAATGGATAGAGGCTTATCCTCTGAAAGATAACACTGCCCTATCCACAGCCAAAGCCCTTGTGAAAGAGTTTTTCCCTAGGTTTGGGATGCCAAGAATGGTGTGGTGTGATAACGGAAGTGAGTTTGTGGGTAAAGTGATGAAGAATGTATGTGAAGGGCTAGGAATAAAGCAGAAGTTCCATGCTGCAAATCACCCCCAATCAGCTGGACTAGTAGAACGCTACAATGGAGCCTTAAAGCTCAAGCTGGCCAAAATCCAGGCGAGCACCGGTCTTAAATGGCCTGACGCTCTGCCTTTAGCACTCCTGTCCACCAGAATGACCATACACTCACGAGTGGGACTTAGTCCCTATGAGGTCGTCTTTGGCCGCCCGGCTAATGTATGGGGCGTGCCAAGACCGGCGAAATTTAGTGAGATAGAGCATCCAGTACTGCTCGATTACCTGTATGATTTGACTGTTAAACTGCGTGTTTTGCACCAACAGGTACATGATACTCTTCCCCAAGCCTCTGAACCTCCTGGACACCCTATCAACCCTGGTACGTGGGTGCTAGTCCGAAATTTCCAGCGCAAGAGCAACGACGAGCCTCGCTGGATCGGCCCTCATCTTGTTCTCCTTTCGACAAGATCAGCAGTGCGAGTGAAAGGGAAGAAACACTGGATTCATGGTACGCACTGTAAAGTAGTCCCCTTGCCTCTGCCATATGACCAGTGGGTCAAGGAGGGTATCGCCGACTCTGAGACAGACACTGTACCTCGTTTTGTACCATTCAGTGACGCACGCTTAAGAGGCACAGTTTCAGACCAAGAGAGTGACAATATTCTGCAGGAAGCTGTGCCACCATCAAGTCGACTGGACACCACTGAGCCTGAACTTTTGTTTCAAGACCAAACAGCACCTGGCCGTCTCCGCTATAATTTGAGACCTAGGCCCATGGACAAATAAAGATTTCCTCACTATTTCCCTTTTGACATTTTTGCTCTCCCATCTGAAGGACTTTCTTGATTTTTGTTTTTCGAACCACCATCCGGGTTCTGCCGCAGGGTCGCGGTGCCAAGACTCTGGGGTACAGGCCGAAGACGCTAGGTCAACGGTTCTGGTTGGTCTAGGGCGTTTCCCTGGACTGACAGGCGTGCCCCTCAGCAGAAGAAACTCATCCACCGCGAGCGGCCCGAGTAGAGGATGGAGTTTTTTAAGATGGAGAGACCGATTGAGGAAATGAACTCTAACACAAGGATGTGTAGAATTGTAAAAAGTAAATGTTTTGTCTTTTTGTGCCTTTTTACACTGTGTAGTATCATAATGTTTATTGTAGGATTTGTGTTTTTCTCCGCTCAAAAGCCCATTGAACCCACTGAACAGCCTATACCTCTTTCTACTGCCTCCTCTCACTCTTTTCACCATTTGCCTGAGCACGAACAGACCAGACGATCGGAGTTCGTAAATAACTCGTTTATCCAGCTCTTGCACCAGCACCAACTGGTAATGAATACGACCAATTGCTGGGTGTGTGGGTTAATGCCACATACCATTAACAAGGGTATTCCCTACCTGGTGCTGCCGTATAGTTACAATGGATCGTCATGGGCATTCCAAACCATGTTTCTCTATGCTCTAGATACATACTCCCCTCGCCAACCGCGTTCCATCAGACCTATCACCAATAATAAGGCTTTGATGAAAGGAGTTGCCGATATGAGTAGGGATATCGATGCATACTCATCCATTCCCAAAGAAGAGTTGAGACCTTATGTAGGATGGAACGCGACGGGGTATAGTATTAGTCTGGGTGAAAGACAGCGAAAAATCTCATCTCCAATCTGGGTTGTACCCCACATGGGTCGGTTCTGCTTACAGGGTAATGGTCAGAATCCTAGAGCTCAACTGGGAAGAAGTGACTGTACTGAAACGTACACCTTCCCGTCACAGTTTTCCCCTGCGTTTTTGGCTGCCAAGGGCACATATTTCATCTGTCATGACCGAGCATATACATGGCTGCCCCCTGATTTCTCGGGCACATGTTATATTGCGAACTTGCTACCGCCGATATTCACTACTGCCTCTGACTATCACAAAACCAGAGTTGTGAGAGGTGTGATTAGTAAGGAGGATACTGCCGGTCAGGAAGCGGGAGACTTCTTCTTGGGTTTCCTGCCGTTTTGGGGACCTATGGTCAATAGTAGGAACCTGAGACAACTGACACGTGTGGTTGAATCCACTGTCAACGTAACGGCTGGTGCCCTTAGTAATCTGACAGCTGAGCTCCAAGCGGATCGCCTTATGACTCTGCAGAACCGCATGGTTCTAGACGTGATTCTTGCAGACCGCGGTGGGGTATGCAAGGTCATCCAATCCAGTTGCTGCATTTTCATACCAGATAATGCTCCAACAGTGTATCAGGCCATCTCCAAACTCCATAAAATATCTGAATCCATACACGTGGATAAAGGAGATTGGTCACTGATGGGGTGGTTCTGGGAATTGATATCTGCCTGGGGTTGGAAAGTTCTGATGGTCATTGGAATGATCTTAGCCATTCTTTTCCTGTTCTGTCTGTGCATACAGTGTGCTCCTGCGATATGTGGCCTCTGTGCTACCTTATGTGTAAAGAAACCTGTATCGAGGGACGAGCTAAGTAATAGGATGATGCTATAGCAACATCTCCATGACTTTGCGGACATTGACCTAGACTCGGATTAAGATGAGTATAGTGATTGCCTATGTAAGGGCAAAAGGAGGGTCTGTCGTACTTTAATATTCGGGACCGCGTAGGGGACAGGGCCCTACCCCTGTCTATCTTGGCATTAGCGAACCACAAATGGTAAATGCGGCATGTACGAGTGCTTTATATATCGTTCTAGCTATGAATGCACTGTGTATACGTTATTCTGCTTCACTACGCGGGTTCCATTTTGGAAGCAGTGGCAATCTTGTCATTGCCCTCACATAGGCTATAATGGAGTAAATACGGGCCTCGCAGTACATGGGCTTTCCCTCTGACTTCTCTGTGACCTGGGCAGCTGGCTCTGCTGCCCCAGGTCAAACCGGTCTCACGAGCTCCCCTTCCTCCGTCCGCCTGTGATTAGCATCAGGGTTTGACCCGTCATAAAACCCTTTCATTCTACACAATCCCCCGGCTAATCTCTTCCACACCTGCTTGTTCCTGCTTTATGACTTGTTTCCCAAAACAGGAGATGCTCATGTTTATTGGGGGGTCTATTGACATACGATGTGGGATCTGAACCTTACTGTGTAAATCATTGTGGGCTGGCCGAACTGGAATGTGGGATGGTCATCATGACTCTGCCTTTTCTTTGTAATGTACACTTGTATATTGCCGTATCATAAAACCTAGGAATGTATGCTTGAGGCAAGGAAAAGCGTATTTAAGATGAAGTCCGTTCCTATGATTTTCAGCAGTCTCCTGAGAACATACACACTGTTGTACTTCTAGGATACCTGTAATTGGTCTGCAGCCAATAAACGATTCTTTGACTTCACCCAGACGACTCTGTGTTTCTGTAGGTCCGGAACAGGGTGAACCCAGAAGTCATAGGGTGTGTGCCCCTGCACCGCTGGGTCTAAAATACCCAGTACTTCAAACGTGAAGGTACTGCTTTGTCAGTACTCACTCAGGAACAAGCAGGATCACACAAGCCATGTGCTTACTTTTCTAGCACATTAGATCCCGTAGCTCAAGCTCTTCCTGCGTGTCTGAAATCAGTTGCAGCGACAGCTCTAGCGATCAGACAAAGCGATTCCATAGTATTAGGACATCAATTGACAGTACAAGTACCACACGCAGTAGAGGTTCTCTTGAACCGAACACAAACACAACACTTGACTATAGCACGACTGACAGGTTACGAACTAACATTGTTTCAGCCACACATAGAAATCAGACGTTGTAGTACATTAAATCCTGCCACACTTTTGCCATTAAGTGGAACAGACCCACTGGCACATGATTGCATCGAAGTCATTACTATTACGATGAAACCCAGACAAGACTTGACAGATGTCCCATTACCAGACCCAGACCTGACACTTTATGTAGATGGTTCATGTATGAGAACAAGTACAGGAGAGTTAGTGGCCGCTTATGCAGTCACGACAGACACCGAAGTCATTGAAACAAATTGTATTGACACATTATCAGCTCAAGCAGAAGAACTTATTGCTCTGACACAAGCCTGTATTCAAGCCAAGAATAGAAAAGTTAACATATACACAGATTCACGTTATGCATTCGGAGTTGTACACGACTTCGGAGTCCTTTGGCGAGAGAGAGGTTATTTGACTTCTCACGGTGCCAACATTCAACACGGTCCCCTCATTCAAGCTCTGTTAGATGCAATACATCTGCCTACTTCAATATCTATCATGAAGTGTAAGGCCCATACAAAGGTCACCGATATCATTTCCCAGGGTAACGACCTAGCAGACCGAACAGCTAAGCAAACAGCACAGAATAGGACTCATGTAACTGACTTGACAAAGACAATAGTTCCGACGCCGACACACTGCATGACAGTTAGGGATCCCGCCCTTGATGTGATTGACATACAGACACATGCTACACCAGAGGAAATAAAGAAATGGACTGAATTAGGAGGGATCCAAACAGATCAGGGATGGATGACGAAGGGAAAATCTATATGGTTTCTCCCCGACTCAATGGTTCAAGTTATCATTAACACAATACATAGTCCAGCACATCTAGGAGAAAAAGCTATGTTAGACAGTATTCAACACATTTGGTTCAACAAACACTTACGAGCTGCAGCCAAACAGAAAGTCCGAACTTGTATGATTTGTTGTCAGTTCAATCCAGGTAAAGGCGTACCTGTAGAGCAGGGTGGATTTCAACCTCCCGATCACCCTTTTGAAGTCCTCCAGATGGATTATATCCAGATGGAACGATGTCGAGGATTCAAATATGTCCTCGTAGTTGTATGTGCTCTTTCCCGTTGGACAGAGGCATATCCCGTCTCAGATTACACTGCCCCGACTACTGCCAAACAATTAGTTCGTGAATTCTTCCCACGGTATGGTTTGCCCCGTATCGTGTACTCAGATAATGGCCAGCCGTTCTCATCCGAGCTAATGAAACACATTTCACTCTTGTTAGGCTATCAATGGAAATTCCACTGTGTCCGACATCCCGAGGCAGCAGGTCTCGTAGAACGTCATAATCAGACCCTGAAAATACGACTTTCTAAAATCTGTAGAGAGAAAGGCGTCGACTGGATAGTAGCCTTACCAGTTGCACTCTTTTACATGAGAATGGTAGCACATTCTCGCACAGGGCTATCCCCGTACGAGGTGGTCTTCGGTAGGCCACCAAATATGTGGGGGACGCCTATACCTCGTAAAATCACTGATGTTGATTGTAATATGCTGACAGATTACCTTGCTTCCTTGATGTCTGCACTACAATCTTGCCGTTCACAGGTAGCTGCAGCCTTTCCCGACAACACCGAGGTAAAGCCCCATGAAGTGGTTCCTGGAAACTTTGTTTTCATACGAAACTTCGACAGGAGGAGCCCGTTGGAGCCTCGCTGGCAAACACCAAAGCTGGTACTTCTAACCACGAGGACAGCAGTAAAGGTCGAGGGTCGCAAGGGTTGGTTACACTCGAGCCATATCAAGAAATTTCATGGACTACCATCGGATTTGAACTCTCAGCCCTGCCCCCTTCCAGAGACTGATTCAAAACTCCCCCTGGTTGAAAAGACCGAATCTCAAGACTATAAACTGAAACTAAGGTCTAGCAAGTCAGACAATTCGATTGTTTAAGTCCTCTCCAAGGTGAATCGGTTGAATTAAGTCTCTGACATGTATCCTCTAGACCGAATTAGAGAGAGAAATAGACAGAAACAGCTCAAGAAACATGCATACTGTAAATCACTTCATAGTCACTGTATAGTGACATTGTTGATTATGTTTTTTCTAAGTCTTTTTATTATTGCTGCAAGTATACTGTTGCACATGTACTATCCTATTTCCAAGCGTGCTCATTCTGCTTACAATGTTACTGCCGAACATTCTTTTAGTGAACTACCTCCACATGAGTTGTCCTATAGATTTGCGCTGCGCAACAACACATTCATTAGTATGTTACACCATTTCCATCAGACCAGCAATGCTACAAATTGTTGGATATGTGGCCGACTTCCTCCCTATCAGAAATACAAAGGAGTTCTGCCTCTCTTTCCGTACCCGTCACACACAATGGTTCCTGTGGAGCATGGTTTAGTTTGATTAACTATTTAGATTCAAAAACTGTAGTTTGCCAGAGCAATTGGGTATGGGGAAACCTGAACTTAGTTTTGCTTAAAGCCTGTTATCCTAACAAGGAGGGACTTCCCAAAAGAACAGGAACTGACCTAGAAAATGAAGTATATGGATTAGGTAATTTTACACTTAACCTCATGATTCTGAATGTTGAATCTGAAGCTGCACTAGTCTTGCCTGCTATGTCAGTATTACCATTCAAAGGTGAATTCTGTGTAAGAAAGAATGGTTCAGTACACCTGGGTCATAGTAAATGTACTACTGTGATCGAATTCAGTGATAAAGGCAAGTCTACATTTAGAGCTTCCCGTCATTCCTACTTCATATGTGGTCATACCGCATATATACGCCTGCCTCTAGATTGGGATGGCACCTGTTACATTGCATTCCTTCTGCCACCTGTTTTCCTAGCCCCTCCTGATTATCATAGAAATACCAATCTGGTACACCATAGACCCCAGAGAGATATCCTGATTGTTGACTACACTGAAACAGCATGGGAACAATATACAGACTTCAATAAAGGTCTCTTTCCTTACATAGGTGTTGTCTCAAACAGTAAACTGATACGTAGATTAACCAGAACCCTTGAAGCAGTAGTGAATGAAACTACCTCTGCCCTAGGCAACTTAACAGAGGAGCAGTCTGCGATGCGGATTGTTGTTCTCCAAAATCGTCTTGTCCTTGACGTCATCCTAGCCGATAGGGGCGGAGCCTGTAGGGTCATCGGATCAAGTTGCTGTGTTTTCATTCCAGAAAACGCGCCATCCGTATTTAAAGCCATAACTCGTCTTCACAAGATTGCAAACCAGATACATCAGAATCCAGGCACCTGGACATGGTCCGGTTGGTTCTGGAGCGTGTTGTCAGCCTGGGGATGGAAAGTCCTATCCTTCCTAGGTATTGGCCTTCTCATAGTATTCAGTTGTTGCCTGTGTCTACAATGTGGACCAGCGATTTGCGGCCTGTGTGCCACATCGTGTATTCCACGTTCAAATTTTCATTCAAAATCCCGGAAGAAGAAAGAAGTGCAAATGATGTTACATGAACAGATTGATGGATTCCTGAAGATCGATATTTCATGAAGGGTCCGTAGGGGACAAGGAGGGAATGAGGAAATATGAATTTTTATGATCAATTGTGTCCCCTATCTAGACCCCAACGGCTCCATGTACATGCTACAAGTACATGTATGTTCCCTCCACTTCAAGCTATGAAGACGCAAATACAATTGTGTCCAACGTTAATATGTCCTCTTTCAGATCTGCCATGAATGGGTCAGATATTCCGTTCCTAAGTATGCCTTGCCACCGTCTTTATATGGTATACTTTTCACGTTTTCCAGCTCTGGCAAGGTAGGCTCTGAATTCTGCCATCGAGCTTTTCCTGCTTCTGCCTCTGAAATGCTCCAGCCTGGACCTACATCTGTATCAATGACCTTTGTCTTACTCCCTGCGCGGCTAACGGTGCCTAGCCCGGCCTGTTGCCTGCCAAAACTGTATTCAGCATTCAAGTTATCTGCTCCGCTCCTCGAGAAATGCATTCCTGTCTAGTAGCTTAGGTAAACATCCCTCCAGCTGCAGAGCAAAGGGCCCGGCCTTACTGTCTCCGTGCAAGTAATTCATGACTTTCGTTACCATGGTAGGCCCATGCCCCCTCGCATCTCATGTAGACACTTAGACGCTTGTACACGCACTAGCAGTCAGTATAGAATAGGCTCTGTCCAAAAGACCTTTCCTTCCAGATAATATAGTTCCTTAAACACAAGATATTAGATACGATTTGGGACTAGGTTGTCCTGACATCCCAGACTTCTGTCTCCTCATGTAGGGCTAAATGTCAAGTTCCCTTCACCCTCTAGTTACACGTCAATCACACGTCATGCGGCTACGCGCGCATCTCTGCCATGTATTTCTGCTGACTTTGCAGGATTCTTTTATGGATCCACCCACTTGTGTCATCATCATAATGACGTTTCTAGTATACGCCTTTATGCACGCCTATTGTAACGCCTTTTTCATTACGTATGTGTATTCTTATCTCTCTTCTCAGCTGTAACGCCTTCTGCATATGTCTTTACTGTAATGCATTTTCATATAAATATGATAACCTGTCAATAATGTATTGCTGATCCCTTCCTGAACCTTCGTGGTGACGGAACTCGATTGCCTGGTTCGAACCATCATTCCTTTGTAAGGAATAAATTCCCTTTTATAACCTCAAATACCACGGATTCTGCCTCTTATTTTTACTGAGTTATTCTTCTTGAATTTTACCGCATAAATTAAGTCTAGGTAATTTAAATTTACCACAGATGCATCAAGAAGGCCAGACATTTCCCAGGAGTGATTTTTATTTTTCTGTCTGTATTACTTGTATAATGATAAACGAGGTAACACAGGTAATGTATGAAGTTTTTTTTAATGTCCTCGATAGCAACACACCTTACCGTCTAAGGACAGCACAGCAAACGGCTTAGTGTAGGGTTCCGATTGTCTTAATCACTGGAGTTTTATTGGAAATGCATTGCTGCTCATAGTTCTTAAGCCTCTTTATGATGGAGCAGTGCTATGCAAAGCTGCTTGGGCACTCACTGCATCCTAGATTGCATTGTAATTGAAGATTCCTCCTTAGTAAGTAGGAGTCAGGTAGCCATATCTCGTAGGCTAACAGGTTATAGGTTTATTGACGAGGTTACTGAGTAGAATTCCCCACCAGGAGCAGCATCCTCTCTGCTCAGCCCTCTTTCTATGTCTCGCCTTCAGTCCACTCATCAACATTCTATGACATCACACACTGGCTGAGCAGGGCAGGGAAGCAGGGAACTGTGCACAGAATGCATTCCAACCACAGCAGATTATAACACCTCTCCCTCCCTTAGAAAAAAATAAAAATACAAACAGAACTAATAAAATATGCAAACAGAATGGTTAGAGACTCTAGCTTTGATAAGCTCCATAAATTATTTGCACAGTGGTCAAATCAGACCCAATCCATACGAAACCAAAAGCCATACATAGGTCACACACAACCCATCCAAACAATATCATTGTGCAATACCTGAGGAACAACATTTTCATCCCAGTGACACACATACAATTCGCATATCTTCTACTGCTTACTCATGTAGGACAAAGGACACATACTTTCCACTGCACTCTTGCAGGACCAGGCACATGTTATACACATACCCTCTACTGCCAGTCAGTCACAGGACTAGGGAGACAAAGCGTACACTTTCCCTCTTATGCACACTTTTGTATTTTGCACTTTTGGTAGGACCAGTGAAATAAACTATGCACTTAACCTCTACTAGACACTCTTGCAATAGTGAGGACAAGCACTACACTACCCTCTACTGCGTATTATTATAGGACCAGAGACATAGTCAGCATACCCTCTAGTGTGCACTATCGCAGGACTCACAAAACATTCTACACACTCACCCTCTTTTGCATATTTTTGGAAAATTAGTGGTAATATTACACTAACGATCTACTGCGTACTTTTTCAGGATGAGGGAATATACTACACACTCATCCTCTACTGCACATTCTTACAGGACCAGGGACATATAGTCATCATACCCTCAACTGCATACCCTTACAGGACCAGGGACACAGCCAACATATCCTCGACTGCACACGCTTACTGGACCAGGGATATATAGCCATCAACCCTCCACTGCACACTCTTACAGGACCAGGGACATATAGCCAACATACCCTCGACTGCATACTCCTACAGGACCAGGGATATATAGTCAACATACACTCAACTGCATACTCTTACAGGACCAGGGACATATAGTCAACATACCCTCTACTGCATACTCTCCCAGGACCAGGGTCATATAGCCATCATACCCTCTACTACACACTCTTACAGGTCCAAGGCATATAGTCATCAACCCTCTACTGCACACTCTTATAGGACCAGGGACATATAGTCAATATACCCTCGACTGCATACTCTTACAGGACATGGGACCTATAGTCATCATACCCTCTACTGCACACTCTCACAGGAACAGGGACATATAGTCATCATACCCTCTACTGTACACTCTTAGGGGCGAGTCTTTTCCCAGAAGGCAAACTTTGTTCTGAGGCCAAACCTTACCTGCATCTTCTCCTGGGCACAGTTCTACGGTCGCTACCTGTCTCCTTCCCGCTGCCGCCATCCAAACGCGGCCGCTGTGTGGAGGGGGACTACGTTTCCCAGCACCCTCAGTGGCGGAACCGGAAGCCGCCTCACGCAATCTCGTGCCTGGAGGCGTTCAAATTTCAGCAGAGCCACCGCCTCGCGGGTCCGCACGCGGGACTGTGCCGGGCTAAGCCCGGGCAAAGGGCGGGCCCTCTGAGGCCCTTAGAGGTCAACATTGGTCAGGCGGGCCACCCCTCTAAGTTGCTACCAAGGTGAGCCCTGAAATATTCATTATGGGGAAACGAAATCCAAGTACTACCACACAGGCATCTGAGGGACCTTCTGTTCTCCCGCCTTCATTTGAAAGTATGCTGGAAAATGCCTTCAATATGGTTACTAATGAAATTGCCAACACTGAGAGGAGAATGTCAATAGACCTTATAAGTTTACACTCAGAGCCCCAGCAAATAAGTTCAAATAACGTTTTGCCGCTTTCCCCTGTGGTCACAGTTATGAAACCTAATTCATTGGCCAATCCGCTGGCAATGCTACCTGGGGGCAGCAGTCCTACTATTATTATTGACTCACAGCCTGATCCCGTTGCACATGCTGCTATCCCTCCCCTGACCCCGAGCAACAAGATTGTTGGAGAGAAAAGGAAAAGAGGCCCTTCAAAACTAATAGTTAATAAGAGGAAACAACCCCCTCGTAACAAGAGCCAACCGACCCCCCAGAGTATGTGGACTAGAGGGAAGCAACAACCGCCAGGGGTGGCAGCGATATTAATGAGTCTCTGCAACTCGTTGAGGGGCTCCCAGTTATAACTTCCCCCAAAGAAGGACATAACTCTGCCTGCACACAGACTGAGCCTATAATTGAAAGTGTTACTCAAAAAAATCCAAATGGGAATTTTATTGAGACTATAGTTGATACAATTTTTAAACAAATGGAAAGTCAAATGATGAAACAGTTTAATATCATTTTTAAAAGATTAGATAGATTGGAAAACCTGGTAAAAAAGGAAGACGCAAAAAGGAAAGGGGTGATTAGCCTTGACCTAATGAGGGGAGATCGCCTATTGAAAGATTTGGAAGCTGCCAGAAAGGGTTTTTTGGGTGGCAGGCCTAACACCACCAGTAGTACACCCACATCTAATATCACACCCAGGGGTGACATTGTATGGAAAACCCAATCTGCCATGACATCGCAGCACACTCCGGCTGTAGCAGCTGGACCGCCTTGCCCCACTAGTGTGGTCGCTGGTATATTGAAGGGCGGACCCACCTTGGCCATCACGAAGCCGGGGGCACCAACTAATATTGGCTCAGACAAGGAGCAAGCTGCTGCTACTAGGCCCATAAAACATCCGGGCCGTCCCTTCACTTACCCCCTGATGCCTGCCCATATGTTTTAATCTTAGCGGGTGTACCACCGCCAAAGGAGGGACAAGGTGAGTCCTGGGTCTAGTTGAATAACAAGTGTATTGACTGGTTGACTAAACATAAAGGGGTAGGTCCTAACAATTCGAGTGAAATCTTGTCAGTCCGCCGGGTGAGCTGGGTTGGTCCCTTACTGGAGATTGTATTGTAATTAACTTCAGACAACTTGCTCCACTACAATGGTGTCTAATGGCATTAGAGCGCCAGCGTCGCCATTCCATTTTAAAATAACCGCCCATGCCACCGCCACCCTATACTGTCCGATAGTATAGCTCAGCCCTCCACAGGGCTTGGTCGCCCCACTCACTGCTGCCGCTCCTGCCTACCTTTGCCGCCTCCTGCCTGAAGATTCCTTCGCTCGCTGCCCGCTGCTCCTGGGAATTTCCCGCTGCTCCTGGGAATTTCCCGCTGCCCGCTGCTTCTTGGAATTTCCCGCAGCTGCCTCCCTGCGGTCCCGCCCCCCTGTGATTCCATTTGTCGCCCCGCTCCCGCCACCCAGCTGCTCCTCCCTCCCAGCTCCTTACTTAAGGGGACCGTAGGGGACCACAGAGTGTGACCGCTCAGCCCTCCACAGGGCTTGGTCGCCCCACTCACTGCTGCTGCTCCTGCCTGCCTTTGCCGCCTCCTGCCTGCAGATTCCTTCGCTCGCTGCCCGCTGCTCCTGGGAATTTCCCGCTGCTCCTGGGAATTTCCCGCTGCCCGCTGCTTCTTGGAATTTCCCGCTGCTGCCTCCCTGCGGCCCCGCCCCCCTGTGATTCCATTTGCCGCCCCGCTCCCGCCACCCAGCTGCTCCTCCCTCCCGGCTCCTTACTTAAGGGGACTGTAGGGGACCACAGAGTGTGACCGCTCAGCCCTCCACAGGGCTTGGTCGCCCCACTCACTGCTGCCACTCCTGCCTGCCTTTGCCGCCTCCTGCCTGCAGATTCCTTCGCTCGCTGCCCGCTGCTCCTGGGAATTTCCCGCTGCTCCTGGGAATTTCCCGCTGCCCACTGCTTCTTGGAATTTTCCACCGCTGCCTCCCTGCGGCCCCGCCCCCCTGTGATTCCATTCGCCGCCCCGCTCCCACCACCCAGCTGCTCCTCCCTCCCGGCTCCTTACTTATGACGCCCCCAGAGCGACCGCGCAGCGGACGCGTGCAGCGGTAGCGCCGAATGAGCGCTGAAGGTGCGCCAAAGGTAAGCCCGTCTGCGCCTGTCCGCACCTGGACCGCGCCCAGCGCCAGACCCCCTGGTCCTCGCCCTCGCCAGCACACCTTGCACATCTACGACGCCAAAACCCTCCACGCACTCAACGCCGGCCGAAACACCGCCTGCTACCGAGCCACCCCGAGACGCACCCACGGACCCTTCACCTGCCTGACCTGCCGCTTCACCGGCCTCCGACCCAACACCGCACCTGCTAAGCCGAGCCCCAGCAACAAACACCTGATGTGCATCCTGCTCAACACCCGCTCCGTTCACAGGCATGCCGTCTAACTCTGGAACCTCCTCGACTCGACAGCACCAGACATCGCCTTCCTGACGGAAACCTGGATGAACGCCTCCTCAGCGCCTGACGTCGCCATCGCTGTCCCGGAAGGCTACAAAATCACCAGGAAGGACCGCGTCAACCAGACAGGAGGAGGCATCGCCATCATCCACAAGAAAACCATCCGCATCACGACCAACTCCGATGACACCTTCACCTCTGCCGAACACCTCCACTTCCAGATACACACCGACCCCAAGACCACGCTCAGAGGCACCCTCGTCTACAGACCACCGGGACCACGCACACAGTTCAGCGAAGACATCACAGACTTCGTCAGCCCGCACGCCATCAATTCCACCGACTACATCCTCCTGGGGGACCTCAACTTCCACCTGGAGGACAACAAGGACCGCAACACCACTGCTCTGCTGGACAACCTGGCCAACCTCGGACTCAAGCAACTGGTAACCACCCCCACCCACTACGCCGGCCACACGCTTGACCCAGTCTTCTCATCCAGCAAATACGTTACCTTCAGCCACTCCACCAATCTCCAGTGGACTGACCACAGCTGCGTCCACTTCAGCTTCAGTAAAACGACGACCCACCACCACCCTCAACAAGCTCCCCGCAGGAGCTGGAACAAGATCACCGGCGACCAGCTCACCACCTTCCTCAGCCAGAACCCCCCCACCAGCTCAACGGACCCCAACGAAGCCGCCAACAACCTCACACAGTGGATCACCAACTGCGCAGACACCCTTGCACCACTGAAGAAGAACCCCCCCAGCAGACGCGGCAGCAAGAAATTCTCCTGGTTCACCGACGAGCTCATCACCTCCAAGAAGAACTGCCGCTCCCTGGAGAACACCTGGCGCACCAACCAGACCACAGACAACATGACGGCCCTCAAACACGCCACCCGCAAACACCACCAACTGATCCGCGCCACAAAGAAGACAGCCTTCAAGAAACGACTGGACAACAACACCCACAACAGCAAGGAACTCTTCAGCATCGTCAAAGAGCTCTCCAACCCCGACGCCGGAAACAATGACATCACTCCCTCGCAAGACCTCTGCGACTCCCTCGCAGCCTTCTTCCACGACAAGATCGCCAACATTCACAACAGCTTCGGCCCACCAACCACGAACCCCACCACCGAACCGATGCCCCCCACCGCCACCCTCCACACCTGGACCCCAGTCAGCACCGAAGACACAACATGCACAATGAACACCATCCACTCCGGATCCCCTACGGACCCCTGCCCACACCACATCTTCAACACGGCCGACCACATCATCGCACCCCACCTCCGCGACATCATCAATGCCTCCTTCAACACCGCCACCTTCCCGAAGTGCTGGAAACACGCCAAGATCAGTGCCTTGCTGAAGAAACCAACTGCAGACCCCTCCGACCTCAAGAACTACCGCCCCATCTCGCTCCTCCCGTTTCCTGCCAAAGTCATTGAGAAGACCGTCAACAGACAGTTAGCCGCCTTCCTCGAGACCAACGGATCCCTCGACCACTCGCAATACGGCTTCCGAGCCAACCACAGTACGGAGACCGCCCTCATCGCAGCCACAGATTACATCAGATCCCTAATGGACAACGGGGAAACTGCGGCCCTCATCCTCCTGGACCTCTCCGCAGCGTTCGACACTGTCTGCCACCGCACCCTGGTACAGCGCCTGAACAACACCGGCATCCAGGAGAAGGCCCTGGAGTGGATCACCTCATTCCTCGCCGGAAGAACCCAGAGAGTCTGCCTCCCCCCGTTCCGGTCAGCGGCCACCGAAGACATCTGTGGCGTTCCACAAGGGTCATCGCTCAGCCCCACCTTCTTCAACGTCTACATGAGCCCCCTCGCAACCATCGCACGTCAACACAACCTCAAGATCATCACCTACGCCGACGACACCCAGCTGATCCTCTCCCTCACCAGCGACCCGGACGCCGCCAGAGCCAGCCTACATGAAGGGATGAAAGACGTCGCCGAATGGATGAAGAACAGCCGCCTGAAACTGAACTCAGACAAGACGGAGGTCCTCATCCTGGGATCATCACCCTCCGCCTGGGACGACTCCTGGTGGCCCCCCGCCCTGGGAGCCACCCTCAAGCCAACGGACCACGCACGCAACCTAGGCTTCATCCTGGACTCCTCCCGCTCCATGACCGGACAAGTCAACGCCGTCTCGTCTTCATGCTTCAACACCCTGCGCATGCTTCGAAAGATCTTCCGATGGATCCCCACCGAGACCAGGAAGACGGTCACCCAGGCCCTCGTCACCAGTCGGCTGGACTACGGGAACGCCCTCTATGCCGGCACCGCCGCCAAACTCCAGAAGAAACTCCAACGGATCCAGAACGCCTCAGCACGACTCATCCTGGACATCCCCCGACACAGCCACATCTCCGGACACCTGAGAGACCTGCACTGGCTCCCCGTCAACAAAAGAATCACGTTCCGACTCCTCACCCACGCACACAAGGCCCTCCACGACCTGGGCCCCAAGTTCCTCAACAGCCGCCTGACCTTCCACAAGCCCACCCGCCAGCTCCGCTCCGCCAGCCTCGCTCTCGCCACCGTCCCCCGCATCCGCAGAGCCACCGCCGGAGGAAGATCCTTCTCCTACCTGGCAGCCAAGACATGGAACTCCCTCCCCATCCACCTCCGGACAACGCAAGACCATCTCGCCTTCAGGAAGCAGCTCAAGACCTGGCTGTTCGAGCAGTAGCGTTCCCCCCCCAGAGCCTTGAGACCCTCCGGGTGAGCAGTGCGCTATACAAATGCCTATGATTGATTGATTTATTGATTGATAATCTGACAATCCTGAGCTGGAACATTGCCGGTCTCAATCCGAAAATGAAAATTAGGGACTGGACAGACTGGGTTATTAACTTTGATATTTTAATGTTCCAAGAAACTTGGTGTACTAGTTCCTTGCTCCACGAGGGTTATAGCTGTTACAACCAAATTGTACCCATCCCGGATATGGGTCGACTTAGCGGGGGACTATCTATTTGGGTTAAGATTAGGGCAGGAGATAAAATTGAATCCTTGCAAACTAACGATATGAATTTCCAGGCTTTGATTTATACTAGTAGGATAAAGTTATGTTTAATTAATTTTTCTAACAATGATTTCACAACTCATACCAATACAAATTTTATAAGATTGTTTGATTTTATTGATGAAATTGTAGATGGTCAAAAGTATGGTAAACTTGATGGTATTTGTTTAGGAGGCGATTTTAATGCATATATCCATCTTAGAACCCCGCCTTGTAAAAGAGGTGAAGAATTGCTCAATCACCTAGCCACACGGCATTTAGTCAATGTTATGGAGAAGGCAAACATCGCCGCAAATAAAGGACCTGTGGCCACCTATGTCGGGCATGGGAGTTCAACCACAATAGACTATGTATTTATATCCTCCCTGCTCGTGGACCTCTTACTAGAGGCTGTGGTTGTCAGTACCATATACAGTGACCACTACCCAATCTTAACCAGTTTTAAATCCATCAAAAAACAGGGGAACCGCAGAGATATTGGGGCAAAAAACTTAGCAGCGTCAACAGACAAACTTAGGGTGGTCTGGAAGGGGATAGACAATAAGGGGGTTCTAGCTCGCACCATTAAGATGCACCCTTTATTATTGTCTGTCTGTTTATCTACCGATAGTTCTGGACATGACATTGTTGAGGCCTTTACAGGGTTGTGTAAGGCCATAAAAAAGGAGATCTCTAAACCAGCCCCAGCCAATAATAATAAAAACCCAAGGTGGTTTGACACCTCGTGTTCCAAAGCAAATCGGGAACTAAGGGCTGCCCTTACAGTTGAACCACGGGACCAGTCTCTGGTGAGGAGACTGAGGTCAAGTTATAAGCGCACTGTAAAAATAAGATCTGAAGAGCTACTAAAAGACCATTGGGAATCCCTTGTGCGCACAGTGGCACTGAGAGATGTCGCCGGGTTCTGGAGCGAGGTTAAGAACCTGAGATCAATTGGATCTAATATCACCCCCATAAATTGCAATATATCAGGGGAACAAAGCACCTGGACCCGATGGACTATCCATCGACCAAATAAAATCAGAGCCTGACTTTTGGTCACCTTTATTGTGTAACATCTTTAATAACTTATCTCATACCCCACTCCCAAGAACCTGGTCTAACAGCATCATCGTGCCAATTTTTAAAAAAGGCAACAGACTCGACCCTGGCTGTTATCGCCCAATATCTTTAATAGATAACACCCTGAAGATTCTAGGTAGGGTTATCTTTAACAAGATCAGAACCTGGGCAGAGGAAAAAATGATCTTACACCCGTGCCAGCTAGGCTTTAGAAGTAACGCAGGGACTGTGGAGCAATGCCTAAATTTAAACTTATTATTGGCCAAATACACTATCGCTAAAAAATCCCCATTGTTTTTAGGGTTTATGGATTTAAGTTCGGCTTTTGATTTTGTTAATCGTTCCCGTTTATGGTCAGTTCTGTTGAATTATGGTTTAGATGAATCTTTGGTTTATTTTTTGGCCCACCTACACAGTGACTTGAAAGCCCGCGTTCGAATAAACAATGATGGTGAAGTCTCTGGTGATATTTTAATCGGCAAGGGGGTCAGACAGGGCTGCGTCTTGGCCCCCCTGCTTTTTATTTTGTATATAAATGAATTAAGTAATTCTTTGTGAGAATTAACCAGCGATGTCCCGCACACTAATGGTAAACCACTCCCCGCACTCCTCTATGCAGATGATGCAGTCCTTATGGGCCGGACACCCAATGCACTGCGCACCTTAATATCAGGTTTTGTCTCATATATGGCCGACCTTGGCTTATGTACCAATTTTAATAAATCCTATATAATGTCCTGTGGCCCAAAGAAACATAGAATTCGTCATATCATGTCAGGGAACAATGTTTTAAAAAGCACCTGCACTTTCCGCTATTTAGGCCTGTTGTTCTCCGATTCTGGATCCTGGCAGCCTCACGTTGCCTGGGGGAGGAACAAATTTGGCAAAGCCATCAATTCCATAATCACCCTCCGCCAACCCAAACATGCTGAGGTTATTACACCATTGTTACAAATTTGCAGAACTCAATGCTTACCGACCGGAACCTTTAGTGCAGAAGTGTGGGGATATTCGAACTGCACTAACATACAGACCGAAGAGAATAGATTTTGTAGGAAGGCTTTGGGGGGGGGTCATTTCAGCCCCATCTTACGTGTGCCACAGGGAATTGAATCTCCCCTATACAGAGGACTTTATAAGATCTAGACCCGCCCTGTTTTGGCTGAAAATATGGCGTAACTCTGCTGCCTCTTTGACCCGTGATATTATCGATAAATGCGAGCGGGCTAATTATATACACTGGCTCAGGGCAGTCGAGAAAAGTTTAGTAAGCGTGGAGAAGGGGCACCTATTTTTATCACCCCAAACTATTGATTGTACGCATAAGAACTCAGTAAAAAGGGCGTTGTACGACCTGTACCGCAAAGATAGAGATAAGACCGAGTATGTAAAGCCGGCTATTATAAGGTCCATCCCCCTTTTGGAACCATGTGGTAGGCCCTACAACATGCCCCAGGGTTACCTGCGAAAAAAACTGGGCAAATGGAATAGGAGCTTGTTGTTTCGGTTCAGCGATGTGAGCATTAAAAATCTACTTTGCTTCCCTTTAGGCTTTAACAAAAATTTGGAAAACTTAAGCTGTCCCTGTAACCTAGGTGGCAAACAAAGCCTGTTACATTTTACGTTCTTTTGTGGTTTTTACGTAAAATACACCAAACACTACCCAATTCCGTACTTTAGAAAGAACGCTCTGATGGATTTTAACCTAGCATTTAGAGATTTATTGATGCTGAGCTCTGATGATGTAATCTTCAGAGTCAGTTGTTTCCTTCAATACGCCGTTCGATCTCGAGCAACAATGAACACGGTCTGATAAGTTTGCATCATTTTTGCATAGTTTGCACATTGCATAATTGCATTAGTGGCTGCTTCTTTGCACATGTCATAGCTAACTAGCTGTGCATTGTTTCAATTGTTGCTTATTCCAGCCTAAATCATATTGCATTTTTATTGTAAAATTATTGTTACTGTCATGATATCTGTATTCTATGAAATGCTTACATTATAAGATTAACTAAGCCGTTTTTTATTAGTTTTTGAATGTTTATATTATTGTTTCTACCAGATGATTGTTGTGATTTACATGTACTTTTATGGATGTTTTTTTTTATATCCGAATAAAGATCTTTGATTTGATTTTTTGTACACTCTTACAGGACCAGAGAGATATAGTCTTCATACTCTCTACTGCACACTCTTACAGGATCAGGGACATATAGTCATCAACCCTCCACTGCACACTGTTACAGGACCAAGGACACATAGTCAAGATACCTTCACCTGCAAACTCTTACAGGACCAGGGACATATAGTCATTATACCCTCTACTACACACTCTTACAGGGCCATGGACATACAGTCATCATACCCACTACTGCACACTCTTACAGGACCAGGGATATATAGTCATCATACCCTCTACTGCACACTATTACTGGACCAGGGACACATAGTCATCATACCCTCCACTGCACACTCTCCCAGGACCAGCAACATATAGTCATCATACCCTCACTGCACACTCTTACAGGACTAGGGACATATAGTCCTCATACCCTCTACTACATACTTTCCCTGGGCCAGGGACACATAGTCAGCATACCCTCTACTGCATACTCTTACAGGACCAGGGGCATAAAGTCATCATGCACTCTACTGCACACTCTTGAAGGACCTGGGACATATAGTCATCATACCCTTTACTGCACACTCTTACAGGACCATGGAGATATAGGCATCATACCCTCTACTGCATACTCTTACAGGACCAGTGACATAAATTCATCACACCCTCTACTGCAGGACCAGGGACTTATAGTCATCTTACCCTCTACTGCATACTCTTACAGGACAAGGGACATATAGTCAACATGCCCTCTACTGCATACTCTCACATGACCAGGGACATATGGTCATCAAACACTCTACAGAACACTCTTACAGGACCCGGGACATACGTCCATCGTACCCTCTACTGCCTACTCTTACAGGACCAGGGACATACAGTCATCATACCTTCTACTGTATACTCTTACAGGACCAGGGAGATATAGGCATCATACCCTCTACTGATTACTCTTACAGGACCAGGGACATGTAGTCATTATACCCTCTACTGCACACTCTTATAGGGCCATGGACATATAGTCATCATACCCTCTACTGCACACTCTTACAGGGCCAGGTACATATAGACAACATGCCCTCTACTGCACACTCTTACAGGACCAGGGATATATAGTCATCATACTCTCTACTGCATACTCTTACAGGACCAGAGACATATAGTCACCATACCCTCTACTGCATACTCTTACAAGACTAGGGACATATAGTCATCATACCCTCTACTGCACACTCTTGCAGGAGCAGGGGCTTAAATGGCAAAATACTTTGAACATACACATGCAAAATATGTCCTTAGCCATAACCACTAGCTCCTCTCAAGAGTGTTGCACGTAACAAGCATATAAGGACTTTTTCCAGACCATTTCCCTCAAAAAAGCAGTAAAGTTAGCAAAGATTTACTTTACAGTGGATATCATATGTAAACATTCAGCATGGCATTCAAAAATATTCTCTGGTATCAAACCAATCAATCAATCTGGGGTTCATAAAGCGAGGCTGCTCACCCGTGAGGGTCTCAAGGTGCTGATGGGGGGCTGCTCATCCGTCTGGGTGCTGGGGTTCAAACGTACTCCTCTCTGGTGAGAGACATCTCACCGCACATTCATGTAATACACTGACTGCAGATCCTAAACTACACACCAAGGACACCTACTGCATGTGCCTTCTACTGCAATACCTTGCAGGACAAGGCACAAGTTCTATACATGCCTTCTAGTGCCAGCCAGTCAGTCACAGGAGTAGGGATTTATTATTATTATTATCATTTACATTTATAAGGTGCGCAGCTATCCCAAGGGGTTTCCCAGCGCCGGCAGGTAGAGTAAGAAGATAAGAGGAGATGAATTACTGATTGAACAGCCAGGTCTTCACTTGCCTACGAAAACTGGTAAGGACAGTTTCCTCCCGTATATAAATCGGAAGAGAGTTCCACAGGGAGGGGCCCAGGAAGGAGAAAGACCTACTGCCCATCCTAGTCAGTCTAATTCTAGGGATGGCAAAACTAGACTGTCCAGCAGAGTGCAAATGGCGAGAAAGTGTATACAACTGGACTAATAATTGTAAGTATTGGGAGGCTGTTCCAGATTTAGTTTTAAACATAAAGCTCAAAGCCTTCAATTTGATACTATTCTCCACTTTCAGCCAGTGTAAAGTGCAAAGAGAATCGGTGGCAGACACCATCCGGGGAACCTGACACCAGCCTTGCAGCTGCGTTTTGCACCACTTGCAGCTTACGTATTGTAGTTTTGTTAGCACCTAAGTACAGGACGTTACCGTAGTCAAGCCTGGACGTAATCAGGGCTTAAACCACAATACGCTGAACAGAGAGGGGTAACATCCACAGAATTTTTCTCACCCATCTCAGAATGGTGAAGCAAGTAGCAGCCCATTAGTAATTTGTTGCTTCATTGACAGATGCTCATCGATAATGATACCTAGGTTGCGATCTTGACATACTGGCTGTGGTAGTGTCAGGAAGGCCAAGTTCTTCACGCTCGGGAGCAGAATGTCGAAAGTTCCCAATGCCACTCCCAGCCTTCCCAGTGCTCAACGCCTTATGTACGCGATGACACCGAGGAACTCTGGAGGGGGAAAGGGGAATTGGACAGAGAAGAGACAGCCACTTTTCAACCTTCTTGTTTCTTCGGTTGATCGCCCATCTATTTTCTGGTGGACTGGATAGGTGTTATCTTCGCTAAAAAAGAAAAGGATTGTTATACTCTTGGTGCCTCTTTTCTCTGGAGTCTTATGTGTGTACTATGAACTCTCCCTCAGAGTACCTACCCTATCCTTTTGTGACCAATGCTCCTCTTCTTTCTTTTGTTTCTTTTCTATCTTGCAAAATCTCTTAGTAGTTGCTGCAACTAAACATGGAACAATGTTACTGCAATTCTGACCTTCCTCCCACTACCTTTCTAAGCTCTTGTAACCTTCTTCTAGGGGGGGGGTGAGCTCCTTACCCTCTTGACCCTGGTTGCACTCCTCAACTGGATTCTGTTTTGATAAGGACGTTGTTGCTCTGTGTGTCTATCGAACAATGTATCTATTACTCTCCTTCTACTGGGAAAACTCCTTGTCTACTCTGACTCTCCGCCCTAATATGCTTCTTCAGTCTTATATTATAGCGCTATATTTTCCGGGGCTGGAGCTGAGTTTCTCTTGGATGTCAAGCTTAATATTCTGTAGCACGAGATAATATACTGGAACCAAAACACTAAAGTACTTCTTTTCTTCAACTGCAGATAATGTGCTAAAAAATGGAACAGTCTTACTTGGAAAACTTCTAATGCTCGACAACTTCTTCTCTCAGGATTCAGCTTCAACTCTCGCTAGTGCTTAGAACGCGACGAATAAATTCCCTGACTAACTTCGCGACGCGTCTCTGAAGCACGACCTAATCTCCTCAGTAACTTGGTGAAGTGCGCCGTTGTAACGGCTGCGCACCTGGAACATCGTGATTGTCAAGCGCTGCTAGAGCGCTAACCTGCTGTTCTGGCGATCTAATCTCGGCAGCCATCTTGGGAATCCTTTGATCTCTGTGTGAACTAAGAGGACTGCGCTTCTTTAGGACATTATTTCGTAATATCCTAACCCTGAATGATGATTTCCTAAGTAATCGTGGTTTGATGGCCCTGACAGTACCCCCTCTCAAAGAGCTTCCTCTCAGCTTGGGTTTATGTGGAAATCTTCTATGAAACTCCTTAATCAAATGAGGTGCATGAACATTAGAGGATGGCTCCCAGGATCTTTCCTCAGGCCCATAGTTCTTCCAATCCAACAAATAATACAATTGACCCTTTCGTACCTTAGCATCTAATACCTGATGTACCTCAAATTCTTCTCCCTGCTCGGTTTGGATGGGTTTCGGGGGTCTTTTTACTCTTAAAGCATCTGAAACCTTTTTTAATAGAGAGACATGAAATACGGGGTGAACCCGTAAGCCTTTAGGCAATTGAAGCTGATAATTAACCGAACTTAGCTTCTTCTCAATCAAATAAGGGCCTACAAATCTAGGCTGAAATTTCCTTACACCCTTGAGTCTAAGGTTCTTCGTGTTTAACCAAACCTTATCCCCAGCCTGTAAATCTGGTTCCTTTCGTCTTTTCCTATCTGCATAGAATTTATAACTGGCCTTTGCTTTGGTTAGATTATCTGTGGCTGATTTATGTACTCGTGTTAGATGTTCTACCAAATCAGTTACCGCGGGAACATCTACATCTTGAAAGCTTAGAGATTGATGGGGATGCCTACCCGTGTTCAGATAGAAAGGTGAGTAACCGGTGGACATATTTTTTGCATTGTTATGAGCAAACTCAGCTGCCCACAGGTAATCCGGCCAATCACCTTCCTGGTCTAACAAACACAACCTTAGGTACTGCTCTAGTTCCTGATTGGTTCGCTCGGTTTGGCCATCGGTTTCTGGGTGGTAGCTGGTGGTATACCTAGTATCAATACCCAACTTTTGTGTAAAGGCTCTCCAGAAGTGGGATAAGAATTGGGAACCTCTGTCTGATATCAAAACCTTAGGGATACCATGGGCCCGAACTATGTTCTGACTAAAAGCCTGTGCCAAGGTTGCTGATGTGGGAACCCCTTTTAGAGGTATGAAGTGAGCCATCTTAGTAAATGCGTCTACACACACCAAAATTGTGTCATACCCCTTACTAGATGGTAAATCAACTATGAGATCCAAAGTTATTGTGTGCCACGGGTGTGGGGGGGTTGGCAATGGGTGAAGTAACCCCTTAGGCGCAAGCCGCTCCGACTTTCCCCTAGCGCAAGTCTCACAAGTGGTTACATACTGTCTCACATCTTTGGTGACGCTGGGCCACCAGAAACGCCGTCTCACCAAGTCTTCAGTTTTTGCAATGCCCTTATGCCCAGCCAATATGTCATCATGACTTTCTTTCAAAGCTTTCTGCTGCATTTCACGGGTTGGCAGGTAAAGAGCTCCTTGATGATATGGTAAACCTCCTCGTATCTCCCGCTCAGGATCTTCTGCGACCCAACTCTCCATTTCTACCATAGTCATTGATACCGGATCTTGTTCTTCTGGTGACTCACTCAAAACAGCCCCAATTATCTTTTCTGCTGGTAGGATGGTCTGTACCTTGACTTCTTCTGAAAACTCTCCTGTTCCCCTTCGGGACAAAGCGTCGGCCTTACCATTTTGCGAACCAGGACGATAGGTAATGACAAAATCATAATCCGCAAAGTATAAGGACCAGCGTAATTGTCTGGGGGTTAAGGTTCTGGCTGACTTCAAAAACTTTAGGTTTCGATGGTCAGTATATACGGTCACAACATGCCTTGCCCCCATCAGGTAATGCCTCCATTCCTTGAACGCATCCTTAATAGCTAACAGCTCTTTCTCGGTAATGGTGTAGTTGGCTTCCGCTGCTGTTAATTTCCTAGAGCGATAGGCTACTGGATGCAGTTGTCCTGTTCTCTTGTGTCTTTGCGACAACACACCTCCCAATGCCCAATTGGAGGCATCGGTTTCCACAAAAAATGGCTCTGATGGATCCGGATGAAGTAATATTGGTGCTGTGGTGAAGTCTTCTTTTAGCTGATTAAATGCTTCATCTGCTTCCAAGGTCCATTCAAAATCAACTCCCTTCTTGAGTAATCTAGTCATTGGAATCAATTTCTGTGAAAAGTTTGGAATGAATCTCCTATAAAAATTCGCAAATCCAATGAAGCTCTGCACATCCTTTACATTTTTAGGAGACTCCCATTCCAACACTGCCTTAATCTTGTTCTCATCCATGGTCACTCCGCTAGGTGCTAGCACAAACCCCAAAAACTCCACCGAGTAAACACTGAAGGCGCATTTCTCCAATTTGACAAACAAACTGTTTTCCTGTAGTTTCTGCAAGATCTTCTTCACGTGCTCTGTGTGTTCTTCTACTGTGTTCGAGTAGATGAGAATGTCATCAATGTACACGATGGCGTTTCGATCTATGAATTCTTTTAGTACATCATTAATGAAATGCTGGAAGGCAGCTGGGGCGTTACACAATCCATAGGGCATTACTTGATATTCAAAAAGCCCGTGCTTGGTTCTAAATGCTGTTTTCCATTCATCACCTTCACGTATTCGGACCAAATGATACGCCCCTCGTAAGTCTAGTTTGGTGTAGATCTTAGCTTCCTTTACCTGGTCCAACAGCACAGAGATTAATGGCAATGGGTAACGATTCTTAACAGTTATCCGATTTATTGCCCTGTAGTCTATACACGTTCTCAATTCTCCATTCTTCTTCGGGATAAAAAAAAGTGGAGAAGAGACTGGAGACTGCGATGGTCTGACAAATCCATTTTCTAAGTACTTTTGTAAATATTTCTTCAAGTGTTCATCTTCCCGCTCAGTCAAAGCATAAATTCTGCTGCAAGGGAGATTGCTTCCTGGCTCTAGTTCAATTTTACAATCGTAGCCCCTATGTGGGGGTAGCTTCTCAGCCTCTGCTTCACTGAAAACCTTCTCATATTCAATGTATTCCACAGGCAGTTCTATGGTGTTTATCACACAGAGTGCGGATTCTTTTTCACTCAAATGAAAAGCCGGCGTCTTTACTTGATGAAGTTGTGGGTCGTGATAACAGTTTTCTTGACAGTATTGAGAGTTTAGAGTTACTGTACGTGCGGCCCAATCGATGGTAGGGTTGTGTTCCGTGAGCCATGGTAGCCCCAGAATCAATTGGAATTGTGGAGCATCAATTAAATTAAATTGTAAACTTTCTCGATGACCTTCCTCCGATTCCAATTCCACTGGTTCCGTATGACTCACTATGGGCCCTGACGAAAGATTAGTTCCATCGACCGCTCTGACTGCCTCGCTTTTTTCCTTCATGATCGCTTTTAATCCAATCTTCTCAGCAAATTTTAAATCACAGAAGTTGCCTGTCGCCCCCGAATCCATCATGACCGTCACTTGCTTTAAAGTTCTTCCTCGAAACCTTAACGTCATCATCATTACCATATGTGGGGCAGCCGACTGTAAGGTGTTTGCCAAGGTGTGTTTGGTTGGAGCTGTTTCTGAATTAGCAACCACCAGTCCAACTCCACTTACTGGTGGTGCAAGGCGTTTTCCGACGTCTTCAGTTTTGGCCTCTTAGGACAATCCCGGACAAAATGCCCAGAAGCGCCGCAATAAAGACACTGCTTGTTCGCCCTCCGTTTTTCCTTCTCCTCTTTAGAGAGAGGACCTCGGATGGTTCCTATTTGCATTGGTTCACTCCCACGAGTTGAATCATTATCTTTACTGCCTTCAGTTCTCACACGATCGAATCTGGCCACACTGGGGCGATAATCTCGTCTTCTCTCTCCTCTCCTCTCACTCTGGCGAAAATCGATTTCTAAGACTAGGTCTATTAATGCTGAAATCTCTGCAGGCCTGTTTGGTACTTGTGCTATGGCATCCTTTAATTCGTCTCTCAACCCACGGTAGAACACTGCTGCTCTCTTGTTCTCCGGCCAATCTGTCTCCACCACCAATTTGTTGAACTGAGCTAAATATGCCACCAAATCTCGATTGCCTTGTTTTATTTCCAATAATTCGTTATCTGTGGCCTGGGAGACTCTTCTTCTGTCGAAAATTTGGAGGAATTATTTTTTAAATTCATCTATATCATACAAAATCGGAGCATTGCTGGTCACCAAGGGCATAGACCATGACGCTGCGTCTCCACTCAAATAAGACAGGATAAAGGCCACACGAGACTGCGCATCGGGGAAAAGTGCTGGACGACACATAAAGTGTAATGTACATTGTGTCAAAAACACCTGCGCCTTTTGGGGGTCTCCACTGAAACGCTCTGGCGACGCTAGAGGTATTACAGGGGACAGGGAGTGAATGACTTGTGTGGTGACCTTTGGTTGGGAGTCTGGTGCATCTCTGGAACTCTCTTCTGAAAATGCGGAAAATCTAGGGCCAGACGCTATACTATTCATCTTAAATGTTAAATCGGTAGTTTCTTTCTTCAACTCCCTATTCTCTTCTCTCACTAAACCCAACTCCCTCTGAATACCTTCCAGGATATCTCCTAACTTTTTTAGGTCTAATCCTTCCGCCATTCTGCTCAGGTGCGAACAATTACGTGGGCACTTCACTCTGTCAGGAAGGCCAAGTTCTTCACGCTCGGGAGCAGAATGTCGAAAGTTCCCAATGCCACTCCCAGCCTTCCCAGTGCTCAACGCCTTATGTACGCGATGACACCGAGGAACTCTGGAGGGGGAAAGGGGAATTGGACAGAGAAGAGACAGCCACTTTTCAACCTTCTTGTTTCTTCGGTTGATCGCCCATCTATTTTCTGGTGGACTGGATAGGTGTTATCTTCGCTAAAAAAGAAAAGGATTGTTATACTCTTGGTGCCTCTTTTCTCTGGAGTCTTATGTGTGTACTATGAACTCTCCCTCAGAGTACCTACCCTATCCTTTTGTGACCAATGCTCCTCTTCTTTCTTTTGTTTCTTTTCTATCTTGCAAAATCTCTTAGTAGTTGCTGCAACTAAACATGGAACAATGTTACTGCAATTCTGACCTTCCTCCCACTACCTTTCTAAGCTCTTGTAACCTTCTTCTAGGGGGGGGGGTGAGCTCCTTACCCTCTTGACCCTGGTTGCACTCCTCAACTGGATTCTGTTTTGATAAGGACGTTGTTGCTCTGTGTGTCTATCGAACAATGTATCTATTACTCTCCTTCTACTGGGAAAACTCCTTGTCTACTCTGACTCTCCGCCCTAATATGCTTCTTCAGTCTTATATTATAGCGCTATATTTTCCGGGGCTGGAGCTGAGTTTCTCTTGGATGTCAAGCTTAATATTCTGTAGCACGAGATAATATACTGGAACCAAAACACTAAAGTACTTCTTTTCTTCAACTGCAGATAATGTGCTAAAAAATGGAACAGTCTTACTTGGAAAACTTCTAATGCTCGACAACTTCTTCTCTCAGGATTCAGCTTCAACTCTCGCTAGTGCTTAGAACGCGACGAATAAATTCCCTGACTAACTTCGCGACGCATCTCTGAAGCACGACCTAATCTCCTCAGTAACTTGGTGAAGTGCGCCGTTGTAACGGCTGCGCACCTGGAACATCGTGATTGTCAAGCGCTGCTAGAGCGCTAACCTGCTGTTCTGGCGATCTAATCTCGGCAGCCATCTTGGGAATCCTTTGATCTCTGTGTGAACTAAGAGGACTGCGCTTCTTTAGGACATTATTTCGTAATATCCTAACCCTGAATGATGATTTCCTAAGTAATCGTGGTTTGATGGCCCTGACAGGTAGCAAGCCCATTTCATGGACCAGTGTTTCGGTCCCCAGAGATCTTGTTCTTTTCCTAAAATCATGAACTCCATTTTTTCTCCATTTATTCTGAGCAAGTTATTCTGCATCCAAGATACAATTTTGCTGAGACCTACCTGGAGAGCAGATGAATCAGATCCCTAGATGAAAAAAGGGAAAAGATTATCTGCGTGTCTTCCGCATAAGAAAAGAGGAACAGCAGCCCAACCTCCTTGGCAATGTTACCAACGGGCGCACGTAGATATTGAATAACAAAGGACTCAACACAGAACCCCGGGGGACTCCATAAGGAGAGCGATGGAGGTAAAGAAAACCTGAAAAGTTTGATCAGCCATGAACGAATGAAACCATTGTAAGGCTGAGCCTCCAAGGCCTTAAGACTGCAAGTCTTTTAACAAGATCGTACGAGACACCATGTCGAAGGCGGCACTGAGATCAAGTGAAATGAGAGCCACTGTATCACCATGGTCCAGATGCCATCTCAACATTTTGGTAAACCCAAGTAACATAGATTCAGAGGAGAAACCTGCTCTAAAACGAGACTGAGAAGGATGAAGGAATCCCAGAGTCTCCACCAAAGAAGCAGCTTAAGGTTAACATGCTTTTCAAGAAGTTTGGAAAAGACCGGAAGCAGAGCAATCGGGGGAAAAATGAGATGGCATAGAAGGATCAGTATTTGGCTTCTTTAAGAGAGGCAGCACCATGGCATGCTTTCAGTCAGGAGGAACAAAGCCTTCCTCTAAAGAGGCATTAAGAAGATCAGCGGAAGCGTTGGTGCCTCAAGCTGTTTCACCACGGAAATAGGGAGAAGATCTCTAGGAGAGACAGATTTAATAGCCAAAAGATTGTTAAAAGTACTAATGGGCAGATTTACAATAAACTAACACAGCACAGTGCAGCAAGTCATTTTGCTGTGCCGTGCTGCGTTAGTTTGGAAAGCAGAGCGAAGTATCATATTTACAACAATATGTCGCGTCTCTGTGCTTCCCCCTGCGCTGGCGCACAAACGGCTGCCATGTGCCGATGCAGGCACCCTTGCACCATGGTGCATCGGTGCCCGCGTCATAGGGAGATTGTTTTTGTTCAGGAGGGGTTCCCTTCCTGCACAAAAACAATCTGAAATGCCGTTTTCTAACTTCTATGTGTGCTGCATTAGCACACTTAGAAGTTGAAAAACAGCATTGTTTCAATAATTGTTTATGTGCAGGAAGGGAACCATTCCTGAACAAAAACAGTCATTGGAGGTGATTTCCTCTTTCAATATATGCTGCAGGATGCAGCACGCATAGAAACAGGAAAAAAAAACAAGGAGAAATGAAACCATTTCTCCTCATTGCGCCTTCGTATACCTCCCCTGGTGAGGAGTAGCATTCACACGCATTTCCAGATTTACGATTCCTCGCAAATCTGGAAATGTGTCTTGATCCATGGGTGTTGCATGTGAACATCAACAGCAGCACAGAACTCCCCTTTCACGCAAAGTGCTACGTGTAAATGAGCCATATTTTGAAGGACAGGAAAACTCACTCAGGGTGGCTTTTCCTGTCCATGTAAATATGGAGCAGGAAAATGTGCCACCGGTACGTCACAAAATGTGACATACTGGTGACGCAGGGGGCTTGTAAATCTGCCCCAGTGTTCTAAAAGAGGCCATGCTTCCACCCTAAAGTCAGATTTAACATTATTCTGAAACCGAGATACTTCCGTACTAACAGTAGTAGAATTAGTATCTGAAGTCAGTAGAGAGACAAGCTGATTGTCAGAAGTTAAAGTGGAATACATTGTTTTGACTAATTTTATAGGCTATTTTATCATCTGGCTTATAGTGTTTGCTCCATTGCCTTTCCAAATTTTTACACTTTGATTTATCAATCTTAAGTTTCTCTGTAAACCAGGGGGCAGGCAGCCAATGGTGGCCTGAACGTTTATAGGAAGGGGGGAAGCAGATGTCAATTGCATGACATATACATTTTTTAATGGAACTCAAGTCGGAGATGGCAGGCTTTAGTATAGATGGTCTAGAATCATCTCAAGAATTGTTTAAGGCACCAACATTGAGTTTAGCCCACTGTCTGACTTTGAATCTAGGTCCATCCTTAACTGCCACGGTGCAAGCTGCGATCTTAAGCAGATATGACACTGAAAAGTGGTCAGACCAGCAGAAAGGGAGAGCGGGAGGGCAGGCCAAATCCAACAAAGTAGAAAAAATGGGCTCAAGCAAGTGGCCGGCAACATGGGTCGGGCCTGAACTACAAAGGTAGATATTCAGTGCTTCAGGATCGGTGATGAACGCTGTGCTAGCGGCGCTCGTAGATTCATCTAGGTGAAGAATAAGGCCCCCCAGAACATTGAAATTAGCAGAATTCAAAACATAAGATGTTATCAGATCCTAAAAGGATCCTACCCAAGGTCCAGCTGGGCCAGGAGCACGGTAGACTAAAGTACCAGACAATGTGACCTTAGGTGTGAGTTTAAGTTTGAATAACAAAGTTTCACAGTCATTAGCAGGTAAGTCAACACAATTGCAATCAATAGATTTTTTGTGAATGATAGCAATGCCACCCCCATTCTTAATTTCCTAACCTTCCTGAAGATGGAATAATTAGTAGGGAGCGCCGCTGCCACAAGAGGGCCCTGAACTGTCATGGAGCCAAGTTTCCCTGAAGAAAACTGCATCCGGTTGATTATTAGATAAAAGATCAAAACTAGCCGCCTTATGTCCAGGAAGTGAGCAACAGTTACTGTAAAGTAAAGTTTAAATCTGGTGGAGGTATCCCCAGAGGAGTCGCTTTTCCTTGCAGAGCACCATAATTCAATCACCCGGTTCATCCATTAAAGGTAGAGCTCTGTCTTGAACCACAAAATTCGTAGTGGCCGCAGAGGAGAGCCTGCAATGCTGACAGCCAAAAGGGGCAATATCTAGTGCAATCTTAGCACAGTTAGGAAGGGAGGGTCGGTTTAAGTAATGCAATTGCTTAGAGGAATATAAAAATTGGCCAGGGGTTGTGGCCCCTAGTGCCGGACGGGCGCAGACGGGCTTGCCTTTGGCGCGCCCGCTCCGGGGCCATTTAAATACAGGTCAGGGAAGCTGCGACGCGAATGCTAGACCGCTGATTAAGCGGAAGTGACGATGCAAGTCAAAGACCATCAAGGGAGGAGTCCCGTGGTCAGAAAGGTGCAAGTGCAGAAGAGTAGTCCAAGTAAAAATAAAAATAACACCTCCCAAACTGAGCCTAACACACTCAGCAAAGTGCAACAACAATTGTTTAAAAAAAGGCTTTAAAAAATACAGTTACAAATTCAATTCTAACAATACAAGAGCACAACTTCCAGAAGTATAGCAGGAGAATCAGAAGCCCACCAGCTGTGGCGCACGCGCTCCCGGGCCATTTAAATATAGGTAAAGGAGGCTGCGGCGTGAGAGCTAGACTGCTGATTTAAAGCACACACTTTCCCTCTAATGCACACTTTTGTATATTGCACTTTTGGCAGGGCCAGGGAAATAAAATACAAACTCCCCCTTTACTGCACACTCTTGCAGGACAGGGGACAATCTCGTGAGGAAATCCTTTCTCTCTTCTGATTTTTTGCTTAGCTGGTAACTGGCATTGCCTAGGCTCAATTTCCTTGAGTAAAAATCACCGCTACACATTGAAGAGTCATTAATCACGCCAGAAGCCAACAATGCCTTCTTGTGTGGATAACATTGTGTGGTGTAGCGTTTGTTCTGTCTCAGATGCTACTATGTTTAGTACCTGCAGCTTCAACGTCTCCGAGTGCTCCTAAGGTGCCTGTAACATTGTGCCAGTGCCCCCTGCTTCACCTCTGTAAACACTGTGAAGTACTTCCTGGTTCGCCGCCTCCGAAGCTGCCACACTCTAGCGTGTGGGGTCTTGTTTGCCGCTTGTCGTGCTCTAGTCTTGCTGAGGCGATGGTGGCATGCAAAGCGCAGTGAGGGTCTCCATCAACATTCTACGCTACCAGCATGTACGTGGGGGGTGGAAGACAGCACACACCAGCCTCATAAGTATTTCAAACCAAAACACAAGAAAGAAAATGGTTGTGCTTCTACTGTCACTGCCGTAATCCACTCACTGCTTGTATTCATTCCCAAAATGCATTTGGTATGGTTCCTGCTATGAGGCACAGCGGTCTAGTTCAAATCCATGGCTGCTTGTCAGCGCTCTCCAGCCTATAAGATGTCAGCCCGTATTTAATAGCAGTTTGAACCCATTAAACGTTGGTGTTGGTTAGACGTTCATCCTTGTTCATGTGTGTGCCCCCAGAGCTCAGCACGCCGCACTGTTAAGGTTTCTGTCTTTGAGTTAGTTGTCTGTGGGGTGCGTGTCTGATGGAAAAGACACAGGTGAGGTTCAGAGCATCTTTGTCTCTTCTTAAGTCTTTAAAATCTCCCTATATAGACATTTAGGGGCTTATTTACAAATGCTCTGCACAGCGGGTGCAGCACTTTTATTGACACTCCGGCAGTGCTGTGGGACTCCCCATATTTACAAGGCCATGTAAAGTCACCCTGCGTGATTTGTTATGGCCTTTAAATTATGTTTCCCTTTCATGAAAGGGGAATTCCAAGGGTGTTGCTGTGGGTGTTTCAACGCAACACCCATAGAACGTGACGCTTTCCCAGATTTACAACATTTTGTAAACCTGGGAATCTATCAGAATACTTCACCTTCCCAGGGGAGGCGTAACGAGGCTCAACAAGGAGATGTTTCTTTCTTCTTTCTATGCGTGCATTCTTCAGCACACATGGAAAGAGGAAATGTTGTTTTTATGCAGGTAGGTGTCCTTTCTTGTACAAAAACCATCATCTCCTCAGCACAGGCACCCTTGCAGAGTGACGCAAGGGAGTCTGCACTGGCGCACAGCTGCTGTCTGTGCACCCGCTTAGTAGATAGCACCATATCTTGTAGGACTGCTTGCTGTGCTGCCCTGCATCAACATCTTGTAAATGAGGCCCCCAGTATTGGAGGGAGGAGATTAGGACAGGTGCCAGGCAGCAGTCTCTTGTGTTTTGGAAATGTGGTTTCATGTTCAATATCTTGTGGAGTAGACAGGTTTTGTTGAAGGATCAATGTCAGACTATCAACAACAGAAATACCGACCTAAAAAATGATCATGACTCCTGTAGCAGACAACTGTGAAAGTAAGCCTATACTTACACATACACACACATACATATATACATTGTCAAGATCTGGTGCTATAGAGTCAAGAAAACTAAATGGGAATGTTAAGAATTACTTTTTTTAACTTCATATCTACCTACCGTGACAACGTGTGAGTGCATGTGTGTTTGTCTATCGTTATCATCTTCAAAGTTCATATATGTGAAGCTAAGCATTGTGAACCTATTTAAAATACTTTTTCCTGGACATCAGTATTTTGGACCAGATATTTTTTCCAGGTTGATATTTGTATCTTGGTGTTCTGGTATTAAGTCTTTCATCGAATCAAGAAGGTCTCAGATTAATATGTTTATGAGTAACCCATTCCAGGGGAGTTCAGAGGCAAAGGAGGAAGAGCTTTAGCAAACCTGTGCTTACAAAGGACAGATCACAGTGGAACAAGGGTGAAGGGACAGCTTTACGTAGACAAAGAGTGACAGATGTATTTAGTTTTTCAGTGATTATTTTGTGAGTTATGTGAGTGTTATAATGTGTTTGAAAGAAAGTCCACTTTCAATGTGGATATAGTTCAAGTAAACCAGGTGATATCTGGGGCATGAGATGCAGATAAAACACACAACAAGTATTGAGCTCATAAAGGTCTCAATTGTGAGAGTCTGGGTACATGGCAGCCCCAGTGCAAATCCCTCTATGCATGGGTGTCTGAAATATGCATCACAATAATTTACTTGTGCATTACATTCTGATTGCCTGAATCTTCAACAAGTAGACATCCATAGGGTAAAAGGCACAAATACCTGCATGTCATTCCCCAACTGAATCGGAAAACTTCTATTTAGCAATATTTACCACTTCTGATAAATAGCAATCAGCAGGGTATCAGCATATCAGGTGTCATCAATATTGTGTATCACAATAAAGAAGGACGAGGAGATTTTTGCTATAGTATATACTCTCCGACTACCTAGATCAATACAACAAAGTATACTGCCCACACGTAACTCTAGGAAACTCTCTTCAGAGCATTTTTCAGGTTACTGGGAGCATGTGCTCTTTTGAACAATTTCCCTCACCGAGTGGGATGTTCCATGTCAGGCTAGCACTGCAATGCCCAAAGGTCCCCTCAAGGGGGATCTTCCAGAGGGAAAATGTTGTAAATCGCCAGGTGAAAGGACTGCACAAGTAACTGAGTATCCACTCAGTGGATGAAAGGATCGAAATATGTGGATCTCAAAAAAGAAAAGGTGGATTAAAATGTGTGATGGGAGACGGTGCCAAAGGCTGCTGACAGGTCCATGAGGATGAGTGCTGCCGTATGGTCTTGATCGATGAGGGTGCGGATGTCGTCGATCGTCAGTGGTGAGCAGGGCGGTCTTGGTGCTGTGGTTGCTGAAGAATCCGGATTGTGAGGTGTCTAGGATGTTGTTGGTTTCTGTGAAGTGTGATAGCTGGGTGTTGATAGCATTTTTGATGACTTAGGCTGCAAATGGACCTTAAGTTCTTGATGTCTGTTGGGTCTGCAGAGGGCTTCTTTAGGGGGAGCAGTTGATAGTTTGATGTAGCTAGGGTGCAATGGCAGTGGCAGCCCTGTGGAAGATGTGCGGAGGGAATGGGTCAGACGGTGCTCCAAAGTGGATAAGTGGATGTTCTTTGTAGTCTTTAGGGCGTCTTCTGTCCTGAGAGGGGTCCAGGTGAGAAGGGTCTGTTGGGTGGCATCGTTGGGGTTGGGGCAGGGCATGGTCATCAAAGTTGTCATAGAGTGTCTTATCTTGAGGCAAATTAAGGAGCTGAGTCTGTTGCAGATGTCTTGGGAGGGAGAGAGGTTAGTTGTTTTGCTGTTGGGTTTGGTGAATTCCTGTATGATGGCAAAGAGTTCCTTGGAGTTGTGGGCATTGGAGAGGATTCTGTTGATGGAGCAGGTAGTGCAAGCATTTTGTATACCTCCTCTATTCAGCATGAAAAATACTAATTATATAATCTATTAACTATAATATTATTAAACGAGTTTGCATGTATATTAATCAACATTATTAATATTTGAATTACACGTGGGATTTGAACTTTGCATGGCTAAGTAACCTTTATAACTAAAATCTGTATGCATATTAACAATAGTATATGTGGTAATAGAATACTGCATGATATATGTTGCTTTTGTAATGTTGCCGACGAGGAGGACCGAAAGGGTGAATATAATTGCTTTAAAGGTCGCTATATGCTAGATAAATACAAGCACATAGAGGGATTAGCAAGGGGTTAACATTAGGATCACCATTTCCATGTATTAATTACTCTTTTGTGTTGTTTCGCTTAAGTTGGCATTTAGGCCTAAATAAAAGATGGCCGCTGGCACTACACGACGAAGTGGCCACTGTTCCATGAGGCGCGGACTGATCTACGCATTCGCGAGAAATCTCCTAAACCTCGTCACAACCTTTGTTCACCATGTACCCGGACAAGGCCAGAAAACGGGAGGTCTGCCAAGATAAGAGAACAATCAACCTTACAATAAAACCGGAACAAGCCGACTATTGGACTAACCAATGACCTCACCCCTCGAACTGTATTGAGAACCTTAAACTTGCATTGGACGATCTCAACCAGCCAATCATGACTGTTCTAAAAACTTTAAATTGTATCTTCTTTACTTCATTGTATTATAAAAGGGTAGCAGAATAGAGAAGAATATTCGGACTCTTCGCTTTGCTTTTTGCGTCACGTCGCTTTGCGTTGAAAGGCGTTTCCTGAATCTTTGAGGGTCTGGATGCTGCCCGATCAACTGATGACTGTGAACTTTTCCTAAAATCTACGGGCAATGATAGATGCTTGCACGTCTCTGGTCCTTTGCCGATCTTTGGGACTGTAACGTGCTGAGCACAGAACTTTTGAGCTTTGGCCTGTTTTCGGACAATTTACGACAAAATTATGCAGAGCCAATGAATTAGAAGACTCCAAATAGCCAGATTAGGTCAATATGATGTTCCGCGATTTACTCACATTTTTTATATAAATTTTCTAAACTTTAACGAGACAAATGCAAATTATAAATCATTATAAAAATTTAGATAAACAATTATTGATTAACAAGAAATCATGAGTTGTGAGTTTTTCATTTAAGAGATAGATTCTGAAGTCTTAAAATGTGTTTTAGCTGGTTCTAAATCACCATCAACCAATCCAACTAAATTGGTCCTTTCGACCAAGTGGGAGGAGTGCCTTGATGTTTTGAGGATTAAGGATATGTAGACGAAGGGCGTTAATGTATATTTTGTAAATAACTTTTCCCTCCCTATAGGTTATAAGGTGTTCCCCTCACATGTCCAGCGTTTGGATCACTCCTCCCTCCTGTGTGTGCAGACCAGTGTGGAAGTAGAGCATGAGTGTTGGTGTTATGGGCCCCACCAATGACTGCATGTGTGAATGAGTTAGTGTGACGTCGGATCTGCGACGCAGGGAGGGTATTGGTACAGGTTGTTCCCCGTTACCCGGTCTTGCGCTGGTTCAGTTTTTCTGGTAGCAGAGTTATGGTTTTATTGTTTTGGTTTGGTGATCATTGCTTATTGATTTCTCAAAATTACTTATTGGTTATTGATTGCGGATGTTTGGATGAGTATTGGTTTATGTATTAACACTCTATGTTGAGTCACGTCGAGTTCTATGTTGTTTGACGGCTTCTGGGATGTAGGAAGTTGGAAGTTTGTAACAGTTCCGTAGTAGAGCAGAGGTAAGCGCTGCTCTCGGGAAAGACGGGATTGTTGTTGCCCTGTACATTGGGAAAACATGTAACGATTGAAGATGCACGACGCATTATCTGGGTTCGATTCGGTAACATCGTTGTGTGTCGCCATTAGGGACATTTTCTGTATGAGAGAAGTGTATGGTAGCGAAGGTCACCTGTGAAATTTTGGTCTTAGGTACCAGGAGTCCAAAAGGCACTCTGATTACGCTTATCACTGGAAAGGTAATAGGTGTTCCCTAAGCTTGCTAGAAGGATAAAGGGAAGTGCTACTTTATTAATGATAATTCTGTGTGAATGAACTACATTTTCCGTATGTAAGTGCGTGAATGAAATAGCATTCAGGTTAATTGTGAAACTCTGGTTTTATTTCTCAGGAGCAGAGCATCTCCAACTAGGTGTCTTAATTCTGGAGAAACGGTTAGCTGATGCTTGTTAGAAGGGTAAGGTAGAGGGATGTGCTACTTTATCAATGGAAGTAACGATTATGTAGTAGGGCAGAGGTAAGCACTGCTCTTGAGAAAGACGGAATTCTTGAAAGAAAGGGCATTAACTATTCTTTTGTTAGCAAAACAGATAATGGTGGCGTTTTTTATGTCGTTACTAACAGATTTGTAAGTCAGAAAGAACAAAGGAGAGCTTACCGAGAACATTTTGTAAATGAGGGGTCAGCAGAAGCAGGAGTAGCAAGAAAAGCTGACGTCAGAAAGACCGCCCTGGGATTGGACAGTCAATAAGAAACTTTGACGCTCCTGATTGGTGCGTTAGTGTATGCCGCGCTGAGAGTGGAGAATTACAGGGTGATGTAGACGCTCCTGATTGGTGCGTTAGTGTGAGTTGTGCTGGGATTTGAGAATTACAGAAGTGACATAGACGCTCTTGATGGGTGCGTTAGTGTGAGTCGCGCTACGATTGGTTAAAACAACAGAATAGTCGTAGGGAAAATCTAACGGTACTGAAAAGACAAAATGATGTATTACGATCCACCAGAAAAGGAGAAAAGTCCTGGTTTGGAAAAATTAAGTTTATTTAAAAAGGACAAACCGATTGTGACTAGAGAGAGACAGTTGCTTCTTCCACCAAAATCGCCCGCATCCTTTATGGTTGCGAAATACGGATATCATACTGGTATTTGGTTAGACAATTGGGCAAAGTATACAAAAGATGATGGAGTTTCAGCATTTCCAGAACATGGTTCATTTAATTTAGCGGTTTTAAGGAATTTGAGAGAGAAAATTATGAATCTAGAACCGAGACCTAGACCAACACAGTTCGAAGCATTGACAGAATGGGAAGATGAGATGCATGAGAGAGAAAGGCAGAGGAGTGGCGGAAGATATAGGCACATGTTTGGTAGATCAAATGGACAGGAGAATCATGATGACAGAATGAAGAGATGGCCAAGTGCAAATATGACTGATGGTTTGTTTCCTGTGAGACATGCTGAAGAAGTTAGTGGAAGAAAATGTACAGAAAAGAGAAATAATATAGAATCAGGAGGGTATGGAGTGCATGAATTGGAGGATGATGTTCTTGATGACATGTTTTATGAAAATCTACCCCCGTATCAACCAGATGAGAGAGACTATGCGAAACATGAACATTTAAATCAGTGCCACAAGAGATAGGGAGAAATAATTACTTCAGAGAAATAGAGAGAAAACAGGATGGTAAAATGAGTAATGAAAATTCTGCAGAATTAGCAAAAACTACTTTAGAGTTAACCAAAAAGATTAGGGAATTGACTAAAAGATTTTAAGCTGTAACTGTTCCAGTAACTCTAGGTCCTGTAATGCCTATTTTTGATAAACAAAGGAATAATGAACATTGTCTAATGGTCCCTTATAACAGTAATAAACAGATTGAGAGGCCAAGGAAAAGTTCAGACGAGAACCCATGGAGACAAACAGTAAGTACATCAGAACAAAGTACGCCTAAAAATTTGACAGTAGATCCAAGTTTAGTGGAAAGACTGATAATGACTACAGAATCTGTATCAGAAACACCAAGAGACTCAGAACGAGGTAATGAGGAAGAATTAAGTGAATGGTTGAGGAGTTTACAGAGAAAAGACAGAGAATCCCAATCTATAGACGTGGCCAAGCTAAGGATGGTTTTGGAAGAATTAATAGTAGGGACTATCCTCACAGAAAAGCTAAAAACCTATCAGGATGAAGAATTATTATTTCTATGCAAAAGCATAACTTGGAGAGCAAATAATCTACATGAAAGATTAGGAGAAGTGGCAAACGAAATGGGTATAGACATTGAAAAAGTTAAAGTTTTACAAAAACCCTACAGAGTAGATTTTTCTGAAAAAGACATTGAAAATCTGAACACCACAGGAAGATTAACTCAGATTAAAGAGGTAATTATTTTGTTGAGAAAATGGGGAGATGTGGATAAATGGAAAAGTACGTGGTTTAGAAAACGAGATGATGCCTCAGATAAAACATTTGCAGCTTTCCCCATAAGAGAAAAGGAAAAAGTAGTGACAGAATGTCCCATGAGCGAAATTCCAGGAGGATGATATGTACATGTCCCTTGGACTAGGCAAGATATTTTGTCATTTACCAATGATTTCCCTAGACTACGTGAAAAGCCAGTCGAGTGGTATAGACAAGTGGATAGGTTTGTAAAATTATCGAAAGTTTTGTGGATTTATCTAAATAGTCTATTTAACATAATAATAGTACTAGCAGATCTATGGACAGAGTGTAAAATCATGATTAATTGGCCTACACAAGAATACCCTAGAGATCCAAAGACAGGTGCCCCTGATCTAGAGGTGATGAAAAATATGGACAAGTAATTACTTTCCTGAAAAACTAAGGGGCATATCAACAAGGGCTTTATCTCTGCTTTTTTGGCTTTAAAAGCCAAAAAAGCAGAGATAAACTAGCTCCCTATCAACAACAGGGTGCTAACACGCAAATTTGCATGTTAGCACCCTTTTACTCTACGCTCCCCCTTGCATCTCTAATGAGATGCAAAGGGGGCGTTCCAGAGTAAAATAATAGGAGAAATGTCGCTAAGCGACATTTCTCCTATTATCAAGAATGTCGCTAACCCTGTTAGAGACAAAAAAAGCAGCGCTAACCGCGGTTAACGCTGCTTCTTTACGTCTGCTAATTTTCAGACTTAGCCATGATATCCTATGGAAGGAGGATATCATGGCTAAGTTTGCCTGTCCCTATCAACAAGGTAATGTGAGATTATCGCTGGGTTTCCAGCGATAATCTCATGTTAGCCTGTTAGCGTGTAAATTTTTATCGCTATTGAGATAAGCGTTGCTAATACCACGCTATCTCAGCGATAAAAATTCACGCTAGCCGGCGATAATTATCCAAGCGCTAAGTGCGCTTTGCGATAATTATCAGCGGTTGTTGTTGATATACCCCAAGGTACCTCTCAAAGAAACTGATTGGGTAAAAATTGACCGAACTCGTCAGGAAACTAAAGAGTCAGTGCATGCCTACTATGAAAGGTTGATCCTTGCCTTTAAGCAGTTTAGTGGCGACGAAAAGTTAAGCGAAAAGGATTTAAGTCATTTTGTATATAGATTTGTATATGGCCTACGCCCAGAAATTAGTGAAATGATTAAACAGCATACAGCGGATTGGCAAAATAAGAAAATAGATGAAGTACTAAGACATACAAAATATTTTAGTGATGAAATTGAAGCCAAGCAGCGAAAATTAAAAGAGAAGGCCATGTGGGCAGAGGTAAAAGTGGCAGAAAGACAGGAAGCTCAGTTGATTGAACAAGCAAATAGTGCAGGACCAAAACCTAAATTTAATGCTGGAAAAGGAAAGGGACAATTCAATATAGAAAAAGCCAAAAAGCAATGGCCATGTCATAATTGCGGAAGAATAGGGCACTGGAAATCCGAGTGTAAATTTCCTCCGAATACTAACGGTGATAATGCATCATTGAATCCGCAGGTGCAGAAAGAGGGGAGTTGTCAACCGCAGCGACAGCAGCAGGTTGTTTCCCAACTGAATTAGGCGCCAAAACCGCCTTTTCCACAGAGCGTAAATTCACAGAAATACAGTAATGAGACAGGATTCTACAACAAAGAACAGGTAACTAAGCTGCCACGCGCTAGCGCTGTTTCGCAGTATTGGCTACAACGCGATGAGAGTGAGTCAGAAGAAAATTATTGACGGTGCCGAGGGGAGGAAGAAGAGTGCGTACTTGTCGCAACTCTAGAAGTAGACCAGACAGGCCCTTTTGTGGACGGAAAGTTAAATGATGAAAATATTAGTTTCCTAGTAGATACTGGTGCAACTCGATCAACTGTTAGCTCAGCTGATGTTACGAACCTTCCTCTCTGAGACGAAACAATCCAAGTGGTTGGAGTATCCAACAAACAGATTAAAACGTATCTCACAGAACCAGTAAAAGTCAATATAGGGAAATTTTCTGAAATGCACCGCTTTGTTGTGTGTGATTCAAGTCCTGTACATTTGTTAGGAAGAGACTTACTGTGCAAGATGAATTGCACCATATTTTGTACCCCTGATGGTATAGCATTTCATACCCCTGATGAAGACGTACTGTATAAAATGACTATGGCTAATATGGAATCTGAGATTACTGAAGTATTTGCTGTATTCAATCCTGAAGAACTACCAAAAGAACTGAAAAAGACAGTAAAAGCAGAAGTCTGGGATTTCACAGGAGAAGATGTAGGATTAATGAAAAATTTGGGTCCCGTAAAAATAACAGTGAAGGAAGGAATAAGCTACCCATATGTTCCTCAATATAAATTGACACCTGAGATAATTGAAGGAGTTACTCTCATAATCGAGAAGATGGTTAAACAGGGTATTTTGAGAGAAATAATGAGTAGTCCATGTAATTCACCAATTATGTAACTGAAAAAGCCTAATGGAAAATTCAGAATAGTACAAGATCTGAGAAAGATAAACAAAATCGTTGTATCATGTTGTCCTATTGTACCAAATCCATCTGTGATTTTGTATCAGATTCCACATGATGCAGAATGGTACACAGTGATTGATCTGTGTCATGCTTGCTTTTCAATCCCATTGCATCATGACAGTCAGCAAATTTTTGCATTCCGGCGAACGTATTTTGGCATGGTGCCGAATCCCACAGGGGTATACAGAAAGCCCCTCGATATTCAATCAGATTTTGAAAAAGTCCTTAGAACACCTAGAAATGCCGGAGAATTCAGTACTAGTGCAGTATATTGATGACCTACTTGTGGCTTCAAAGACTCGAGAAGCTTGTGTAATGGACACCATAGCATTGCTAAATAACTTGGCAGATGGAGGACTTAAAGTATCCTCATCGAACTTGCAATTTTGCCAGAAGGAAGAAAAATATTTAGGCTACAAAATTGAAAAAGGACTGAGGAAGATAACCGCAGACAGAATCAGGATAATAAAAGGAATGAGAGCCCCAATGACGCAAAGAGAAGTGAGAATGCTTCTTGGAATGGTTGGATATTGTCGTCAATGGGTAAGTAACTTTTCCCTGATTGCAAAACCTTTGGTACGCCTGACGAGAAGTGATGTAAAAGACCCCATTGAATTAAATAGAGAAGAGTTGACAGCCTTTAAACAATTGAGAGACAGTTTGTGTGAAGCGCCAGCATTAGGAATGCCCGATTATGACAAATAATTGGAATTGTATTGCAGTGAGAGGAATGGATGTGCACTTTCTGTATTAATACAGAAACATGGAAAATTGAAAAAAAAACAATTGCATATTTTTCAGCTATGCTAGTCCTTGTAGCTGTAGCGTTGCCAGGTTGTTTGAAAGTAGTAGCTGCTACTTGTAAGAGTCTGGAACAGAGTGAAGGAATTGTGATGGGATATCCTGTGCGAGTGTTTGTACCTCATGATGTGGCAATCCTTTTAACAAGGAGCCACACTCAGTTCATGGCACATAGTCGGCTGACTAAATATGAGAAGGTCATATTAGGTGCAACGAATGTGAGCCTTGTGAGATGCCTGAATGTGAATCCTTCAACATTACTCCCTGATGCTGAGAATGTAGGACGAAGTGGATCATGATTGTTTGGATGTACTCAATTTTTGTACCAAAACACGTCCTGATATAAAAGATGTACCTTTGTCAGAGAGTGACTTTGTGATGTTTATGGATGGGTCATGCTTGAGAACAGACGAAGGCATTCTGAGTGCAGCATATGCAGTATGCACAATTGCAGCGGTAATGGAAGCATCTTACCTGAAGGGAGTAAAATCAGTCCAGGTAGCTGAGCTTGTAGCCTTAACTAGAGCATGCAAGTTGGGAAAGAATGTGAGAGTGACTGTGATAACCGATAGTCAGTATGGCTTCGGTGTTGTGCACGATTTTGGTCAGATTTGGCTGCAGAGAGGATTTTTGACTTCAAGTGAAACTTCTATAAAGAATACTGAAGTGGTTGGGAAATTGCTTGAGGCGATACAGCTGCCTAAACAATTGAATGTCGTAAAGTGTGCTGCTCACATGCAAACAGGAGATTACATTGCAGTAGGCAACAAGTACGCCAACGATATGGCTCAATATTGTGCCCGAAATCAGAATTCGGTCAACAGGGCGAAAGAAAGGGAAATTAATTCTTATCCCCTATTGTTTATTAACATTGTGAGTACATGGGAAGAAGTGAGGCAATACAGGAAGAAGCAGGAGATGAGGAAATGAGACAATGGGTAAAAGCAGGATGTGCAGCAAGAGAAACAGCTCATGTGTGGGTCTATCGGAATGGAAGACCAGTCATGCCTGATAGCATGGTGTCTGCCATGGCATGGATGTATCATGGACAAGAACACATAGGGAGTGACACAATGGTTAGGTCATTTAAGCAAACATGGTACAATGCAAAATTCAGACTTGTAGCTTAGAGCCTTTGTCAAAGATGCCTTATATGTCAGCAGTTCAATCCTGGAATGAAAACAGTGGTAACTCTAGCTACGATAGGTCGAGAAGGAGGGCCTTTCACCAGAATACAGATTGATTTCATTGAAATGCCTCCCTGTAACAGGTTGAGGTATGTTCTAGTAATGGTCTGCTTGTTTTCTAGATGGGTAGAAGCATATCCCACAAGAAGTAGCTAAATTACTATTGAGAGAGTTCATCCCCAGATTCGGATTACCAGTCACAATTGAGTCAGATAGAGGAAAGCATTTCCATAACGAGATCATGAAGTTGATTTGTGAGGCATTGAATGTGCAACAGAAACTACATTATGCCTATCGCCCAGAGGCTTCTGGTGTGGTGGAACATGTAAATGGCACCATTAAAAACCGATTGGGAAAAATGTGTTTAGCCACAGGTTTGAAATGGCCTGATGTCTTGCCTCTAGTACTCATGACTATTAGATCTATTCCAGATAGGAACACAGGTCTGAGTCCACATGAAATTGTCATGGGAAGAGCAATGCGCCATGTTTTCATACCAGTCAACAAGCTGTTGCCTATAACTCATGACTTGATGTTGGATTACTGTAAGGGGCTGGCTGACGCCGTGCATTCTGTGTTTCATCAGGTTGGATCGGATGCCACCACCCTTGAAAAGAAGCAAGCTCATGATCTGAGCCCAGGAGACTGGGTGAGAATTAAAGTACACAGAAGAAGGAACTGTCTGGTCCCACGTTGGGGAAAACCACGACAAGTGATTTTGACTACAACAACAGCTGTGAAGTGTGCTGGGATAAAGAACTGGATTCATGCTAGTCACACATTTAGAATTCCAAATCCAGTGGATAACAAGGAAGGATAATATTTTGAAGAGTCAGAAACAAGTTCTGAATCAGATACTGAGGATGCCAGAACAAGACAAAATCCTGAAAGGGGGGGAGTCGGAACCGGATTTGACCATTGCTCCAGAGAACATTCCCTTGAGAAGAAAGTTCAAATCTCGGACACCAGCTCAGACTCAGAAACTGAACAAGCACAAGTACATTGGGAAAAAGAGCAAAGCAGTGTAGAGACAATCAAAGAAATTGTAGATAAGGAAGTTCATGATGGGAAGCTGAGAGAAATTCCACCTGAAATAACAAAGGTAGATGAACAGGTGCCAGATACAGAAAGTGAGGGAAAGATTTTTGCGGAAGACCCCCGAGGAGTTGTAGGGAATTCAAGCATCCAGTTAGAGGAAGGGACAGTTAGTCAGCAGGAATATTGTGTGCAAGAAACACGAGGAGGGACAGAAGTAGGGAGAATTGAAAAGGTGGTGGAAAGAAAAACGGTTAAAGGTAAAAGTCAAGTTGAAACAGAATCAGAAGATAGTGAAGAAGAGATACCAAAAGGTCGAGTCCTGAGAAAGAGAGCATGGAGAGCTGAAAAGAATGATAAAAGAAATAAATCGAAAAGACCAGCAAGAGATGAAATCTGGCCAAACAAAAGAAAGAGATTGCGATACCGACTGACATAAGTGAACTCATCAAGAGCAGAACAAGTGAATGAAGTATCTAGTCAAGAAAAATCGAAAAATGAGAAAATAACTACAGCAGAGGAAAACAAAAGAACGAGAAAACCTAACCAGAAGTATAAGTCGCCGGAATGGTCGTATGTGGCTCTGCCTGAAATAAAAGAAGAGGCGGATAGCCAAGAAAATCCAGAGGTGAATGTACCAGAAGTGGTTGAGGAAGACGAAGAATCGGAAATGCTGAGAGTTATCTTGACCGATATCGGAGAGAAACGGATGTTCAGGGAGTTCTGTATCAAGATTATGAGAGAAAAGTGAAAGACGATCAAATGCCAAAGTGAACAAGACAAAAAGTGCTGCTAATGGAAAGACAATAAAATACGGGAAAAGACATAACTGATAGGACCAAATAGGTGCTTAGAGCCTTGGGTTAGACAAAACTAGTTGTGAAGTAGAAGAGACTAAGTCAAAAGACACTGATCATTTAATGAAAATGGCAAACACAGAAAGTAGAAAAGCTAAATGTGTATTTCTTAGAAGATGGTTTAAAATGTGTTGTATAGGATTATTAATGCTTCTATGGAGTGTGTTAGCTTTGATGATCTCATTTAAAATTACGCTAGGAACAATAGAAGTACATAGTGAGAATAAAACGAATGTAGAAAAGTTTCAGAAAGTATATCCAACTAGAATAGATAGAGATTACTTACATAAAGCTAGGTCCATAAATGACTTCTCTAACAATGTATTTTCGAAACTATTGTACGAACATGTAAAGACAATGGATAGTGGAGAAGTGTGGCTCAATGGTTAGAGCGGCAGACCCTGATGCAGAGGTCTGGGTTCAATTCCCGCCTCGGCGGGTCTTGCGCTCAATTTCCCCGGACCCGATAATTCTTGCCTCGGTGCCTATTCTAATCATGGGTCCCACTCTGCAACTCTGGGCAATAGCTTGCTTAATCTCCACAACGGCCCCAACAGCGCTAGGATGCCTGGCTTCACCTTGAGGGTGCCCAGGAGTGGGAACTTCACAGGGAAATGCCAGGAAGGGTTCCACAGCGGTATGTGCACAGCGCCTGAGAGACCCTTTCGGGGTTGTGTGGAGCGCTATATCAATGCACTACATTTACATTTACGTCTGCATGCAGTTGCCTGCATCTGTATCGGAGGGAGTGACCTACCATCACCTTCCAGTTACCTACGGAATAACATGTAGTGTAATAGCTAGTCTGTTTTACAAAATAGGGAAATTAGAATATTATTTTTCAGATGTAGATAACATATTTTCACAAATACCTGCAGTTAACAAATTGAATAAAGTAAAGCCTGCAAAGGTGTTAGGTGAATTTTTCTTAGAAACTAAAGAACTAACATTAGAATATATATTTAGAAATAATTTAACTTGCAGTTTAAAGAAAGAAGAAAATACCTTTTTAGATATGGTTGAAGAAAGGAGGTTGAAAATGCACAGGAAAGCATCTGAAGGAAGAGAGGAAAAGACAGTCTGGGATGTTGAAATGGAAAAACATTTGTAGGGAGAAGCTAGTCCAACTATGGCTTTAGATTGGCCTCAGAAAGGAAAGTTGTGTATTGGAAGGAATCAAACTGCATATGATAATTACTTTGTAGGTAACAGTGAGTGCCATGATACATACCGAATCATGGGTGGATGGGGATTTAAAGGAGGAAATGATCCAGTTTTTCCTGCGTTATATTTTATCTGCTGGAACAAGGCATATTATCGGTTGCCAGACCATTGGTATGGCACATGTTATGTAGGTCTGGTTTTCCCAAAGATGTTCCACACGGGAAGAGGAGAAGATCGTGTACATAAGTTAGGTAGTCTATTAACACGTAGAAAAAGAGAATCTTGCTCAGGAATTGTGGGAGACATTTTTGGAGCATTGATACCAGCAGTGGGAATATCTCTGAATGCACACAAAATTAGAAAACTATCAACAGTAGTGGATCGCTTGTCAACAAGCACCGCTAGAGGGTTTTTATTGGTAAATACTGAAATGGTCGCCATGCGTGCCATGGTAATGCAAAATCGACTTGCCCTTGATATAATTTTGGCAAAAGAGGGTGAAGTCTGTGGAATGGTGAAAGTTCAACATTGTTGTACTTACATTCCTGTATATAACTGAATTTCATGAAGAAATTGAGCTCACCCCTCGAACTGTACTGGAGGTTGAAAGTGTTTGGGAAAAGATTGGAAAGAAACTTTCTTCCATTAAAGATTTCTTGTTAAATTTAGGTGGTACATTATTAGGTAGGATCCTATTTCCATTAACGTGTGTGATTTTTCTAGTATTAATTTTAAGACTAGGATGTTTATGTTATAAAAGAAAGAAAATACAGAAAAAGTTAAAAAGAGAAAATTTGAAAAGAAGACAGAATAAGAGACAAGAGACGGAATTTGAAGAAAAAGAATTAGAAGAGATGAAAGATAATATGTATAAAACAGCAAGAAGAGAAGAAATTGGGGAAACAGAAATGTAAACTAATCTAAAGAATTCATTTCGCTTTTCATGACAAATTGATACAAAATTTTAATAGTGTGGTGATAAAATAACCAAAGGGGGGATTGATGGAGCAGGTAGTGCAAACATTTTGTATACCTCCTCTATTCTGCATGAAAAATACTAATTATATAATCTTTTAACTATAATATTAATAAACAAGTTTGCATGTATATTAATCAACATTATTAATATTTGAATTACACGTGGGATTTGCATTTTTCATGGCTAAGTAACCTTTATAACTAAAATCTGTACGCATATTAACAATAGTATATGTGGTAATAGAATACTGCAGGATTTATGTTGCTTTTGTGATGTTGCCGATGAGGAGGACCGAAAGGGTGATTATAATTGCTTTAAATATCGCTGTATGCTAGATAAATACAAGCACATAGAGGGATTAGCAAGGAGTTAACATTAGGATCACCATTATCATGTATTAATTACTCTTTTGTGTTTGTTTCGCTTACGTTGGCATTTGGGCCTAAATCAAAGATGGCCGCTGGCACTACATGACGAAGTGGCCACTGTTCCATGAGGCGCGGAGTGAGCTACGCATGCGCGAGAAATCTCCTAAACCTCGTCACGACCTTTGTTCACCATGTACCCGGACAAGGCCAGAAAACGGGAGGTCTGCCAAGATTGGAGAACAATCAACCTTACAATAAAACCGGAACAAGCCGACTATTGGACTAACCAATGACCTCACCCCTCGAACTGTACTGATAACCTTAAACTTGCATCTGACGATCTCAATCAGCCAATCATGACTGTTCTAAAAACTTTAAATTGTATCTTCTTTACTTCATTGTATTATAAAAGGGTAGTAGAATAGAGAGGAATATTCGGACTCTTCGCTTTGCTTTTTGCGTCACGTCGCTTTGCGTTGAAAGGAGTTTCCTGAATCTTTGAGGGTCTGGATGCTGCCCGATTAACTGATGACTGTGAACTTTTCCTAAAATCTACGGGCAATGATAGATGCTTGCATGTCTCTGGTCCTTTGCCGATCTTTGGGACTGTAACGTGCTGAGCACTTGAGCTTTGGCATGTTTTCGGACAATTTACGACAAAATTATGCAGAGCCAATGAATTAGAAGACTCCAAATAGCCAGATTAGGTCAATATGATGTTCCACGATTTACTCACATTTTTTATATAAATTTTCTAAACTTTAACGAGACAAATGCAAATTATAAATCATTATAAAACTTTAGATAAACAATTATTGATTAACAAGAAATCATGAGTTGTGAGTTTTTCATTTAAGAGATAGATTCTGAAGTCTTAAAATGTGTTTTAGCTGGTTCTAAATCACCATCAACCAATCCAACTAAATTGGTCCATTCAACCAAGTGGGAGGAGTGCCTTGATGTTTTAAGTATTAAGGATCTGTAGGTGAAGGGCGTTAATGTATATTTTGTAAATAACTTTTCCCTCCCTATAGTTTATAAGGTGTTCCCCTCACATGTCCAGCGTTTGGATCACTCATCCCTCCTGTGTGTGCAGACCAGTGTGGAAGTAAAGCGTGAGTGTTGGTGTTATGGGCCCCACCAATGACTGCATGTGTGAATGAGTTAGTGTGATGTCGGGTCTGCGACGCACAGAGGGTATTGATACAGGTTGTTCCCCGTTACCCGGTCTTGCGCTGGATTACTGTCTTGGAGGAAATTCTTATTTGTGGATTTGATGAATTGGTGGTGTGCTGTGATGGATATTTTGTAGGCGGAACGTGCTTCCGGGGTTTTACTGTTTATGCATATCTTTTGCAGTCATCAGCAGGAGTGCTTGGATTCTTGGAGAGTCGTGGTGAACCAGACGGCTTTCTTGTTGTGTCGCCTTGTGGTGTTCTGGAGGGGGGAAAGAGAGTTAGTGCAGTTGGCAATCCATTGGTGGAGGTTGCTTGTCGCTGTGTTGGTGTCTGTTGTAGTTGAGGGTGGAGTGCAGGTAAGGCAAAGGTGAGGCTTTGTTCCAGATTCTGTGTGGGAGGCAGTATGTGTGCTTGTGTGCAGTGGGTTTCCTTAAGGAGAAATTGATTCAGTGGTAGTCAGTCCAGAGCAGTTCTGTGGTGTGGCTGAAGAGAATGTTGTTTCCTCCAGTGAAGGTGGGGTTGAGTGAGTGTCCTTCTGTGTGAGTGGGGCAGAGACAAGTTACTTCCGTCCTATATTGGTGAGCTTCTCTACAAAGACAGTGGTGTTGGGGTCGCTGTGGTTCTCCAGGTGAAATTTCAGGTCTCCAAGTAGTATGTAGTTGTGGAGGCAAGGGCGTGGGGTGTGATGAGTTTGACAATGACATTGGTGAAGGGAGTGTGGGATCCAGGTGCTCTGTAGGTGGGTGTTATGCTGTGTGTAGTTCTGGGGTTGTGGTGTATGTGGAAGTGGATGTGTTCCATGGGGGGCAAGGTGTCATCCGAGTTGGTGGCTGTAAATCAGAGGGAGCTTTTGCGGATAATGGCGAGGCCTCCTCCTGGTTGGTTGGGGCGGTCTTTTCTCAGGATCTTGTATCCGTCAGGGATGACTGTTGCTGTGTCGGGTGCAGAGCTGGCATTGGTCCATGTCTCTTTGAAGAAGGCGATGTTGAGTGCGTGAGTGCTGAGAAGGTCCCAGATTTCTATGGAGTGTCTGTGCAGGGAGTGTACATTGAGGAGGATGCAGCTCAGTGGCTTATATGTGGTGGTGTCCAGTAGGCTAGGAGTTGCTGCCAGGGTCTGGAAGTGGGTGAAGGTAGGCAGCAGAGTTGGCAGGAGATTGGGCCTTGAGTGTTGCTCAGCGTTAAGAGCTGGCAGTTTGTGTTGCATCCAGGGTTGAGTGCATGGAGAGTGCTGGGGACGTAGCGGCAGGGGTGGTGGAACGAGGGTCCCTGGCACTATAATTGCTGAGAAGAGCAAATATTATATGCCTAAAATAGAGAAGGCGGGCAATCGGTTAAAAAGGGCAGTGCTGCTAATTGCACTCAAGACTTCTGTAATCACACTGGCCCAGGCTTTTAAATCAAAGGTTGATCAAATTTATGATCAGTTTGCCATATATAAACCAAATACCAATGTTCCAGAACAGGAAGTTAAGACTGTAACGCTTCTCCTAAATTTTACTCCCACCTCCTCATTGCAAATAGCTACCCTTCTTCTAGGACCAAATCTGGGTCTCCAGATTATCCTTGTCCCCGAGGACCCTCCAAAATATTAGCCATCTTTTTAGCTCGGAGCTATCTAACATATTTAATCAGATGATTCTATGTGGAAAAATGCCTGCATTTTGGCGTTATTAAAAAACACAATATAATGGACCCGGCTAATTACCAACCTATTGCAAGGCTCCCGCTTCCTGCGCAAATAGTGGAGAAAATTGTAAATGTGGAGCGTTCCACCTATATTTTAGACCTTAGTTATTTTGGGTTTGGGCAGGTCACAGTACTGAGACAGCTCTGATAAAGACTACGGAGGAAATCCGCACTGCACTAGATGGTGGAGGGTCGGCTGCTCTTATCCTCCTCGACCTGTCCGCGGCATTTGATACCGTAGATCACACCTTGCTGATAGAATGATTAAAGACCATAGGTTTAGGAGGAAAGGCCCTATCACTTTTAAAGTCGGTTTTATCAGATAGAACCCAGACAGTCCAAATAGGCGATTTTAAATCTTTACACCTTTTGCACCTTTTACCCTGCCCTGTGGGGTGCTGCAGGGCTCCTCATTGAGTTCTACGCTTTTTTATATTTATGTGTCTGAATTAGCACCTTTGATTAGATGTTTTAATTTAATTCCCACCTCGTATGCCGATGACACCCAGTTGGTCATTTCTACTATAGACAAGGATATTTACTATTCATGCAAACTTCATGACTGCATGGTCCCTCTGAGCAACTGGATGAGTGGGCACTGTCTGAAGCTGAATTCTAGTAAAATGGATGTGGTGCTATTTGGAAAGATCTTCCCTCTATGGTCGCCAGTTTGGTGGCCAAATACCTTGGGTCTCCCTCCTACACCAGTAGCTAAAGCTAAAATCTTGGGGGTCATAATTGATGAGAAGCTGAAATTCAAATCTCAGATTTCGAAGGTGGTGTCTTCCACATTTTTTACTATTAGAACTTTGTGTAAAATTCTTCTGTTCCTCCCTAAAAATGCCAGAAAAACAGTTCTAACTTCGCTGGTTTTATCAAAGTTGGACTACTGCAATGACCTATACATTAACTTACAGTCCAATCTACTTAGAAGATTGCAAACAGTACAGAATGCCACGCTAGATTAGTGCTGGATGTTCCCAAACACTAATCCATTAGGGCTGGGAACCAGAAGCTGCATTGGCTGCCAGTCGGCCGGCGTGTAAAGTTCAAGGCACTTTGTATTGCACATAAGGCACTTTACCGAGAAGATCCACAATTTCTATGGGATGCCTTTAGTTGGTACTCTCCGAGCAGGCCGCTATACACTCGGCCAATGCTTTCCTGATGCTCACCTCTGGAGTCAAAAGGTTGAACGGGGGGGGATCAGGGAGGGGGGAAGTTTCAGATACAGCACTATCAGCATATGGAACTCTCATTCCGCTCTCTCTCAGGAGGTTTTCATCCCTGTTTGAATTTAGGAAACACCTCAAGTCATGGCTTTTTACAAATTAGTTTCTTTGACACAGTATGCGATCCGTAAGCGCCTAGACACCTATGGGTATTAGTGTGCTATATAAATTGTTATAACATAACATAACACTGGTCATGGTCGGGTCATGAATGGGGGCAGGAGGGCTTGCTGTTGGCACGCCTTAGGCATGCCAGCAGTGCACCTACTGCGTGCGGCTGCTGTATTACGTAGGAGTCAGGGGAGGGAGATCACCTGGGAGGTGGGTAGAACACATGGGGGGAGTAGCCATGGGGTAGCAGCAGTGGGGAGCACAAGAAGCGGGGAAGGAAGGCAGGGAGCAGAGGCACAGAAAAGAGGCACAGAAGAGAAAAAGAGGACAGAAAAAAGGCACAAAATAAAGAGAACGAGACACACAAGAGGAAGAGCCACAGAGGAGAAAAAGAGAAATAGAGAAAAAGGCACACAAAAGAGGCTGACAGGTGTAAGGACATACAGAGAAAAAGTAAGGACAACAGGACAGAGCAGGCTAGCAAAGGAGTAGGGTGCTCTTCCACTAGACCACCAGGGATGAGGCAGAGTCAGGAGCCTGCAGGTGGAGGAGGGCCTTGAACACCTACTTTGCAGGGGCTTAGGGTCAGAGCCTTAATGGTGGAGCGGCACAAGGGAGAGCAGTGACACTGACCAAGGAGGTCAGAGGTCTTGCAGCCAGGGATGAGCCCCCCCTGGTCTGGGTGTATAATTTGAGGCATGTAGAGGAGGAGTCCAGTGGCAAGAATCAGCGTAGCATTTTATAATCAACATTTAACATTGCTAGTGGCCGATATGCCCTCTAGTCATGCACCGGTTTCCCTGGTTTCAAAAGTGAAACTATCAGGGTTTCACAGGAGGAATTTAATAGTGTTACTATATCGCTAGCTGCCTCATACAGGTCCACTAACTTGGGAGCCAAATACTGTGCATACGCGACATATAGCTCCACCTCAAGCCCATCTGTCCCTGGTGGTTTTCCCCTGGCCATAGCCCTTATAGCTGCCTGAATCTCCTGCAGAGTAATCCCCCCTAACTTTTCAACCTCTTCAGGCGATATGGTGAGAACCTTCAGGGGTGCAAGAAAAGTATTAATATCTTCATTGCTCCCTGTACCAGCACACATGTAGAGATCAGAATAGTACATATAGAATTCCTGATTGATGTCTGTTTGCCTCAATAGTCTGGTTCCCTGGTCTGTTTCGAGCTTAACTATTACTAGTCCCTGCTTTGCGGGTTCCACAAGCCAGGACAATAAAATGCCAGTTCAATCTATTTCTGCATGTGTACTGGTCATATCGGCTTTGTAATCAAAGTATCTAAGTGCTTTAACATGCTCTGTGACCCTCTCTCTACCCTCTAATAGTACTGACTGAAGGTCTGAGCTACCGAGTCTATGCTGTTCAAGGGCCGTCAATGCTCCTTCTGAAGTTAATGCATCAGTCAGTAAAGTCCACCTCACTTCCACTGATTCAGCTATACACCCCCATGCATTACATTAAAGGTATCCCACTCTGCCTGAGGGGAAGATGCCATTCCAGAGTTGTCCTCAAAGTATTGTGTAATACCATGTCCCACTAATTCCAAGAATATGGGGTGCTCCTGAGCTTCTAGTTTTAGTCTACACATGGGAATACAGAGCAAAACTCTTCCCCATCCCAGTTGTAGTAAGACGGGGTAATGATCAGATATGTTTCTAGAAAGATATTAAACAGTGTGTACTAATTCATGGACAACTAGGGTGCAGAGAAATGCATCCAGGAGCACATGTAGGTCATGAAGGGGTGAGAAGAAAGAGTAGTCCTGCTCTTGCGGGGATGGTACGATCGCCAAGAGTTAACAAGTCCCCATTCTGACTGTCAGTTCGAGAATAGATGGGCTACTCTAGTAAATGGAGAGTCCCATAGCACGGGTTGGGATCAGTCAAGAACGGGTTTTGCCACACAATCATAATCCCCTCTCATAATAAAGGAACCCACTAGGTATGAGGCTAATTTTCCTCGATAACTCTGCTAAACCTCCCCTTGATCCACTTTTGGGGCATATACACTGACCATAGCAATGTCCCTTCCATCTGAATGGCCACTGATCACCACATAGCAACCTCCATGTCAATAAGGTCACCAGTATGTTGGCAAGGGACTCCCGGTCGCATGTATACCATTGCCCCTCTCCCAAATGCTGAGTAGAAGGTATAATAGGTCTGACCTCGCCATCTACGGTTCTCTGCCACTCCAGATGTGTTTCCTGCAGCAGTGCTATCTGGACCCCCGTCTGGTAAGATATGAAAAGACTTTGTATGTCTTCGTCATGGTTTGCATTCCCCTTACATTCAAGGATAGTATTTTACATGCCAAAGGGGCAGAAATCGCAGATGAGCATGGTGAGATGCTTGTCTTCCCTGGATCCTATTCACAGCAGTATTACCAATCATCCGCCCACAGACGATACAAGAAATTATTCATGGTGCACAATACATGTAACCCACCCCACCATTTGAAGAATAACCAACTCAACTTCCAGTCCCCAGGACAAGCAGGTGAGCTCCTCCCCATCCAAACTTACACATCTAATACAAAGACTTGTGGGTGAACCCAGGTGAAACAAAAATAGAGAGCTTGGAATCAATTGGGAGCATCCTGTCTGGGTCCCCCACTTCACACTGCCCCAAGATTAGTGGAAATGTCCTTACCGATGTTTCCATTCTTCTGCTAAGCTTCAGTGATCATGTGTCAGGATGCTCAACTCTGCTCCCAGTGTATCAATCTTTGCTTCTAATGCTTCTCTGCAAGCGGCGATTGATTACAGTATATCTTGTAAAATAGGGCCCGCAGGTGGTTTTGCATCAGACCCTATCATTGTTGATTCAGTATCAGTGCCTCTAGGCAGGGCCGGGGCTCTCACATTCAAGTCCTTCTTTCTAGTCATTTTGTCTATAGAAATAGATTAGGAACACAGCCTCCTGGCATTAGAATGGTCCACTTCGTCTGGTGATCGGGGGTAATTCAGTATATAGGGTGCAATTAGTCTGCGCCACGGTGCCAGGCAGCTTAAGGTGAGTTGCAATGTCACCTCCTCAGTGATCCTGAATATCTCAGCCCTGTGGGAGAGTGCCTCCTCTGTGGGGATGAAGCAGGTAGACAAGCACACTTTGTGAGTACGCTCCAGGAGTTCCACTGGTTGGGTCCAGCAATATCCCCTTTGTTGCAGTGATAGTTGGGCACTGCAATAGGCCACCAGGGTTTCATCCAATTCTAATTGCTTATATGGTGGATCTCTTCAGGGCTCTATGGGTATTTAGCAGCACCGGTGGCATGTCTTGTTGTGCCCCAAACCCTGTGTTGTGTGGGCTTCAATGAGTGAATCTAATCTCTGCCAATTCAAGCCACTAATCTTCAGCAGGGTGTAACTATTTAGTATTTGCTGCCACTCCTGTACCCCTATAAATCCACAATCCTCGACTGTAGTGAAAATCACAAAATTGTATTAAATGAGATTGAATAACTGCTAAAAATGAAACTATATAAAAAAATAAACAATCATTATTACAACAATGTGCAGCCTATACAATTAAAGAATATACCAAAATACATTACAATAATTAAAAAGTGAATTTATTCACACCTATTTTTGTGTACATGATATAAATGACATCTATGTTTTCAAAATCAATATTTCTTTCCTTATATCGATATTCTTGATAATGATATTCTTGCAGATGATAATTTGGTTGGACACTAATTTGGTTTCGATATTTTGTCTGAGAATCTCAAGAAAATGTAAACTTAATACTGAAAAGTTTAATGAACTAAAAAAACATCAAACCTTTGGAACATTTATAGTATACATCTAATTCCAAATTCCACCTCAATAAATTACTTAGGGGTGGATTAGGATCTCTGCTTGTTCAAAAATCGACCAAACTTGGGTCATGGCCTGAAACCGCAATTACGATGCAACAAAACATGGTGTGGTCGCAAACTCCCATTTCCCTGTGGGAGGTTGTGCAGCGGTCAGAAACCGGATGCAGCACAAACTCCCAAAGAGAAATGAGAGGTACTTAAAATCCCTGCACCCAGGTGCCCAGCCTGCCCACAACCGTAGGCCACAGACAGATGGGGGGCCTGCTTGGGGTCCCCAAAGTTACTTTCCAACAGGCTTTCCATGTCAGAAAGTCCAACACGGAAAGCTTGTCAGAAACCAACATCACCGCCACCTTCCCTGAGAGCTGGAAGCACGCCGAACTCAGCGCGCTACTCAAGAAACCCACGGCGGACCCCACCGAACTCAAGAACTACCGCCCCATCTCGCTCCTCCCGTTTCCAGCCAAAGTCATCGAGAAGACCGTCAACAAGCAGATGGCCGCCTTCCTCGAAACGAATGGATCCCTCGACCCCTCACAGTCCGGCTTCCGAGCCAAGCACAGCACCGAGACCGCCCTCATCGCCGCCACCGATGACATTCGAGCCCTGATGGACAACGGAGAAACAGCGGCCCTCATCCTCCTAGACCTCTCCGCAGCATTCGACACTGTCTGCCACCGCACCCTAGTACAGCGCCTCAGCAACGTCGGAATCCAGGACAAGGCGCTGGAATGGATCATCTCCTTCCTCGACGGAAGAACACAGAAAGTCCGTCTACCACCGTACAAGTCAGAGGCCACCGATGTCATCTGCGGCGTCCCTCAAGGATCCTCGCTGAGCCCCACCCTCTTCAACGTCTACATGAGCCCCCTCGCGGCCATCGCATGGCAACACCACCTCAACATAATCTCCTACGCCGACGACACCCAACTGATCCTCTCCCTGACCAACGACCCCGCCGCCACCAGAGCCAACCTACACGAAGGGATGAAGGACGTAGCCGAGTGGATGACGACCAGCCGCCTGAAGCTGAACTCGGACAAGACGGAGGTCCTCATCCTGGGCTCCTCACCCTCCGCCTGGGACGACTCCTGGTGGCCTCCCGCCCTGGGCACCGCACTCAAACCGACAGACCATGCACGCAACCTGGGCTTCATCCTGGACTCCTCCCTCTCCATGACCAGGCAAGTCAACGCCGTCTCCTCGGCGTGCTTCAACATCCTACGCATGCTACGGAAGATCTTCTGGTGGATCCCCACCGAGACCAGGAGGACCGTCACCCAGGCCCTCGTCACCAGCCGACTGGACTACGGCAACGCCCTCTACGCCGGTACCACCGCCAAGCTCCAGAAGAGACTCCAGCGGATCCAGAACGCCTCAGCCAGACTCATCCTCGACATCCCACGAACCAGCCACATCTCCGGACATCTGAGAGACCTTCACTGGCTCCCCGTCAACAAAAGAATCACCTTCCGCCTCCTCACCCACGCACACAAAGCGCTACACGACCAAGGCCCGAGCTACCTCAACAGCCGAGTCAACTTCTACGCTCCCAAACGCCACCTCCGATCAGCCAACCTCGCCCTCGCCGCCGTCCCCCGCATCCGGAGAGCGACCACAGGAGGAAGGTCCTTCTCCTACCTGGCCGCCAAGACCTGGAACTCCCTCCCGACCGACCTGCGCCTGACCCAAGACCACCTCTCCTTCAGGAAGAAGCTGAAGACATGGCTGTTCGAGCAGTAGCGGCACCCCCCCACCCCCAGCGCCTTGAGACCCTACGGGTATGTAGTGCGCTCTATAAATGTCACTGATTGATTGATTGATAATCCCATTGGCGGGAACACTGTCCGTTAGGAATTATGATCAGTTTCTCAGTGACTGCCGGGCTTCTTGAGCCTGTCGGATGCCAGTCGGATTGACCAGCCAGTTTAAACTCCGACTGCTTTTTTTTGTAATAAAGTGATCGGAGTTTATACCAGAGAAGTCGGAAGGTAAGCCTCCGCCGAGCAGTCGGAGGCTTACCGACCGGCATGATAATTGACCCCTTAATGCTAAATGCCATTTTAATGAGATTTATATGGCAGATGCAACCGCTTATTTACTTAAGTCTGATGCCAAATATTACAGCCGACGAAATAAGGCTGGTAAACTCTTAACCAATTATCTTGAGATTCGGAAAGAGTGCATTAATCTGGGCTCCATTTTAAAGGAAGTGAATAACCCTATAGCTGGGAATTTAAATCCCATTATTCTGTTTTAGATACTCAAGATGCCCTTCCAACTCCTCAGTTATTTTCACAATATCTATCTTCTATTCCCAAAGAGCACACTTCTTCTATTGACTTCTATACTTTAGAAAGAGGAGACTTCTGTTCATGAAGTCATGTCAATGAAAGTAATCGAGAAAGGGAACGTTCCAGTTCCTTTATGGATTAACAATTGATTTTGATCTTCATTTTTAAAAAACACATTACCTAAACATTTTTCAAATTATTTTCATTTTTCATTTATAATAAATCAACAAAGGGAGCATTCCAAGAAGCTTTGATCTACCTTATACCTAAGGAGGGTGAAGATCCCAAATTTTGCAAAAATTATAGACCTATCTCTTTACTTAACCTAGGTTACAACATTTTTGGAAACCCATTGCTCTTCAGCTTGATCCAATCTGGAGAACAAACAGGAACCTGATTTACACCGCAAGACTTTTTCTTAATATAATGAGCAAACCTCATAAATATAAACATTCCCTAGCAGCGATCTCTCTAAAAGCTGAGAAAGCTTTTGACCATATGAGTTAGTCCTTCATTTTCAATGCTCTTAAATGTTTGGTTTGGGTCCTTATTTTCTTAGTTTGGTTTGTTTCCATACTCATCTCTGACGCCTAATATGCTTGTCAAGGGTCTTTTATCAAAACTCTTTTCATTACACTTTAACCTCTGCTTTTTATTTTGGCTTTAGAACCTTTCCTCCTTATGCGTCGGCAAAACTTGGATATCAAGAGTTTTTAATATGGAAATAGACAGATCAAATTAGCTGTGTATGCGGAGACATTTTGTTGTTTATATCTAAACGATCCTCTTCCTTGCTGACTTTTTAAATGAAGTAAACTATTTTGCTATGATTTCAGGTTATGAACACTGACAAATGTGAAATTCTCTCATTCCATTTTTCATCCTTTCAGCATTCCCTTCACTGCTATTTTTAATATTTCACAATTGTCAAATAGTCATCACTTTTCTATTACATTACATTACATTACATTGTATTGTATTTCATTAAATTACATTGATTCCTTTACATACATTGCACTGAACTGTATTGTATTATATTATATTATATATTTCCAGCGATAATCTCACGTTAGCCAGTTAGCGCTAGGATTTTTAATCGCTGATGAGATAAGCGTTGCTAATAGCACGCTATCTCAGCGATAAAAATCCACGCTAGCCGGCGATAATTATCCTAGCGCTAAGTGTGCTGAGCGATAATTATCGCCGGTTGTTGCTGATATGCCCCTTAATACCTTAAGAGCATGCCGAGTTCTTTCAAAAGCAAGGAAACTCGTTGAAAAACGATGCCAACTGTGAATATAAAAGTGACGGAGAAGTGAGGTAAAATACAATGATAATTATGTCGATGTTCCCGAGTTTGAGGCAAAAACTTACCTGGAGGTTGACGGTGAAAAGTCGGAGTGTGATATTTAAAAATGCTTTAAAAGAAAAAAGAAAAAGAGTAACTGACGTAAACACCTCGCAAGTGAGAAAATGTCAGTACACAATTAATGTGCTTAACGGGCGACCATCAAGCGCCTACTCGCCCGGTGAAGCTTCCCTCACGGTCTCTCAAAGCGAGTAACGAGCAAAAGACGCTGTTGATTGGATCCCGGAAGACCGTGGAATCACGAGCATACGTGCTGACGTCTTGAATGTGGTCATAGAAAGAGGACGAAACCAGGAAGTGCACAATGAACGCGAGCGATGGAAGTGAAAGAGACAAAGGACTAGCGAACAGACCGAGAACATCTTGTGTTGAAAAATGTAAGTGCGATCATGTTGTGAGCAATAAAATGTTGAAACTGAAAATGAAAACTGAAAGGCTCTGTAAATAACTGCAACCGAAAGGCATCACTAATGTTACTCGAACTAAAAAATGTCAAGGAGGGTACAGTGATAAACAGTAATTTTATGTACATAGTAATTTGAAAATTAGCACATCACACAGTGAAATAGAAATAAGCACATCAACAGTATAAAATGTCTAATAATGGCCAGAATTTTCAATCAGTAAGGTGCAATATATACAAATGCAACCTGCCCAGACAAAACTAGGTTTGCATACACAAACGTGAAAAATTATGAGAAGAAAATAAATCTATTAATTAAGAAAAATGCTCATCACAAGAAAGAGGACAGTTCGTATTTATCATTTAAAACCTTTTGGGTAAAGAGTTTCAAGATGCCATATCCAATGTGTTTCACACTGTAAAAGTAGTTTGCCTAAATCTCGTCCAGGCTGTGAATCAATGCCTTCAATGACACTAAATTTGAGTTGTGCGATGGTATGTTGATTATCTAATGTTTATCCAATGGCAAACCCAATGTTTTAGTACGAATCCTACTTTTGTGTTCGGTTACACGCGTTCTTAATGTCCTCTCTGTTTTACCTACGTAATATAAGCTGCAAGGGCATTTAATTACATATATAACATGAGTGCTATTGAAATTAGCAGTGAAATGCAGTTTAATGTTTCTACCAGAACTAGGATGGGTTATAGATAGACCAGTTAACACGTTATTGCAGTGAACTCCTTGGAGACTTGCACATACCAATAATGGTACTATCTACTAAATGTTACTCTCTCATTCCAGCTATGTACATTTTTATTAACAAGAAAAAGGCCCTCCTGATAACAGGAAGCATTCTAGAGACAGCCATCTCTCACTCTAACATGACCTCACTCTGGAACAATCCCAAAATCACAATCCACGGTGCCCCTACATACTGGCGGTCCCGGACATCTAGGGGCATACATTTCCTGAAAAGAACTAGGGTCCTATAAGTCCCCCCTCGCCTTCAAGGAATTGCAACAGCAATGCAAACTGGCAGATATGGACTTTTTAAAGCTCAAAACCAGCCTCTCAAAGCCAAAATTCTCTAATGCGGACCCTTCGCTCCTACAATCATCTCCTCGGGCACCAGACCTCAAAAATATAATCTCCTACCACCAAAATCCATACGCTTAAACACATTAAAAAAGTGGAATATTTACTGACTGCAACCTGTAAATCTGTTCTAGCTATTTGGAGAGACACTGCGGCTACTACTTTCAAGTCCTGGTTACGCTGGATATTTGATCTGAAAAGGGCCGACAACATTTCCCTCCTAAACTCCCTCTGGAACCCTCAGTCTGGACCTGTTTGGGAAACACTAGTTGACTGTTTTGCCCACACTAAACCTGCGTGACCTCCATATTGAGATAATCTACAGCGTCGCAACTTGTCATTGTTCAACTACTCAAACTTCTTACCACCTGTTTGCAACTTCCCCATATAGATATTGTGCTATAATATCCCCCAAAACGTCATGACTTCTGTTAGAGCTTTCTTAAGATTTCATTTTAGTTGCTTGTGTCCAAGTGATATGTTTTATTACATTTTGTTCATCATTTCTCATAATGTGCCATGTTTATGAATACTAGTGTATAGTACACTCTACCTGCTGACCTCACATGTGCTCTGTACCACTGTATCATGCAACATTCTATTTATCTATTTATTTATTTCTTGTTATAAAGCTATTAAATTCTTTGAAATAAAAAAATAAGTTTTATTATAGCTAAACTAAATGGAGAGTCCATTTTGGAATGCTAAAACATGAATTGTGTGTACTTATTGCTACACTGTTCTAACATGGCTGTCATGTATCTACGTGCATATACGTGCATCATGATGACCATCTTAAAAATACACAAACTAAAATTGCAAGATGGCTTTGCCAATGTCGGTGCAGTTCTTTAAGAATGAGAGAAGCTGATGGCAACAGTGGCAGGCAGTAGTCTGTGGGGTGAGGTTACAGAGAGAAAGGTAAGGGAGAGAGACACCAAGTTACAGCAATAGAGTCAGTGGAGAAAAGTGGAGAAAAGTGGAGGAGAGAGCAACATGGACATGGCAAGGGAGGCCGAGGGTGACTGAGCAGGGTGGGATCATTGTTCATCACTGACTATGCCACTCTAGACAGAGATCTCATTCCTACTCCACTAGGAACAGTCCACCCTAAACTGTCAGACAGCAACACAAGCAACCTAGGTCCAATTTCAGCTGCCTTAATACATCAACATTTTGTACCTTTCCTTTGTTTAAATTCCTTATTTCACATGTTTACATTGAACCAGACCTCCATTTTTAAGAGTTTCCTAAACGCACACATCTTTGGAATGTTCGCTAACCAAGCACAAGTTTCCTACCTGAGGATACCTGGAGATTCCAAGAAGCTGGGCTATTGAGGAGGATGTTGTAGATGACAGGTCTCCAATAATGCCAACCAGTGTGCCATTAATCTGACAGCTGTAGTTTGGGACTGGATACTCCCTCTTTGACATTATGTTTAATGTGGCTTGAAGAGCTTTAATCAGACTACTGCAAGAATCATAAATCTGATAACCCAGTGTAAAGTTTCCTAAGAGGTTAGGGTTTCTGTTGATCTCTTCTGTGGCATAGATTAGGGCCAGCAGGTGTCGAAGATGGCGGAAGGATGGGCTGAAAGATAAACAGCAAGTTTGGCCCATGGTCCATGAAGTTCACATTTTAGCAGTTAGAACAAGGATATTAATACTACCATTTAACACCAATTTAACATGTGTTGTAAGAGGGGAGAATTCACAAATGATCATAAACATGTGTTCCCCTATGCTGTGTTGTGATAAATGAGTACCTACCGATACCATGAATCCACATAAAAAAGTGCATTTAAAAAAACATGATGGTAATATAATGTGGCCTAAAGATACACGATTGTGAAGCTGAAGGTGCTAAGCGCATTGATATTATACTGTGTGAAAGTATCATTATCACTGGGTATTGTACTATCCAAATGAGTTATAATACTATAAAGAGACTTGACAAACGTTTTCTTCCTGATAGAAGAAGTTACCAGTGTCAAGACTCTATATATGATGTATGTCCAAAAAGTGATATTATGAATGTGTTCCTGACATTTTTTTTGTTGGTAAAACTCTAGCTGTCATGATGTAAAGAGAGATAGCAAGAGGGGCTTTAACTTTGTATTCTCTTCCATGAGGACATAGGCTGCAGGTACAAACTGACTGACTGATCATGGAAAACCCCAGCCTGCTATTCTGCAAAGGGAGACCCACACACCTTACCCACCTCATCAAAAACAAACTAGAACAAATTGCAGGAGATTTGGATTTCAATGTAACTAAATATATTGCATTTGTTATACACAAGAGGGGTTATGCAAATTTGTATTTGAGTCATTTGCCTGGTTGCCTGAATATGTCTTTGATTTAGGGAGGGGCTTTTCATTAGGGTGTGTGATAATATGGTGATTCTAGGGTCTTTGGGAGAGGAGCTGGTTTGATGTTTGATATTTCTAGCTAGCAGCATCGGTGGCAATCTTCATCATAGTGGACGTCATGAAGGGAACACAGTCATTCATTACCCTGGCTTACTCTTGACCACACTTTACATGTCACAAAACAGAAATCTCCAAGAGCTTGGTATGTGGCTCCAAGACATGGACAGATTCAGGTTGTTGAAGGCATAGCTATACATTTCTAGGGAATGTTCAAGTCACATGTAGAGTTAGGAATCAACACTTAGGGCCCAAACACTGGTTTGGCTGTCTGTGGACAGCTGGGCCAGCAGTGGTGGTGCAATGGCGTTGAGCACAGTTGCCCCACCCACCCTAATATGAGTCGCAAAGTATGCCAATCTAAGCACCACTCCTGCTGCGTTGGCAGTGCCACCGCCCACATAGCGCAGTGGTGACAGTTGTGCGAAATCTGGCTCTGGGAGGCACGGACCGCTACTCAAACCTCCAGCCTATTACAAGTTGCATTTAAGCTGGCAGAAGTGAGGCGGGCCAACCTCCACACCGGATGTGGTAGAAAGGGAAGGATGTAAGGACGAAACACACCTCAAAAAGTTCCCTGATGTCATGGAGTCTATCCTACCCATCGTGCTGCTCCTCTACCTGATTGACCACATCCAAAACAGACCCCATTGTGGACAACATCGCCAGTGAGTCACACAAATCCAACGTATCATTGTTCCCACAGTTAAATGAAGCAAAGCTGTACTGAGGAAAAGGAAGTGGAATATCTAAGTGCAAATCAAGTATACAGGGGCTTTGCATGCTAAATAAAAGAAACAAAACTACCACTTAAACATGCAGGCTCCCCTCTTTGTACTCTTCTTCTGTGCAGCACAGGCAATAATGTACATGACTGAACATGTGACAGAACTGTAATAAAACTGAAAAGTGATGTTTGCATCAATTTGTATACACCAATTCCACCACCACAGCCACACACACATAACATCTCATGACTCATCAACAACACCACTCTTCGTCACCAGTGCCATTGAGAAGGCTAGAACTACCATGATGCCCTGCCACCCAAACACACAACAAGATCATCACAACATCACATTTTACACACCCTCCATCCGTCGGTAGACAAAAAATACCTCATTATTGAACAGTCCTAAAAGTCAAATACACCTTTTTTCATTCACATCTGTAGGCAACTCACACATCAAAAGGCAGTGCCACTCCATGGCATCACATGCAAGCAGTGACAAAAATGGACAGAGAGCATAATGTAAACACTACTTTCACAATACCCATTACACCATCATAGGAAACATGAAACTCTGGGACAGTGGACGACACATTAACTAGCACATGGATGAAAAACTATGTTTACAGTGGTCACGTGAACTGACGGTACTCAGGGACATAATAGAATAACAAAGTATCACACATGTGTATGCAATGGCCACGTGTAATTTTGGAAAGCAAGCCCCACACACACCATCTAGAAAACATCTAAAGGAAGTATTTGCTAGATGCACACTGCTCAATGGATACATCTCCATGCAGAAACACACAAAGGAATGACAAATTGACGCCCTTCATGTATGGATACACAAACATGACATAGCAATTTACCTAACACAAACCCAACATACATCAGTAGGAGATGGACAAGGTATGAGTGAAAGACACTGGCTAAGCCCAAAAACTTACTAAACGTAAACCAACACAATGCCAGGTCACGTACATTAGGTACACTTCCAACATCTCATATCAATGAATATGTCTAATCATCCGCTGGAACTCCAGGACAGGTGCTAAGGTTGGACCACAATAAACTCTTTGAATGGACCTCCAATCTTATTCAAACTTGTTCGGAAGTAGCAGTATGCACTAAAGGAACCCAATTGTGCCTTTACCAATAAATTAAATGAAGGGAGCAATGTATAATGAAATGTCAAGTTTTTTAAAGAAACAAATCAAAAAGGCCAATGGTCAGTCCAATGTCCAGATGTGGAGCATCACATTGCTGTACCACGTTACTTGTCAACATGACACTGTGAGGGAAAGCTCCTCAGGAAGGGGCATCTAGTGGGCAGGCCAGGCACCCCAAAAATAATAAAATAGGGAATGCGGGGTTGGTATTGGGAACTTGTGGGTCAACTATGGAAGAGGGGGCAGTGGTTGGGGCAGAGGCAAAGTCAAGGGGAACCAGATGGACATCCATGGAAGCCAGGCAGGTGGGATGACAAGGGGTGGCCTTTGGGAGGTAGTGAGAGTGTATGGCACTGTCATGGGTGTGCCTGTCAATGGTGCTAGTGTCAGGGTGTCTGATTTTGATTGTGTCTGGTCTTTGGGTGCTGTTGTGTGCTTTGCGGGTATGTGTGTGCTGCTTGTGCTATTGGAGAGGGTCTGTTCAGCAGATGCTTATATGAATGTCTTACTGAGTTTGCAGTGCATTGTGGTGCTGGTGGATGTTGTTGTGTATGCATGCTTGCATCTGTTCTGCTCTGGTACAGGTAAGGGTAAAGGGATTTGGCTTTGGGTAGAGGCAGGAGATGTGGTGTAAATCTGAGTTGAGGGGAAGGCTACTGTCAGTGAGGAGGCCAGAGCCTGAAACGATCTTTGTAGGGAAGACAAGCCACTGTGAATGCCCTCTAGGAACTCAACTGGCTAGGCCATCCCACAAGACTGCCCCTGGAGTGCACTCAGCAGTGCATCCTGCCCAACAGAGATACATCTCAGGAGGTCAATAGCCTCCTTACTCAGGGCAGGCAGGGGGTGTGGTGCCTGTAACGAAAGATACTTTCTGCTTCCTACAGGAGCTTCGATGGACAACTTGGTGGGCTGAAGCAGGGAGAGTGGAAATGGAAGGTGCAGTGGCAGGCAAAGATGGTGTATTCACGGGTCCTGTGGTGTCCACTACCAACACAGAGCTGTCACTGAAGGTTGAATCAGATAATGAAGACAAATCATGATCCCCCATGGCATGCTCTTCACCCTCTGTGGCAGTGACTCCATTGCTGTCATCATCATGACTGGAGCCACTCTGGCCAGCTGTATCCCCCCCATCGCCGGCAATGTATCCTCTGCTTGCCTCGTTCAATGCTTAAAAGACTGCAAATAGCTGAAAGGCATCTACACAAACCCAATGCACAAACACATCTTAACTATATCATCAAATTAGTACACAATACTACTCCGATAACGTCCCCAACAACTTGCAGCAAAACTAGGTGGGCTAACTTTGAAAGGCACTAGCACCATACATTCCATGACAATATTATTCCATTCACTGCTAGGGATATCCACAAGGTACAATGTCCTCAGCAGTGGCACCATCCTCAGATTGTATGTCAACAAATCTAAGTTGAGTAGGTAGCCATAAAATGCTCAGCTAAGACAATAAAATGGAGGCCTCACCTGTGACCTGATGAGGAGACACATGAATTATACAAAATTCTTTGGCACACAATGAAGGACCATCACAGTGTCTGAACACCCACATCTGTCCACTCAAATACTGTATGTCACTCATTAAAACATGTTGTCAAGCACTCAATGCACCTGCAGAGAACATGTGTACTCAACCGCTCTACACACATACACAGCAATGCTATTAAGGATCAGTCTGTGACACTGAAAAAAACGTTTACAAATTAATCCTGACATTGCCACAGCAGTAAGACTACAAGAATGACCAATGTAACTATCACTTTAAAATAAATACACCCATGTGTACACACTCCTGTGTGTGGGTACAAAACATCCTGCATGCAGAACAGGAAGTAACATGGTCTATTAAACTTCGGACATTTGCCTGTAATGTGGAGGAGCCACACCCTCATACCAGATGTTGGCTACAATTCTTTAAACTTGCTCTTCTGCAAATGTAACCCTTAAAAAATTCTTATAAGATGTGTATGCCATAGTCTATGGAGAAATACAGGCACAAGTGGTAAAACATCGTCATACAATGCTGGGCACACGTCCACGAATGATCGACCTCCCGGGGACATCCACGAGTCCGGAGCCCACCCCAGGAAATGCACGAGCAGCCCAAGCGCCCGGTGGCTCGCAGAGGTAGACAACACACGTTCCACCACCATACCCCATATAGGCAGTGATCAGCGCTCCCGCCTCCCCCGACTCCCCTCCCTCCCCCTCCCCCACGTCCGCGACAACCCCGACATTGTCCCATACGATGGTCCAGCTCTCAGGCGCATAGCTACAATTGTTCATTGACCGCGGCATAGTGCACCCTCTCCCCTAGTTTATCTATCCCCAGTTAGTTGACGGTTAGGGGATTAATCACACTGCACGGCCCCCATGCGGCGCGGCGACCACTGTGCGCTCCATTAGGGCATACCCAGACGCAGACCCCGGACACTTGCCTGAAGCTAAATTCAGAGTAGAGACGAGCAGCCCGTGGGCCCACAAGATTGAGAGCCCGAAAGGGACGCGAATGGGCGCTCCTGCTTTGTACGCCTATATGACAATAGCATTATCATCTGTGCCTATGTGTGTAATTGTTTATAAATGCCAATAAAAATGTTTTATAAAAAAAATCATGGACAACCATGTCCTTCAATTAAATATGCAACTTTAATATTTATGGATTTCTGTCTCTGTACAAGTTCAATTCCTCATAAACCACACTCCATTGTCATTTCTACATGTTCAAGCCATTTGCCAATGTACTTCCTTTTATCATGTATGTTTATGTAGGAAAAGCTATATGTTCCTGATAAATAAAAATATAAACCCTAAAAAGAAAGAAAAAAAAAAATACAATGCTGGGCACACCCCACAAAACCTAGTAAAGTTTAGAACTTCTTCTGCATCCTATGTGAACTGTAGGCCATGTCGCAAGTAAGAGCCTTATGCGTCATCGTCTACTGTATTGGTGCACTGTCATTCCAGAGGTAAACAATAAACTTACTTGGTGTGGGACATCTGTCACACAACAAACATGTGTCAGTGATTTACCATATCACTCAGCCAGGTGTCAGCACAACTTTGAAAATTAACATGTATAAAATAAGTTTTGGATGTGGACCACAAGACAAGAGTCTTGAACAGAAACAGTGCACCTACATCAGAAGTTACACATTAATCAATGACTCCTAATCATTAGGACAGGAATATCTGCATCTGAATGTTTCTGCTAGTGACAGTAGGAAAAAGTGAAAGTACAATGTCTGACTCTACACAACAGTCACCCCCTCCAAGCTGCTGATGAGTCCTCTACTGCCCATCCAGATCAAGGAATGCCACCGCCAGGATGCGGCCCAATAGTGGACTCATCTTCTGGCGCATGACCCTACGACCAGGGGACGTCTCCCCTAGCTGGACTTCAGGGATGGTGCCGCTGGAATGTCTCAGGTCCTCCCACCTTTTTCAGCAGTGGCCACTGCACTGGTGATAGATCCCCAGTGACCACACACTATGGGTGATGACTTTGCATAAAGCCTACTTGTGATGGGCATTGACCTCTATGAATACAAGACATAAAATAACACATTGTAACAACAACACACATTGATTTCTGTTTGGCGCACACACATATAAGCATATCCCTATACATAACATATGTACTCCCCACATGCTTCTTACCACTTTATGACATAAGCAGACTCAGGTAGACATGGAGGAACTATTCTCAATGCTCAAAGTATAACACACTGACACACACAGGACTCATAACACATTTTGGGCTTGCCTTTCACAATTTTACCCCACTATAAGGTACAGCGGCACCCCTCAGACCATTCTGACCTCCTCAATGTGAAAACACTTGGGCATGATTGCACATAGTGTCGTTACTTGGGACATCAACAACATGTACTGTTTAAAAAAAAGCCACATGTGGCACAAATCCATGGATGACAACTACTAACTTCACTATACCCAGTCAGAAATACTGATTCCATTTGCTGTAGACTTACTAACTATCGTTTATACACACATGAACATGTTTCAAGAGTGGCAAATTTGCACATGAGGATTTGGACCTAACAATAGGAGCTTCATATAAACAAATTGATACACCAGTGGAAGTAAATGACCTCAACTCATGATGTCACAATCATTCACAGTGTAGGACAACCAAAAAGAAGTTCCAGCACAGGGCATGACCTCAGCCAACATACAGAATGTACAAGATACACAATCATTCACTACAGAGTAGTGATGTAGGGAACTCTCTTTGGAAACACCAAACCACCAGCTAGAACGCAGGAGCTAAATATTAGACTCACATAGGAACTAGGCCTGGGCGTAGTTCGCATAGTTTTGCTCTGGGGAACTCCGCAAAGTGACAAAAAAACTCTGCGGAGTTCCGTAAGAGCGAGAGTGCGGCATGAACTGCTCTTTGCGTTGATTTTCCTGCCACTTGGGTAGAAATTCTACCTGAGCTGCAGCTCGTGCTCACCAACTTACCGTTTGCGAGTGGGGAAAAATTCTGGTGAGCTATGTGGATTGGAGGTTTCTGCACTCCGCGAGCTCTGTGCAGTGCGGAGTGCAGAAAACTCCACAAACTCTGCAAATGGAGTCAAATTCACCGCCCAGGCCGAACAACTGGGAACGTTACTGTCACTGTGACTCACAGCCTCTGGCATGAACAATGAGGGGCAGAAGTTTGCCAAATCATTTCCCTGTGCATAGCGTATACACTCAAAACACATGTACAACACATTCACAACATACTAAAGCACCGTAAGGCACCCTAAAATAGACAGGGCAGGTATGGCATAAGCCAAACACTGGATATGACAAGCCTGACCACTCATCGCTCGTGTGAACCAATTTAGGATCCTTTTCCTCGTATACTTGTGCACCATCATCCACTTACAAATATAAAATGGAAACAGAGGGTTTGAGCAGAATCATATCAGAACAAAGCTTTCTCATGCCTCATACATATTTTGTCACAATCACGATAGGAAGGCATATAAAACAGTTCAAAGGCACACACATTGTGAACTTCAGAAACAGTTACACCACAGTGCTAAAGTAGTGCAGTGAAGAAGATACATGCAAATTAAGGGGCATATGTATCAAGCCCTTTTCCTCTTCGCAAACGGGCCGATTCTCAGAATCGGCCTGTTTCCAACAGGGAAAAGGCCTTTTGGGAAGTATCATCCCAAACGGGCATCGCAAATTAGGGAAAATTTGCGATTCTGTATTTTGCGATTGCATTTAAGGAATCGCAAATTGCGATTCCTTAAATGCAATGTATGAAGCCTAGAAAAAGTGTAATTTGGTCATAAGGAATCGCAAATTACCACCAACTTCAAGTTGGTGGTAAGTTTTGATTTCTTTGAAAAATGCCCTTTTTGGCATTTTTCAAAGTGCCATGTGACGCACAGACATGCCCTTAGACCATGTATGTGCGCCACATGTGCACACATACATATTTCAGGGGTGCAACAGGGTGTCCTTTTGACACCCTGGCACCCTTGAAATTGCATTCTCATTTTGCGATTCTCAAATTGCGAATCGCAAAATGAGAATGCCTTCCCATTCATTCCTATGGGCCTCCTAGCCCATAGGAATGAATGAGAAGATATTCCTTAATTGCGATTAGCAATTTGCTAATCACAATTAAGGAATGCCAAGGAATCACAAAACATTTGCACATTTTTTATTACATCCCGTTTTGCGATTCTCAAATAGCGATTCCCTAAAAATCGCTATTTGAGAATCGCAAAAACGGATTTCGATAGATATGCCCCTTAGACATTAACATAAAGCTATAATGCAGTCCATGATCTACATATATATGGAAAGTATGTGTGTAATGCAAATAATGCCTTCACTTGGTGAAACAAACATTGACCTGCTGGGTGAGGATGTAATTACACAATTTACTCACAAACTGGACACCCCACATGGACAATCACATGGACAATTCCTGAACATGCCTCGCAAGGTTCCAGCATGCAGGGTTCACACAAGGTTAGCAGAAGTATATCCAGTGCCCAAATACCAGAAATGATTGTTCATGTTCTGTGACAATTTTTCTTGCATAACATGTGGAAACCAGCATCCTTTGTTGACTTGCAGATAGTCATGTCACCTCGTGGCTGTAAAATGGATTGACATCTGTACAGTCATTTTGAGGTCACATATGCAGTGTTCCAAGGTTCATAAATAGTTAGGCAAAGCAAATGATGATTGAGAAGGTGCCTCAGAGACAGGAAGTTGACATTGACACATTCACAGGGATGTTTATATAAGTCATAGGTGATTGTAACAGAGATGCATTAGAAATGAAGTCTAGAGCATTAGTGCAGGACACATCGACCTGTGGAGTTGGCATTTGGGCTCCTAAATGTCAGATTCCAATGCCTGCATAAGACTGGTGTAGCCCTTTTCTACTCACCCAGGAAGGGGTGTGAGATCACCGTGACCTGCTGCATCCTCCACAACATTGCCCTGCGACAGAACATACCATACATGACAGAGACCCACCAGGTGGGGACCGTGAAATGCTGATGAAGATGCTGATAGTAGTGGTGATGAAGGAGTTGAACTGCATCAGGATCTCATCCGGACATATTTTTCCTGATGGCAATGATGTTGTGACCAGTGACGTACATACAATCTGTCCACTGTGGACATTTTATTTCGTGGCGCTATTGTAGTTACTCTCAGATATTTGTAATTGGAAAATCTTGGGAAAGGTGCATGTAGATAACCTATACATTGATGCATAGGTATCCTTTAGATTGTGAAGACGTTTTCGGTGTACTAAATGCTGTTTAAGTCATGTGTATCTTTGCATATCTAATATCGCGGTGCTTGTTTTCGATATCTTCTCCATGCCATATTCATCTGGATATTTTGAAGTTGTGGCTTCATTAGGTGTGTGTTGCTGTTCATCTGTACTGAGTGGACATGGATAATTCCTGCAAATGTGTGTCATGGAGTGTGAGTACACAAAGCCAACAACCAGAGAGGTAGCCCATCGATTGGATGCAGGTACCTGGCTTCCTTTGACCTTATTCCATGGGGTCCATTAGTACTTAAGCTATACGTTTGCTCTCATGTGACCCTAAAATCCACGGTGTTGTGCCAAAATAATGTAATCCTGCCTTCAAATTGTCAGTTTACTCATTGAACATGACCTGGATGTAGCTGCACTGGTTGTGGGGCCATCTGATATTGGTGTTGTCTCAGATGTGGTGGAAAGTGGGGTCCCAGTGAGCCCGACTGTTGTCCTCTCCTGCGGCTGCTCAGATGTGCCAGAAAGGTGATCTGCATCTACCACTTCAGGGGCAATGTCTTCACTAAGGGCTGGTTCTTCATTTTCTTTGTGGGCTGTTGAGTGACTTAGTTATGTTAGAGGCCTCTGCTCTGCCACAGTGCTGGATTCCCTTGTTGAGACATGAGACATAATCAATGTTAGATTTCTGATAGGTACATGCATGTTTTTTGTGTCTTAATCTGGGTTTGCCCTGTATTGGGAAGAAAACTTAAGTGTTGACTTCATTACATATATGCAATAGTTTTGCATTGACTAGTCTATGCATTATATTTGCTAAACCCATGGGAAGTGTGGTTTACAGTTTCTTTTGATTTAGGCCTAGCGGTGTGATCTTTGACACTGAGCTGCACACACAGCATAGTCATCTGATGTATATGGATCAATTAAATATAGCATTGTTGTTGAAGTCAGAGCAACTCAACTTGGCCACATTGATTGGTTATTTACTTCTCTAATTGGGCTATGATCCAGGAATAGCCTTGCATTGTTTTTTTTGTCCTCTGCGTCTTTCACTGCATACAGATTTTGATGCTAATCAGCAGTTTGCTAGTGACTGACAACATCATAACTTTAGGATGGATGTGGTCTGTAACCATCAATCAAACAGATGTGAAGTTTGGTTATTGAAAATTGTTAGTTGTACCTGACCTATTTCATGATTTGAGTGCCTTAGTATTTTGATAGCTGTCAGGTTGTCTTGGTTGTAAGAGTGTGGCGTGTTATTTGTAGTAGTACTGACTGGACCTCATGGTATTTGTAGTCATTTCATTGTGATTGCTCTCAGTCCATAGGATTTGTTACGCTGCTTGAGTCATCTGGCTCAGTAGTAGGATTGCAGACAGGTTACTAGTGGGATAAGGGGTGTGGCATGTTGATTGTAGTAGTAGTAGTGATTAGGCCTCAAGGTACTTGTAATCATTTTATTATGACATTCTCGGGACCTGGGATTTGTGACACTCATTGAGTTGCATGGTTCTGTAGTGGGATTGCAGACAGGTTAGTGGTGTGGTAAGGGATCTGGCATGTTATTTGTAGTTGTATTGACTAGGCCTCATGGTAGTTGAATACATTTCATTGTGACATTCTCGGTATCTAGCATTTGTTATGCTGCTTGAGTCATCTGGCTCAGTAGTAGGATTGCAGGCAGGTTAGTAGTGGGGTAAGGGGTGTGGCAAGTTATTTATAGCTGAATTGACTAGACCTCATAGTAGTTGTACTCGTTGGAATTATATTTTTGCAACATTTAACAAATGGTAGGTATACCATGGCTGTTAACAGCATGCCTTTTGGACAGACCGTGCATTTCCATGTTTGCACATGTCATGGGTGCTGCACTTACAAACAGCATCGCCATACTTTCACAGTGAAGTGTTTGTTTATTACGTGGTGTCATATGAATTAGTACTGATATCGACATACAAATGGACATCCTTGTTGCCTTCTTTGATGCATGTTACGAAAATGGATGTGCAAGATGATAGCAAGTGCAGAGGTGCACACTTATAGGACAGTGTAATATTGTGTTCGTTTTTCGAAGTGTAACTTTCCTGAGTCCGCTCCACCCTCTATTCCAGCCAAGCCATCAGTGTAGAGGATGGACAGGATCTTCTCCTCCCAGGGCATGAGTTTCAACGTTACGATGGGAGGGCAACCTCCAGTTCTCCGGGCCTCCTGTTGGTGCTCATTGTACTTTGCTAGCGCCTTCTTCCAGAGGTCATTCCATCTCTTCCTGATGTTGTGCTGCGGATGCAGGCTGTGTTGACTATCCATCCCACATTTCAACTTTCCTAGTGTGAGCAGCATGCTAGGCTTCATCTCCAAAAAATTGAGGTTCTACTTAAATAATCTTGTCCACCATGACTGTCAACCCACTCTCATTGAATTCAAGCTTTTTGGGTGCAATGATGATTTGGGAAAACAGTTATATATTTATGCATTAGTGCATTCGTTGACCTGAGGTATGCATGCAGTGGACAGGGTTAACATTTGCAAAGAATAATTATGTGAAAGGGTGGTGGTGAATGATGTGCAATAAAAGTGTGGGGCTATCTGGTGATATGATTGCTAAATACTGCTGGTTTTTGGTGGACTAGCAATGAAGTCTGGTCAGGTGAAGGAAATGGCCCTAATCGGGTCACTAAGGTCACTAATGACCACCTCTCTGCCTTCCACTAAAATGAAGAGTTGGACAGACAGTAGAGAACACAAAGCAATAGCTGTTAATTCAGAGTACACTCAGAGCAGAGCCCAATCTACCCAGCCGCTAAGGAGTGCTACAGAGGGGGACTGACATCAACAACCATAACAATGCATTATGTACATTTGAGAATAAATGGAAACACACCCACCATGGAATTTTCCAGAGAGACGCAGCTGGACAGTAAAAACAAAGGAGAACGTTTTGATTCTTGAGGCCGGGCACACATGATCTATCTTTCAAGGTTACTTAACCTGTGCCTGCCACTAGACAAGTGGGAGAAGGTGTACGTCTCAGAAGAAAGGTATGTGCTAATAAGAACAGTGCATTCATTAGTGTGGAAAAACTAAGTTCTGAAGAAAAATAACTCAGAGAAGGCCATTTCTCAGAAATGGTGAAGAATTAGTTTTGAACATAATACAAAGCGGCGCCTGTTGCACAAAATGGAGCCGCAAATGCTAACTTATGTAAAACAATATAAAAAACATAATTTTTATTCGAACAGATCTTCCTTAAGCCATTTTGGTGCAATAATAAGAAAACGTATAATTCAGCAAATCATAAATATATTTAGGAGCATTGCATATCTTCAGCATCCGGGGAGAGAGGGGGGGGGCGGTATATCTGCAAAAGTTCATCAAGCTCTTTCTGGAGCATTATGTTTGCATTAGTATCATGAAGTGATATTCTTTTAGGAGAGAGAAAGGTGGTGCAATATGAACAGCATAAGGGAAGACATTGAATCAGAACACAGCAAGCGATCAAGTTCACAATGAAATAGATAACTTTTTCAAGAATCCAACCCATCAAAAAATGACCAACTCCAATTGCCACTCTCCATTCCTTTTACATTTTCTAGGATGTCTAGAATGTGTTTTGGAATATTTTTTTTCCATATTAGTTATCCTGACTACACAGGGCCGCCACTGTGGAATTTGACAGTATCTGTAACTTACATCCAAAATATTCTCTAGCCCTTTCACCTCTAGCCATGGCAGTACCATCAAAGGTAATAATAGAAGACAGAATATATGCTTTTCTTTTCTTTCTGCCGAGACACATCGTGAGAGCAGTGGCCAAAGCAGGACTTTGGAACAGGGGCTGATTCTAAAAACCCCACCGGACGCCACAAGCAGCTACTCCTCGCGTTTCCCGCTTCGCGGGAAACGCTCGCACCGGGACCAGCGAGTAGTCATTTCAAAATTGACTACATCTCCCATAAGGCAGTGGGGCACCTTGAACATCGCCGGCAACGTCCAGAGCAGACCAGGTGCTTTAAATCTGCACCAGAGGAACAAGTTTTGGGAAACCTTTTCTTTCTGCCGAGACACATCGTGAGAGCAGTGGCCAAAGCAGGACTTTGGAACAGGGGCTGATTCTAAAAACCCCACCGGACGTCACAAGCAGCTACTCCTCGCGTTTTCCGCTTCGCGGGGAACGCTCGCACCGGGACCAGCGAGTAGTCATTTCAAAATTGACTACATCTCCCATAAGGCAGTGGGGCACCTTGAACATCGCCGGCAACGCCCAGAGCAGACCAGGTTCTTTAAATCTGCACCGGAGGAACAACCTTTGGGAAACCTTTTCTTTCTGCCGAGACACATCGTGAGAGCAGTGGCCAAAGCAGGACTTTGGAACAGGGGCTGATTCTAAAAACCCCACCGGTCGCCACAAGCAGCTACTCCTCGCGTTTGCCGCTTCGCGGGATACGCTCGCACCTGGACCAACGAGTAGTCATTTCAAAATTGACTACATCTCCCATAAGGCAGTGGGGCGCCTTGAACATCGCCGGCAACGCCCAGAGCAGACCAGGTGCTTTAAATCTGCACCGGAAATGCGCACCGCGCGCGGGACGCGCCGGGCGAAGCCCAGGCAAAGGGCGGGCCCTCTTAGGCCCTCAGAGGCCTGAAGAGACTGGACTGGGCCAGGGATTCTGGTTGATCCATCATATGATCTTCTGACATTGTAAGCAAGCTTTTTTTTTTTCAATTTTAGGACTGTTTCTACATTAGTGCCTATATTTAGATGTGGTAAGAACTGTTTAGAGGATATTAGATATCGGTGTACCACCCACGTTCTTCTAAAAGGGATCCCATTGCTACTACTGTTATTGGCACAGCTATTAGTCCAAAAGATCCAAAACCCTCTTTTGTATTTCTTGTATTTTTTATTTAGATCATATTGATATGACTTCACGCGAAACAAGAAGTAGTAAAGCTGTGGCAGGTAGCTCAAAACTAACAGGAACATTAGACGATTTTATAGTACGCACTAACACACTAATAGACCAGGGTATTGTCCTCATGGAGAGAAGTGTTTCTCAAGACCTCGCTTTAGCTAAGAGGTCTTCCATGGGTCACATTGCGAACCCCTGATAACACTTTAAGCAATTCTAACATCTTACATATAAATGCGGTGGTCCATAGCACTACCGGTGCACATTCTGAATTTCAAGACTGTAGTGTTCTGGACTCTCAGGGTTTGGTAACCATAGGAAGCACCTTGTTAGCCCCACAGCTAGACATCCAGGCAGATAGTAATAATATCTTAACAAGAGGGAAAAGGGAGGGAGCTATCCCCCCCAAAAAAAGTACGCGGACTTATAAAAAATATCCCTCTATTAAAACCGCCAAAGTTGTAGAGATAGGGGAGTGTAATGAAAATGATATAGTCAATGCAAGAGCGGCAAGGGAAAGTCAGGGCCATGAATCTGGGAAAGAAGGGGCTGGCCCAAAATACTACCGCTGAATATTATAGATGACATTCTTATAGACAATTCCCTAGCTGACATTCTATCAGATAGCCCAATAGCTGATAGTACAAATATAAGTATAGAGAATGAAGATCTACTTATACCATCCCTGACAAAAATATTCAAGACCCTACTCACTCCTATAGAAGTAAGATTAGATGGGATAGAACAACAACTTATAGAATTGAAGAAAGAGATAAAAAAACGTCTACACTAGCCAGTCAAAAAAGGTAATTCAGGTACCAGCCCCTATTAGTAAAGTGCAGACATTAAAAATACCTGATAACGAAAGGGAAAAAGGCAGAAATTCAGCACCTAAGGTCCCTACACCTAACTTTACCAATACTGATGTAGGTAAAGCCAGTGCAAAGTCTCCTTTGGCACATGGAACAGTAGTTAAAAAAACAGCTCTTCACAGTATACCTACACAATAATGCTGATAAAACGCACACAGAAAAGCGTAGGAACATTAATCTACCCCCAGAAGTGTGTGATTACGTAGTCATCCTGACTGGGGTTCCGGAATTAGGCCCTACAACTATAGAACCGTATAGGGCGCTCAAAAACAAAGTGTCACATTGGCTAAACACTAATCACCCATTACCACTAACAACAAGAAGTAACATCTTAATGGTAGAGAGGGCCCCCTGGGTAGGTTATAATAGAAAAAGAACACAAGGGAACTGCGTGGTCGTATCATTCGAAGACCCTCGGTCAGTGGGACATATTTGCTCGGGGGTGCCTAGAAAAAACGGTTCATCGATTGTGGCTAGACCCCTGGCTTATTTTTATACGCCAATGGAACAGCCTGATAATAGATGGAGCTGGACCAGGGACACAAATCAAGCTAGGGGTGGAATTGGGCGCGAGTTGTACAGGGACTCGAATTCTAATAGTTGGGAAGTGGGGGGGGGATGACGGCTGGACTGTAATACAACGTAGGGCCGGGAGGCCTCAATACGGTAGTATGCAGCACCGTGGAGAATGGATGGGCCCGCAGTTTGTTCAACCCTTCATCCCCTGTTACAATAGGTTCAGTGGATTGGAGGCTGTTGATTGACTCACAGTACATGGGGAGGAACATAAATTTATTTTCTGCCCATCCGTCTCACCGGTCACTTCTGTCACTTCTGTCACGTCTGTTACCAGTCCACCCAGGTCATCTGATCATCATGATAGCCCGCCTCGATTGCTGTCGCCCGGCATTCAGGGGGAAAATACCTTATTTATAAAAGAACTTAAGGAAGTTCCAGGGCCAATATTAGGAGTCGACCGAATAGACCAATTAGAGCTGAGTGAACAGAACCGTACCAGGCCAGGAGCATCTAGGAGGCCAAGTAAAACCTCACCAGCCGGTAGCAGCAGCTTAAATCATGGCCCCTCTTTAGCTAAGGTTGTTTCATGGAATGTTGCAGGAGTGGGCTCAAAAATAAGTGACCCTGATTGGAACCATTATATAAATTCTTTTGATATCTGTGTTCTACAAGAAAACATGGGCTATGAAATCCATGCACAGAGTTGGGTATAGAACTTATCAGTTGGATGCAGTTCCATCAGTATGAGGCCGTCCTTCAGGAGGGTTGATAATATGGGTTAGTGTGTCTATTAATATAGCCATCCAGCAACTAAGAATTGACTCATTAGATATACTCGGACTGGAAATGGTTACCGATGATAAACGGGTGATCCATCTCTTTAACGTATATAATAGACCGTGCCCATCTTATAAGGAGTCACTATGTATTGACAAACTAGAGTCAATACTGGATACTCTGGACCCGGAAACAAGCACGATTATATGTGGGGACATGAATTGCAACTTTGAGCCCATTGTAGGAATGAACAATTTGTATGAGGATGAAGATAATGCTAATGGTATACCATCCTTATCTAGTAATGGGGTGGTTGCAGGTACTACCCTAGCTTTTCAAATCACAAGGGTATTGACAAGCCATAGACTGAGGGCATGCAATGGGCGTTTACCATCGCAACGGTCAAAGTATAATTGGCTATGTTATTGTTTCCTCGGACCTGTGGCCATATACAAAAGAACTGACGGTCAAAGTAAGATCTGACAGTGATCATCGTCCCCTCGAAATTAGTTTTGTAAAGAGTTTAATAATGGGGTTGGAAGCTAAAGAGGGAGGATACCAAGCAGCCCCAGATAATGTTATACTAAGCAACAACCGACGGTCTGTTAAATGGGCATATATCCTAGAGCAAGAGGAGTTAATGGCAAATATTTATAGCTGCCTTACCAACATATTCGATACCTATAATCCCTCTAAAAGTGAATCTGGTCAATTTCTTAAACTACACAAAGCGTTCTTTAGTGAACTATTAGAACTCATGACAAAAAGACCAAAAAAAGGGACGGGTGTTGTGAATTTACAGCCTGTAGGTAAATTATGGTTAAATAAAGAATGCCGAATAGCAAAATCTACCTTGATTGAAACGGTTAAAACCAAAAACCCACTGGCAGTTAAAGAAAGCAGGAAATTATACAATAAGGTGCTGGCCAACGCAAAGTCTTTATGGGACGAGGAATTATGGTCCTGTATGCTGTCGGCAGCTAAAATGAAAGACCAAAAGTTATTTTGGGAAACAGTGGTCAAGGGTAACAAAAGGTAGAAGGGCTCAAGAGAGGTCTTTCTTGATGAGGCAACTTGGATTGACCATTTCATGAATTTGTATGCCGCTCAAGGGGCCGAAGGTGTAGTGCAGGAAGAGTATGCTTTGTCGCTTGTAGACGCCGAACCCACACAAATAGTTTTTGACTTACAGGAAACAGAACTAGCTATTAATTCAGTCAAACACGGGAAGGCTCCAGGGCTTGACAAAGTACCAGGCGACCTATTCAAGCATGAATTGGACGTCTGGGTACCATATCTTAATCATTTGTGTAATACTGTTGCGGCTGGGGAAGCAATTCCGGACAAATGGAATGGAGCGGAAATTATTACTATTTTTAAAATGGGCGATAGAAGCAATCCCGCCAACTACCGCCCTATAAGTCTTTTAGACATAACCCAAAAAATCTATGCTAGGCATATATTAAATCGCATTAATACATGGTTGGAAGATGAATTAATTTTAACAAAATACCAAGCCAGGTTCAGAGCAAAAACAGGAACCATTGACCAAGTTCTAAGGCTTTGTTGTTTGTATTGGAAATATGTCACCCTCTGCAAAGGCCACTTGTATGTGGCATTTGTTGATTTACGGGCGGCATTTGACCTTATCCCCCTAGAACTTTTGTGGAAATCATTGAAAACCCAAGGACTTCCAGTAGATTTATTAAAATTGGTCATGGGGCTACATACGGACAACTATGCCAAGGTTAGGTGGGGTCCAACTGGGGAACTTACAAAAGCTATTCCGATAAAGAGGGGAGAACGCCAGGGGTGTGTACTGGCCCCGACTTTATTCTCCCTGTTTGTTAACGACATTCCGTCTTATATGGAGAGCAGTGATAATGATTCACCAAGATTGGGGGGCGAACGGGTCTCGTCCCTCCTTTTTGCGGACGATACCATCCTCATTTCCCAAACACCACGGGGTCTCCAGAACCTACTGGAAAGGTTTCAGTCCTATTGTATCTCGAAAGGTTTAGAAATTAATACCAAAAAAACGAAATACATGGCTCTGAGCCCGCATAAAAAATTTAGGAAAAATGTAATGTTAAATGGACAGAAGCTTGATTATGTGCACAATTTTATTTATTTAGGTGTATCTATAGATTCATCCTTAGCATGGAGACCACAGCTAGAAAGGACTAAGATAGTCTTTAAACAAAACTGTCTCCCAATCCTTAAAAGACACAATAAATGCTTGAACAAGGCAGTAATCCCTGCCCTAGAGATCTTTAAGTACAAGGTACAATCAGCGGTACTATATGGGGCAGAATTATGGGGACCCGCATTTAGAAGTACATTTGAAAGCCTTGAGAACAAGTTGCTTAGGGGATTGTTAAAACTATCTACTAATACCCCATTGACACCTCTCTTTCTGGACCTAAACATGAAACGAACAGATCAACACGCAATATTAAGACCACTATTGCTGTGGGTCAGACTGTGGACGACTCCAGAATTACTCGATTACAAGGAAGGCTTGAAAGAAGTTATGGATCTCGATAGCTGTTATAAAGTTTATTGGTTTAAGCATGTTAGAACTTGACTGGGCATGATTGGATTAGCCCATTTTTGGAATGATCCTGAGGCTATGAACCCGTGCTCTAGGAAAATTGTTAAACTATCATTTTGGTCATACGTGAGCTACGAGTCAGTGTACATAAAAACCCATGGTCCATTGACTGATAATTTTTTATTGTTTAAAGATGTAGCACTTTTTGAACCTTTCTTAGATGAGATCCATCCGCCGTTATCAAAAACTTTGTACCTAAAATTTAGATATGGTACACTTAGAACCAAGGCACTTGAAAAAAGCTGGGCGAAGTTAAGTAGTGATCTTTGTACTTCATGCACTCATGATGCAAAGGAAGATGATTTACATATACTACTCTTTTGCTCCAGCTATGTAACACCAAGGAAAAAGTGGATAGTGTCGCTCTGACTTAGAATTGGTTCGAGATCCTATAAGGAGGCTGGCAGAATTCTAAAGACTGACACCAGCCAGGTGATAGTATTTGGAGTCAGTAGATTTCTTCTTGCTGTTAACTTCATTAGAACAAAGTTGGGCCTACATTTTTAATATAAATGCACAACTATTGTTCATCCAATATCTCAAAATGAGTAGGATGATTATGTACTTAAATCGCATGTCTAATTATCCAACCTTGAGGATTATTTAAAAGTTCCAAACTTTTTAAACTTTTTTATTGGTATAACCGTTTAAAATTATGTCCTAGCGGTTAGTGATTTAATTATTCTTTTTAATAGTTTTTAAATTGTATTTATTATTAATTGTATTATTAATTGTTGTATAACTTTCGCCCATGTAAATTGTGCTTGTTAAGAAATCTTGTAATTAGATACTGTGTACTCGGACGCAATGAATACACAAAGAAATAGGTTAGCTTATTTGATCCCGTTATCCTTTCTTGTGTTAGGAAGTGTTAAATTGTAAGAGAAATGAATGTTTTTATTGTATCTTTTATGATGCCAATGCGTCGAAATAAAGATTTAAATGAAAATGAATGAATATATCCAAATCTGCCACTCCATCACAGAATTCAGCTGTCAACGTCTTTTTAATCCACTGTATGTTTGGTTTACAAGGCACACTTAACGGGAGCACCATTCCTAAAGCAACATCCTTTGTGCCATTATGAACAGTTGAATAAGTACCATTTGACAGAAAATAAAATCCCAGGTGTGCATAAAGTGGACCTTGATAATCTACGGGGCATATCTAGTGTTCAATCCTACTGTGCTTGGATCCTTCCTTTTTACCATAGACATTGTATTTTTGAACAATATTATCCCAGAACAATTGACATACAGAAATGCATCAGTGCTGTTTACTATTGGACAACAAGCGGGATAATATCCAGCTTCTCAAGTAACTATCAGATCTTGGTAATGCCATCCTACCAAAGTAATGTTCTGCTCCCTCGTATACTAATTATCACAATATATATTATTGTCACAACCCGGATATCCCTTTCCTCTTTGCCACCTATAATATAGACAAGAACCAGAATGCCCCAGTCCAAACTCACCCCTTACCTCTACAAAGTGGGCTGGGTGGGTATTTTGTATAATTGACCAAAGACAATGGGTAAGCAGTCCATAAAGTTGTAACAGATTTGATAGGATACCAAGCTGTACCTCCCTCAAATAATCTTTTATGTGTGTCTATAAATAGATTCCTAAGGACTGCCCTTTTTGAATGAACTTGAGAAACAATTTTGCGTCTAGTACATGATGGTGCATTCTGATCACATTCTAAGACCCAAGACCCCCCGCCTAAGATCAACAACAACAACACAAGAACAACAAAGAGTACTTTTTGCTTAGTAGACCAAGATGTTCGTACAAGAGCAAGGGGAATTACTGGCTGCTCTTTGTCAGCAACCATCCTGCCAAAGGGGTGCATAGCAACTAATCAAGCAGAGGGGAAAATTGCCGGCAGAAGGAATATATAAGTTTGCAGTGTCTGTCAGAGCCTCACTGTTATAAGCTCATATTGTTCATCAAATGTTGGTGCTCTTGACCACCGGCAGTGAAGCTCGCTCAGTCCTAAGCTCTTGCTGTATCCCATGATGATCAGGATAACGCGCCCCCAAGGGGATACGCTTAATCTATCCTGTCCAGTGTTCAAACAGTACACATATCTCACATCACCCTATTCTATTTCCGTTGGTACTATAGCAGAGTACACCCTAACTTACACAGTCCATACCTAACTAATCCGACTTTACCTTTGGTGCACTCTTCCTTAGCCGAGGACGCAAATTGTACCTGGTGAATCTCTGGTGGGACAGGTTTGTGTAGGATGTCATCATTCTCCTTATCACTTTTTGTCCAAGTAAGTCACTGAATGGAACAAAACAAGGAATCTGTTCACATTCCTGGTCAGCTACCCCCTCCCTAACCCATTGATCAGAGGGTAACAGCAGAGGCACCCTGCTACAATGGGAGGCGTGGGTCCTGTTTTTGCATCCAGAAACTTTAATGGCGGTGCGGGTTGCCAGAAAGACATGGAGTGGCCCATCCAGCGTGGTTCCAGAGTCTTCTTCTGCGGAAAATTCCGTACTAGGATATATTTGCTGGGCTGAATATCATGTCTGGGCCCCTCTAGCATAGCTGGCAGGGACTCACTGATTTGTAGGTGAATAGAATGCAAACTTTCAGTTAATTGGCAGAGGTAATTAATTAACAAGGGGTAATCAATATCAGAAAACCATTGGGGACATGGGATGCCCCAGGCATTTGCCGGGCGCCCAAACACGACATCATACAGTGACAATCCTGTCCTAGAATGTGCTAAAGTTCTTGTTGACAAAAGTGTCAATGGCAGGGCATCTGGGCACTGTAACCCTGTTGTCTCCTGAATCTTTGCCATTGTCAGTTTGAGAGTACCATTGTACTACGTGACCAAACCTGCTGACTGCGGATGATTTGCAGTGTGAAACTTTTGCTTCATGTGCGCACCATCACAAATTAACTGAATAACCTTAGCATTTAAAGATTTCCGTTATCACTCCAAATCAAACAAGGGAAGCCGAAATGAAGAAAGAACTCCTTCAAGAGTATCTTTGGAGTCCTAATGGCAGTATTATATTTATTGGGAAAAGCCTCAACCCATTTACAGAATGCACCGACCACCACCAGAATATACTTCAAATTATTGCACCTTTCCAATTTGATATAGTTCATTTGAAGGACTTCGAAGGGGAAAGTAGGTGGTGCAAAATTACTAGGAGGTGTAGGGGTACCTTTCCCAGGATTATGCATCATGCATTCCATACAGTACTTCTCTAGATGTGCAGCTGTTTTTGCAATGTTATCATTCTGCCATACAGGGTCTAACAATGTGCAAATACCCTTTGCATTAATATGGGCTGGACCATTAGCCATCGTAAATGCAGGGAGTACATATGCGTCTGTCAACATCCATCTTTGCGTCTCTGACTTGTCAATCCAACATCCCTCATCATTCAATTGTGCTGTACTTTCTTGCCACACTTCCAACTCCTCCACTGTGGCTTCACTCTGTATCTCCTTCACGTTCTCAAGTGTGTCCTCAAACATGATGAATTCAGCGGGACCTGCTACAAACATTCTTTTCATTTTGGTCCGAGCTGTTTCCTTAGCAGTTTTCCCTACCTATATCGTCAGTGACCTTTTGATGGGCACTATACTTCACTACAGCCAACTTCTTAGGGAGGATCAAAGCAAACAAAAGCCTCAATATGAGGTGCCCGTGCTGGATTTTGGTGCCATGGGAAGTAAGAAACACTCTCTCAGCCCAGAGTCACCCAAACTTATGGGCGACTCCAAAGGAGTACTGGCTGTCAGTATAAATATTGATAACCAGTCCCTCACTTATTCTCATGCTCGGATTAGGGCATCACGCTCAGCAGCTTAGGCTGACTGATAGAGAACTTGTGATGTCTGAACTACTGCACGCAGCGAGGTAACAGCATACGCAGCAGCTGTAGTACCATCTGGTAATTTTAAAAATATGCCGTTTTATGGATTGTGGCGGTGCACTGCTGCTTTTCCTCCTGAGTGTTTTAACCAATAGTTTCTACTAGTTCTCTTCATGGTGCTGCACCACTGCATGTGCTGCGAGACACGCATGCAAAACTCACTGATTATAACAGGTACACATACTTGGATGCGGGGCGCACTGTTCACAAACATAAAAGAAAACAAACTTGTTCGCTTATACCAAAACACTTTGTGATTATTTCTCCATTTGAATACATATTTTTATCTTGTCAGTATTCTTTGGTATTTCTAATATATTATGACAACAAATACCACATATGCATTTAACACTCAGGGCCTCATTTATGAGGTTTTGCCGTAGGAAAGCGCCGCAGGCCTTCCTGCTGCGCTTCCCTATGGCAAAAGAAAAGGGCAGGAATGCGCCGTATCTATAACATACACACCATTCCTGTCCTTTTCCCCTGCGCTGGCTCACAATGGGCTGCCTGCACCAACGCAGGCACCTTTGCACAATGGTGCAAGGGTGCCTGCGTTGCGGGAATGATTATTTTTGTACAGAAAGGGAAACCTTTCCGTACAAAAATAATCACAAGAGGCGTTTCCTCTTTCTATGTGTGCTGCAGAATGCAACACACATAGAAAAAGGGAAAAAAACCGAGGAGAAATAAAGATATTTCTCCCCGTTGCGCCTCCCTTACGCCTCCCCTGGGGAGGCGTAAGCTTTGGCACTGCCTCAGTTTTACGATTTCTCGTAAATCTGGGGCAGTGTCAAAATGCCATGGATATTGCTGGGACGCCCCCAGCAACACTCATTGCACGCCCCTTTAACGCAGAACACTGCGTTAAAGGGACTGATATTTATCAGGCAGCATTAAGCCAAAAAAAGTGGCTTAGTGCTGCCTGATAAATATCACGCAGGCTTCTGTGCCACGGAGCGTCACAAAAAGTGACATTTCGATGGCGCAAGAGGCCTCATAAATGAGGCCTTCAGTGACTCAATTTGAGTCATTTGGTGGCATAATATACCATCAAAGAAACATCAACTTATTACATAATGTACAATTTCGCATTCATGTTCAATTTCATGCCCGATGCATTTTGGGACGTCATTGTCCCTTCCTCAGGGGCATTTCTGAAACCCAAAAGAAAATTGGCAATAGTTAACAACAGAAATACATGGACATTCTCAATTGCCCAAACTATTGTGCTAATAATAGTGGTCTAATAGAACCCCTAATGTGTCATGCCAAAATATGATTCATTCTGCTGTAGATCAATATACCATTTAAGAACCTGTGGGAAATGTAATGTTGTTATTTTTATGCATGCTATATGTTGAGCATGCAATGATTGTGAATGTTTATCTAACACTATTTTAATACACCCAGTGTCTAAAACAGTGTGAACAGTTGATTTTTAATGAACCCATCCTACCTTAGAGAGTCCCACTGTACGTAGGAATCATGTAAAGCCAATTATGTAACCTATCAGAAATTTCAAAAGTGAATCAACTTCTTTAAAAAACACTGCCCATGCCAGTGTAATCAATCCAAATACACATGCTCTTACCTCTGTAGTAAGATTCCAATGTTCGCCAAAGTTAAACAATTAAAAACGAGTCCCTGTGAAAAAAAGAGCTGAAATCAGAAAATGTGGAGTAATACAAAATAAACACAAACTACCTATCCATCACCAATCAGTCAATGCGAAGTGCTGGATAATCACCTCAAAATTCCTTGCCATGCCTGAGGAACACAATCCTGATGACAATCTCAGTAACCGTAGTATCAGCTTGTATACTCACTAACTTGTACCGGTGTGCCAAGCGGTAATGCGGTGCGTCCGGACATAGAATATCCTAAGTTGCCAAAAATCAAGCAGAGCCTAGGGTGTAAAATCCAATGCTAGCACTGTTTATAACAGGGCAGGAAACAGCATAGAAACGGTGCTTAAGACTTACCGATACTCAGGAGCTTATGCCCCTAAATCGCGGGTCTCTGGTGTTCTGGACGGGGTCTCATGTTGTGCACCGAGTGAAGAAGATGCTGCTGGGATGTAGACAGCGATGAAGGATAGTGGTAGAAAATGCTCTCAGAAGTGCCTGTGGTGATGGCCCCCATGATTGAATGTAGTACCCTGTGGGGTATATAGCAAAAATGCGATCTCTAGTTGTCTACTGAGGCCTTAAAAGACCCTAAAGTGAATAATGCCGGACCAGCCGACATTACAATTGGCGAACATTGGAATCCTATTACAGAGGTAAGAGCATGTGTATTTTGATTGATATCACTGGCAGGGCACTGTTTTGAAAAGAAATGGATACCCTTTTGAAATTTCTGATAGGTTACATAATTGGCTTTACATGATTCCTACGTACAGTGGGACCCTCTAAAGTAGGATGGGTTCATTAAAAAGCACCCATTCACACTGTTTTAGACACTGGGGGCCATATGTAGGTAACATACTATTTACCAATTCATAAATACCGAATTTTACCAATTCGGTATTTAAGAATCGGTAAATAGTATGTAGGTAATAATTCAGTAAATTTTACCGAATCGGAAAAATTCGGTATTTATGAATCGGTATTTACCGATTCGGTAATGAGGCATACCTTCCCATTGATTCCTATGGGCCTGGAGGCCCATAGGAATCAATGGGAAGCCATTCACCATTACCGATTCGGTAAATACCGATTCGGTAATGGGGGTAGCATATTCAAGGGTGGCAGGGTGTCACATTGACACCCTGTTGCACCCCTGAATCGTGCATGTGTCCACATGTCGCGCACATACATGCCCTAAGGGCATGTATGTCTGCCACATGTCACTTTTAAATCTGCAAAATATAACTTTTGCAAGGTATTCGTTATTTATCACCAACCTGTATTTGGTGGTAAATAACGAATTCTTAATACTAATTTCCACTCTTTAGAGTGCTCCCTACATATGATTTCAGGATTCGGTAATTTACCGAATCTGTATTTTACCGAATCGGTATTTTACCGATCCATTACCAATTCGTTAAATTACCGAATCCTGAAATCATGCCTCCTACATCTCAAATAGCTAAATACCGGTCGGTAACGGGATATTTACCGAATTTCGGCCATTACCGACCGGTATTTAGCTACCTACATGAGGCCCTGGGTGTTTTAAAATAGTGTTAGACAAAGGTTCACCATCATTTCATGCTCAACATACAGCATGCATACTAGTAACACCATTGCATTTTTCACAGGTTCTTATCATGGTATATTGATCTACAGCAGCATGAATCTTATTTTGGCATGACGCATTAGGGGTCATATTAGACCTCTAATGGTAGCAACATAGTTTGGACAATTGAGCATTTGCATGAATTTCTGTTCTTAAATATTAGCAATTTTCTTTTGGGTTTTAGAAATGCCCCTGAGGAATGGACACTGACATCCCGAAATGCATCTGGCATGAAATTGAACATGATACAAAATTGTACATTATGTAATAATTTGATGTTTATTTGATGTTATACAATGTCACTAAATGACTCTTCATATTGACTCACTGAGTGTTAAATGCATATGTGATATTTATTGTCAAAATATATTTGAAATACAATTGAATACTGACTGAATAAAAATAAGTATTCAAATGTAGAAATAATCGCAAAGTGTTTTGGTATAAGTGAACATGTTTGTTTTATTGTATGTTTGTGAATATTGCGCACCACATCCAAATCTTTGTACTTGTTATATTCTGTTAATTTAAAACAAGAACCAATGACAGATAGTTCCCCTTGTGGATCAGATAAGGGAACATCAGTAAAGTCTAGCCGTCCTTTCATGTCTTCTTCTGTCTGGAAGATGCAATCATGTGTATCAACTGCAACATTCTCAGGAGGGAGGGGTAGTAACGTGGCTGGATTCAGAGTGGCACATCTTATAATTGTGATATGTTTGGCAAACAAAGTTAAGTCATAACCAGTCAGATGTGCACTGGTGAGGTGCTGTGTCTTTGTCTTATTCAAAAGTGTATCCACAGCATGGGGTACCATACCTATGAGGTCAGTATCAAGTATAAGTCAAGCCCATTGTCTAATAGATACGGCCACAGCTTCGACCACTCTTAGACAGCTCGGGAGGGCTCTTGCGACAAGGTTGAGAACAGCAGAGAAGTAAGCACACAGCTGCTGCTTATCCCCAAATGTTTGTGTTAAAATAGAAAGCGCACAACCAGCCATCTCATGGACATACAAAACAAATAGTTTAGTGTCAAGTATTGGATCCGAACAAAGCGCAGTTTTCAATTGCTCAAAAGACTGCTGACATTCTGGTGTCCAAGGCAGGGTCTCATGAACATCCTCAGTGTTAGTGAAAGCAGGGGCTTAATTAGTAACGAATAGCCGGGTATCCACTGCTGACAATAGGAAGTGAGACCAATAAAAGCGCGCACATCTTTCTGAGTTTGTGTAATAGGCATTTTAACAATGGTACTGATGTGCTCCGGGGTCAATCTTCTATCCTTCTTCGACAGAGGTTACTGAGATAGGTAACAGCCCGTCGGCAATGTTGAAATTTTGAAAGGGATACCTTATGTCCATGGTGAGCCAAATGCAACAATAGTTTAACTGTACTGTCTTGGCAATCTTGTTCCGTGTCCGTAGCGATGAGCAAGTCATCAACATACTGCAACAATACATTACCTGAGGGAAGAAATAGGGATTCCTACTGACTTTTCAAAGCCTGACTATAAATACTTGGAATTTCAGTATAGCCTTGAGGAGCTCGACAAAACCTAAAACTCCTACCAGCTAGTGTTAACCCAAACAAATATCTGCTATCTGGATGAATAGGGATACTAAAGAAAGCATTTTTCAAATCAATAACAGAGAAAAATTTAGAAATAAAGGGAACCATTGTGGTAATGCCAGGAACCACTGGAAACTGAGGAACCACTATTTTCTTAACCTTGTGCAAATCAATCAAAAAACGATAAACATCTTCATGGTCATCAGGAGAACCTAAGGGCATCCATTTAAGAATTGTAAGGATAGGGCTATTACAAATATTAGCAGTTGTCTCCTCAACCACTTCCTTCTTAATCAAATCCTGTATAATTTGCAATAAGGCTCGCTCACCTGCCTGAAGTATTTTATACTGAGCGATACGAGCAAAAGAGCACCATCCTTAACCTGTATCAAAACTGTTGATATCTGCAGTAATCCCACATCTGTGTCGCCAGTCGCCCACAGAGTGGGCGGCGCATCTTTAAACTCAATAGGAAGTGTGCATCTTTGGACAAACACTGCTTAGCAAGTGCTACATCTGGACCCATGGTCATATAGACACCTGCCGGAGAACAGTAAATCGTGGCATGCAATTTCTTCAACATATCCAAACGCATCATATTCTCACCACAATTAGATGTCAACTAGAATGGCAAATCCACAGTGAAAGGACCAATGGTCAACACAAGAGGTTTTGAAATGGTGCTTACAACCGGTACACAAGAAAAACCAACCAACACATTAATATGGCCAGACAGATCTGCCCCAGGGACCATATTTTGAGAAACAAAACTTCTTGTCGCACCTGTGTCTACCAAAAATTCCTTATTTGAACCTTGTAACTCTGCTGTCACTTAAGGGCAAAGTTGGTCTACATGTCTCAGAACTGTTCCCTCACTCTGTCCCTTGCTGTCCTAGCTATAGGACATCCCTGTCACTTCCTCCACATCATAATCACCATGATAGTTATGTTATGTTTTAAAAATTTATAAGAGTGCACATATACCCGGAGGTGTATTGGCGCTAGGACAAACAAAAACCAGCCGCAACCTCACCCCTAATACTGAAAGAGCCAGGTTTTTAGTTGCTTTCTAAAAACAGTCAAGGAGCTAGCATTCCTGAGTTGAAAGGGAAGAGAGTTCCACAGTTTCGATGCACCATAGTAGCAGCTGCGGCCTCCCCAATTAGCCGTATGAATTCTTGGCACTGCCAATAGTCGTGCCCCTAAGGACCGGAGCTGTCTAGTAGGTTGATACCACGTAAAAAGATCCTGCAAAAAAGATGGATCTAGGTGATGCAGAGCTTTAAATACGATACATAGAGTCTTAAATTCAATACGCCGAGATACGGGGAGCCAATGAAGATTACGAATTTCATTGGAGACTGAGCAGTGTCGGGGGATGTCAGAGAAAAGGCGAACTGCTGAGTTCTGAATCATCTGGAGTTTTCTCAGACACTGCTTCTGGGCATTGAGGTATAAGCCATTGCAGTAGTCCAGCTTTGATGAAATAAGAGACAAAACTACTGTTTTCCTGGTTTTGTCGGGAATGTAAGGAAAAATGTTCCTTATTTTTTTAATAAGGAAGTAAGAGGCAGACACCACAGCATTCGTGTGATGGCAGAGAGTCAGTCTGTTCTCCATTAACACACCCAGATTCTTTGCCTTAACCACTGGCTTAGGTGTAGACCCAACTCTGCTGGCCACCACAGATCGTTCCAGGGAGGCTGTAAACTGCCAAAAATCAGAACTTCCGTTTTACTGGAATTAAGTTTTAGGCAGTGTGCCGTCATCCATTTGTTAATGGCACTCATACAGCATCTAAACTGCGAGGCCGGGGACAGTTGAGATTTAAGTGCTGCTATCACAATCTGGGTATCGTCGGCATAGGTGGTCAAATTAAATCCAAATTCCCGAATGAGAGGGGCCAATTCAGAGACATAAATATTAAACAATGAGGGGCTTAATGAACTGCCCTGAGGGACACCACATAGAAGAGTGTACGGATCTGAGTTAAAGCCATCAATAGATACCGTGGATCTACGATCGGTAAGAAAGGAGGCTAAAAGTGCCCGTGCCGTCTCTCCTACTCCCAATCCTTCCAAACACTTTTGCAGGAGGAGGTGATCCACCGTATCGAAAGCAGCGGAAAGATCAAGGAGCACAAGAGCCGCCGTGCCTCCTCCATCCATAACTGCTCTGATCTCCTCAGAAGCTTTGATTAATGCAGTCTCCGTGCTATGGTCTTTGCGAAACCCAAACTGGGTATGATCCAACAGACCATTTGCATTGATAAATAGGGACAGTTGATGGTTCATGATTTTGTCCACTATCTTCGCTGGCAAAGGCAGTCTAGCGATGGGCCGATAATTGATAGGATTGGTAGCATCTAAGGTAGGTTGTTTTAAAAGAGGCAAAATAGATGTCTCCTTCCAGCTAATCGGAAAAACACAGGAGGAGAACATCAATTTAAAGATGTCTGTGAGGCCTGGGCTCACTAGATTTGCCAATCTTTTAAGAAAAATAGGTGGGCAGGGATCTAATGGTGAGCCAGACTTCGCTTGGAGAACATAATTTCGTACTACATCTGATGAAATTGGGGAGAACGATGTCCTTCACGTGGGTCATCAAAATAACCATTATTAGAATGACCCTGTGAAGCCACAGCCTTCTGAGACCTATCTGTCCCACCAGTTCCACAACCGCTTCCACGAGAACCCGTCCCCTAGGGACCACTACCTTCTGCAAAAGCACGGGGATCTCACTATACTAATGTCCCTCCTCTTTACAGCACGTGCACTGATTTGGATCTTAAAGCTTAGTTACTGGCTGTCTACAAGTGCCCGGAAGCTGTCAGGCAGGACCACCACGTCCTCTCCCATTCCCTCTGAAAGCCTGCTGTAGCAACACCCTTGTCTTTAAATCCTTATGTCTCTTCTCTGTCCTCTCCTTTTCCTCATTATCCCTATGCTCATAATATTGTACTGTGAGAAGTTGGCCTGGCATATGCTGGTCACTAGTTATAGTGGCCACCTTGCACCAGTCCAATTCGACTCTTATGATGTTAGGTTTAAAAGACAACCTTTAAAGAAAGCTATCCTAGAGGTAGCTGTGGAGAGCAGCCTTCAGGCTGAGTCTTGAAGGAGTGTTAAGCTTATTGTTTTACCATAGATAACCTCTTGAATGACCAAATGAAAGAGTATTCCACACAGGTATATATATAAAATATATGTATTTATTCTAAACAGAATCCCACAGTCTCTTTATGAGGCTAAGGCAAAGTTATACATAAAACAAGCATTGATAGATACAAATAAATAGCACTGTTAACATTGGCCCCCAGGGGGGACCAAACCATATACTAAAATAGTGGTATAAGAACCACGACAATTCTACAGACAATGCCTAGGGCATTTAGGATCGCTGGCCCCTTAAGAATCCACCCCAGGTTATGAGGAAGGGGACCCACGGGAGGCGCGTGCAGTGGAAGTAGCTGCTATCGGGATCTCTATTAAAGCCTATGGAGAATGTCGCGGTTGGAAATAAACAGTTTATAAATACTTCTAGCAGGAGTACAAAGTTAAAACTTTAGAGTTAAGCTTTTGAAGAGCCCACAACCTCGAGACTACCGTAGTACCACTGTTACCTGCCCCAGGGAAGCCGGGTGCATAGGTCGATTTCGGTGTCGGGTCGCGGGCTGATTTTCAATGGGAAAATAGTCAAAAGTTCTGCTAGCCAAAAGCGTCGATGATGCCGTGAAGATCAAAGATGTGAAGATTGAAGAGAAGGACCTGAAAGCAGAGGGACAGAGTCTGGGTCACGCAGAGAGAACAGGAGGCTCACAGCAAAGAGGCCTTCGATGTCGGGTGCTTCAGGTTGAAGGTGGTGTAGCTTGGATCTGCAGCCACGAGTTCCGGGAGGCTTCAAGGAAGGCCAGCTTCTGGAGGGCAACTGTCCCACGTGGGATGAGGGTCGCTGCAGTGCTAGTGTCTGGATTGGATCCACTAAGCCTTGGCAACCGCAACCCACGCAAGATGAACAAATCTGCTACGGTGCAGACCCACGAGGTCTGAGAGAGGTCTCCTCCGAGGAGACTATAGAGCCAGCCTGGAGCAACCAGGGGAACTCTTGTTTGTTGTGAAAGACCTCCGCTAGGGCCCACAAGTTGAGAGACAAGGGACCGCGGGAGGCGGCAATTTGGAGTGCGTAAAAGGGCACCCACGGGCCACCGGAGGGGACTAGGGCGCTGGTCTTTGGCACTATTGCTGTAGAGTGGTTGGCTCGAAAGCAGGCCAAAGCACAACTTCCCCACTGGTCAGGGTCGTGAGGTACGCAAGAGGTGGCCGGTTTCCTGGGGTATTGGGGATCTCGGCACCCACGTGGTCCACGGTGCCCAAACTCGTTGAGCACACTTACTGGCCTCTGGGATGCGCTGGAAACCCACCTCAAGGGTGCAGGAAGGCGTCGAAGTCCATAGGAGCAGCGAAGTTCCATCCGGGTCACTTGCAGTGTTTCAGGTGCCTGCCAAGCAGGGGGATAACTCCTTTATCCCAAGGGAGATTTCTTCCGTCAGCTGGGCAGCAGCAAGTCGAAGGTCAAGACTGTAAAGTTCAAGATTAATCTGAGGATCTGGGGCCACGTTGTTCACCTTTATCCCCAAGATTAGGGGAGTGTCCAGAGTAGTGTCCACCAATGAGTGGTGAGGCGGGAAAGGGTGGCTACACCCTCTCCCCTTTGTGTGTTTCCCGCCTTGGCGAGGGGCAGGATGCCCCTGAACTGGTTCCAAGCGGTGTATGCAGAATGCAGGCGCTGGAGCTGCCTACGTGCAACTCTGAAAGGACATTTGGTGCACCCACCCTGTTCCAATCCACATATCCTGTCTGGGAAGGTGCTGGCACCTCCCTGCCACAGGAGCCCTATTGTCCAGCTGTCGAGGCTGGGATTTTCCCCAGCAACAGGCAGCCAGAGTTGTGGAGGTGGCCGGTAGCATCCATTTTGTGTTACCTGTGCACTTTTAAATTGGTGTCTAAATTCTACCGCTTTTCCCATATCGCCCCTCTAGCAGGGGGAAATCGTACCCTCATACCCATGGCTGGACTGGGGGTATGATTCCTACATGTTTGACACCAAACACAATATGGTTCTGTGTAGCCATTCTCAAGTTATCGCGATATCGCGATTGACTAATAATGCGGTTAAGAGTATATGGTATGGCTACACTACAAACAACCCAGCAATGATTTTACGAAGGTTGCAGAGGGGCCCTACTCAGGTAGGGGTCCCCCCCTCACACATACCTCAGCACCCTGCCTTGTAGGATTACCAAGGCCTGCTATAGGGGTGACCTATGAGAGTACATGTATTGTAATGGGGTGGGATATAGGCTACCTATATCCCTGTAAGTGGTGCTAACACCACCTTACCCAGACTACAGTAGTGGTCTGGTGGTGTCATTTTGTATGGCTGTCCCAGGGTGGCACAATAAGTGCTGCAGCCCTGGTAGGCCTACTGAGGGACCCATGCCCTGGGTGCCTAGGGTACCATCTACAAGGGACTGGTAGGGCATCCTCAGCATCCGATTGGTTAGTACCTAGGGTACTCACATAGTTTAAGAGAGGAAGCAGATAGGCTGGGGTCCTGGATAGCAGGGCCACAGCCTGGCTAGAGTCATAAAACAGTCAAAACATCAGCAAAAAGTTGGGGGCAACTATGCAGTCGATGCCACTCTCCTACATGTACCATGTTCAAAATAACAGAGGGAGAAGAGTTGGACCAGGTACTCTCAGAAGCTTGCAATCGATTTGCAATCTCAGGAAGCATGTTAGAAGCAAATCTGTTAACAAACAACCAAACACCTCCCTCAACAGACAAATCTTGTCCGCTATAATCTAAAAATGTACCTTCAAATCGAGTGAAAAAATCAGACACACTCTTTCATCTTTCTTCTGTCGACAGGCTGACAATTTATCCCTTTCTTGGCGGAATAAGAGAATGCAAATACGTAATTATACCACCAGGCAACACAAAAATTTCCACTCAAGGCTTATCACAGGGCTTCCTTTCCTGATCCCATGCCTTAATTTGATACCAACTACCACCCAACTCCAGAACATGATCTTGGGTATGGACCTGCCTCCAAATATCAACTGGAAAAAGCAGGTTAAAAAACATTTTGATATCAGCAAGAGTCATTACCGTGGTAGAAGCAGCTTCATCAGTTCTTTAAAATAAGCAGTGGGATCCTTAATGGGATCTAGTAAATGAGTCCTAAGAGATAAAACCTCACTTCTTTTCCATGGAGTGTAAACACATTTGTAGGAAGGTGGAATCTGACTATATGGTTGCCCCCACTTTTTTCCTGGTGTTTTGCTGGTTTATGACTTACTTGGACAGGGACCCTGCTATTCAGGGCCCCAGTCTATCTGCTTTCTCAGTAAAATGGTTTTCATGTACATTAGGTACATCTCTAATTGGATTCTGGAGTGCCTTATAAGCCCCTAGTATATGGTATACTATGTTCTTAGGGCATAGGTACCTCAGAGGCCTACCAGGAGCTGCAGCATGTATTATGCCACCCCTGGGAAGCACTCCAAAATGACACCACGGGTCTGCTACTGCAGCCTGGGTAAGGTGGTGCATGCACCCCTTACTGTGGTCACTCCTATGGCAGGCCTTAACCATCCTGAAGGCAGAGTGCTTGGTTTTTATGTGAGAGGGTGCCCCTGCATGAGCAGAGCCCCTCTGCAGCATTCGGAGTACTTCCTCTGATGCTGTCTGTGGTGCAGCCTGACCATATACTCTTAAGTGAATTATAACCTCGCGGTAAATGCTAACTTTGGACTGGCTGCACGGAAAAATGTCGTGTTTGGAAACACTTTGGAATACCACCCCCCCGCCTGTTCTGGTATAGGGGGTAGCATTTCACCCTTCTAGACATGTTCACACTGGTCTACCCGGTAAAGACTTTCTAAAGCTCAGGCATCACAAAATGGATGCCACTGCCACAGACACAGGTCTGGCCTCCTGCTGCTGACCGAACCTCTGACAAGGGAGGCCTGAACAATAGGTTTCCTGTCACAGGGAGATGTAACCACCTCCCCAGACAGGCAGATGTGTATTGGGGCTGGGCGGGAGCACTTTCTGGTGCTTTGAAGTCCTGCACTGGGGGCACACTTGGTGTCCCTGTGCAAATTCCAGTTCAAACCGGTTGAAGGGGCTACCTGCCCCTGCTCTGGCACGAAACTGGACAAAGGAAATGGGTTTAACCACCCCTCTTTCCAAACCCTCCCATAGGTGGGTCCCTAGAGTATGTCCAATCCCCAAACTTAGTATCCTGGACCTTCGACTTTCTATTTTGACTAGAAGACTGAAGTAATCTCCCTTGGGGTCAAGGAGTGACTCCCCTGCTTGGCAGGCACCAAGAAGCAACTGTCCGGTCTGCAACTCTGAAGCTCCCGCCAGACGCCGAAGTCTTTGCATCCCCAGAGGTGGATTTCCAGACTTCCTCGAGGCTACCCTGAGTCCACAGCAAAGCTGAGGCCCGTGGCTATCGTGGGTGATGTGGAACCGTGACCCCTGGACACCATAAACTTTTGCCGGTACGTCCTCTTCCTTGTCCTCCTCTAAGTTGTGCTTTGGGCTCCAAGTAGCCCCAGCCTTGGGCACCTACAGCACCGAATATATCTGACCTCCACTCCACGAGTGACCCGTGGGCCAGTTTCCAGTGCAACTGCTCACGGCTCCTTTGCAATCGCTAGCCCATTGGCTAGTGGGTCCCCATGAAGGCAACTTCTTTTCTGCTTGGACTTTCCTGGTTGATCCAGATGTGCCCTGATTTACCCTTGCTGGGTGAGTCCCCCAGACCTTGCTGGTCTGCACCGATGTCTTTCTTCTATTTCCACTTGACATGCCATTGCCAAGGCTTGTTGGGTCCATTATGGTCGCCGACACCACAGCATTCGACAGACTTCGTGGGACTGCTCGAATCCAGCTCCTGGTCATCATCGACGCCTCCTGGACCTCGTGGCTGAAGAGTCAAGAAACCCATCAACTCACCTGAAGCACCCGACATCTGTTGGCATTGGACTATCGTGCCCCTGGTCACTCTTAAGTGACCCAGACTCTGTTCCCTCTGCTTTCAGGTCCCTTCCATCCTCGATCCGGGCTTGGATCACTTCGGACACTTCTCCTCTTCACGGCATCAGCACTTCTTTGCCAGCTTCCATTGAAAACAACGCCACAACCTAACACCATTTGACACTTATGCACCTGGCTTCCCTGGGTGAGGTAACTCGAGTACTCCGGTGCTTCCGTGGGTGTTGGCCCTAGACACCTCTAAGTACAAAAGGGTTTGCTTGCAGTCATCCTCTAAGTGTCCTTAAACTCTTAATTTCCAACCGCGACATTCCCCATAGAAGTTAACGGCGATTCAAGGCTGTGTTCTTACACTGCAGACGTGGATCCCCTGTGTCACTGCCTTGGGTGGTTCCTTGTGGTCCAAGCACTTCTACAGGCTCTAGGCCTTGTGTCTAGTTCAGTCGTGGTTCTTATACCACTTTATTGATTTATGGTTTGGTACGCCCCTAGGGCCCAAACGTGCGTTTGTGCTTTTACTGTTGAATACTGACTTGCAACTTAAGTACTTTGAACTCTAGCCTCATAAAGAGACTAGAGGGGTGTGTTTTATCTTAAATACATATATTTTAAATATATACCTGGTGTGGTTGTCTTTCAATTAGCCATTCAAGAGATTATAGACTGGTAAAACAAGCTGCTTTACATTCCTTCAAGACTTAGCCTGAAGGCTGCTCCCCAAAGCTACCACTAGGATAGCTTTCAATAAAGGTTGTCTTTCACCTATCACCATAGGGGGTTGTTTGGACTGATACAAGGTGCCCACTACAACTAGTGGACAGCACATATCAGGCCAACTTCTCACACCATTGCTCCTAAAATCTGCCTGCCACGCCGCTCGAGTAACATTACCACGACCATCTATTAATTCCGGTATCTCAGGATGATAGATGGGATGAACCTCTCTCATCAGAAATTGGGACACTGTGGTGGGACTCTTCTCAAGTAGCCTACCCCTGTAAGCAATCAATGTCGTAACACTACAAAAACGTGGCCAGGCTCCATATTACCAGAAAATACACAATCTTTAATATCATATAAAACCTGTGGTGCAGCATCCTTGAAACACTGTTCCCAAAGATTAATCAACGTAGCAGACATATGCTTAAGGGCATGCTGTTATGCAAAGGGCTCATAATCTTTCACCACACTACGAACATCTTCCACATTGTAAATAGGATACAACCCCACTGCACAGCCTGGTTAGCTACTACCATTAATCTCTCACTTGAGTCAGTACATATGGACTCATGCACTCTTTAAACTTTGTCCAATCTCTATCTCCAAACCCGCGCACTGGTGTCCCAGCACTCAAGGAAACCTGAGGATGAAAAGCCAGAGAAGGAGAAGCAACGGAAGTACCAGGTACTACTGATGTGGCAGGTTGTGTCGTAGCAGAAAGAGCTGGTGAGAGCGATGCTGAGACAATAAGTGTGACAGGCGTACTAACAGTCGCAGTTCCCACAGGCGGCAAAGAAACAGAAGGAAGAGGAGGAGGAGGAGCCAAAGCCATAGCCGGTGAAATAACAATGGTAGAAGCAGGAACAGAAACAGTGGAAGCAACTGTAACAGGCGGCTGTGAAAGCACTGGAACAGTGGGGTATGTTCTGTGGGGGGCATATAGAGGCAGGGGTTGGGTATCTAATAATTCCTCAACAAAGTGTTATCTTCTTCCTGAACCACATATGATTTATCAATGTGCAGTCAACCCTTCAATCTTCACATTCAACACCCTTTTTCTGCTTTTCCCTATCAGATGCTACATCCTTCTGAGTCAACGTCTGCATTCTCCCTTTCTGAGCCTCTTTTTCTGCCTTCATGCGTCTCTGCTTAGCTGCCTTTTGTGGGAGTTAAATATAGACTACCTACTTCTTTTCTTAAATGACTGTTCCTGTAACAGCCACTGCAACTCGGCATTGTCCCTTGTATATTTGTTCCATAATGTACTAACATAATAGGGCCAAGACCATGCTTTACATACATATCAAAATTCGGAGTGCCTTCCAGGGGTGCCTGCTGACTTTCTTCCAATTGAGCATCAGTAGAACAATGGCAGCACAAGGCAAACAGTTTGCTGAAACGAGGAATTGGTAAAAGAAAACAAGTTCAGGGCCTCATTTATGAAAAGTGATGCATCTCTGTGTGAAAACAACGATGCATCAATTTTCATTGCGCCCCCCTTGCGACATGCTGGATGCGTCATATTTACAGTATGATGCATCATGACGCAAGGAGTTACAAATATGTCGGTATTTCTGACGTATCTGTAGGTACAAAAATGATGCATTGCTGGAGTGTGTCATGAAAGTGACATAACTCCATCAATGGGTCATTTCGCATGGGCAAGTCCCATTTCAAATGTGCCTGTGTCAGTCTTAGGCCTGCTGTGAATCAGGTGTAAGATATTGACAGATTTGCGTCCCAGAAGTAGTGCTGTGAAATCTCATAGATTTCACTGCGTCACTTCTAAGAGGCTTACATGTGTCAGAACGCCCACCATGCATACATTTTACCTGGTGCATGGATAACGTGGCGTAGGGGTTTACAAAGAGACATATCTACCTAGATGTATCACTTTGCAAATATGATGCAACATGGTGCATTTTTTACGCCTCTGGCTCATCACAAATGGTGACGCCTTGGAGGTACAACAGTGATGCAAGGGCTCATAAATAAGCCCCTTAATATTTTCTGCCTAGCAAAACAATTACAATTGTCTTTAGGCTGTAGCAAATACAAGCCAAAATGGTACCATATCCACAAAGAACCAACACAAACTCACCTGATATATACAGGTCAAGCAAATCTATTAACCACTTCTGACTCTTCAAACGAAACGGTCAAATCCAAAGGTTTTGCCATTCAGGACTCCAGTCGGTGTGACCACTGGGTGAGGCATCATCTGGCAGGACAGAAGGAGCAGCTGCGAGAACAGAAACTCTTCGTGCAGTGTTCCCTGATCCATCTGTCCAACCCGCCGATAGCCTCGACCACCCCCTTTCCACAGAAGGGCTAGGGTCACTCACTCGAGGGAGTCCCTGTTTGGGTTCCAACTGAAGGATATGGCCTTAATCGGGTCACTTGGGTCACACTAATGACCACCTCTCAGCCTTCCACTAAAAGGAAGAGTCGGACAGACAGTAGAGAATACAAACTAATAATTGTTTATTCAGAGTACACTCACAGCGGAGCCCAATCTGCCCAGCCAATAAGGAGTGCTGCAGAGGGGAACTGACATCAGCAAGTATAATGATACATTATGTACATTTCAGAGTAAATGGAAACAAGACCACCAAGGAATCTTCCAAAGAGACACAGCTGGACAGTAAATTATAAAGGAGTAAGTTTTGATTCTTGAGGCCCGCCACACATTATCTATCTTTCACTCTGCCTGTGCCCGCCACTAGACAAGTAGGAGAAGGCTTACATCTCAGAAGAAAGGTATGTGCTAATACGAACAGTGCATTCATTAGTGTGGAAAAACTAAGTTCCGAAGAAACAGAACCTGGAGAAGGCCATTTTGCAGAAATGGTGAAGAATTAGTTTTGAACATGATACAAAATGGGACCTGTAACGCAAAATGGCACAGTGAATGCTAACTTATGTAAAACAATATAAAAAACATAATTTTGTTCCAAAAGAGGGATGGGGTGTGTTTTATAATTTGAATTACAGGCATGTCCACTAGGGAACGCAAATCAGGTGTGTTCTTTTTTCATATGGGCCTATGGTCAGTGTTTCATAGTTGGTATCTGCATGTATCGCAGCAATTGACCACCGATGGCTAACCGCCATCTATTGTGGACAGCTATGTGACCGCCAATCACAGTTTGTAATTGTAATACATTTGGCAGTTTGACAGCAAACTTGGCGGTAGCATCCGGAGATACGCCAGCTATATTGACAGTCAAGGGACTACTGCGTGCGGGCCCGCTGGTTTGGTTTTCTATCTGCAGAACTTGTAATATGGTGGCCGGTCAGTGCAGCGGTAGTGTGGGGTAGGTGGATGTGGGTTCTGGCGGTTGGACCACTAAAGTAGTCATTGGTTCTCTGGCCGTTGGACTCCCAAAGTAGTCATGAGGCCCTTAGAGAAAATCTACTGGGATTTTTCAAATCTATCTGTCGGAACTGTATATGATGTTATCAGCAGACAATGCCATTCCTATACTTTTAACCATATCTATTCAATATCCATTGTAAAATGTCAACAAAGTTGTTTAAAAAGAAACACAATTCTCTTGGAATGGAAAAAGATCACGTGTCCTGAGGATGAAAGGTGAATAAAATAAATACCCTCACCTGACTGAATAATAAAAACTTCCCATTCCAGTTCTCACATATTCACAATATGCATAATAGGGACTGTCAATGACGGAGAAGGTGTTGAAGGATCTCGAGATATAATTACTCACACACAAACACACACATTGGTTCAAATACATTTATATTCCATAGGAAAAGAATTCATGATTTCATAATAACTTTGCTTCTATTTGATGAATATTCACACAACGTACTATAAAAAAGTCTTGTCAACCTCAGCTCCTTCCTAGAGAGTTTCAGGGTGATTGGTCATGCAGGGGCCAAGAGAAAGGGGGTTCCAAAAAAGTGTTCCCATTCATTTTTCCATAGGACAATTAAAGAGCCATAATGTGTAAACGCTATACCGATTTATACCAAATTTTCCAGAAAGGTAGATTTTGCTCCAGAAAGCCTGCCTTTGGTGATTCAGTGTAAGTTCAGTTATACATTTTTGAGGATTAATGCACAAAGTATTGTGTATCTCATGCAATGGAGGATTTATGGACACAATAGAGCTCAAGCTGAGATTAGATTGGCTGTCAACAACAAAGATGTGGCAACAGCCATCTCAGGACTTAGACCTAGAAAAAAGCTTAACAAAACAGCATAAGGAGACTGGGACAGCAGCCACAATTCCCTTGGCCTGATGGGAAGTCCCAAAAGCCAGAAATGTTTTTTTAATTTTAATTTTCAGAAAATGTTCAAATCAAATTAAACGTTTTTTGTTTTTGTTTTTTAAATGATGAGGCTTCTTCACTACTAAAAAATACCTGGAGAGGCACAAAAACATGTTTAGGAAAAGAAGGTGCTTGCCCCCCTCCTCAAGCCTCTAGGAGGCACCTATCCTGCGGTACTAAACTTCAATTGGAGGATCAGAGAGTGCGGGCAGGAAAGCACATGAATTCTCCCATTTGATGGTCACTACGGGATCGTTATAATTAGGTTAGCATTTCATAGAAAATGTTAATTTTGGCTCCATTTGATGAATCTGCACAAAACGTTCTAAGGAGTGCAGACAATATCTCCCTCAAACAGTCACCATGGAAATCTCCAGTTAGACACATCTGGGACAGCTTAGACAACTATTTCCCCTCAAACAATGCACCTTAAGCATGTTTACGGCTATACAATAACTCACTCAAGCTTCAACGCAATTACCCCCATAGATATACTAATAGCCGCTGGTGGCTCTTCCTCTAACAACCACACTTTGCTATCCTGCACAGTGAAGGTTGATGCACTTATCTCGGTACACATGGAAAGTAATGGTTCCTTCTCCTCTCTTCTCACGTCCTATTTCCTCTTAATCATCTTATTCACATGTGCCTATTATAAATTATCTCAGGCCAATTATTGTTTTGTATCATTATTATTGTTTTGTACTATTGCTTTGTATTGTTTTGTATTATTGCTTAGCTTATTTACCTATGTATTAATTTTGAATTATTTGTTCTTTCAAAACTTAATAAAATCTTTTGACATGTAAGGTTGTTCTCCTTCACCAATACTATACATGGAAAGTTTTGGGTAGAACAGTGAAGAGGAAGCTGAGAAAAAGGAGGGTCCCAGAACACTAAATCCCTATTTATTTTCCATTGACTTTTTTGAACAGTGCTAATGCAAAAACTGTTAACTGGTATTACAGCAAATTTGCTAGGATGCTAGATCTTGATCCTGAAAGCACGCTTTTTTGTAATTTGATGTAAATCTATTCATTAGTTTTTGGATATTAGGAAACAAAAACATTTGTATATCTGGACAGTTGGGTTCAAAAGGCTTTAGCGGGAGCACCTCAATCCCAATTTAAAAAAATAAAGCATTATAATTGTCCCAGGGAGCTTTTTCTTCCTTTGAGCCATCTCGCTCCTGTAGTAGTCAGACTCCTGTAGGAGAAAGTGCTCTGATTGGCTGCTAGCAACATGAAGAAAAACATTACTGGTACCCATTATAGGACTCAGGAACTGGGGACATAATTTAGATCTTGGCAGACAGGTTTAGCAGACACCAAGGTGATAGATATCCCATCGACGAAACGATATAACAGTATTTATAATTCGGCTGATGGGATTTCTATCACCACTGTGACGGAGTAACCCATCCGCCAAGATCTGAATAAGCCCCTTAGCCTCCTCTCCTGCAATTTAAAAGAAAACATGAAGGCAGCAGGGTAGCTATACCCTGCCCCCCAGCACTTGTGTGGGACCCTCTGAGCCCAAAATATAAGAAAAATCAGAACACAAAAAAAAAGAAATTGTCGACCTGCCATTTATTTATTGAATATTTGGGGAGGGAGGAGTGAGTAGAACCATTCTTCCTAAACTGATTTAGGCCCCGGGGACCCCATCCCAAGGGCTAAGTTTTAAAAAAAGGGAGTGGTTACCACACCCCTGAGCCTTTAAAGGCCTCAGGGAAACTATCCGCAGGAGCCAAATTGTGTAATGAAGGTGAGGAGGGCCACATGGCCCCTCTCTTTGAGCCTCTAAAGACCCCAGTGACCCCATCTCCCAACATCAAATAGTAATGAAGGTGAGGGGGCCAAACTGGACCCCTCACAAGCTGTTTTTGGTCCTGAGGATCACAACCTTGAGGACCTAGACTTGCTAGAAAGAGGAGGGATGACACCCCTCACCCAAGCCACATAAGGCACCGGGGCCTGGCTCCTTCAACTGTGTCCTATGGAGTCTACTCCTTGGTCACAGTTGCCTTGCCCGCAGGATCATGAGCAGTGACTTGTCTGCTCCCACCGAGTGGAAGTAGGCATTTGATTTCCTACCTTGCATTCCTATAAAGCATTGGCCCTAGGAGATGTGTCCCTGGGACCTTCACATGCTCTGGGAGGATGCTCTGTGGCCCCCTTCAATTTTTAAAACAATGGCATCTGGGCCTTAGGAGGCTCAGGCAGAGGGGCTGTATGGGCTCTTTCCCCCTTTTCAATTTATTTTGCCCAAGGGATAGGGTGTCTGGGGGTTCATTGAGACTCAGAGAGAGTGGCCATGTGCCACATCCCCTTTTTAAGATATGTTCTCCCAGGGTTAAGTATCAGGCAGGGGAGCCATGTGCACTCCAACCCTTTTGAAAAAGAAGGCCATGGTGGATGGGAATCTGTCCTATCAAGGGGTACCACCTCAGTCCTGCATTTTTGGAAATAGACCTAGGGGTTTGCTTCAGTGGAACAGATGCATCCTCTGCCTCAGGAGCAGAATTGACGTATTGCAGCTGTTGCAGGAACCTAACCGAGGGGCATATTTTCAAGGACCTATCACCGAATTAATGGCACATTAGTGCAGCAAAAGTGGAGAAAGAATTATCGCCGCATTCTCAAGCTGGTGCAAACTGCCGATATCGCCAATTTTCCGGCGATAACTTCTGCAAAAAAAGCATTGCCACGGATAAGAGCGATAACTAACGCTAATGATATGCTGAGTAGGCGTTCCCGTGCAAAAACCCACAAAAACACCACTTCTCGATATTCCCAACGACCAGCCAGATCTGCGATGTGATCCAAAAAAGAGGCGATAAGGCTCGTTAACAGCAGGAATTTAACATCTGCCTTTTACTGGTGTTAAGCAGGATTACTACCTGCAGTATGAAAGGGAGCCCAGCCCAGAACCACATGAGAAGACCAACAGATGCCATGGAGCCAATAATCATGCAGCTTGGAGACCCAAGTGGGCCAAAACACACATCGCCACCACCCCCAGGACCTCCCTACCCCCAGGACCCCCCAGACTACCACCGAGGCAGCGTAGAACAAGACAGCAAACCTTCTGAGAATGCACCAGCCTCAGAGACTAAACGCCAGAGGATGTCATTGCCCACTACAGGCTCATAAGGACAACCATCCTTCTCATCCTGAGCCACATTGCCCACAGGATGACAGTACCAACACAGCGGACAACCAACATCCCTCCGCATACAAAGCTGGTGGTTGTGCTGCACCTGTTGGCCTCTGGTACCTTCCAACCAACAACTGCCAAAGTCAGAGAAGTCTCACAGCCAGCCCTATCAAACTTCCTCACACGTCTTAGATGCATGTCCACAACAGCCCCTGTATCCACACCAAACACTGGTCCCAATTCATAGTGTTCCTGCGCAACCAACCCAAACCCAAGCTGTTGCCTGGCATCTCTGTTCTCAAGATCCAAGATAGTGGTTTCTGAAATGGGCGTGTGCCAGGTCATGAAGTCCAGTAGTCAATAGTAGTAGTGGAAAAACAGTACTTTATTACAAAAACATAAATTAACAACACGAAAACATCAGCCGAGTTCCATTCCCAACGGGGAACTTCATCAGGGCAACTTGTGGATCCAATTACCTGCATATCGTCCGAGAAATCCCCAATGCAATTCCATATTCCGAAAGTCTGTGTTCAGAAACCTGTTGGATAAATGGTGAAAATGGTCAAGCATCTGTATGGTCACAAACGTGATCTGGTACAGTGTATTGCACTTGGACAAACAGGAATGCTTACAGGTATGAGCAATCCTGCACAAAAAGACCGTAAATGAAGTTCATGTGGTCGTAACCTTCGTAGGAAAGAAAAGGAAGGTTACGACCACACAAACTTCTGTTACGGTCCCATTAGGCAGGATTTATCATACCTGTAAGCATCACGGTTTGTATCAGCTTGATACCCTTGCACCTTCATTTCACCCACACTGCGCAGGAAAACCTGGAGACCAAGCAAGGGAACTACACCACAGCAGGCTTCCCGCACATGTTGGGGCAATTGACTGCACACATTTACTACTTGTGCCCCCTGCCGACACTGCACACAATCACCGCAATAGAAACCACACATATTTCAACAACATGCAGGCAAAACTGGACCACTGGGGCCAGTACACCAATGTTGTCTCAAACTTCCCAGGCAGTGTGCATGTTTCCTACATCTTCCGCAAGCACCCCAGCCCTGGTCCCCAGACCGGTCCCCCACCCAGCATTGACTACCCGACCCTGCGCACCCTGGATTCAATGCTCACCTGCTGCCACCGGCGTGCCTCCAAGAGGGCCAACCACGTGCCAGTGCAACCTCCTTAATCGTGACTGGATTCTGTGCCACAGGCTCCCAGCACACCCTGCTGCACCACACCCTGTAGTCATGTCTGTGCAGCCTGCTGCCTTCAGCTCACACTGCGATCCAGCAGGGCTCACAATTCAAATCGGACCTTGATTGGCAGGACGGCGTATCGAGGCCTACGCATCATCGCAGGCTGCACACCCACTTAGCTCTGGATGCCACCAACTCTGCACGTCAAGTCATCACCATGTGGTGGGAGGCCAGTTTTGGCCAAAGTGCCTTGGCTGTCACCAACTCTGTGCACTGCAAGTCACCGTCTCGTGGCGGAAGGCCTATGCCGGCCAAAGTGCCTCGGCTGCCACCAACTCTGTGCACCTCAAGTCATGACCCTTTATGATTGTGTATCGAGGTGCGGCGCCATCATGTCAACTACCACAGTGGGGAATGTGATGTGGTAGGTCCCTAGGCCCTCATGCATAAATAATAACCACACAGACACACTCAGATATACAGTGGAAATGGCCTTGAGCATGTGCGCCCGGCAATTTTTATTGGCAGGGTCACATGTCCTGTGATGCCTGTGCTGGATGGGTGTGGTGTCGGTGTAAACCAGCCCTCAGGGAGTGGCTGTGGCATGCTGACAACTAGACCTGTGATCTGCAGATCACTACAGGGCAGACCTGGGACATGTAGTATTGTCTCCCCCCCTTTAAGCATGAGCAGAGTGGGCTGGCCTGGCAAATGCCAGTCCAGCGTAGGGGTGTGAACAATGACCCCGGGGCTCTGGGCGTGGTTCAGTCCTGTGCTGGACAAGGAAGTAACTAATGCGTGTGTCTCTGTTGTAGCGTTGGTGCCACCCGGACTGCAATCAGTAATGTTGCACCCTGTGACTCAAGTCCCACAATATGAGCAACATGGATGTGAGGGGGCATCACTGACCATACAATCATCCATACTTCCACACTTGAATGATCATAGACATGACACATCTGTGTGAATTTGAATGTTTAATGCACATTCAGTGGAGTGTTGTAGCAGGAGCAGTACAGGGCCATGCAAACCCCACTTTAGATTGTTGGCCCTTGGGGGGCCAGCCTGAGTCCTTTACGGAATGACAAGTCCAAAGGAAGAGGAAGAGTTCAGTCCGCAGTCTGACTGCTGTGTCATTGGTAACCAAACAGAATATAGCAGTCGATGTCGAGGTCCAAGGTGAGTGTCGCAGAGTGTATCGGGGGACAGTGGAAGGTGATGATGCAGAGGGGAGAACCAAGCAGAAACAGGCTTACCAGTAAGGCAGATGTATCCGCATCTTTGTCCTCTGCTATTTCATGTGCCTCACATGTGGGTGGTGGTGTTCTGTCTCCAGCACTGTGTGGCAGTGACACATCAGGGGCCAGAGGTGGAATGTCTGCCGTACTGTGCGGCACTGCCACTTCAGGGGGCAAAGATGTGGATGGAGTGGTAGCAGCAGCATTCATCCGCACCAGGCCTTGTGGCAGCAATGCCATGATGAGGGTCTGCAGGGCATGAAAGAACCCAGGTACCTCTCACTCGTGTGTGGCCATGGCAGCCATTCTTTCTGCCTGCGTCTGCTTCATGTTCTCCATGATCCTCCGCAATTGTGTCCCAACTCCCAGCTGACATCACTGGAGCCACTCTGACTAGGTAGTTGTTCTTGTCTCAGAGTCAGGACTCCAGCTATGTCAGCCATGGATCATTGGAGAGCATGGAGCAGACTGTGGGTGTCTGTTAGGGAGTGTGAGTGGTCCTGATGGGACTTAGACACCCACGTATGGCATCTAGTTTTGCTGCCATGAGGTCGAACCCCATCCGCATCTGTTCAGCCATTTTCTCCTGGCATCCCAACACACAGAGTTGGAAGGCCATGTGTTGTTTGTGGCGGTCCTGGAAGGCAGCCGTGGTGGTGGGTGCTTCCTGCAGTGTGGTCTGTGCAGGATGTGGGGACTCCTCATGGCAGCTGGGCTGCCCTGGTGGAGATGGTGTGCCAAGGCTGTCCATAAGCTGTTGGAGGGCGTCGGGGTCGAAGGTGGTGAGGTCCTCTTCATCATAGTCAGCAGCTTCCTTGAGTAACTGACTAAGCTTCAAACAAAAACATTCTCTAACCTGAGCATTCCACTCCAGGTGACATAGCAAGGTGCTGTGCTCAGGCTGACACAGGTTGCTAGGTCATAGTATAAAACTTGATTACAGTTTATATCTTAGTTACCACGACTATATATAGAATTCTTGTCCAAATACAGAACTCAAAAAAGTTGAAAAACCGATGTATGTAACAATGTCTGGCATTTGATAATGAACAAAGTTGTCAAATAAAATGTATGTTAGAGGCAAAGGCAAGAACAAAGACTTTAATTTGAAAAAGGGAAATATTGTCCCATAGGATCAGATGTATTGAATGCACATAACAAACATACTAGTGGGTACCAAAGCACTTGAAATAGATAGAATGAAATGTCTCATATGGCTTTTTTTGTGATCCAGAAAGAAATTGAATATATTAGATGGCAGTCTGCCATAGGTATATATTGTCCCAAGAGATCATATGTGTTCAGTGCACGCCTCCGATATACTTATAGTTTTTGAGCACTTCATGAATATAGACAAAAACTGTCTCATATGTCTTTCCTTTTGTCACAGAAGAAAAGTCTAAATGGATTACATCGCAGTGAGCCATAATGGATGCGTGTTCCTGTTGAAATACATTCAAAGACATGCAGATAGGCAACTACAAATTGTACCACACAGGGCGTGTGTGAGTCAATCGGTAGTGTAGCATATTTTATTGCATTCCATACAATGCCATGTCATGATTGTTAAAAGACACATTTGCACATTTTGTATTGTATATGTACAGATTTTCAATAAGTAGCAATCTTCCAGTAATGTTAAATAGGGTAAGCCATAAGGCTCCACAGATTGATGAGCCCATCAGTCATGAAGAGAAGGTAAGATAAACACAGCAATAACAAGGACAAGTGGCAAAACAATATTATATATCATCCAAACAGTTGTGATCATATTTAACTATGTTGAGGCTCGTAGGGTCTGTCAAGGGTAAGTAGCCCTAGCCTGTTAGGTTATTATTCTACGAGAAACAGACAAAGTTCCCTGTCAATGTTGAGACCTCTGACAACAGCTCGGAGCCTGATTATCCATTTGGTCTCTATTCTCTTCAGAGCCATGGTTCTGTCTCCACCTCTAGGAGGACAGTCCATGTAAGCTACACCTTGGAATCTTATAGTGATCATTTCAGATCCCAAGTGTACTGCATTCTAATGTTAGACCAAAGGATAATTCAGGTAGTTGTTTTTAATTGCCCTAATATGCTCTAGTATACATTCCGTCAATGGCCTTATAGTACTACCAATGTAATTGTGTTGGCACTGGCACATGATGCAGTCAATCAATCAATCAGCATTTGCATAGCGCAGCATTGTGACCCTTAGGGGCTTCTGGACGCTGAGGGTGCCCTGTCTCAGTCGAAAAGACAGGTCTTGAGTATCTTTCTGAAGTCTGCCAGGGAGTAAAAGGGCCAGGTTATTCCATGTTTTGGCAGTGATGTAGCAGAAGGAGCAGCCCCTGCTGCAGCTGCAACAGCTGCAGGGGGTATGCAAACAGGCCAGTAAGGATGAGCACATGTGTCTTGCAGTTCGATGGAAGTTCAGTTAATGGTTACTGTAGGACGGTCCTCGATGGAGTAGAGCTTTATAGGTGAGTATCTTGAACGGGCATCTCTTCTGGATGGGGAGCCAGTGGAGGTCTCTCAGATGGAGGGGTGATGTGGGTTTGTTTGGGGAGGTCCAGGATGAGTCTGGCTGCAGCAATCTGTATGGTCTGGAGATGAGAGGAGATTCCAGCATAGAGAACGTTGCTATATTCGAGGTGGCTGTTGATGACACCCTGAGTGATGGTCTCTCTGGCGTTGACTGGGATCCATCTGAAGATTCTGCAGAGTATGCAAAGGGTGTGGAAGCTGGAGGAGGCGACTGTTTTTGATCTGTCATTTCATGGCCAATTAGCTGTTGAGGATGATGCCTACATTGCGTGCATGCTCTGTTGGTGTGGGTTTTGGTCCGAGTTCTGCTGGCCACCAGCTGGTCCAAAATGGAAGTGCTCTCTATTATCGGAGTTAAGTTTAAGGCAGTTGTCTCTCATGCAGTTCTTTAAATTGATCATGGCATCACAGAAGTTGGTTTTGGAGATGGGGGGCCCTCTGTGAGTGAGAGAATTAGTTGAATGTTGTCAGTGTAGAAGATTATGTTGAGGCTGTGGGATCTCACAGCATCTGCTAGACAGGTTACTGTAGGTGTTGAACAAGGTGGGCCTGAGGGATGATCCTTAGGGGATGCCACATATGATGTCATGGGTTTGGTGGTGAAGGGAGGGAGCCGATTGCTCTGTGTGTTCTTTCTGTAAGGAACAAGGCGATCCACTTTTTGACATTTTGCTGTATGGCCATTTTGAAGAGTCTGTCGATGAGAGTGCTGAGAATTGGTGTTGAACGCAGCAGAGATGTCAAAGAGGATCAGGGCCACCATCTCTCACTAGTCGAGGAGAGTCCTGATGGTGTTTGTGGTAGTGATCAGCATAATCTTAGAGTTTGGGTTGGCAGGAAATCCTGATTGTGAGGTGTCAAATAGGTGGTTTTGTTTCACGTATTTGGTCAGTTGTTGATTGATGGGTTTCTCAAGTACTCTGGCCTGGGAAGGGAGCAGGGAGATCAGTCAAACTATTTGTATATCACTGGTGTTGGGGGTTACTCTAGAAGTGACCTCTGTGTGTGTCCACCTGTACTGGAAGGCTGCTGTGGAGATGGAGGTGTTGATGATGCTCATGCGTTCCGTGCTTATTGGGTTGGTTCCAAGGTTGAATAGACAGAAAGGGTAGGGGTCAGTGGGTGCCCCAGAGTGGATGTGTGGGATGATGGCTGTGGTGAGCAGAGAACGTATAGTGATCATTCGGCTGGTGTGCGCTGGTTGGTTGAGGCTGTTGAGATGGAGAGCATTGCATTGGAGGTCGAAGATGTGCTAGATGGTGGCAATCTTGGTGTGGAAGTAATCAGAGAGGGTGCTCCACAGTTCTTGGGAGGGTTGGATGATGTTCTCTGAGGCTGTTCGGTTGTGGAATTCCTTGACTATTTTTTTAAACGTTTTTTCATGTGGTTGGCCACTGTATTGATGCAGGCTGTGATGGCTGCTTTCTTGGCTTCCTTAATGCACAGAGTGTAGTTGCTAAGGGTTGCTTTGTGAGCAGCTCTGTCAGAGGGGTTCCTTGTGGCGCTCCATCATTTCTCGAGTAGGTGACTTGGTGACTCTGAGCTCTGGGGTGTACCAGCTGGCTTTTTTGAGGATTTGATTGTTTTTGCTGGTTTTCAGCAGATAGACTCTGTCAGCACATTTGGTGATCTATGCTGAGAAGTTCAGGAAGGCCTGGTCAAGGTCTGATGAAGCTTCGGGTTAGGTGGTGTTGAGGGCCTGTGTTCACTGTGTCAGAGATGGTGAAATGAACGATTTTGTGGTGGATCCAGGTGAGTTCTGTGATGTGGCGGAATTTGATTCTGTCGCTGGAGGTGAAGATAGAGTTGAGTGTTTGTCCAGCCTTGTGCATGAGTTCGGTGACCAGTTGGGTAAGGCCAATGTTGTTCAGTTTCTCCAGGTGAGTGATGGAATTGGCGTTGTTGGGGTCATCGATGTGGAAGTTGTGGCAGCTGAATTGAAAGTAGTGGCAGGAGTCGATAGTTGGGGGGTGATGAGGTTAGAGATGGCTTCACAGAATGCCCGTCATGGGCCCAGGGGTCTGTATTTGAGGGTGACTCTTATCCTGGTCATGGCATCAGTCTTTAAGTAAAAGTTGAGGTGTTCCATGAGAGGCATGAAGTCTTTGTTGGTGACGGTGAATCGGATAGTTTCCTTGAAGACTTTGCTGACGCCCCTGGTGTGTTTGTTGGTGCGGTCTCTGTGTATCATTTTGTAGCCGTCTGGTGTTGAGGTGGCAATGTTAAGGCTCGAGGAAGAGTTGAGCAAAGGTTCAGTGATGAGGCATTGTCTGGGAAGAGGGTGGTGATGGAGTGCCAGATTGCAATGGAGTGTTTGCATAGGAAAGAGGCATTGAGCAGGATGCATTGGAGTGATTCTGGGTTGTTTGTGGTCTTCTGGGCAGAAACAATGCTGGATCCATTATGAGCTGGAGGGCCTGTGTTGCAGGAGAAGCAACAATTAGGGCAGGTGAAGGGTCCTGTGGTTGACTGCAGGGAGAACGTGCAGCAGCTGTTGCTTCCGTGTCCTGGGTCCAGGGCCAGGTGCTCCTAGGAAGGGTAGCAGCGAATGGATGGAGGGCCAGGGGTCCTCCCACTGGGTGAGGTCCAGGCGCAGATGGGCACAACCAAGCTAGAATTTGCCATGCAGTTGCCTCCATCCATAAGTAGCCCTGGTAGGTGGGAAGGTCGGGGGGAGGAGGCCTAATAGCTGGAAAAAAGCAGGAGCAGGAAACCTTCCAAAACTTAGAAACAAAGCTAAGCCCAAAACAAACAAAAGATGACCTTGAAGATTAAAGTTACCAGAATTCAATACCTTTTACTTTGAAATTAAAGTTACTACAATTCAGTTCAATTCAGATGCTTAGATAGGTTGTGGTCTACTGGAAACGGGACCGACACCCTGCCTCGGGACAGAGACGCAGCACAGTCAGTAGGAGCTGAGCAGCGGCACCAGGGAAGTGGCTCACGAGGCCAGGAGGTCATGGGCTAAAGTATTTTTTTAAATTTAGTATTGCAGTTAATAAATAATTGGATATAATATTTTTGTATGCGAAACATGTTTTCTTGTCTGCAAATTGGCAAATATTGAATTGTGTTGGGAAAAAACCCTTGGTTTTTCAGGTAACCATTACCTCAGTTCTCTTTGGGGACTGGGCGGAATGTAGCTAGGACATGAAATATTCCTCAAAGTGATACCTCTACAATTGGTGATTCAAGGTTTCGAGGATATGTGTTTTGCCAAAGTAGTGTCCAGTTTAAGTATGCAGAAATGTTTAGTGTGAATTTTATTTAGTTTATGACTCTAAGCACTGTATCTAGTGCTCTAAGTCAGATCTTATGGGTCTTGTATGTGAGAAGGAAATTTCATTAGGTCATTGTTTTCTTGCTTTTGATAAGGTCTTTTCAGAGTACCCTCTCTGTCTGAAACGACCCTCTAGTTGGTCCAGTTCTCTCATAAAGATCAGATCATGACCACAGTTTTGTCTAAGGCATGTCATTTCACCCAGGGAATAGCAGTGATTTGTACACTGGGACATGCATTGGGTTTTCTGAATAGCCTAGATGCTATTTGAATTGCATCAATGTATATGACAAATGATGACATCAAGATATTCTGTTTGTTTCAGATTAACATGATTTATGAACATCAGATTGTAGGCAATGTTATTAAGATGTTCAGAAAGCATGTTCAGTATTGTAGAGCTATCAGTCCAGATGATAAAAATGTCATCCATATATCTCCTCCAGTAAAATGTGTTCAATAATTTCTGGTGGGGATAGTGAAATTTCCATGTAGAAGAATTGCTAACTGAGCTTTGGAGAAAGATTAAATTCTCTGACCACCTAGAGTGCCCCCACCTCCTCAACAGAATTAGAAGGGGGTGGAGATGTTGTGAGGGATGCTTCAGTGGTTTAGAACCTTAGCTGCCGGAGGTGATGGTGTTTCTGGGGTACCTCTTACAGGTGCCAGAGTCAATGGTGGGTGCTGCCTTTTCATCCTCTTCTCCAGGACCAACAGCTGTCGGTACTTTGCCACAATTACCTCCATTTTAGATAGGTGCAACTGAGCAGCTCTTTCCCACTGGAAGTAGGCTTCCAGGCATGTCATCTGGCAGGAGAAACTAGATGGTCCAAAGAAAGAAGAAAATTACATAAATTGAAGCAATCAATGAAAACGCATGTTCATTCATTTAACAGCTTTATTTGGTTCAAAGAACTATAAAAATACACAATAACAGCATCAAAATAAAATCACAATACATCTCTATAATAAATTAATAATACTAAAAGTTGGACACAAAAGTGCTGAGTGCATTTAATTAATAAAATGAGAATATATACAATATGAAGTTTGTTTCTTCGTACATCTTCTGGCAGTCTGTAATCGACCCTTTGTGTCTTACACCGTATCCAGAATTAGTTCTCAGTCCGTTTTGTGCGAAGTTATATATATACATTTCATGTTACTTTAATGTGTGAGACAGTCAAAAATATTTAATTAATTGGCATTGCCTTAAAAAAGTTTTCTTATAACATAAGAGAGTTTTATAATAACAGTTAATGATCGAATCATGTTACAATATTATATTTATACAATTCATAATCAATATAATATAGTGTGATCTAAAAAACCTTAACATTTTAGTCCTCTCTTTTTCCACAAGTGACTCATGGCAAGTAAAAATGTACTGATACCAAACACAAATATTCTTGAACTGTCAGTTTTAAATATTCTTAGGGTCTCCGAATACTTCCTAATTGTCAACCTCAAGCACAATGGCTTTATGCATTTCCTTCTAAAACTACATATTCTGAGCAGCAAAATAAGATGCGTGCAATGTCTTCTTCAGCGTCTGACCCACATAGAGTTCATTTGAGTTAATTACCTACTACATGTTCAGGAGACCACTTAGCTATAAAAGAGTTAATCTGGAGAATCTCATAACGGAATTTCATGTACAAAGTTTTAGTCAATTGTGGCTGGATTACATCCAGAAAAAAAATGTGTGGTAAGTCTTCCCGCTGTAGGATCTAATGTCACCTTATTCAAGAAATAGTTCCAATACATACTCTTTAGCTTCTTTTTTAGAATCTATTGTCAGTGAGGCAGGATCTATCCAATATCTAATTAGACCCAGCTTGAAAAAAACAGCTCCTCAAATGACTGAATTTAGCAAATTTGGATTGACCATCACGTTCTAATAATTCTCTCATCCCTTGTCTGTATGATTTTAACTCTTCCATAATCCACATCCTAATCCAATATAGTAGGGGTCTCAGTATATCTAGATACTCCAGTCTCTTAATACCAATGTCGTAGAACAGGGGAATCAAAGGAGTATTTTGGGGAAGAGATATAAACATTTGCATTATTTTATTTTCCCATAAAAATGAATGGGATAGCTTAGATCCATAAAGGTCAACTGTTTGGGCTCCTTATATATATATAAACCTCTAGCGCCGAGGAAATTCCCTTTGTTTTAGTGGCTTGTCATTTCTTGACAATTAGCATGGTGTTTTTGGGGAGCGGTGTTGCGCAGCGGCCAGGGCGGCTGACTCTTGAGCACAGGCCTCAAGGTTCGATTCCCGGCATTAGTGTTGTTTTTATTAAGACTCTTTTGGCTTTATCTACTTGCGATTTTCATGATAATTGTGGATCAACTGTCATACTAAGATATGTGAAATTAGTCACTTGCTCTAATGATCTATGTTTGACCACTATTTAATTTTTAAAGCCTTTATGTGGACTGATAGCCATGTATTTGGTCTTGCTAGGGTTAATTTCAAGCCCCTTTAGTCGGCAATTCTGGATACAACTGTCTAATAATCTTTGTAAACCCCTTAAAGTCCTGGACAACAAGATTGTGTCATCCACAAAGGTTAGTGCACATATGTGGGTGCCTCCCAACTTCAGTGAATCATGGGTACACTTTTGTAAGTGCTGTACGACATCATTCACATATAGTATAAACTGAGTAGGGATGAGGACACAGCCCCGTCTCACTCCCCTCTTGACAGGGAAGGCCTCTGTAAGTTCTCGTCCCGGACCCCAATGTACTTTAGCAAAATGGTCGTGGTGTAGTCTGACCTATCTGAGTCAGGATCTCCCTTGGCACCCCCTGTTGTTATAGGGATTCCCACTAGAGATCCCTTGGTATCAGGTCCAATGCCGCCTTTAGATCTTTGAATGTGACATACAAGCGTCCAGCCTTTAGTTTAATGTCTTTCCAGGCTATACAGGACAGTCTGAACACCTGGCCCATCATGCTAGTTTTTGCTCTAAAGCCAGCCTGGCTAGGTGAGATGATACATTTCTCTACTATCCACTCATTCAGTTTGTTCAGAATCTGTTTTGTATATACTTTTTGGAGAGTGTCTATTAGGCTTATGGGCCCATGGTTTGCCGGATCATCCTTACTGTCTTTCTTATGGATGGGGACGCATTCAGCCCCCTTCTATAATTCTGGATTGGAGCCCCAAGAGCCACAGCATTACATAAAATGTTAATGTATGGTACCGATATTTCTGAGTAAAGTTTCAAGAGATACCCCGGTATTTTATCAGGTCCTGGAGCTTTCCCTAATTTAATAGCATTTAAAGCTATTCTAATCTCTTCTTTACTAAATTGAAGAGTCAGTTCTGCTGTATTATAAGAAGAGGATATGGGTGGTGTGGTGAAAATTGCACAGCTCACTAAAGTACTTGCATACAGATCAGAAAAGTGTCTACACCAAGTACCCTGTCCAAATAATGTTCTGTATCAGTGCTACTCCTTTTATGACCATGTGCAATTTTCCTCCAAAAAGGGGACTGGTCTTTTTTTTCTAGCTGCAGTGATGAGGTCATCCCAGTTAATGTCGTCCAAGCTCTTTCTTGTTTTCTTTTGTACCATTTTTATATTACATCCTTAGTTCCCTAATTTGTGCCATGTTTTAAGCCTTTATGGCCACTAGTAGTCTTCCTTTAACTAAAGAGCATTCCTTATTATAATAGGGAGTGATAGATCAGCTATTAGTTTCTGGATTTTAGCCTATTGTTTGGGGTTTTGTTAAAGCAGCTTTTATCCTCTCTGCTAAAAATTGGTGGATTTTTGTTATAGGTATAGAATCCGGATGTATATTGCAATAGGGGGAAAAAGCATCATGGAGACATTGTATATGTATATAAGGGGCTTGATTTAACAATGATAGTTGATCATTTGACTGATCTGCGGTTATTACTAACTGTCAGTTGTGAAGGAGTAGTCCCTATGTCAAGGTTGTGAGCACTGATGAATCTCCCTGTTAAGGTTAAACACAATGGGAGGTAGTCGCTTCCTTCTCTGTTGTCCATCTTATAATCTGTTGTATACCCTCAATAGGAAATGCTTGCCAAAATGTAGTCTGTTCTCGACTTAGTTTCCCCTCTTCTAAATGTGTGAGAAATTTGTTGTCCGTGGAAAATCTGCCATTTCATGCCGTCAACCCTTGATCTGTAGTGAAATGTGCTAATTGCATAGCTGCCGTGGAATAGAGCACTGAGAGATTTGTGTTCAGAGAAACAATTCCTCTAGCCAGGTCCTCATCCTCAAAGATTGGTTCCAGCCCCAGAACAGGTTCAAAACAGCATTTGAGATCTCCTCCTACAAGCGCGAGCCCATCTTGCCCAATATATTCAAAAACGTTGTCTAATAGTTGTACCAATGGTGACTCTGTAGAGAGTGATCTCTGTCTGGTATAGATATTAACGACATATTTTTGGGAGATTTTAGTTTCAGACCTAAAATGGCTGGGGAAGTACTGCTTATGGATTCTATGGTTACATTTAAATTGGTCTTTACCCATGTTACAAGCACACCCAACGGTCTCCCTTTTTTTGCAGGTATCGCACTAGTATTGAATGTCCTATAGACTAATTTGTGAGGAGGGCTCTATTAACCAAGTTTCCTGAAATAGGCAGAGATCGAAAGTCCCTTCATATTCTTGCCAAATCTGGATCTAAAACATTACGTTTTAGCCCAGCTATATTCCATGATATCATCATGATGTTTTGTGGGGGACCCTCGAAGTTTAAATTAAGGATGTGTTCAGACAGCATGGTGATGTTGAGCATGATACCAACTGAAGTGTACCTGATTGTTTTGTATCTCCAGTTTGGTGGCCAATTCAGATGTACTCATACTATCTAATTTGTTTAGCATAGATTTACACTCTCCATTGGGGTTATTAGACTTTGCCAGACAATCTACTGATTCCATGTTATCAGTTTCTGAGCGAGAAAGTGAAGGGTAGCATGATTCCCGGTTGGTATCTTGGTTATCCTTTTTCTCAAGACTGATTTTGTTTAATTTAAATCTAATTCCAGATTTCACTGAGAAATGTGTGAGTTGGTCCAGGAATATTAAACCAGTTGCAAGGGATTTAGAATGAAGAATTAGCTTGATGTCCTCTGAATTTCTGCTTTCAGTTTGTAGTCGTTCAGCTTTAATTATGCCAGGCCTTTTAATGGATAGACATTGGCGCCTATGTCTGATCCAATGAATCACTTTATTCTTTAGAGAGTCCTCGTCCTCTCTATCACAGTACTTTAGTCTGGGAACATTTGTCATAAATATCCTCCTTTATCAAGATTCAGGCCATAAAGAGCTTCTTCTCTGCTTACCTTATCAGCTTGATCATTGATTGCCATGAGGGCTTTCTTGGGGTATCTCCTAGCTCGGAAGAATTCTGACATTTCTCTCTTCTCGTTCACATATGCCCTCATCACTGCAGCAATTATGTTTAGCACAGAAGAGTATTATTATGTGTCACAACAATCTAATTTGCTTAGGGAGGACATTGAGACTCTAAATGTAATGCATGAACTAAGCAGTACTTCGACATAGGTGCCTATAAGCCTCCTTCACATAATTAGCCCTAGACATCAACACCACATTTCCACATTTATTTGAAGGTTTTATCACTAAATTACCATATTTTTGCAATGACAAAATTGCCTCCCACTGATCTTTACTAAGGTTGTGTATTTTTCTTCACCTCTTGCACATTCTCAAAAAATCATTTGATACCAGATCACAAAACACATCAATATTATCTTGAGGGAGTTGTGGTATTGATTTGGACGGGGTCTGAACCTGGTTTCTGCAATTAAATCAGTTTGTATCCCAAAATCAGTCTGTATATCATTTATTACTGAGGGGTCAAATACATCTAATTCTTCGCCACTAGGCACCTCTGGCGGAGTACTTCTTAGATCATACATAACATTTAGAGTCTCAATGTCCTCCATAAGCAAATTAGATTGTGGTGCCACTGGTGCACTGATCTTCTGTGCCTGCACACTACTTAAAGCATGTACTTTACACAATTTCAATTTGCGAGTAATTTAAATAAATCCACTAGTAGTTGGGAAAAATTCTCTATCACATCAAAACAGAAGGAAAGGCCTCTACTCAATACTTCTTCTTCTGCCTTAGTCATAATGTGTTTGGAAAGTTTAATTACTATAAGTTGTATCACCATTGTTTCTTCTTTACACCCTACTTCTTTCCTATGGTGCTTCCACTGCTCTCTCCTTTGTTTCCTCCATTTTTAGGCTTGTTCAATTTCCTTTTCCTCTTGCCGCACTCCAGCAGAACTGTTCATTGTTTATTTATAAGAGTCTGACCTTCTCAGAAAAAGACGAATTCTCTTGTGTTGCTGCTGTGGTATCATTACTCAATTCCATTCTTTCGCTTAGATCAGTAGTTGATTCACATCTTTTGTCCATCACTTGCAATGCCTTATTCTTTCCCAATTGGTTTCTTACTTCCGTGCCAATGTTAGAATTCTGTTGGTAGCGTTATTGTTTTCATTTTGTTGGAATTTCCTTTGTTTTCTTAGGATGACATCCTTTTCATAAATCATCAATCACCTTTAAGGTATTTTTCACACAGTCCTGGTCTGATTCAGCTTAGATTTAACTGATTAATTTTGGAATCCGTTCAGTCAATTCTTTATGTTCTTCCAACACATGCTTTATCAATATCCTTAACATTGTTTGTGAGCATGAGTTTGTATTCTCTGCCGATTAATTGTGGTTTGGGCTTAGCCAAAGCCTTAATAATGTAAATCCATAGTCTGAAGAACACACCCTACATCCAGATATTTCTATAGCGAGGTGGCGTCCCACCATCAACTTACTTTTTTCTTCCAAAGTTTCTCCAAGATATAGTCATTACTTGTATGAGGACCAGTATGCATGGCAGCATTACTGTTACACAGCTTGAAAATTAATTTGACCTAGGCTTCCAGTTCGTTCAAGTGGTCACCCACTATTTTTGGATCCCAAATGATTGCGCGATAGGCAGCCTACACAAGCCCTGGCTGCTACAATGTTGCAGTACAACTCATAACACAGTATCTGGTAAGGTCCGCTCACTTTTCGTGCTTTCTGTTTCCAGCAGTTCCTTTCGTTGGGCAGCTGGTGGAGTTCATCAAAATGAATGATCCCAAGATATGAGATGCATTTTGGTTGGGCTGGGGCTCCGTCAGTGGGTATCACCGCTCAGCATCAATTAACACTCCTCCATCTCACCTGAGCAGGAAAGGATGAGCCACTCCAGTCTTTTTTTTAGCAAAATGACTTCATTCTGAACAGAGGATGATATACAACAACATGTTTCAACATCACTGGGTCTTCATCACGTGATTTGTGATAAACTATCTAAAGTTTTTAAAAGGTTCTCATCATATAGATTGTGAAAACAGATTTACTTCAATCTATTTTGTCTTTCCTCATTCTTCTCTGTTCATTTTTTCTTGTTTTTTCATGTATTTACTACTAATGCATTCCCCACACCAGCTCATTTAAAATTTTAAATTTAACATAATTTCCACAGATATAATCATTTTTCTTCATTACTTTAGTTCCATTGTTTTCTTTTGTTTCCTTCCCTTTAATTTTTTTCTTTTTTACTCCCAACTAGTGCAAGTTCTAAACTGCAATAATCAACAGAGAAACAATTCCCTACCAACATCATGACTTATACTCTGTATATCTCAACAAGTGACTATCAACATTCTACTTCTCCATTTATATGGCTCCACAATTTGTTATGTTGAACATATCACCTCCTTCATCTATCAATACATTTATTGTTTTAACATAATATGTTTTTTTTCTAATTTACTGGAAAAAATAATGTCACCAGTATGTAGTTAGGACCAAAGCTTCCATTTGAAAATCATTTTTGTTTTGCCAATAACTTTGGTGCCTTTTGATGAATCTTCATGACGTTTTCAGAAAACTTCCCCTTGCTAGTTCAGCTGCTGTCTTGTAAGTTTCAGAGTGATCCATCAAGCGGGGGCCAAGAAAAAAGGGGAGATCTAAAATGCGTTTTCCCCATGTTTTGTCTAAGGGGATTTTTCATTTTTTGAATGTGACTACAGCCTGAATTGCTAAACCAAATTACACCAAATTTGGCAGAAAGCTAGATGTTGGTCAAAGAAGTATGATTTTTATGATTTGTGGCTAATCTGTTCAATGGTTTCAGAGATATTTAAGTTTAAAAAATATTGCTACCTGGAAGCACAAATTCCTACTGAAATGCTACTGAGATTTGATTGGCTGGCAACACTTCAACCAGGAAGGGTTGGCAGCCTTCTTGGGACTTTGATTTGATAGGTTAAACAGCATTCACTGATCAAGAAAGACAGGTCATACTCCTTTTCTTCTATGTTTGTGTGCGGCTATCAATAGTCACACGTATTGAGGTAGCATCAATTTTGTAGTGTTTCTGGTATTTTTTTTGCTATCTTCAAATCCCCATGACAGCTTCAGGAGACTTCCAGCATGAAGAAAAAGATGATATGCAGGAGCGGGATGAAAAATCTCCCAAGAAGAAAAAAGAAAGTGTGGCCTGTGAGTTTTTTTAGCATTCCAGAGGGCCTGAAAATATTACAGGCACAGAAAGTCACTTGCACAGTGTGTCAGAAAACAATGTGACATGTTACAGACCGAAAATACTCTTGCGGTACATCATCGAAGTAACATCACCTACTCACAATGCACAGCACTCAGCTTTCCAGAGCAGAGAGGAGAAGAATGAAGGAGCTGGAAGGAGGGCAAGGTCTGGCTGAAACATCTACACAAGAAGGACAAGTTCTCAACATGCCTCTGATCTTGCCTGATTTTGCAAAGGATGGACTGTTCTGTACAAAGTGCAAGACTGTCTTAACTGTCGGTGAACAAGTTGTCACGAAGATGCTGAACACTGTTAACAGTCACCGTTTTTAATTTGTGTTTTGCCTGTTAAAGTACAGTATTTTTTGATTCATATTTTTTTTTATTTTTGAAGAAAAACTTGTATTACAATTTTGTAAAATAGTAAAAAAGGTTTTACTCAAATCACCGATTCTGGTTAAAGAAGGAAAAATGACATGTTAAAAGTATGTTTGTAACAGTGTGTATATCTTTTGTTATATGGTTTGCTGTGTGAGTAAGTGTGTATGTAATTCTGTATGTGAGTAACTGTATTTGTGATTCTGTGTATGTGTAACTGGCTCTATGGATGTGTGATAGGGCATAACAATTCTTGTATAAGTGACTGATTGACTGTGAGTTTGGGATTATATGTGAGTGTGAGAGTGTATGAATAGTTCTATGCATAGGTGTATTGATTTTGACTGTTTCTATGAATTAATGAATGGTTGTTTAAGTACTTGCATGACTGAGTCACAAGTGAATACGTGAGTACCTGTATGAGTGAGTGGTCTATTTGTGGATGTATCAGTAAGTGTCAGAGTGTGTGCAGACATGCATGACTGAGTGACTAAGTGTAAGAGTAGATGCTGTAAGAGTAAGTGAGTGGCTGTGTTAGTGGGTATATGTATGTTGCCGGGGTATGACTAACTGAATGGGTAAGGGACTGGCTATGTGAGTGAGTCTATGAGGAAATAAGTGGACATATAGTTAACTGTATGGATCAGTGCGTGAGTGGGTGCAAGTGGCTGTATTGTGAGTAAATGGGTGTGTAAGTGGCTCTATGGAAGGGTGAATTGGTGTGTGAGTGATTGTATGGTTAGTGACTGGGCATATAAATGTTCCATATGGGTAGGTGACTGTCTCTTCAAGTGGTAGTTTGGTCATGTGAGCTGGTGTATGAGTAGTTGTACTAGAGAGTATATATGAATGGATGTATGGGTGAGTGAGCATATGTGTGAGTGTGACTACTTGTTTAGATGTGTCAATAGGTATGTAAGCTATTGTATGGGTGTATGAGTGAGTGTTTGAATGATTCTATAGGTAAGTGAGTCGCTGTATTGAGAGGCTATATGGATGATTGAGTGGATGTGTAAGTGGCTATATAGGTGACTGTATGACTATGTCAGAGTCTGTTTGTGTGAATAACTGGTTCCATAAATAGTTATGGATATGTGACTGATTGTGTAAGTGGTGGAATAACTAAATGAGTGGGTATTTGAATTGGAATTTGATTAAGTGGATGTATGAGCAGTGATATGGATCTATCAATGTGTATGTGAGTGGTTGTGTGGGTGTATGACTGGGTATGTGAGAGGTGTTAATGGGTGTGAATGGGTGTGTGAAAGGTGCTGTGGATGATGTCATGAATGATGCTATTATTATTATTTTTTTTAGATGATTTGAGTGATGTCATCAATGATATTACTGACCATGTTATGACTGACGTAATATGTGAGAATGGATGTATGCCTGAGCAAATGTGTCTGAAAGTGTAGTTGCAGGTGATTGAAATGACTAACTATATGTTGGAGCTTTTATACATGATATAAGAGAGTATTCTACTCTCTATCTATATGCTAATTTACAATTGAGTTGTATCTAGCAGAACACGAGATTAAGGTTCTTCAAGGAGTTTGGTATGTCAAGTTAATCTAACATTAGAACTGGCTGGATAGTGTCAAGTATACCAGGTATAAAACATGTTTAAAGGCCTACTAAACTAGATGGTTCACTTTGCAGTGTGAGTTCTGTGCTAGATAGCTGAAGGACTGAGTCAGTCTCTATCTGGGGATCTATTTCCATATGTAAGTATGTTTGTTAATGCATCGCTGCCTGTGCGTGTGAGTGCACATCTTTGTAAATATATATGCAAGAAATGGCATGGATTGACTCCTGGGTGAATTAATTAGTATTTTGTTATTTAGTAGAGTGTGTTACTACGTGCATTAGTGGTAGATCCTTAAGAGCTGTCCCTGGGCATTTGAGTGAATGTTTCAATGATTGTGACATGGTGTCAGAGGATGTATTAGTAGGTTACCCTTCTTCAAAACACGTGTCCAGGGATGGCATTATAGTGACATACTCATGGCATAGGCGTACTCACCGTTGCTACTACATTATCCAGAGTTCTATGGGGCTATTTGCGGGTATGACGAGCAGTGTGCGACCTACTTTGTTAATGTATTTAAGCTCTCTCGAGCGATTTGGGCTGACGAGCCTTGGTTCCGCACCTGCGCGCCGGTAGAGGTATTTTACCTTTAATATTTTGGCAGTCTACTTGGCACCCCACATACCTACCTGCTCCCTGCTGACGAGAGGCAATTACCTTGAAACACGTGTCCAGGGATGGCATTATAGTGACATACTCGTGGCATAGGCGTACTCACCGTTGCTACTACATTATCCAGAGTTCTATGGGGCTATTTGCGGGTATGACGAGCAGTGTGCGACCTACTTTGTTAATGTATTTAAGCTCTCTCGAGTGATTTGGGCTGACGAGCCTTGGTTCCGCACCTGCGCGCCGGTAGAGGTATTTTACCTTTAATATTTTGGCAGTCTACTTGGCACCCCACATACCTACCTGCTCCCTGCTGACGAGAGGCAATTACATCGAAACACGTGTCCAGGAATGGCATTATAGTGACATATTCGTGGCATAGGCGTACTCACCGTTGCTACTACATTATCCAGAGTTCTATGGGGCTATTTGCGGGTATGACGAGCAGTGTGCGACCTACTTTGTTAATGTATTTAAGCTCTCTCGAGCGATTTGGGCTGACGAGCCTTGGTTCCGCACCTGCGCGCCGGTAGAGGTATTTTACCTTTAATATTTTGGCAGTCTACTTGGCACCCCACATACCTACCTGCTCCCTGCTGACGAGAGGCAATTACCTCGAAACACGTGTCCAGGGATGGCATTATAGTGACATACTCGTGGCATAGGCGTACTCACCGTTGCTACTACATTATCCAGAGTTCTATGGGGCTATTTGCGGGTATGACGAGCAGTGTGCAACCTACTTTGTTAATGTATTTAAGCTCTCTCGAGCGATTTGGGCTGACGAGCCTTGGTTCCGCACCTGCGCGCCGGTAGAGGTATTTTACCTTTAATATTTTGGCAGTCTACTTGGCACCCCACATACCTACCTGCTCCCTGCTGACGAGAGGCAATTACCTCGAAACACGTGTCCAGGGATGGCATTATAGTGACATACTCGTGGCATAGGCGTACTCACCGTTGCTACTACATTATCCAGAGTTCTATGGGGCTATTTGCGGGTATGACGAGCAGTGTGCGACCTACTTTGTTAATGTATTTAAGCTCTCTCGAGCGATTTGGACTGACGAGCCTTGGTTCCGCACCTGCGCGCCGGTAGAGGTATTTTACCTTTAATATTTTGGCAGTCTACTTGGCACCCCACATACCTACCTGCTCCCTGCTGACGAGAGGCAATTACCTCCAAACACGTGTCCAGGAATGGCATTATAGTGACATACTCGTGGCATAGGCGTACTCACCGTTGCTACTACATTATCCAGAGTTCTATGGGGCTATTTGCGGGTATGACGAGCAGTGTGCGACCTACTTTGTTAATGTATTTAAGCTCTCTCGAGCGATTTGGGCTGACGAGCCTTGGTTCCGCACCTGCGCGCCGGTAGAGGTATTTTACCTTTAATATTTTGGCAGTCTACTTGGCACCCCACATACCTACCTGCTCCCTGCTGACGAGAGGCAATTACCTCGAAACACGTGTCCAGGGATGGCATTATAGTGACATACTCGGGGCATAGGCGTACTCACCGTTGCTACTACATTATCCAGAGTTCTATGGGACTCTTTGCGGGTATGACGAGCAGTGTGCGACCTACTTTGTTAATGTATTTAAGCTCTCTCTCGAGCGATTTGGGCTGACGAGCCTTGGTTCCGCACCTGCGCGCCGGTAGAGGTATTTTACCTTTAATATTTTGGCAGTCTACTTGGCACCCCACATACCTACCTGCTCCCTGCTGACGAGAGGCAATTACCTCGAAACACGTGTCCAGGGATGGCATTATAGTGACATACTCGTGGCATAGGCGTACTCACCGTTGCTACTACATTATCCAGAGTTCTATGGGGCTATTTGCGGGTATGACGAGCAGTGTGTGACCTACTTTGTTAATGTACCCCTCTTCTATGTGCCTGTATGAGATTCAAATCAGGGTGGGAGAGCGGATGTATAACCGAGTATGAGGGTCTGTAATTGTGCATATAGCTCACTGAAATGTCTAGCTACATGTGGTAGCTTATATGCACATACATATTACCTTACTGGTGAGATATATGTGAGAGAACAGCAGGTTAAAGCTTGTCAAGGGGTCTTAAATGGCAGTTCTGCCTAGCAGTGGAACTGGATCCACAGTATCAACAATAAAGGCCTGCTGCTCTGAATGGTTCACTGGGTAGTGTCAGTTCTTTACTAGATATTTGAATGAGTGTATCAGTCCCTATCTGGACGTGTGTTTCCATGTCAATAACTTTGTCGGTGTATTGCAGGTGTATTGCAGGCTCTGTGAGTGTATATATCTGTAAATGTATATGTAAGTTGTGCCCTGAATTGCCTCTTAGGTGTGTCAGTCACAAATGAGTTATTTAAGTGAATGTCACACTGCCTCCATTGTGTCTGTGCATCTGAGTGAAGATTTAGATGCTTCTAACAATGTATGAGAGGATTTATTTATAACTCTCCCTTTCATATCTGCTTAGATGAGATTCAACTCTATGTGCAACACTGAAAATATGGATCCATATGGGCATGTAAGTGTGAACATAGCTCACTAAAACTGCTAAGTACATGTATTAGCTTTTAAACACATAGGAGTGTGCTCTAAGGCCTCGCTACAGCCTAGCTTAGGAATGAGTTAAAAGTGGTGGAACAACACATTAACATTTGGCAAAGGAATTTAAATGATAAGTTAGACAAGCAGCAGAACTGCATGCACATGCTCAGGTGTACCAGGCCTGAGATATGTTTGAAGAGCTACTTCTCTGGATTATTAACTTGGTAGAGTCAGTCTTTTACTAGATATCTGAAAAAGTGTCTCAGTTTCTTTGTGGGAATATACTTTCTATATGCAGTAAAGTTTCTTAGAAGATCACTGGCTTTGTTAGTGACTACTTAGCTCTGTAAATCTATATGTCAGGGGTGGCATGGATTGGCTGTTGAGTGTGTTAGTCAGTAATGGGTTATTTAAGTGAGTGTGTCCCTGTCTCCATTAATGCTAGGTGCATAATGGTTATGTCTGTGCATGTGAGTTTAAACTTAGATGCTTGAAATACTGTCAGAGAGGATGTGTTAGTAGCTCTGCCCTTTTACAAGTACTTACTTGATATTCAATTCAATGTAGTGTGGAAACATGGATTTTTCCGATCAGTTATGTCCCCTATCTTGGACCCCAACGGTTCTATTTGCATGTTACAAGTACATGTATGTTCCCTCCCGTTCCAGTTTCGAAGACGCAAGCACATGTGCGTCCACCGTCAACATGTCCTCTGTCAGATCCGCCATGAATGGGCTGGATATTCGATTCCTAAGTACGAAAGGCCACCGACTTTATATGGCTCAGTTACTCCATTTTGCAGTTCAGGCGAGTAGGCCCTGATTCTGCCATCAAGCCTTTCCCTGCTCTCTGCCTCTGACAGCTTCAGCTTGAGCTCGCATCTGTATCCCTGAACTTTGTCCTACTCCCTGTGCGGCTAACGGTGCCTGCCTCGGCCGGTTTGCCTGCCTGCCAAGAACTGTATTTCACCTTCGAGTTATCTGCTTCGCTCCTCAGCCGATGCATTCCTGTCTAGTAGTTTAGGTAAACATTTCCTTCAGCTACCGAGCAAAGGGCCCGGCCTCTCTGTCCTCATGCAAGTAATTCATAGTCCTGTTACCATGGAAAGTTTCTGCCCCTTGCATCTCATATAGACACTTAGACGCTTGTACACGCACACACAGTCAGTATAGAATAGATTCTGTCCGAGAGTCCTTCCTTTGTGGATAACATAGTTCTTTAAACATAGGATGTTAGATATGATTTGGGATTGGGTTGACTTGACCCCCCAGACTTCTTGTCTCCACATGTAGAGCTAAATGTCAAGTCCTCTTCACCCCCTAGTTGTACGTCAATTACACGTCATGCTGCTGCGCGCGCATCTCTGCCAAGTATTATCTTATAGATCCACCTATATGTGACATCATAACCAATTATGTTTCTTTTTACTCCTCATTACGCCCATTTTTCGGTTACGCATGTGAATTGTCATCTTTCTTATCAATCGTTACGCCTTCTGCATTTGTTTCATTGTAATGTACATTCTATAAAAATGATTGTCTGTCAATAAAATATTGTACTTCACTTCCTGAACCCCCGTGGTGACGGAACATGAGGGCCACGACTCGAGTCGTCCATATGGAATAAAGCCCATTCAGAAACCTCTTATACCACGGATTCTGCCTCTTATTTTACTGAGCTATGTTTATTTAGATTCCGTATTAAATTCAGTCCCGGTAATTAAATTATTTACCACATGATTGGCGCCCGAACAGGGACACTTTATTATCTCACGCGCCGGTGGTGCGTTGCAGGCCCGGTCTCCTGCCACAGCTGGACGGACCATAACGCGTACCAGCAGGATTTCCTGTAGCTCCCTCCGGTCAAGCGGGGGCGACTGAGGCTGCGATCAACCCAGACGAGGCGGTGAGAAGTGCAAAGTATCCCGACCAGAGCCTAGCAGAGAGAGCAAGATCCGAGGTATACAGAGGCCCACCAGATTTCGAAGTCCCGACGTCCAGAGGGTCTGATGTCCGCAGTTTTCCGAAGTTGTCGAGTCGAGTCCAGTTCAGCTCCGTTTCGAGGCCTTCCGTTCCGAGCTACCCGGTGAGTACCATTGCTGGGGAGGCGTTCTGACGTGCACATAGGTTGTGCCGGTCAAGACGGATTTGGGTACACAAATCCGGTCTGCACTGTTTTAGCAGTGTATATGTACTGTTTAGCAGTATATCAAGTATTCCGAAGTATCTAGTTATTGTCAAGAATTATGCTTGGTGATTAGTTGTGCAGACGATCATCATTGTTGGTCATTTTAAAGGTTAAAATGTTTAATGTTTAATGTTTAATGTGTTAAAACGTCCTGCATATTGTGGTATGAGTGATTGTTCATTATTGTGCTTTTTATACTAAGTGTGTTCAAGTTTAAGTATCAGATCAGTTGTCAATATGCCGCTCTTTTCGAAACTAAGACAGATTACTACTAGAAAGGGGGTACTTGAAGAAGCAGTTCCTATTCCTCCTAGGGACACTCCAGGGCACTTCATGTATCACAAACATGGCTTAGACGCCATATTATTCCTTGATTTATGGGTGGACTACACCAAAGAATTACCAGAAAGTCAGAGGTGGCCCGCAGCTGGGACCTGGGATGCAGAGTGCATTATGAAAGTAGAAGAAGAGTTGTGGAAGAGGAAAGCTAGACAGTCACAGAAAGACGCTGTTGAGTTATGGCGTAAAGAATCGCATAGACGTACCGAAAAGGCACTAAGACAGGAAGAGAGAAGTAAAGAAAGTGCAAATAAAGTCCGAGAAAATTTGTTGATTGAAGAGGGTACACGAGTAAAAGCAGAACAAGCCGATAGACAAAGAAATGCCCTTATGAAAGGTATGTATCCCCTTCTGGCTGAAGGATTACCTAAGGCTACTACGGAGATACCAAAAGACTTGCCACCCCCATTGTTTCCAATAAAGGTACATCCTAAAGGACATCCCAGAACCGCAGAAGATGTTTTTCTTTCCTCATATTTAGATGACGCAGCTCCCGAGTATGCCAACCCCGCACCACATAGACCGTCTGCTGGGGGGGTTCAACATCAAGATCAGGTGTCTGTATCTGTGCAACAACAAACTCCGGCACAAGCTTCGGCAAGCACATCTGTTTCCGCATCTGTTCCCGCAGCCGATTCTACAGTTGTGTCCACACCTGTAGTTGCTGTAGCACGTTCAACAAATCCTTTCGCGCCCAGTACCCCAGATGGGGCTACCGGAGGTGCTACTAGCATTTATTCTACGCCACCCCGAATAAGTAAACTTACTTTTCAAGAACCAGTACATACACGTACGCCCAAACTTATAAATACTCGCATGCTTAAGGACCTTTTAGTAGATTGTAGATATGACCCGGTGCCCGGCAAAGAGGACGAAATGGTCCTAGCATCGTTGCGTGTTAGACGAGCTGCAACGTTTTTAGGGAAGCTACCAGGAATGACTATGCATCTGGATAACATATATCATTTTGTCCAAACAGGGAGAGATCCTGAATGCATTAACAGAGCTATGGAATATCAGAAAGTGGAGATACAGGGGGAATTGTTACGTTTTCTTGTAAATTGTGTGATCAGAAATCAAGACCGACCGGGGGTAAACCCGGAAGTAATGCAAACCCTTACGAGATGGAGCCAGAATATATCAGACGGGAGACATGATAAGCAAGGAAGTATAGTAGCCATGTGCCGAAAAATAAGGAAAGAAATAGAACGAATGCATGAAGAGAGATTGGAGGTAGATGAGTTTGAGCAAAACGAAGGGGGAGAATCAGAGGATCCCGTAAGACAGTCGGACACCATAGCCTATGTAGGTAGAGGAAGGTCCTGTAATAATACTAGATGTTTTACTGATCCGATACATTCGATATGTCCAGATAATAACAGAACTTATCCGACACCTATAATAAATATGAGGTCTCCTGAACATTCGTTTCAAGCTGCTGACAAGGTACTCCGAGAACGAAGAGGTTACCACCTCCTTGATTCTATGGATGAACAAGAATTAGCTAGGTCAGCCGTTCACTGGATTGACAGTCCCGGAAAATATGGTGATGACACAGTAGCACACACGTTTTTAAACCTCAGTCCAGATGAACAGCGTTTAGCTGGAATTTATATGATTCAGCAACTTCTTATATTATATAAGAACCAACATTCCGATCCTGGTCCCTTACCTGACATATTAACTGAATTACTCACGAATAGATGGAAAGGTTCAGGTAATAAGTTAATTAAAGAAATACTCGTATCCAGAAAGCAGTACATTCTTTTTGTAAGCCCAGATCCTTTCTCACTGCCCAACAAGGAAAGAACGCCGTATTACATGGATAGACAGAATCCTTTACGAGAAGTGCACCCAATAAAAGGCGAGGACAATCAGTTTCACCGTGTATTTGTATATACACCCATATCTAAAATGGAATTGTTAGAAATGAAAAAGGTGGTACCCAGTCACGACAAGGACCCAGCGGGTTTCCACCGAGAAATTAAAGACATGTTACTGATGGGAGAGTATACCTATCCTGACATTATGACGATATTAAAGGTGCTAATGCCTGCTGGCATTTATGAAAAACTTAAGGAAAAAGAGTGGGAAGTGGGAGACCAAAAGATAGACTGGACAGCATTAGAAGCCGAAGAAAGAGACCGAACTGCAGGTTCAGGGCTTGGGGATAAAGTTAAAGCACTACCAGGTTTACTAGTGCAGGTACTGCCACGTTTATTAACTACGAAAAAGGAAGATTGGGGTGCAATCTCAGCCTGTAAACAAAAACAAGATGAAGACACTAGCGATTTCTATGCCCGATTTGAAAAATGTTTTGGTATAAATAGTGGTATAAAAGCAAATAGTGAGTCATATCCACATTTGTTTGTGACAAAATTAGTGGAAAATTCCTTACCTCAAGTGAAGAATAGAGTATTGAAATTCGAGAGTACATGGCAAGGTAACACTCCGTCACAAATGTTACAAATGTTACAGTATCATCATAATAGAATTAGAGATGAACAAGAACACGAACAAAGACGTATGAAGGACACTAAAATGAAAATGCTAGTTTCCCAGACAGTTCCAGCGGATGGTCACAAAAAGGGTGTGACACATTCCGGAGAGTCAGCAGTTCCTGTAAAAGGAACATGCAATTACTGTAAACAACTAGGTCATTATGTACACGATTGTCCAGTCCTGAAGCGTAATATCGCTGTAGGTATTGCAAAGGAAAGACCACGACCACTCAGACAGGATCAGAATGAACAAGGAGCTCCGCATGTACAGTCCATGCCAGCTCAGCAACAGTCCATGCCAGCCTCACAACAGCCCATACAGTTTGTGCCAGCTGCACCAGCGCTGCCTGTTGCTGCCACACAAACAACAACACGACAAATGTATCAGACCGCACAGTATGAATATCCTGAGTATCAACGTTACGCATGAACCAGCCTAGAGAGGGAAGTTGACTTACCCCTTATCGAGGTCCCTGTAGATCAAGAAGGACCTTATGTGCACAGTGAATTATTAGGTCAAGACAGAAAATTCTTACTTGATACAGGGGCAAGTCGAACCACAATAAAACGTAGTGAAGTTCCAGGGGCACCCCTCTCAGGCTCTCAAAATGTTTCCCTTGGTTTTTCAGGAAAACCTATTGTTAATGAAGTATCACAGCCACTTCCACTTACGATTGGTCCCTTGACGCGAACTACAGATTTATTGCTTACCAAATCATGTCCAGAAAACTTGTTAGGTATAAAGACACTGAAAGCTCTAGGGGCTATTATATGTTGTTCTCCGGAAGGAGTAAGATTGTTTTTACGTGATTTCAAAGGTCACTATGTGTCCAGAGACATGGATCATCGATTGCAGACTTTACCCGCACATTTATGGGCACAAGGCCCTACTGATGTTGGTTGCATGAACATTACACCATATCGAGTCACACTAAAGGCAGGAGTGGTACTACCACGAATGCGGCAATACAAATTACCACCAGATGCTGTAGTGGCTTTACTGAAAATCATTGACGAGCTTATTGCCCAAGGAGTGGTTGTAGAAACCGACTCCAATGTATGTAATTCTCCGATAATTCCGATTCTTAAACGAACTGATCCAATGGCCCCGCCAGTATATCGACTGGTTATTGATCTGCGCGAATTAAACAAATGCATTGTGCCACAATTTCCTGTGGTCCCCGATATCTCATCATTACTGACAGCCATTGATTCACAAGCTACATTCTTTACAGTAATTGATCTCAAGAATGCCTTTTTCAGCGTCCCCATAGATCCGGAAAGCCAATATCTGTTCGGATTTAGTTTAAATGGACGAAGCTTTAAATTCACACGCGCTCCTCAAGGATTCACAGAAAGCCCCAGCATCTATAGCCAAGCACTGAAACGAGAACTTGACAGTATACACATGCCAGTTTGCACTGCACTGCTTCAATACGTCGATGATCTGCTGATCACCGCCCGAAGCGAGCCTGAATGTGAAAAAGCATCACTGACGGTTTTACAATTTCTAGCCGAAAAGGGGCACAAGGTATCCCCTTCTAAGCTGCAATTCTGTGTACAGGAGTTGTTTATCTTGGTCACTCGCTGTCCAAGGAGGGAAGGCAGCTTACACCCGATCGCATTCAGTTAATTGCTAACATGCCAATACCCAAGACACAAAAGGAGGTGCGGGCTTTTATAGGCCTCACTTCATACTGTAGGCAGTGGATCCCTCAATATGCATTTTTAGCAAAACCACTCATTCAGTTGACAACGCAGGAGGCAGCCACATCGACTGTCCTCCCTTGGACTCAGGAACACACACTAGCTTTTGAAAGCTTAAAGAAAGCTCTATGTCAAGCACCTGTTTTAGCGACACCATGTTATTCTAAACATTTTACACTCTTTGTTACAGAACGCGAAGGTACTGCTTTGTCAGTACTCACTCAGGAACAAGCAGGATCACGCAAGCCATGTGCTTATTTCTCTAGTACATTAGATCCCGTAGCTCAGGCTTTGCCTGCGTGCCTGAAATCAGTGGCAGCAACAGCTTTAGCAATCAGACAAAGCGATGCCATAGTGTTAGGACATCCGTTGACAGTACAAGTACCACACGCAGTAGAGGTTCTTGTGAACCGAACGCAAACACAACACTTGACCATAGCAAGACTTACAGGGTATGAACTAACATTGTTTCAGCCACATATAGAAATCAGACGTTGTAATACATTGAATCCTGCTACACTTTTACCTGTAATCGGAACAGACCCACTAGCTCATGATTGTGTTGAAGTTATTACAATAACGACGAAACCCAGACAAGACTTAACAGACGTTCCATTGTTAGATCCAGACCTGACGTTGTATGTAGATGGATCATGTATGAGAACAAGTACAGGAGATTTAGTGGCTGCGTATGCAGTCACAACAGATACTGAAGTCATTGAAACAAACTGTATAAATACCTTGTCAGCCCAAGCAGCAGAGCTTACTGCTCTGACACAAGCCTGTATTCAAGCCACAAATAAGAAAGTTAACATATACACTGATTCACGTTATGCATTCGGAGTTGTACATGACTTCGGGGTGCTTTGGCGAGAGAGAGGTTATTTAACTTCTCATGGCACCCACATTCAGCACGGGTCCCTCATTCATGCTCTGTTAGACGCAATTCATCTGCCCACTGCTATATCGATTATGAAATGCAAAGCACATACGAAGGTTACTGATATCATTTCTCAAGGCAATGATTTAGCCGACAGAACAGCTAAACAGACTGCTCAGGCTCGCACATCCGACATGACAAAGACAATAGTTCCGACACCGACACATTGTATGACGATTAAGGATCCCGCACTTGACGTAATTGACATACAGACACATGCTACAGCAGACGAAATAAAGAAATGGACTGAACTAGGAGGGATCCAAACAGACCAGGGATGGATGACGAAGGAGAAATCTGTATGGTTTCTTCCTGACTCTATGGTCCAAGCTATCATAACTACGATTCACAGTCCGGCGCATTTAGGAGAGAAAGCTATGCTAGACAGCATTCAACACATTTGGTTCAACAAACATTTACGAGCAGCAGCTAAGCAAAAGGTCCGTACCTGTATGATATGTTGTCAGTTTAACCCAGGTAAAAGCATCCCAGTAGAGCAGGGTGGATTTCAGCCTCCTGATCACCCTTTTGAAGTCCTCCAGATGGATTACATCCAGATGGAACGATGTCGAGGATTCAAATATGTTCTCGTAGTTGTCTGTGCTCTTTCCCGTTGGACTGAAGCATACCCAGTATCAGATTACACTGCCCCGACTACTGCCAAGCAACTAGTTCGAGAATTCTTCCCACGGTATGGTTTACCACGTGTTGTCTATTCAGATAACTGCCAGCCTTTCTCATCCGAACTGATGAAACATGTTTCACTCTTGCTAGGATATCAGTTGAAGTTCCATTGTGTCCGACACCCCGAGGCAGCAGGTCTCGTGGAACGACATAATCAAACTTTGAAAATCAGATTGTCCAAAATATGTAGGGAGAAAGGTGTTGATTGGGTAGTAGCCTTACCAGTTGCACTCTTTTACATGAGAATGGTAGCACACTCTCGGACAGGGCTATCCCCTTATGAGGTGATCTTTGGAAGACCACCAAATATGTGGGGGACGCCTATACCCCGTAAAATAACTGATGTTGACTGTAATATGCTGACAGATTACCTGGCTTCCTTGATGTCTGCACTACAATCTTGTCGTTCACAGGTAGCTGCAGCCTTTCCCGACAACACTGAGGTGAAACCCCATGACGTAGTTCCGGGGGACCTCGTTCTTGTGAGGAATTTTGACCGAAAGACTCAGCTGGAGCCCAGGTGGAAGACACCCAAATTGGTCCTGCTCACCACAAGGACAGCCGTGAAGATCGAAGGCAGAAAAGGATGGGTGCATTCAAGTCATATCAAGAAATTTCATGGACTTCCTTCGGATGTAAATAGCCCACCTCGTGTGTCTTCGCCCATTGACTCAAAACTACCTTTGGCTGAGGCCAACAGTCAGGAACTTTATAAACTGAAACTCAGGCCTAAACCGTCGGACGATTTGATTGTTTAAGTCCTCTCCAAGGTGAAGCGGTTGAATCTGTCTTCGACATGTATCCCTTAGACCTGAATCATGGAAAATCGCGAAAAATGTTGAAACGACATGCGTATTGTAAATCACTGCGTAGCCACTGTATAGTGACGTTATTAATTTTGTTTTTCTTGAGTTTTATAATAATAACTGCAAGTATATTGTTGCATATATATTATCCTATTTCTAAACATATTTTCAATATAACTGATGAACATTCTTTTAGTGACCTACCCCCGCATGAATTGTCCTATAGACTTGCGCTGCGCAATAACACTTTCATTAGTATGTTACATCATTCCCATCAGACTAGTAATGCTACTAATTGTTGGGTGTGTGGCCGACTCCCTCCCTATCAGAATTATAAGGGAGTTTTGCCTTTCTTTCCACATCCGTTTACACATAATGGCTCCTGTGGAGCATGGTTTAGTTTAATCAATTCCATAGACTCAGACACAGCAGTTTATCAAGACCATTCGGTATGGGGAAATCTGAACCTAGTTTTACTCAAAGTCTGTTACCCTGATAAGGAGGGTCGCCCCAAAAGAACAGGAACTGATCTAGAAAATGAAGTATATGGACTAGGTAATTTTACACCTAATCTCATGATTCTGAATGTCGAATCCGAAGTTGAACTAGTTTTGCCCACCATGTCAGTATTTCCAGCTAAAGGTGAATTGTGTGTAAGAAAAATTGGTTCCATACATATGGGCCATAGTAAATGCACTACTATAGTAGAATTCAGTGATCAAGGCAAATCTTCATTTAGAGCTTCTCGACACTCCTACTTTATATGTGGTCAGACTGCATATATGCGTCTACCTCTAGATTGGGATGGTACCTGCTACATTGCATTCCTTTTGCCACCTGTTTTCCTAGCTCCTCCTGATTATTACAGAAATATTCATTTAGTACACAATAGAGAGCGGAGAGATCTCCCAATTGTCGATTACACTGAGACGGCATGGGACAAGTATGTAGATTTTAATAAAGGCATCTTTCCCTATATAGGTACGATTTCAAATAGTAAGCTAATACGTAGATTAACTAGGACTCTTGAAGCTGTAGTGAATGAAACTATTGCCGCCCTAGGCAACTTGACAGAGGAGCAATCTGCGATGAGGATTGTTGTTCTTCAAAATCGTCTTGTCCTTGACGTCATCCTGGCCGATAGGGGCGGAGCTTGTAGGGTCATCGGATCAAGCTGCTGCGTATTCATACCAGAAAATTCGCCATCTGTATATAAAGCTATAACTCGCCTTCATAAGATTGTGAGCCAGATACACCAGAATCCAGGCACTTGGACTTGGTCCGGGTGGTTTTGGAGTGTGATATCAGCCTGGGGATGGAGAGTTCTATCCTTCCTAGGTATTGGCCTTCTTATACTATTCAGTTGCTGCTTATGCCTGCAATGTGGACCAGCGATTTGTGGTCTGTGTGCCACATCGTGTATTCCACATCAAGGTTTTCACTCAAGATCCCGGAAGAAGAAAGAAGAAGAAATGATGCTCCATGAACAAATCGATGGATTAATGAAGATTGATGTCTCTTGATGGGCAAGTAGGGGACAAGGAGGGAATGTGGAAACATGGATTTTTCCGATCAGTTATGTCCCCTATCTTGGACCCCAACGGTTCTATTTGCATGTTACAAGTACATGTATGTTCCCTCCCGTTCCAGTTTCGAAGACGCAAGCACATGTGCGTCCACCGTCAACATGTCCTCTGTCAGATCCGCCATGAATGGGCTGGATATTCGATTCCTAAGTACGAAAGGCCACCAACTTTATATGGCTCAGTTACTCCATTTTGCAGTTCAGGCGAGTAGGCCCTGATTCTGCCATCAAGCCTTTCCCTGCTCTCTGCCTCTGACAGCTTCAGCTTGAGCTCGCATCTGTATCCCTGAACTTTGTCCTACTCCCTGTGCGGCTAACGGTGCCTGCCTCGGCCGGTTTGCCTGCCTGCCAAGAACTGTATTTCACCTTCGAGTTATCTGCTTCGCTCCTCAGCCGATGCATTCCTGTCTAGTAGTTTAGGTAAACATTTCCTTCAGCTACCGAGCAAAGGGCCCGGCCTCTCTGTCCTCATGCAAGTAATTCATAGTCCTGTTACCATGGAAAGTTTCTGCCCCTTGCATCTCATATAGACACTTAGACGCTTGTACACGCACACACAGTCAGTATAGAATAGATTCTGTCCGAGAGTCCTTCCTTTGTGGATAACATAGTTCTTTAAACATAGGATGTTAGATATGATTTGGGATTGGGTTGACTTGACCCCCCAGACTTCTTGTCTCCACATGTAGAGCTAAATGTCAAGTCCTCTTCACCCCCTAGTTGTACGTCAATCACACGTCATGCTGCTGCGCGCGCATCTCTGCCAAGTATTATCTTATAGATCTACCTATATGTGACATCATAACCAATTATGTTTCTTTTTACTCCTCATTACGCCCATTTTTCGGTTACGCATGTGAATTGTCATCTTTCTTATCAATCGTTACGCCTTCTGCATTTGTTTCATTGTAATGTACATTCTATAAAAATGATTGTCTGTCAATAAAATATTGTACTTCACTTCCTGAACCCCCGTGGTGACGGAACATGAGGGCCACGACTCGAGTCGTCCATATGGAATAAAGCCCATTCAGAAACCTCTTATACCACGGATTCTGCCTCTTATTTTACTGAGCTATGTTTATTTAGATTCCGTATTAAATTCAGTCCCGGTAATTAAATTATTTACCACAGTAGAAGTCTGGATGTAGAAGTCAACATATGCGTCTAAAAGTGAGCATGCACCTGTTAAAAATGTCTAACTACACGTTTTTGCTTCTGTGAAGATACAGTTTACCCGATGACCTAGGTTCAGGGTATCTTAGGGGTGACTTTTAAGGAGTCCTACAGCAGATTAAGGCTTGTCAAGGAGTTTGAAATACCAAGTCATCGCAGCAATAGAACTGAATGCACAGGCTCAATTCATCTAGGCCTGCAACATGTTGAAAGAGCTACTTGTCTGGATGGTTCACTTGCTTGTGTCAGAACGTTACTACATATTGGAATAAGTGTCTCAGCTTCTAACTGGGATTTTGCTTTGTATATATAGTAAAGTCTCGTAGTACATTGCTGGCTATGTTTATGGCTGTTCTGTACATCTATATGTAAGGGGTGGTATGGATTGTGTCTTGTGTGTGTCAGTCACTAATGAGTTGTTTAAGTGAGAGTGGCAATGCCTCCATTAGCTCTAGATACATAAGAATTGTGTCTGTTCATGTGAGAGAATGCTTAGATGCTTGCATCACTGTCTAAGAAGGTGTATTGGTAGCTCTGTCCATTCACAATTACTTACATGAGATTCATCTCAATGTGTTTGCATATGTAAATATGTTTGTTACTTATTCATGAGCTCTCTTTGTGACTGTATTGGTCTGTAAGTGTATCTGTAAGGGTGGCATGGATTGTCTCTTGCGTGTTTTAGGTATTATTGGGGTATTTAAGTGAGTGTGAAATCGCCTCTATTTGTTCTATATATGTAAGAGTTCTGTCTGTGTGTGTGTGTGTGTGTGTGAGAGTGAATGTTTAGATGCTTCTGACACTGGCCCAGGTGGTGTATAAGTGGCTCTCTCTGTTTGTATGTAGTTATTTGAGATTGAAATCCTGGTGGAAGAATAGAAGTATTACTGCACATATGGGTCTGTAAGTGAGTATGTAGCTCACTGAAACGTCTAAGTACATATGGTAGCATTTATGCACATAGGAGCATACCCTATGGCATAGCTACAGGCTAACAAAAAAAGAACTGTGAGTCTACCAAATCAAATGACCCAAAGAGGTGCTGTACCCCAATTACTATAACAGAATGTTCGTGTCAAAATATCACAGTGGATACATATGCATTGAAGATCTATATATGCATAAAAAGGTTCCCATCACCCACTAGAAGTGGCTCGCTTCATTATTTGGGAAACCAGGGATTTCTCAAAAAACCATCCATCACCAGATGAACATTGATAGAGGTTAAGAGATTATCCCAAATGCAACCATAGATGTGTTGCTCCAATGAAAGGAACCAATCTACAAAATGATATAGGGGGGATGTGTGCAGTGCAAGTGAACTAAATGTGATGAGTAAAATTGGAGAATTTCTTCAGATTTGAAGAAACCATCTTTCTCCAAATCTCCGGAACATCTATGGGGAGTATTTTCGCACCCAGTCTGGCCAACCTCTATGCCCACTGTTTTGAACAAAACATTGTGTTGACTGACCAGAATCCCTTCCGAGGGCAGATTGCCTGTTGGAAGAGATATATAGATGACATCCTGGTGGTCTGGCATGGCACCGTGGCTACCCTTTTGGATTTCCACTCTTGGTTGAATTCCCAAAACAATTTCCTGAGATTCACAGTCACGCATGACAAGACCAACCTTCCCTTTCTAGACATCAGTATCTACCCAACATCAGGTACATTAGGGAGTGAGCTGTACAAGAAACCTCAGACGAAGAGCTCTCTTCTGAGCTTCCATAGTCACCATCCTAGATCGCTTCGACAAAATCTGCCTATAGGACAGTTCCTGCGTATCCGCAGGAATTGTTCCCCCAAAGATAGCTTTCTATCTCATGCTGACGATCTGTCTAAACAACTTAGAGCCAGACAATACCCGACCCACTTGGTAAAACAAGCACTCAAATGGGCATCCAATAACAATAGAGAGGCCTTGCTTGAACCCCCGGGTCCCAAGGTACCATTGGATAGAATGACTCTGGTCACCACTTTCAGTACACTATCTAATAGTGTACAGAAGTCAGTACGCAAACACTGGCATATCCTCAATGTTGGCAATGATAAGATCCCAACTTCTTTGTTCTCCTTTAAACGAGGTTCCAGTTTGCGTGACAATCTTGTTCATACCAGACCCAAAGCGAAACCGGCCTTGAAGGCTTCCACACTCTGGGATTTGCCACCTATACAGGGCCACTATCCTTGTTGTTCTTGTTCTGCATGTCCTCAGACTCAACAAACGAAGTCTGTTGATGTAGGATCGGACAAACCATGGGTCTTACGTAACCACACCAATTGCAATTCAAAGAAAGTGATCTACCAAATAACATGCCCTTGTTTACTTAGATACATTGGAATGACAACATGCAAGATCAAAATCCGTATCGGTGAACATAAGAGCACGATAAGACGCAACAAACAGGCTACCAGACTAACCAGTCATTTTCTCACCCTAAATCATAAACCTGAGGATTTGAGGTGGCTTATTCTTGAACAACCGTTCATTCCACCCCACATCACTGACATAAAGAAATTTCTTTTTCTCCGTGAGCAGAAATGGGTTTTCAGACTTAAATGCGATGTCCATGGACTTAATGATCAAATACCATGGACATCATTGTGATAACTGTGGAGGTGTAGGCATGGCGAATCACCAGAATATGCTGTTGTTCCTCTAGCTTAGTGCACTCCTTTGGAGTCCAATCCTCCTAGCTATGGTTACCCATTTTTGGGCTAAATTTAATCTTTGTCCGTTCCCATTGATACGTTATCGATAGGGATGATGTTCAACAACTCACTGGGTCATCCCTTATGACCTTTTTACTTTTGAATATAAAGAAATCTTCTAAGGTGTCATTGATATGGCCGCATTGCTCTCCGGCGTTTGAATGTCAGACTACTGTGATTAAGTCATTTTACTCTCCAGCAGATGGCGAGTCATTTCAATCATAGGTGGTTTCCACTTTCATGCATTAATAAACTTGTAATTTCGAGTTCTTTGACCACCTTGAACCGTCTGTACGATTTTCCGGGACTTGAATCTAACAGTAACACCCCGCATAGTCAACATTGGGTCCATATCGTTGGTCTAGTCTGGTACCTTAATATATATTTCAATATATATATATATATTTCAATATATATTTTAATATACATTCTTTTACACTACTTGTTCATTTGTTGCACACTAAGAAAGAAGTACTACACTTCCCATGATGACTTAGGCGACTTAGTACGACATTGTGTTGGCACCGGTCCTTTCCCAAGCTATTTACTTATGCACTAGATGGTGACTACTACAATTCCCATGACCATCGGGGGCATACGTAATGACGTATATACGTAATGACGTGGTTTCGTCATCAGGACGTCCCGGTACACGTCGTTTTGAGAACAGAGATCCCGGGTAAATAAAAAGTCGACATCACCTTAGTCGAGTACCTCCCCTACTGGCTCGGCAGCCGTTTGAGGTACCGACGGATAGGTAAGACGTGAAGCGTTCATTTGATTACCATGCGAACCCTTGTTCAAACTTTACAAATTTTTAAGTAAGCATGCTTGTTTGTTTGTGTATTTTTGTCTAAGTTGGTTACAGGGAATTGCCACTGACCTAGTTTTACGGCTTGGTCGTTCGTCTGACTCATTCGACATATGTCGTTTCCCTGCATTAATAGTACCAACTTTATCCAATATTCCTCTGGCTCTCCATTTTGTGAAAGACAACTCTCTGTATACATGCAATTGAGCTCATAAACTACGTCTTTCTACAAAGTCACCATTATGACGGCCTGGACACTGCACTCACATAGGGCATAGCTTCTATTCGTAGGCTGACCCCCCTCTGTTTTCTCAGCCTTGGTTTTTAGGATAAGCGTATTTCACATTGAGATATTGTTTAAATCTTAACTCTGGACTATACCTCTCATTTTCCTTAGAGCGGTGCCTCCTTTAGCCTGAGCAGTTGCCAGGTGAGGTGAGGCTCATACCCAGAATCATTCGGGTAAGTGCTAAACAATAAGCATCTTAATTTCTTGATACGATGCATTTACTAATATGTGTTTTTGCATAATTGAATAATATTTCTTGTGCATCTTGTGACCTATAATACATTGCTGTACTTTCCTGTTTACTTTTCATTGTGTTTTGTTTTCACTTTAATAGGTAATTTCTCCTAGACCTAGTAAAGGTTCAGGTTGTATGATTTACCTTTTTTTCACTTAATATGCAGTAGCTTGTCGTGGTCCTGACGAACGCTGGGGTATAAAATTACCTAGAAGCTGAAACATGTAGACCAGATCCAACACAGTTATTTGTTTAAAACTGTCACAGCACTGTTTTTAATTTGGCATCAAGGCAGCACTCAAATAAAAATCTGTTTGTGCCTTGTTTTCCAATTTTACTCATCACATTTAGTTCACTTGCACTGCACACATCACCCCATATCATTTTGTAGATTGGTTCCTTTCATTGGAGCAACACATCTATGGTTGCATTTGGGACAATCTCTTAACCTCTATCAATGTTCATCTGGTGATGGATGGGTTTTTGAGAAATCCCTGGTTTCCCAAATGATGAAGCGAGCCACTTCTAGTGGGTGATGGGAACCTTTTTATGCATATATAGATCTTCAATGGATATGTATCCACTGTGATATTTTGACACGAACATTCTGTTATAGTAATTGGGGTACAGCACCTCTTTGGGTCATTTGATTTGGTAGACTCACAGTTCTTTTTTTGTTAGATATGTAGAATTGGGGATTATGCACTGTTTGAGTCTTTAAACCTTTATCCCTCAGACCCTTACTCTTATTAGAGATACTTTATTATTATAGCTACAGGCTACCTTAAGTATGAGTTATATGTGGTAGAACAGCAGGTGTTTGAGACTATATGAGTCTCTAAATGTGCATGTAAGGGGCGGCATAGATTGCTTCTTGGGTGTGTTAGTTTATATTGGGTTATTTCAGTGAGTGTGTTACTGTCTGCATTAGTTACAGATACATAAGTCTTGTGAATATAAGTGAACGTTTAGAAGCTTGTAACACTGAGCAGATGAACTAGTAGCTTTCCTCTTTTGGTTTTGGTTATGACAGATTGAAATCAGGGTGAACGACTATCGGTCTTGGTGTCCCCCACAAAGCGCTATAATTGGGTACCCTGCTGCCATCAAACCTAGGCAGGCTTCTTCTCTGGCTTTATGGTTCTGTGAACGTTTTGAAGCCCCTGTTACCACTTGGATTGGTGCAGTAAAGACTTGCTGAGGTTAGGAGTTGGTGGCACCAACTGAGGACTTTCAGTCCCAGCATTCCTTGGACCACAAGGCAGCCCCTGTTACATAGGCAGCACTTGGGCTGCCCTTATGCTATGTAGTGCTTTTTCATTTCCTGCAGCTCATGAGGAGTGGGTGGCAGCAACTAAGGACTTTGAGTCCCAGCATTCTTCAGACCAGGAGGGGGCACCTGTTACATCAACAGCACCTGGGGCTGTGTTGGAGATGGCTAACGTGCATATGCTCTCTGCGTAAATTGTGTTATGGATTGGTTTTTCCATGATTGCCATATTTGATTTACTTGTCAGTCTCTAGTAAAGTGCACTGAGTGTGCCAGGGCCTGTAAATCAAATGATACTAGTGGGCCTGCAGCACTCATTGTGCCACCCACATGAGTAGCCCTGAAAAGGTAACTCAGACCTGCCACTGCTGAGTCTGCACACAGTTTGTAACTGCCATGTCAACTTGGCAAGTGCACCCACTTGCCAGGCTCTAACCTTCCCTTTTCTTACATATCAGTCACCCATAAAGTAGGCCCAAGGTACCCCTGTGGCCAGGGTGCAGTGTATGTGAAAGGTAGGACATGCCCTGGTGTGTGTGGCATGTTCTGATAATGATTTGCTGCCAATTTTGTTTTTCACTATTGCAAGGCTACCTGTTCCCATAGGACATATTTGGGAGTTTGTTTAAAACATCTTATAAACATAACTGGCCCTGGGAACAAGGTGGAAAAATAAAGTTTAGTATGCCTGAACTCAGAATGTTAAAATGCATCTTTAAGTAATGGTGATTTTTACATTCTATGTTTGAATATACCACCTTTTGAAAGTAGGTATTTTCTTGCCTAACCATACAGTGTGCCTCTGCTAGGTTTGTGTATTGCATGTCTGGCTTTTAGATGACAGGGGCTGGAGAGGGGCAACGGCTCCAGAAGTCAGATGAGTCAGGGCTATGCTGATTAGACCTGGGCTGCATTTAGAGAAGGGGGAGGAGATTTCCTTTTACCTGAATGGGCCTGGTCTGCCTTCAACAATGCTGTCTCTACCTCCTGCCAGGAAGCTGCACCAGTGAGGACAGAACTAGTTTTGGCTGGGTACAGACACTCTCTGCCTTCAGAGAACAAACCATTTTTGTGTATGAGAACAGGGGCCCAGACCCCAGATATTTAGAACTCGCTGGAATCAAGGACCCTGCCAAGAAGAAGAGCTGGAAGAGCTGCCAGGAGACGTACTGCCCCTTTGCTGTGTTGTTGTTTTGTTGGGTTGGCCTGAAGTTGCTGCTTCTGCCTTGAGCAGTGAAAGGACTGAACAGAACTTTCTTTACTTGTGCTGAGTCTCTCCAAGGGCCTGAAATCGAGCTGGCCTCCTGTTCTGAAGACTCAGGGACTACAAAGACGTCATCAACCTCTGGGTACCGCTTCTGGAACAGCTGTTTCATTTGCCACTGAGAAGGGAACCGCATCTCGCACGACAACCCTGGTCTCACTGACGATGATGACCGCCACTGCCGCCACTGAGCCGCTGCATGCACCGTGACCTGTGGGCACCGCAGTCCGCACCGCTTCACTTCACTTCACCATCCTGGTCACGCTCTCACTAGTAACATGCATAGAGTGAAATGGGCCAACATGAAGGGCTTGGAGGAGCAAATGCGCAACATCTATATCCGTATAGCAGCAACTCTGGGTGATGTACTTAATCTGGGGTGGGATGTCTCCAGGAAGTGGAGCTCAACATCTATCTCCCATATACAGGATACGCTGTTTAATGTACAGAGGGCCCTACTTTATGTGGAATCCAGAAAACCATGTAAGTTACCCCCTCACAGCTGTGGGGTAACAGGTGTTGTAAGAATGCCAGACCTGCTCTATTTCAAGCTGTAAAGATGCGGGACCGGGGGTAAATTAAAGACCTGAGGGTTGCTTACAAATTTTCTATCAGACATGCCAGAGAGGCATCGGAAATGGAATGCTGGAAGCATATGTTAACTGCAGCCAATATTAAAGATCACCGTAGGTTTTGGAATTTGGTTTTGGTGGGCCGCTAAAGGGGGCTGCACTCAATTATGTAAAATATTACTGCAGCTGGTTTTTAAAAGTGTCTATGTATTCTACTTTGGGTAAATGTGACTCCTGAAATATAATATTTTGGGCTGGGCGTGCCTCCATTTTATGTTGAATTTTTGCTCTCCTACTTTTAACCCATAACCCATGAATATTTCAGGACAGAATTTTGATTCCCTTACTACCTCTCTGCATGTTGCACTCTATGGTGATTTATTTCCTTGCAGAGCTTCAAGGCTACAGGACATTTTTTTAAACATTTTTCATCTCTCTGCTTCCAACTCCATGCACACACTACCTTTGCCTTTCCACTCACCCTTTCCTGGAGAACCCTGCCCCTACTTTCCTTGACTGACCTAGCCATTTTTGCACTGCCATCTATCTTTGATGGAATATCTAAGGAAGTTCTCTAAAATTCAATGTGTCTTTGTCCTGTCTTCATCCTTCCTGAAGGTGTCACAATTGATCCTCTGGATATCCTGCATCAGAGTTTCTGCCAAGCCTTCCCAGGCACCACTGTATTTTAGTAAAACCACTATGAACGTTTTTGTATCCTCTTTCTTGCTTCCTTCCAGCAGATTCAATACTCTGATTATTTCGCCTTGCAGTATTCTCTACGGATTCTCTAAGGATTCCAATTTGTCTTTGATTTCCTTGAATTTCAACCTTAGCCTATACCACTCTTGCCTGTCTTGGGATGTGCCACCTTGTAGTTCCACAGGACTCTAATGCAGGTATCCTTTGAGATTGTGACTCAAAATTGTCCGCTTTTCCCTCACACACAACTTGAATCTCCTTTTGGTTTGCATGGTACAGCAAAACCACTTCTAACCTCCACCACAAGAGATTACATTAGATATTTCAATGGATGTGTCTGGAGATCACACTCTGCAGGATTTTGTGAGGCTAGCCCTGACTGGGATTTTCCCTTCAGGAGAGTTGTAAGATTATGATCTTTTCCTGTCTCACCTGGCCCCACCAACATTTTACTAACCTTATCCATTTCCATGTCTCTCCCCTTGCCTGCACCCTACAGAAAGTCATCTTGGGCTTGGAAGTGGTATTGATACAGACTAACCAGAATCTGAGGCACGTCTCCTGTCTTCCTGTTTGACCTTCTCTCTGGGCTCTCAATATGTCTCTGGGCTCCTTATCTATTGCCATGGTGAATGTTGGTTTGAACATGGCGTTAGGAGCTCCCGAAAAAGAAACGTGGGGGCTGGCAGGAGATAGAAGGCTCTTATTGGACTCTGTCATTTTTTACCACAACTTAAAATAAGATCTATGAGAGGGGGTCATTTTGAAGGTCTTAAACCTCAGGGGTGGGACATATTAGAACTGATCAGCTCTCATTTTCCGATCACTTGGACAGATCTACCAATAACAGATCAGTTTTTTGGTATAAAATGCATACATACATTAGATGTCTGATGATACTATTTCGACTTTGTGATTTTTGGAGAGAAAAGAGTACTGCTGAACAGAGGTATACTTTCCACAACAAAAAATATAATCACCATTCCAATCGATTACTTCTTGGAAGACTAATCACTAAGAGTAGATGTTAAGATGTGAGGAATTTAACCACCCACTTTTCTGACCATGCAGCAGTGGTATTAGAGTTAAAAGTGGAAGCAGGGAGAAAGGAAAGAAGATGGACATTATATTGCACCTTATTAAATTATCAGGCCTTAGTAGATACTTTAAGAGTAAGAACAGTTGAAATATTCAATATTAACAGTACATCAGCAGCTAAACATATAGCTTGGGACACGTTTAAAGCATATATTAGGAGGTCCTGATCAGTTTATGTGCACAAAAGGGCAAGCAATATAGGAAGATGGTGGAAGACCTGGAGTGCGAGATAGTGGCATCAGAAAAAAAGTGTAGAGAGTCAACGGATGGGAAAGACTCCACTGAGAAGTGTAGTAAGGTAATTCAACATCATAAACATAATCTAATTATTATTTTGGAAAGCTGGGTTTTGGCACGTTTGGAAGCTGGTAAACCATAACATTTTGAATAGAACAAAAAAGCGTGGAAATTCCTGGCATGGAACACTAAGGCAGAACTAAGAAGAAATGACATAAGTGAGATAATGCACAGAAGAACGGGAAATAGTTTCAGGGACATTGAGGAACTGGAGCAAGCCTTTGCTGAGTTCTTTTGGACTTTGTATACAGAGGATCTGTATGTCTAGGAGACTCAGGTTAATAGATGGTTGGATAGGCGGATAGTGGGGAGACTCTCAATGGAAGAAAAGTAAACTCTTGAAGAGGAGATAACCCAGAATGAGGTATACACTTTGATTAAAAAAGGTTAAAAAAATAGAGAGGCCAGGCCGCATGGGATTCCGAATGAATTTTATTTAAAAATAAGTGACATCTTATGCCAAGTATTTACTCAGCTCTTCACAGAAATTTGGGAAGAAGGAGATTCACACCCAACATTTTAGGAGGAAGTAGAGGTCACTTCAATTGTAAAACTGCAAAAATATCCAAGGTCCTGTGAATCCTACAGACCAATTTTGCTCCTGAATTATGATTATAAGCTCTGTGTCCTAGCCTTCTGGCCAGTAAACTGAGCAATGTAATTGGTAGATTGATATGGGAAGACAAAAAGCGGTTCAGGAAAGGTAGATTCATGCACCATCTAAGCCAAGAGTTATTAGGGACTTCTGATTTGGCAATTGAAAGTAAAGTATCCCTGGAAATTATTACACTCGTAGCTACCAAGGCTTTCAATAGGGTGAATAGGCAATCTCTGTATACCATGCTGAACCATTATAATACGGGTAACAAGTTCTGCAGTGCCATGCAGGGGATTTATAAGGATCCATCTGCAAGAATATTGTTGAATGGGAATTTACCATCAAGTTTTACGATAACAAGAGGGACTAGAAAGGGTTGTCTCCTCTCCCCACTGCTTTTTAACTTGTATATCAAACCTTTCTCTGAAAAGATCAGAATGGAACAACAGATCTCCCGCTTTTCATACAGCACTTGGCCAAAGAAAGCATCTGTATAAGCAGATGATATAATAGTTTACACACAAGACCTGGCTCCAGCTTTGAAAAGCCGAGACCTCCTGGTCTTGGAATTTGGGAAGGTGGCGGGGTACGAGTCAAGCTCCTTCAAAACAGAGGTGATGGTATGGAATATAGAGGAGAAGAATAGGTTGATAAAAAGGGAAATAAAATACTTGGGCATAAAGGTGGGCAGCTCACTAGAAAAAGTGTCAGAATTAAACTTTTACAAAATATTGCTGGAAAAAAACAGGCTATTACTCAGCTGGTCCCATCTCCAATTAATGATATGTGGTAGGACTAATCAAATTAAAAAGACAATACTTACAAAATGTACTTTTCTTTTTAACATATCTCTCCATTTTAGGAATATATGCCTCCAAAGACTTCATTGCATAAAAGACTCTTTCATATGGGCATCTAAAGGGACAAGCACAGCAAGAAAGAAGTTGCAGAAGAAATATGATAAAGGGGCATTGCACAGCCAGATTTCCAATTATAAGCATGGGCCTTTCAGTTAAAATGTTTTACATTTCTGTTATCAGACAAAGAGTGGGGTCAGGAAGTTACAAACTTTAGGAAACTTTGCTAAAGGAAGCAGAAAGTGGTGGGTCCAAATTCATGTACAAATCAGAAGTACCCTATACAAAATAAGCTAAAGGTGTTGCAGCAGCAGCTCAATTGTCATACTATAGTATCCACCATTATGGAACTTGCCGGGTTCCCCGGAATGCCGAAAGACAAGGTGAGTTTAAGAGAAGCTGGTATCATCGAATGTGGCAGGATCTTCAAAGAGGGACATCCATGTTTGTGGGATCAGTTCCAACAAGTGAGCAACCTGACAGTGTTTAAATTCCTTCAATTACAGAGTTGGGCCTTGACCTTGGAAGAAGACAAAGGAGGTACAAATAATTTGAAAGAACATTTGATTAAAAGCCTGCAACAAAAGAAGGTGATGGCAATGTGGTATGAGCTAAGTATGGTTTGTATCCTGCTCCTTTATCCAGGACTTCTGGAAGGAGGTATGTAAGTTTGTGAATTACCTCAGAGAAAGGGCAAAGTACACCTAACTACCTATGGGGAGAAATAACTTCGAATATGAGTCCTGACCAATCTTGGCAAGTATCCTTTTGGTTATTATATAGGATGGTTAAACCAGCAAATTTAAGAGAGTATCATCTTTTTTTCCCCCCAAAGAGCCTACTGGTCACCAAAATGCTAGCCAAACTAAAATGATCTAATGAGGTATATTGCAAGAAATGTTACCTAAAGGGTGACAATGACATCCATATGTTTGTATCCTGACCCTTTATCCAGGACTTCTGTAAGGAGAAATGTAAGTTTGTGAATGACCTCCTACATACACAAACTGATGTAAGCTTTGAACTAATTATTTTTGGGTTGCCACCAGAAGTTGGAGAACAGTTAAGTTAAGGTGTTTATTTTGATCTTATTGGGAAGAAGACTGATTTGTAAGTATTGGATTCATACAACACCCCCCTCAAACTCTGAATGGCTTGAGTCAGTATACTATGTCTAAGGGATGGACTTAAATCACTCACCCTCCCAAAAAGTGGCTAAGTTATGGGAACCCATGACTAACTGGTTGAAAAGGAATGATGGAAGATAAAGACTCCTGAGTTTAATTATGAGGTTGATACTGTTGAATTAGTCAACACTCCCCATTCCAAAATATTGTCAACTCAAAGGTTTCTTACAGGGAGGTCTACCAAGTTAGGAGGGAGAGATGGAGGTTTCAGTCAGAAACAGTATGGCATATGATGACACAAAAAAACATTATTGCAGCTGATTGGGTATCACATTTTGCTTCATTGTACTCACTAGAGGGTGGTGGTGACTCCCAACATCAGTTGATTATGCTTGAAAATATGCTGAAGGAAGGGGGTGATTTGTAGCAGCCAATAATTTTACTTCCTTCTCTCATAATAATTTGAAGGCAGCAACAGGTAAAATAGGTCACAACAAAGCAACAGGATTGGACAAAATCATTGGGGACCTTTATAGGCAAAACCAGGATGTGTAGGGACAATATTTCATGGTGCTGTTCAACAATATTTGAAACGGGGCAGTCATCCCTCCAACATGGCTAGGGGCAGAAATTATCCCTATATACAAAAAGGGTTCTCTAGTGGACCCGCTCAATCACAGACAAGTTTGTTTTATAGGTTGCTCACAGAAGATGTTTTGCACTATACTTTTAAAATTGACTTCACACTTGGATGGAAGATGACAAGGTTTTAACCGCCTTCCAAGCAGGTTTTAGATAGGGTGTCAGTATGTTTGTTAAGTTTTTGGAAAACAGTGGTGGTGGGTGGGTGCAGTCTTTATATTGTTTTTGTAGACTTACGTTCAACTTTCGATATGGTGTAGTATAATCCTCTGGCTATTTTCATTAGGCTCCACTTTGGTAATTAGCCTAATGGGTCCCTTTTCTATAGATTGTGGGGTGAAGCAGGTATGCCTGCTTGCCCCCACTTTGTCTTCCTTATTCATGAATGATTTAATTTCTTTTTTAGATGATTGTGATAGCAAGGCCCCTACACTAGTGAGCAACAAGGCTTCAGCCTTGATATTCACAGATGATACCTTACTAATCTCTAAATCCCCTTGGGATCTATATAGAACATACATTGCAGGTTTGAGAGGTTCTGTGAGTTGTGGAGTTTAGAAATAAATGTAGAAAAAACAAAATGTGTAATTTTAAATTCAGGTCACTTCACATGAAAAAATCCCAATCTTCTAGGAGCTCCTCTAGAGAGGGTTAAATTTTTTGACTTCTTAGGACTGACACTTGGCAAAGGCTTGGATGGGCACAATCACATGGAAAATAGGAAACTTAAACCTGTGCAGTTTAATGGGACATTTTTAAGAGTCCAGAAAAAAATGGTTTACCATCTAATCCCTCCAGTTATGCAAATCTTCAATGTGCAGTCACAGGGTACAGCAATGTATGGCTAAGACCAGTGGGGTCACACAAATACTTCTATTATACAAGTCTCAGAGAACAGCTTTATATGCTATTTCCTAGGTCTTCCCAGTAACAGTCCGTTAGTCCCCTTGCAATTCGATCTGGGATTACGGCCAATCACAGCAGAAATAAGTTAATGCCTATTTTATACTGGCAACGGATTTGGGCCACGCCTGCCCTTTCATCATATTTGGATGGCCTAAGAGATCTGACTGGTTCAAATATGTGAGAGACACCCTGGACAAATTGTGTGTAGTGATCTGTAGCAAGCATGTGGGAACCACCCAGCTACCAGCAAATCCACAATCAAAGTAAGCTATTGTCAGTTTAAATGAGTCAGATTTTGACAGATTCCAATATAAGCACTATGACAGACCAATTTCTCCAAGTTAAAGTATCCTATAGCCTTGAATAATTGTTGAATGCTATTGAGCCCCCGCTAACTCAAAAGCTGTATCTCCAATTCAGGTTTAGAACCCTACTAATTGCCTCATACATCACCAAATGGATCACAAAAATTGTCTCAAAGGGATGTCTTTGCCCCACTTCTGGAGCAGAGAGGGAAGCAATAGACCTGTGGTGTCTTCCTCCCTGCATCTCAGTGAGGTAAGTTAGAATGTATTTATTTGAGTCTCTTCCCTGGCAGTTGTTGTCCAGCTGTTGGTGGATGAGGTGCTTAATAAACTAATACGTTAGTCCACATACTTGAGTTCTGATCGTAATTGAAGATCTTTTATTGGCGACGAAGGTGGAACGTGAACGCTGGAGCAACACCTCAACATCAAGCCAGACTTCTATGGAAGACCGCGGTTGCTTTTGTTTTACGGTGACTCTGGCAACATTCTGGCGTGCAGAAGTGAAGATAAGTTTGGGTTTTTCTACGAAAGATATACGGGTGGACCGGACCCGCAAGGTACTGTGAAATTTAATGTTTTCTGTTTAAATAACAATTTAATGAGAGACTCAACAGTATGGAGCAGCAGCGCGTGAAGGTCATGAGCAGCATCACGTGAAGGTCACGAGAAGCAGCGCGTGAAGGTCACGAGAAGTAGGACGTGAGTTTCACGAGCAGTTAATTTATAGCAACTCAGCGTGAGAAGCCGGTGAATGAAGGGCGTGTGGGTGTTCTCCGTGAGAGCGTTAATGGGACTTAGAAAGGTATTAATTGGTAAGTTTTGGCGCACGGTCCGAGCGAGGATTTACAGCATTGCAAACACACTTAGGGGCAGATTTACAAGCCCCTTGAGCAACTTTTGCGTCACTTTTAACATGGGAAAAGTGACGCAAAAGTGGTGCAAAGGGCTTGTAAATCTGCCCCTGTGTGCGTACCTGGCATCGGGAGAGATGAGCGAGGCTCGTCGGGTGCTTTAGTTCTCTGCGCAGGGGGAAGGGTCAAAGCATTCGAGATAATAGGAAATATCACTGTGTTTCCTGAAAGGAGGTGAAATCGGCCAAGTCTTCAAGAACATGGGGGCATATTATCAAGACAGGCGATAAAATTATCGCTGCTTTAGCGTCAGAAAACTGCCGCAAAAACGGCGATAATGGGCTTGATAATATGCTCTATGGAATTCCAATTGAAGCCCATGTTAGATGTGAAGGACATCTAACCTGAGCTTCAATTGGAATTCGATAGAGCATATTATCAAGCCCATTATTGCCGTTTTAGTCGCAATTTTCTGCCGCTAAAGCGGCGATAATTTTATCGCCTGTCTTGATAATATGCCCCATAGTTTGTGTTATTCCGAGTTCACAGGAAGAAAATGCCATCACATGAGCATACCTTGACAGTCAATAGGAATTGAAGGTGTGTCACGTGTGCTTTTGGACGGAGCGAGAATGGTGACACACACACCAGGAAGCATTTCTACAATTCAATCTTTATTGGAAATCAAAATAGTGTGTCACGTGGAAATAAAAAAAAACAAAAAAAAAACGATGACACACACACTAACAAGACTCTCTTCAAAATAATACTTTATTAAACGTAAAACATATTACAGTAAAAGAAGAAATATACACAAAAAAAAGTTTAAGTATATGTAAGGTCTCTGTGAACTGTGCATCTATGGTTTAATGTATGTTATAATAATGTGCAAGTATTTCATTCAATATATGTTACAGAAAATATATATCTATATATATAGATATATAGGGGCAGATTTATGTTCCCTGGCGCATCCCTGCAAATCAGCATGGATGCGCCAGGGAAGATGCATCACGCAAGTTTGCCCTTTCGCCACCGCAGATGCGCCGCATTTACAATGCGGTGCATCGTGGCGCAAGGACAAGCAGATACGTGACGCATCTGCCGGCGTAAGGTTGGGTATTATAGGAGACAATGGTCCCTGAAAGCAAAAGAGTATATCAAGCAATAATTAATATAGCCTCAATAGGTACTATATTATAGCCTATGTCCAGCCGGACAAGGCAGCTTTAATAAGCAAAATGTTTTTCAATGATCAAACAAAATGTAAGCGAAATATTGGTGGGACACAAGCCTGTATCCTATGGCTTACATATCAAGAGGACATAAATTTCTGAAAAAAAGTCACCGAGCGTAACACTCTTTTGAAATACAGTAGCAGCCACCCAAGGGCCCTAAAAGACTCTCTTCCCTACTCACAATACTTACGCATCAGACGCAACTGCACCCTAAAGGAGGACTATTTCAGGGAAGCCAAAACACTAAGCGACAAACTAACATCAAGAGGTTACCCTAAAAAGCTAATTCGCAGTGCCCTGAAAAGAGCATGGTACTGTCCCAGGGATGTCCTCTTGGAACCCAAAACCAAGAGAAGAGACAACCGCCTAGTATGTGTCACCAGATTTTCTCCATCTTCCAATAAAGTACGCAAAAGTATTCTTAAACACTGGAATGTGTTAAATGCTGGAATACTAAACCTTGAAAGACCTCTCTTTGCTTTCAAAAGAAATAAAAATATCAAAGACCATTTGATAAGAGCGGCACTCCCTGACACCAGAAACACTGGCACCCTCCTTGAGCATTGGTCCTTACCCGCAGTTACTGGGCACAACAAGTGTGGCAATTGCTCTGTATGTGGATTCACTACTGACTGTAAAGAGTTTGTGTTTGGTAACATACGTAAACCCCATAATCATTTCAGTAATTGTAATACCAGTAATGTAATTTACGCAATTCTGTGCCCCTGTGATAAGATTTATATAGGACAAACAACACAAAAAATCCGGATCAGAATCTGCCAACACAGAAGCAGACTGAGGTGCAAAATACCAAACGCACCACTGGTAGAACATTTCGAATCAGCTGGCCACACTGAGGACGACATTCATTGGACAGTTGTCACTGTTGTCAAAATCCCTCCAAGAGGTGCAGATATTTCACAGCTCCTGAACAAGGAAGAATTAAAATGGATTTTGAAAACGGGAAACATTCACAATGGATTGAACCGCTTAGAGGATTGGACCTCCTTACTGTGATTTTTCAATTGGAACTGTCCGCAAATCAGGATACAACTACAGAACCACCACCATACTTTAAGAAACATTGACTTTTTCTTCCTTTCAAATTGTGCTCTCCATGTTTTGGAAATGTAATGGCTTATACACCCTTGTATATGACTTAATTTGGCGTTGTCTGACCTTTTACCACCACTGCACCCAAACTCGCTTTTAACCTCACTACGCGCCGTTTATTCACTCACCCAATATGGCGCCCAAATCAGCCCAGCTCTACCTTACCCGCGGGCACTGTATCACTATTAGCAACCAGCCGAACATGTGACTGATCACCTGATCAAGCCACTATCACATGAAACCGGCCTAAGCACTTCCTCACCACAACCCATCCGGCATTGACCGATACGTTGCCCCGCTGATTCCTCTGGAACGCGACTCCTTCACCACATTGAGGTACGATTTTCGTTTTTCCACTGCCGGTTCCCAACCCTCCATTCACGATGTGATCCCTCCCGTTAATTTGCCTTATTTTTTCGGCAGATTTTCGCTACCGCGTTGATATTTCCCATCGCGGACCTAGGTAAGCCCTTTTACCCTTTCTACACAGCACCCCCGCACCCCTCGGTCCTAATTATGACCTTCAAATTTTGTATTACAGACCGATTCCGCGCTTTTATTTAGTCGCTTAGGTTTATTTACCAAGCCGACACATCATTCCTGCTGCAATCCTGGACAGCATGAGGTAAATTGTTCCTCGCGAATCACGCAATGCTCACCAAATATAGTTTTCACTGTATAGAACCCGCCTGTTTCTCACCTGCGGTATTCACAATTCCCGGTCTCAGACACGCCCTCCATTTAAGCATGACAACGACCACGCACTTCCCCACCGACGAGATCCTTTAACATTCGCGGTAACCACGCCCTTCCATCATTGACACGATCTGCTACGAAGCATGTTCCACTGTATTTTTCCCTATCGTTCCGTGCCCGAGAGTTCACAAAGTCATTCTGATCATGATTAGCTCGTGTTCTGACATATACTGTCTTATGTTTTGGTTTAATTTATTTAATCTTGACTATTATGTTGTTTTTTTCCAATTTCTCCCCCCATTCTTTCCTTCTTTATTGTACCATGTTGGTTTTTGTGTTAATTGTTGTTAATTCAGGCATTTTTAAAGGCAATTATACTAATCAGTCCTGATGATGATCCTAACACCCCCCCAGTAAGGATCGAAACGTCGTCGACTATGTCGTTCACCTTACACTATGACTACTTGTGTGTATAAAATGTTGTGAAGGTGACTAGTTTTATACCAGGATGTTTCACTACCTGTTATTCTCGTCATAGAAACATCGCTTCAATTGCCTGTTTGTTTTTTCAGAAATTTATGTCCTCTTGATATGTAAGCCATAGGATACAGGCTTGTGTCCCACCAATATTTCGCTTACATTTTGTTTGATCATTGAAAAACATTTTGCTTATTAAAGCTGCCTTGTCCGGCTGGACATAGGCTATAATATAGTACCTCTTGAGGCTATATTAATTATTGCTTGATATACTCTTTTGCTTTCAGGGACCATTGTCTCCTATAATACGCAACTTCCCAAGGTCCCTGACCAATTGCTTTGGGTGCCCTTGTGCCTTTGTTATTTGCGTAAGGTTGGTGCAGTGCTAAAGTTGCGTCGCAAGCGCGACGCAACTCCAGCACTGTTCCAACCTACCCCATCCCTAACATGGTGCGTCAAGCCTTACGCCTGCTTCAAGCAGGCGCAGGGTTTTGACGCATCAGCGTTGGGAAAGTGACTCAGTGAAATTTTATAGATTTCACTGAGTCACTTTTCAGGGTCACGATGTAAATGGGGTAGATTAATATCAGACTTGCGCCACTTTTACGCTGCCTTTGCGTCACTTTTGTGACTCAGCGGCGGCGTAAACCCTGCGCCATGTTGCGCCCCATTTACATCGTGACACATCTATGGAGATCTGCCCCACAATTTATGAATCTTCAATTTATTACACTTCTAAGAAAATATTTAACTAGCCATGCAAAACGTAACAGCTCCACCATTCTTTTTAAGCAGCCCTGGAGAGCCATTAGTTAAATGGAGCAAGTGGAAAAAGATTTTTGCAAATTACGCAAGAGTTTGTGGTACAAACTTGAGCACAGAAAGGAAATGTTCCTTACGTTTACACTGTCTAGGCATAGAAGGACAAGAAGTGCTAGAAAATTTACCAAATTTAACGGCAGAAGAACAGAGAGGGCTAAATGAATATGGGATATGCATTTTACAATTAGATACACATTGTATGCCAAGAGTAAGAACAATAATGGAAAGATACCATTTTGGATTAAGAGAGCAAGGGAAGGAGGAACCAGTTGAAGACTATTTAACTAGTTTGAGGAAATTGGTGTCTACTTGTACATTTGGAGCAGCCAATGAGGAGCAAATTAGAGATCAATTAGTTCTAAAGTGTAGGGAAGACAAAATAAGAGAAGAGTTGTGGCTTAAAGATGAACCACCATTAGAAGAGTTAATTTCAATTTTGATGTTGAGCACTTACCAGGTGTAAATAACGTAACTGTGGATTGCCTGTCAAAGTTGGTATCTGATGTGGAAAATTATTTGATTATGGATGATATAATTGAAGATGTAGTCAGAGTTTGTGAAATTACTTCAGGAGTTATTAATGAGGATGAGTGGAAAGAGGAGGTTCAAAAAGATTGTGATTTGATGAAAGTCATCAGCATGATTCAGTTAAAGAATGTGTTTGATAAATCCTTGTCAAAGACTTGGCGAATGATTGCTGATGAATTAGCTGTTGAGAGAGGAATACTATTAAGGGGCACTAAGTTAGGTCCTCCATCTTCGTTAAGGAAGAGACTGATGGAAAAGGCTCACCAGGGACACTTAGGTATAGTGAAGACTAAGAAGAGATTAAGAGCTAGTTTCTGGTGGCCTGGCATGGATTTAGAGATTGATTGAGAAGTTAGAGAATGCATGCAATGTAAAATTAGAGATACAATTCTCACAACTCGTACCATGCCCATGGTGTGTCGCAGGTTACCAAGTAGTCCCTGGGAAGATATCGCAATAGATATCGTTGGACCACTTATGGGTGAGCACGTTACTCCTTATTTGATTGTGTTGATTGATCTGTACTCTATATGGGTGGATGTTTTGTGTGTGTCAGATGTGACTTCTGTTTGTGTAATCTCATTTTTACAAGATGTGTTCAAAAGTGAAGGTTTTCCTAAAAGTCTTCTTTCTGATAATGAACCCCGATTCTGTTCAAAGCACATGAGTGATTTTTTGATGATGTGTGGAATCCAACACAAAAGATGTGCAATCTATTATCCGGAGGCAAATGGAACTGTTGAAAGATTTAATAGGGCCATAAAAGAGAACATCCAACTGTCCAAGGTGAATTTCTTTAACTGGAAGGAAGAATTGCAAAAATGCATTTTAGCTCATCGCTTTACGCCTCACACTTCCACTCGAAAGTCTCCTTTTGAATTATTCAAAGGAAGAGCTCCCAACACAAGATTGTGTCCAGCTTGGATGACCTGGGGAAAAGGTGTAAAAGGTTTAAAAATAAAGTGAATTTTGATGAAAGAAAAAGAGTAAAACAAATTGAGGTAAGAGTAGGTGATTTGGTGTGAGTGAAAGCATCTGTAGGTGTTTTGTCCTGGTCAAAATTTACAAAACCTTTTTGTGTAACAAAATGGAAAAGTTTGGAATCTGAGTCGTGTTGTCATTCTCAAATCAAATCCTGAATCAAATGTAAATGATAATGATGGGTTTAGTGACTCTGATAGGTTAGTCCTGATGTACGACGAAGAGGATGAAAGACTACCATGCCGTTCTATCTCAAAGATTATGTTAATTAGTATTTGACATGTTACATTATGTTCTATTTTATTTGACATGTTACATGATGTTCTATTTTATTTCTGTTTTTGAAAATTGTAATTCTGAGTTTACTGTACTTGTCATTATTGGAAGGGAGATGTGTGGTGCTTTCCTCCCTGCATCTCTGTGGGGTAAGTTCAATTGAACATGGAACTTAGAATGTATTTCTTTGAGTCTCTTGCCTGGCAGTTGCTGTCCAGCTGCTGGTAGATGAGGTGCTTAATAAACTAATACGTGAGTCCACATATCTGAGACCTGATTGTAATTGAAGATCTTTTAAGACCATGTATTCTTTTTCTGCCCCACCTATACTTTATCCAAATATAAGTGCCTAAACCCAATTTGCCGGGGCATGAGCACCAGAGTTCATATTAATGCACTCTGCATATTGAAGTATGATGTAAGTTACCTAATTTTCTATGCAGAATCTCATTGTCTATTGGCAATGAGGAGAATCCGACTGCGGTGTGCACAAGATAGAACATCCCTAGCCCATAGAGTATAGGACTCTTTTAACATACTATTCAACGGGTTTATTCATACATTTTTTGAATTCTGTTGTCCCAATTGTGTTTATAGTTTTTCCAGTCCTGTGTATCAAAGATAAAAGCCAAAGAATAAATATGAATGGAACTAATGGATAAAGTATTAACTAGTTGTAACATTTTTATATTTGAACTCCTTGGTTTTAATAATTGTATACTTATTCATAAGATGAAATGTCTAATTGTAATTTTACTGTGCACTTTCATGGCAATAGGATGTTCTTTTCTTGGACTGCAGCTGGGTGTTTTGTATGCTTCCATTTTGACATATCATTTGTTTTAGGGGTGGGCGGAATTTGCGAAATTCAATTTTTCAAATTATCGCAAAAATGTTAAAAATCTCCGCAAACACGCGTAAATATCGCGAAGATGCGGAAGTTTTTTTCCCGCCCGTTCGCGGTATTTTCTGCATGGTCGCGGCTCGCCAACTTACCCATGTGGTTGCTCGCGGGCGCGGCCATCTTGTTTTCACTTGTCTCGCGGTGCATGATCGCGAGAAGAAAGACGTGATCGCGCGCCGAATGACGTCACTGAGAGCGCGAACTGTCGTGAGACAGCGCAAATGGCTACCAACAACCCAACATCTCGTGGAGAACGTGACCTGATCGGGAAACGCGGGGATTCAGGTAAGGCGATCGCGCGCACGCGAGAATGTATTATTTTACAGCGCGAGCAAGCAAAAAATATCTGGTAATATGCGGATTGCGGAAATTTTGACATTTTAGCGCTCTCCGCGGAACGCGAAAATGTCAAATTATGGCAATTTCTGCGAGCGGAACGGAATTTTAGCCCAGGCCTAATTTGTTTCTCATAAATAGGATATTTATCTAAGTGAAGAGCATACAGTCCTCTTAATCGAGTGTGCTCTTTTACACAACTTCCATCGGTGAAATTTTTTACATCAAATTCCATGAGGCAATGCATCATATGCCATTTATTCTTTAAACACACTACTACTAATGTTCACAAAAGCTCTGTTAACAATTAAACCTTGAGATTTGTGTATAGTTACAGTGTACTCTAGGGACAGTGGGAACTGTTCTTGAGGAATAGGAATAGAACTCTAAGTTGTTATGTACTGCTCTAGCTGGTATTTTGTGTTCTTCTAATTTATTGTAACAGTAGTTACATATAACTTGATCAGTGGGTAAGTCAAATCAATGTTCTTCAAATAAATAAACAGCAAATTGATGCCACATATCATTGTTTCTTTTTAACTTTTTAATTATAAATCAACATTTTTAGTTTGACTTTTGTAGGTAGTGAGTCGACAACAAATACAAAAACAGAATTGATTTCCAGAGACAACTGGTGTTAAACTTTGTGATCTCTTTTACAAAGTTATCAATAGTAATCTCTCTGTGCTGTTCTACTACACCTGCAGATGTCAAGTCCTCAATTTCCCTACACTCCTGTCCATGACCAACTTCATCAAAAACTTCCTCTATATCTGCTATTGTACCTTACAAAAGAACTGTATTAATTTCTCCTGGACATAGAGCTGGAGTTTTCACAATGTAGAGTCTCCTAACTAACTTTCACATTTCAAAGTGGTGAACAGCTTACCTACTAAAATTATAAAAAGGTGCTTTGGCACACCATCTTTGATAGACAAGCTAGTACATTTCCTTGTAAATTACAATACCTTCTGATTTTGAATGGATCTAATCCTTGCAAAATTGAAATCTTCTGTTTGATACATCTATATGGAAATTGACATACAACATTTTATAAAATATAAATTGATTCTTGCTGAATAGTAAAGATACTGCTGCAAATCCACTTATATATGGGGGGCCCTGTATTTCATCAGCTATTTGTTCCTCAACATTAATAGGAGCCATCTCCTCTGTTGCAATGGGAGTACCATCCTTCACCTCATAACTTCGACCAGTAGTTTCAAACTCATGCACTAATGTGTTCTATTATAAATAGCTTTCTTCATTAAAGAAAGGCTCAATCCTGGAATTATGTTTCCATTCATCAGTGAAGATTTTACAAAAGTTAGTTTTCATCATCATCATCATCAGTCTTTATTCGATTTTAAAAGATCATAAAAGACACAAACATATAACAAAACATGGCATCTAATACCCAGTAGAATTTTTAAAATCCATCAATGAATACTTAAAAATTATAAAAAAGCATTAAACATGTCAGGATGACTAGGAAATTAAAATGTGTATGATTAAAAAACACCCACATCTACTACAGAGTAAGAGAATATCAATTGATGAGTTTCACGTCATATTACATTAGTTTAAATAGGTTGATGAGGACACTGCAAATGTTTACTAGATGCTTGAGCCCTTAAAGACCATGCCCATCCCAAAAATGTGGCTAATGATATAGAAATAATAGGTAAAGTGCTAGTGCATAGGATTCTTAATGCAACAGCACAGCTCCTAGTACCTAAAATTCTACACATAGGAGACAACCATACTCGTCTTGGGGTGGCAAATACTGGGCAAACAAACAGAAAATGGGCGATTGATTCTGCTTGTAACCCACAAGCAGGACATATTTCCTCACATGCACTAGTCCATCTTCCTGTGAGAGACCTGAGTGGTAAAGAGCCAGCTCTAAGCTGGAAGTAGAGCTTCCTATCTCCGGCTTTCGTAATCAGATCCCAGTACTGTTCTAGAACAGATGTAATCTTTACCTCCAGATAACAACCGGTCACCCCAGAGGAATTTGCTCTACTCCATACATGATGTTCAACTCGTTCCCAATAGGTCATTTGTAGAGTTCTCTTTGAAGGGAACCGTGCAGCCACTGGGTCGCTCCACAACCCCTCCATACCCAAGGCTATCAGGGTCTGACGAAGCTTCCTCAACCATCCGATCTTATAGAAGACATCTAGTTTTATGACATCCATGAGGCCTTTAGCATACAGGGAAAGCTCCGGAGTGGTCCAGAGCCTTCGCCAGTATAAGACTGGACGGAGTTTAGCTATATCCATAATGGCCTTCCTGCCTAGCTCATATCTTAGAGGAACCATAGGGGTACTCTGAGGAAGACCAGTTATACTGCAGAGGAATTTGTTTTCAGCTATAGTTAAGGAAGTTAGCTGGTCAAACCCCCATATCTCTGCCCCATACAAAACTGAGCTTAGGGCCTTTGCCTCATAGACTTGGAGCACAGGTTTTATGGGTTTAGTAAAAGATTTTTTATGCTCCCTGATTAATGCTCCCGATATTTGCCTAAATTTCAGGGCAGCCATCTCTATATGCTTGCTCCATTTATTATCTTTTGTTACATGCATGCCCAAATAAACAAAATTGGTGACCATTTCTAACGGTTGCCCATTCATGAAAAACTTTTTCCCTCTATAGCTTGGATGTGGGTTAAAAACCATGAGTTTCGTCTTGGCCACGTTTACCTCCAGACCATGACCAAGGCAAAAGTCCTCGAATACAAGTAAAGCTCTTTGCAGGCCACTCGTCCGCAAACATCAATATCGGAGTAATAACTCCGGCCAACTTTGGGGCATCTGTGTTAACACTAAGCATGGATTCTACTATCCCATTAATGTATAGTAAAAAGAGCGTGGGGGCCATGGTACAGCCTTGCTGCACACCACGTTCTACCGGGAACTCGGGAGTAACATCACCTGGTCCTCCCCACTGAATTTTAGAAAAGTTGGTCTCGTGTAGCCTCATTATCAGAGTCAAAATTTCTGCGGGGAGCCCTAATTTTTCCAACACCGCCCACAACCGCAGACGAGGCACAAGATCAAAGGCAGCTCTTAGGTCCACAAAAGCCACATAGAGACTGCCTTTTCCCAAGGTGACCACCTTCCAATGAAGTTGCACAAAGCGAAAAACCTGATCCACTGTACTAGTTAGTTTGCGAAAGCCAGCTTGGAAAGGGGACAGGATCTTTTTGTCTTCGATCCACTCTAGTATCTGGTTCAAAATCATCCTCCCTATAACCTTCTGGATTGTGTCTATCAGGCTGATTGGTCTGTAATTACCTGGTGATGTCTTGTCACCCTTCTTAAACACTGGAATTATGACTGCCCCCCCCCCCCATGATTTAGGGACTGGGGCACCTTCGGCCACAGCATTTGCCAATAATGTAATATACTTGCTCCAGCAGTTTTTATTATGGAGAAAGAGATCAGATGGGACCCCATCTAGTCCCGGGGCAAGTCCACTTGCTACGGATCCCAGAGCCATTAGGGCATCTTCAATATTAAAAGGACCATGGCGATAGAAAACATGAGTTATCTCCCAAGTGGGATAAGATTTGAAAGTCACATGCATATTGGGGTTTGAAATATTTTAACCATTCCTCTTGCGTGACATGATTTGAGGGTCTGTCGGGCAGACCTCCTCTACCCCACTTAATAATATTCCAGAATAATCTAGTGTCCCTGGCATGGCTAGCACCCTTCAGGTTAGACCAATAGAGCTCATCCCATTTCTTTTTAGCCTGGCCTATACATTTTTTGTATGTTTGTCTAGCCTTTTGCACACAATCGTTATGTCCACTAGAAAGGGCTGCAGCCAGATCAGCTCTGGCTCTCCTGCAATCACCATCATACCATCGTAGCCGCTTCAGTGGTGCCCTTCTACCTTTTCTTGCTGGTTTCAGAAAATGCCAGCGTATTCCCTCAAAAAAGGTTTCGTGAAGTCCAGTGGCTAGTGCACTACCTGGCATAGTGGCCATAAGACCCTTAAGTTCCGATGTAACTTTGGTCAACTGATTATCAATGTTATCAATGGCCTTGTCATTGGTTTTAACCACATGCCACTTGAGCCTGCGCATATCATTGGAGGGGACTACTTCAAGTGGCTTAAATTTCGTCACCTCTTCTTTTGTATTGCCATTCTTCCACCACCAGTGTGTTACACATAAAGGATTATGGTCACTTTCAGGTCTTGATTCAACCACCATATCTTTAACAAATTGCCATAACTTCATACTACAGAGGACATAATCAATCCTGCTTCTGTGGCGGCCATTATCAAAAGTGTCGGCCCCTGCCTTGTCCCCCTGCGTCCTGCCATTCAATGCCCTCAGACCTCTCTCATAACAGAGAGCATTGACCTGCACTACAGCCTCTGTCCACGTTTTAATTGGTTCTAAATCAAGTCCAGGAATACCCCAAAGCTGTTCTTCCTCAGGATCAAGGCCCCAGCAAAAGTCTGGGTCCAAGAGCGGTTCAAAAGTTACATTCAGATCCCCCGCGATGAGCACTCCCCTCTCACTCGAGTGCTGGTCAATAAGGGGATCCAAGTTAACCAGGGCATGGGGCCTTGTCTCCTTGGTCCCTCTAAGGTACAGATTATAAATATCCATATCACCCAGGGGCCCAGGGATAATCGGACTAGTTGGATATCAGGAGACCCTGTTGGTATCTCGCTAGCCATGAAGAATAAATCTTGGCGGACCCAAATTGTTAAGCCACCCATAGGGTGCCCTTTGGGTCCCTTGGATGCTAGAACATAGAAATTCAAGTAGCCCAGCAAGAACTGGGGCTCACAGGACCAGGTCTCCTGAAAAAGGCAAACATCAAAGTTACCAATGAATTCAACCCATTCGGGAGAGTCCCTTTTTGCATTCAGACCACCAACATTCCAAGAGATCATTGAATCCACCCCTGGTCCCAGCTTTTTAGCCTGGTGATTAGTATTAGAGCTTGCTTCGTGCTGACTCTAGTTATCTCTGCTCATATGTAAAATTGGGACCCTTGTTAAGCTAAGCGTCCCGGGTGATACAAAGTCCACTTCATCTACTCTAGCCATAAGCGTGTCTAGGGCTACGGTGGCATCCCTGGAGGCCAATAGGTTCGGTCTTTCTATCACCGGTCAATCCAGGTCATCTAAATTGCACAAACCACTGTGATGGTCGGAGGAGGGAATAATAAACCCAGGATGTATTCCTTTCCCTACCCAATATTGTCTAGTTCTTCCACCTTGATAAGAGGCCAAGTTATAAAAATAGCTTAGATCGTGCACCCCTATCCCAGACCGGTCCCCAGGAGGTGGACAAGCACAGATGAAACGCACTAGGCGCCTATCTTGAAAATTCACAATGATGGAATCACCTGAGACATCTTTTGGTCTGGATCCAACCCAACTGACCCTTCTAACAAATAAAATCTTCCCATTCATATTGTCGGGGATTGGTCTGTTCTTGATTAGCCAGAATGTCACTTTATTTTTGAGTTCTTGTTAGGATTCAGACTTGCCACCTTTTAATTCGGGGACACCAGTTAATACTGCAAAGTAGGGTAGGGAAGCTGGAGGAAGATGGATGTGGACTTTGGGAGATTTAATAGATTTATCATAGATCTCTCTGCTTACGACTTCTCTCACACCCTTATTTTCTCTGTTAATGTTACCCCCAGATTCATTGCTTTTTTGACCTGCCCGTAAATTGGTTTGGTTGGCATTAACCAAAGCCTTTTGTGAATCAACCCTTAAGCTATCCTTGGTGATCACAACGGGATCAACAGAGGGAATAAGTGTAGGAATCAACGTAGATGCACCCGAAGATACTGAGTTAGATTTTGCTCTATCATTTGTTACTAATTTAATAACATTTTTTAATGAGCAAAAATGATTTATGATTTATCCATTATTCTCATTGTGTTCACTATTAAGATAAATCATTTTAGCTTATAGCAAAAAGCTTTTCTACTACAGTTTCTATATGTTGCTTTTTCTTATAAGCTGCTTATCTTCTCTGTTTTTTACTTTATTTTGTGTTACCCAGGTCTAAACATTCTCCTTCTCATATATTTGCACATTTTCTGCCTTGCTGACAGAAGAGTTGTTTTTTAACAATGCTATGCAGTTTGAACATGACTTACTTTGTTTTACTTCTGAATTTTAAGAAATGTCTTAGTTCCCAGAATATTGTGTTCATCATCCTATTTTTGTCTTGAGTCATCTTGAAGCAGTACTGTTTTTTATGTTTTCTTCTCTTTTGTTCTGTTGATGTCATCTTTAATTCTTCTGTTTTAAGTGAACTAAATATCTGAAAATGAAATAACATTTCAATTGTATGTTCTATAAATAAATCATCTAACATTATAGAGATAACATTGTTTTACTATTTTATACCATTGTGATGGTATAGCTGATCCACAGTCTACTTTACTAATCATGTGTATAAACTCCATAAAATATTTGACTGTACAAAGAGTAATGAATATGAAGAGTGGTTAGCAGTAAAACTGTTCTTATACAGATCTAGTAGTAAAAGCTATGTTTAAGAGGTTACTGATCTGGGTAATTAATGTAAGTTTTCAACTGCTTCCATTAGTAGTAGATAAATGAAAGTTGTGTCTTTGTATCTGAATGAATGATTAAATGGTTATGCATAAAAGGATATTTTAATAGTTCTGCCCTTTCATAAGCACTGACATTAGATTGAACTCAATGTAGAACACTGGATGTATAAGTCAGCATATGCACCTGAAAGTGTGCATGTTGCTCACTGAAACCTCATTCTACTTTCTTTGTATTTATTCACATAACAGTTTACCCTACAGCCTAGGTATAAGCTACCTTAGGGGTGTCTTTTCAGTAGTACTACAGCAGAATAAGGATTGTCAAGCGGTTTGGCATACCAAGTCGACCTAGAAGTAGAAATGCATGCACAGGCTCAAGTGTACTAGGCCTGTGACATTTTGAATGGACAACTTGTCTGGGTGGTTCACTTGCTAGTGTCAGAGCTTTTCTACATATCTGGATAAGGGTTTTGGTTCCTAATTGTTGTTTTTTTATATATGTAGTAAAGTCTCTTAGTATATTGTGGCTCTGTTTCTGGCTGTTTGGTTCAGTAACTCTATATGTAAGGTGTGTCATGGATTGTAGGAGTTGTGTCTCTGCATCTGAGTAAAGATGTAGTTGCTTGAAACACTGTCAGAGAGGATCTATTAGTAGCTCTGACCTTTCATAGGAACCTACATGAAATTCAACTCAATGTGGAACACTGGGTGTATACGACAGCATATGCACCTAAAAGTGTGCATTTACCTGTCAAAAACATCCAACTAAATGACATTGAAGGCACCCCCTTTAGAAGAAATATCACAATTGTGATGCAAGTATTTGGCTAGATGGGTGAGATAGTAGTCACCCCTTTTGGTCTTTGAGGGCATTAATTATGTACTGATGGCAATTAGAGGAAGGTTTTGACATACACAGCTCAGTTGTTTCTTTATGGTTGCGGTCTTGTGTATTTGTGGCTTGGTCTTGATGCACTTATACATTTTCGGGCTTTGGGAGCTTTTTAATCATTAGGTTTTTCTCCATCAACTTGATTTAGAGGTGTTTTTACATGAAATATTCTTGCATGATAAGTTTGTTTTATTTTCACAAATTGATGCTCACAAAGTCACCATCCTTGACTATAGGTCTATCATGTGCATGCCTTTAGACTTGCACATTATGTCACATTTATATCTGAATTGAGCTTGTGCACACCAGTTGTAAGTATGGTGTCACAATGGCCATTGTTTAATTTTTGTTTACTCAGCCTTGAGAAAGGCGCGGGACAATATCCCAGTTTGTGCGACGAACAGGTGTTGGCTGATCAGAAAGAAAAGAATAAAAGAAAGAGAAGATTTCTGAAACTGTGTTTATAATTTGTGTATACTTTCATTGGTATTTAATATTGCTCTACAGACGTGTGCTGAGGATTTTGTGAATTTCTATGTTGGCTTTGGCCACAACTTTGGGGGAGGTTGGTGGTTCTCCTCACCTTACAACACTGTAGCTCAATACTATCCTGAACTGATATATGTGCGATTGTTCCAAAGGCGCCATATAACCTATAACTATACCACTGTCTATTAAATTTAACTACATGTTTTTACTTTTAAGCACATACAGTTTACCCTACGGCCTAGCTACAGGCTACCTTAGAGGTGATTTTTAAGTAGCACTACAGCAGATTAAGGCTTGTCAGGGGGTTTGAAATACCAAGTCGGCCTGGCGGTAGAACTGCATGCACAGGCTCAAGTGTACTAGGCATGCAACATGTTAAAAGGGCTGCTTGTCTGGATGGTTCACTTGCTAGTGTCAGAGCTTTACTATACATCTGGGTAAATGTCTCAGTAGCTAGCTGTTTTTTTTCCTATATGTGGTAAAGTCTTTTAATGCATTGCTAGTACTGTTTCTGGCTGTTTGGTTTTGTAAATCTATATGTAAAGGTGGCATGGATTGTCTATTGGTTGTGTCAGTCACTAATTAGTTGTTTAAGGGAGAGTGTTACTGCCTCCATTAGCTCTAGATACGTACGAGTTGACTGTGCATGTGAGTGAAGGTGTAGATGGTTGAAACACTGTTGATGAGGATGTTTTAGTAGCTCAGCCCTTTCAAGAGTACTTACATGACATTCAACTTATTGTAGAACGCTAGATGTATAAGTCTGTATATGCTCCTAAAAATGTACATGTACCTATCAAAAGCTTCTAACTACATGTCTTGGCTCTTAGGCACATACAGTTTACCCTATGACATAGCTACAGACTACATTAGGGGTGACCTTTAAGCAGTCGTACAGTAGATTAAGGCTTGTTTGGGGGTTTGACATACCAAGTGGGACTAGCAGTAGAACTGCATAGCCAGGCTCAAGTGCACTAGGCATGTGACATTGTTTAAGGGCCACTTGTCTGGATGGCTCACGTGGTGGTGTCAGAGCTTTACTACATATTTGGACAAGTGTCTCAGTTCATATCTGTTTTTTCCTAAATGTAGTAAAGTCTCTTAGTATATTATGACTTTTAAGTAGTAGAACAGGAGCTTAAACCTTATGGATTATTTTATATACCAAGTTGGCCCAACAGTAGAAAAGTATGCACAGGCTCAAGTTCACGAGTTATGAGACATGTAAGCAGTAATTCTTCATAAGCATACTCCACATTACCAGATCCTACTAGAAGTACACCACTAAAGTATAAGCTTTCAAATAAATGACATTTAGCAAGTGCAGTTAATTTACCAAAACTATGTCTCAAAAAATTCACAAAAACCATTTACAAAATTTTAAACATCTATTTTGAAATACATGATTGAGAAGAGAAGTTGTATTGCAGCTCATTATACAAATGCCCATCCATAATACTCTTCACCTATATATACAAATTACTTTTCAAATATTTTAATAGTTCCATATCCACTTCACTTCATCTATAAACAAACAATTTCAAATCATTGACATACATAACACGCATTATATAACTAATAACTTTAATCTAGTACTTTAAAGTATCACATATGTATGTATGGTATTTGTAGAGCACGACCGTTACTCCAAGGAGTGTCTTGGCGCTAATGCAACTGGAGAGGTTAATCAAAGGAGAAGGAGAATGAGAAAAATAAGGACTTAGTGTTTGGAAATTGCCCAGTTTTTCGGGGGGGGGGGGATTTGGAAGAGGGGGGTATCCTTCATGCGTTTAAGTTCCAGAGGAAGTTTATTCCCGAGAGAGGGGCCCAGGACAAAGCAGGATATGCCCCCTGATCTTCGCTTCCTAATCTGTGGGACTTTGGCAAGACTAAGGTTGGCAAAGCACAGGTTTCTATGGGGCACATAGAACTCAATTCTAGCATGCAGGTAGCGAGTGTGAGCCAGTTCCATATTATGCTTTCTGAGTAAGAAGCAGAATCTTAAAGCTGATTCTTTTCCTGATTGGAAGCCAGTGAAGATCAAGAAGAAGTCATTATATGCAGAAATTATGGGTTAGCCCAGAATGGTTGGAGCAGCTGCATTCTGGACCAACTGCAGTCTGTCAATCAGATAGTCCGGTAGGCCTGAGAAGAGTCCATTCCCGTAATCCACTTGCACTGTGATCAGGGCCTGGACCACTTGTTGTTTTGCCATAAAAGACAGGAAGTGCAGAAACTTTCACAACATAGTCAGTACGGTGACACAGGTGCCCAACACTTTGCTAACTTAGGAGAGAAACCCAAATTGTCCATCAAATTTAATGCCTACGTTTTTCACAGTGGAGTTCTGAGGAATTGGTGGGGAGGCACCAGCAGGCTAAAAAGACTGCAAAGATACCTCTGCTTTGTGACTGAAGAAGAGAAGCTCAGTCCTTCCAGCATTGCATTTAGGTTGATTTAGAGAGAGCCAGCAAAAAACTACACTAAGCCAAGTTCGGATTTTCTCACTCCGAAAGTCTCATTGTTCTTCCAGGAGAACAGCAGTTAGGTGTGATCAGCATAGGACACAATTCTGGCCCCTAATGACTCTGCTAGGGCTGCTACAGGGGTGAGATACACATTGAATAGTATGGGGCTCAATGCTGAGGCCTATGGCACTCCCACCTTCAGATTACGAGGACTTGCAGAGAAAGGGGGCACCATACCTCTTGTCCTCTCCCATCGAGAAAGGATGTTAGCCAGTTCCGAGCCTGCCCTCTAATTCTGATGGAGCTGAGACGGTCCAGTAAGATGCAGTGAGTTATAGTATAAAACAATGCTGATAGATCTAACATGATCAGCAGTGCCCTGTCACCTGCATCAAAGCTAATTTGGATGAAATTGACTACCTCAAGCAAAGTTGTCAGAGTACTGTAGATAGTGCGACACCCAGATTGACTAGCATGTAGCAGGTTGTTAACTTCTAGGTAAGATAAAAGCTGTTGATTTGCATGTTTTTCAAGGACTTTCTAAAGAGATGGAAGTAGGGAGATCGGTCTATAGTTGGCCGGATCTGTAGGGTTGGCCTGGGTTTTTTTCAGTAGGGGTACGATTTTTGCCTGCTTCAATGTTATGCGTTACAACAAACAAATGATGGACGGAATGCTGACAATGCAGACATTCTCCCCCAGTCAAGAGATCTGGGTTAAATCCATCGTTCTTTTGCCCACTACACCACCTCAGTTCAGACATAGCCATATGCAAATCAGTGTTGACCCTGTGCCTCATGGGAACAGTCCAGCCCGAACTGCCAAGCCATGTCTTCCCTGAACCGGAATCAAGCATCCTAGGACCGGTTTCTGGCTATCAGCCGTCATCAGCCAGGATAGCTTGACTCCAGTGGCGTAGTGAGCACGGGTCCCACGTCTGGGAATACCCATCCCACTTAGGGCGAAAAGCGTTACAACAAACAAATGATGGACAGAATGCTGACAATGCAGACATTCTCCCCCAGTCAAGAGATCTGGGTTAAATCCATCGTTCTTTTGCCCACTACACCACCCCAGTTCCGACATGGCCATATGCAAATCAGTCTTGACCCTGTGCCTCATGGGAACAGTCCAGCCCGAACTGCCAAGCCATGTCTTCCCTGAACCGGAATCAAGCATCCTAGGACCGGTTTCTGGCTATCAGCCGTCATCAGCCAGGATAGCTTGACTCCAGTGGCGTAGTGAGCACGGATCCCACGTCTGGGAATACCCATCCCACTTAGGGCGAAAAGCGTTACAACAAACAAATGATGGACGGAATGCTGACAATGCAGACATTCTCCCCCAGTCAAGAGATCTGGGTTAAATCCATCGTTCTTTTGCCCACTACACCACCCCAGTTCAGACATGGCCATATGCAAATCAGTCTTGACCCTGTGCCTCATGGGAACAGTCCAGCCCGAACTGCCAAGCCATGTCTTCCCTGAACCGGAATCAAGCATCCTAGGACCGGTTTCTGGCTATCAGCCGTCATCAGCCAGGATAGCTTGACTCCAGTGGCGTAGTGAGCACGGGTCCCATGTCTGGGAATACCCATCCCACTTAGGGCGAAAAGCGTTACAACAAACAAATGATGGACGGAATGCTGACAATGCAGACATTCTCCCCCAGTCAAGAGATCTGGGTTAAATCCATCGTTCTTTTGCCCACTACACCACCCCAGTTCAGACATGGCCATATGCAAATCAGTCTTGACCCTGTGCCTCATGGGAACAGTCCAGCCCGAACTGCCAAGCCATGTCTTCCCTGAATTGGAATCAAGCATCCTAGGACCGGTTTCTGGCTATCAGCCGTCATCAGCCAGAATAGCTTGACTCCAGTGGCGTAGTGAGCACGGGTCCCACGTCTGGGAATACCCATCCCACTTAGGGCGAAAAGCGTTACAACAAACAAATGATGGACGGAATGCTGACAATGCAGACATTCTCCCCCAGTCAAGAGATCTGGGTTAAATCCATCGTTCTTTTGCCCACTACACCACCCCAGTTCAGACATGGCCATATGCAAATCAGTCTTGACCCTGTGCCTCATGGGAACAGTCCAGCCCGAACTGCCAGGCCATGTCTTCCCTGAACCGGAATCAAGCATCCTAGGACCGGTTTCTGGCTATCAGCCGTCATCAGCCAGGATAGCTTGACTCCAGTGGCGTAGTGAGCACGGGTCCCACGTCTGGGAATACCCATCCCACTTAGGGCGAAAAGCGTTACAACAAACAAATGATGGACGGAATGCTGACAATGCAGACATTCTCCCCCAGTCAAGAGATCTGGGTTAAATCCATCGTTCTTTTGCCCACTACACCACCCCAGTTCAGACATGGCCATATGCAAATCAGTCTTGACCCTGTGCCTCATGGGAACAGTCCAGCCCGAACTTCCAAGCCATGTCTTCCCTGAACCGGAATCAAGCATCCTAGGACCGGTTTCTGGATATCAGCCGTCATCAGCCAGGATAGCTTGACTCCAGTGGCGTAGTGAGCACGGGTCCCACGTCTGGGAATACCCATCCCACTTAGGGCAAAAAGCGTTACAACAAACAAATGATGGACGGAATGCTGACAATGCAGACATTCTCCCCCAGTCAAGAGATCTGGGTTAAATCCATCGTTCTTTTGCCCACTACACCACCCCAGTTCCGACATGGCCATATGCAAATCAGTCTTGACCCTGTGCCTCATGGGAACAGTCCAGCCCTAACTGCCAAGCCATGTCTTCCCTGAACCGGAATCAAGCATCCTAGGACCGGTTTCTGGCTATCAGCCGTCATCAGCCAGGATAGCTTGACTCCAGTGGCGTAGTGAGCACGGGTCCCACGTCTGGGAATACCCATCCCACTTAGGGCGAAAAGCGATACAACAAACAAATGATGGACGGAATGCTGACAATGCAGACATTCTCCCCCAGTCAAGAGATCTGGGTTAAATCCATCGTTCTTTTGCCCACTACACCACCCCAGTTCAGACATGGCCATATGCAAATCAGTCTTGACCCTGTGCCTCATGGGAGCAGTCCAGCCCGAACTGCCAAGCCATGTCTTCCCTGAACCGGAATCAAGCATCCTAGGACCGGTTTCTGGCTATCAGCCGTCATCAGCCAGGATAGCTTGACTCCAGTGGCGTAGTGAGCACGGGTCCCACGTCTGGGAATACCCATCCCACTTAGGGCGAAAAGCGTTACAACAAACAAATGATGGACGGAATGCTGACAATGCAGACATTCTCCCCCAGTCAAGAGATCTGGGTTAAATCCATCGTTCTTTTGCCCACTACACCACCCCAGTTCAGACATGACCATATGCAAATCAGTCTTGACCCTGTGCCCCATGGGAACAGTCCAGCCCGAACTGCCAAGCCATGTCTTCCCTGAACCGGAATCAAGCATCCTAGGACCGGTTTCTGGCTATCAGCCGTCATCAGCCAGGATAGCTTGACTCCAGTGGCGTAGTGAGCACGGGTCTCACATCTGGGAATACCCATCCCACTTAGGGCGAAAAGCGTTACAACAAACAAATGATGGACGGAATGCTGACAATGCAGACATTCTCCCCCAGTCAAGAGATCTGGGTTAAATCCATCGTTCTTTTGCCCACTACACCACCCCAGTTCAGACATGGCCATATGCAAATCAGTCTTGACCCTGTGCCTCATGGGAACAGTCCAGCCCGAACTGCCAAGCCATGTCTTCCCTGAACCGGAATCAAGCATCCTAGGACCGGTTTCTGGCTATCAGCCGTCATCAGCCAGGATAGCTTGACTCCAGTGGCGTAGTGAGCACGGGTCCCACGTCTGGGAATACCCATCCCACTTAGGGCGAAAAGCGTTACAACAAACAAATGATGGACAAAATGCTGACAATGCAGACATTCTCCCCCAGTCAAGAGATCTGGGTTAAATCCATCGTTCTTTTGCCCACTACACCACCCCAGTTCAGACATGGCCATATGCAAATCAGTCTTGACCCTGTGCCTCATGGGAACAGTCCAGCCCGAACTGCCAAGCCATGTCTTCCCTGAACCGGAATCAAGCATCCTAGGACCGGTTTCTGGCTATCAGCCGTCATCAGCCAGGATAGCTTGACTCCAGTGGCGTAGTGAGCACGGGTCCCACGTCTGGGAATACCCATCCCACTTAGGGCGAAAAGCGTTACAACAAACAAATGATGGACGGAATGCTGACAATGCAGACATTCTCCCCCAGTCAAGAGATCTGGGTTAAATCCATCGTTCTTTTGCCCACTACACCACCCCAGTTCAGACATGGCCATATGCAAATCAGTCTTGACTCTGTGCCTCATGGGAACAGTCCAGCCCGAACTGCCAAGCCATGTCTTCCCTGAACCGGAATCAAGCATCCTAGGACCGGTTTCTGGCTATCAGCCGTCATCAGCCAGGATAGCTTGACTCCAGTGGCGTAGTGAGCATGGGTCCCACGTCTGGGAATACCCATCCCACTTAGGGCGAAAAGCGTTACAACAAACAAATGATGGACAGAATGCTGACAATGCAGACATTCTCCCCCAGTCAAGAGATCTGGGTTAAATCCATCGTTCTTTTGCCCACTACACCACCCCAGTTCAGACATGGCCATATGCAAATCAGTCTTGACCCTGTGCCTCATGGGAACAGTCCAGCCCGAACTGCCAAGCCATGTCTTCCCTGAACCGGAATCAAGCATCCTAGGACAGGTTTCTGGCTATCAGCCGTCATCAGCCAGGATAGCTTGACTCCAGTGGCGTAGTGAGCACGGGTCCCACGTCTGGGAATACCCATCCCACTTAGGGCGAAAAGCGTTACAACAAACAAATGATGGACGGAATGCTGACAATGCAGACATTCTCCCCCAGTCAAGAGATCTGGGTTAAATCCATCGTTCTTTTGCCCACTACACCACCCCAGTTCAGACATGGCCATATGCAAATCAGTCTTGACCCTGTGCCTCATGGGAACAGTCCAGCCCGAACTGCCAAGCCATGTCTTCCCTGAACCGGAATCAAGCATCCTAGGACCGGTTTCTGGCTACCAGCCGTCATCAGCCAGGATAGCTTGACTCCAGTGGCGTAGTGAGCACGGGTCCCACGTCTGAGAATACCCATCCCACTTAGGGCGAAAAGCGTTACAACAAACAAATGATGGACGGAATGCTGACAATGCAGACATTCTCCCCCAGTCAAGAGATCTGGGTTAAATCCATCGTTTTTTTGCCCACTACACCACCCCAGTTCAGACATGGCCATATGCAAATCAGTCTTGACCCTGTGCCTCATGGGAACAGTCCAGCCCGAACTGCCAAGCCATGTCTTCCCTGAACCGGAATCAAGCATCCTAGGACCGGTTTCTGGCTATCAGCCGGTTGTTGTAATGCTTCAATGTTAGGGGCACTATAACTGATGAAAGGGAGGTGTTGAGAAGCTGATTTACAAGTGGGTTGATAGCCTCCGCTCCTTGGGATAGAATAGAGGTAGGGGCCGGGTCCGATGGTGAACCTGATTTAAGGCACCTCAGTGCTGACAAGGAGTCTTCTGTGGATATAAGAGAGAAGGACTCTAAGAAAATGACTTTGTCCTTGTCCTTGGTAGGGGAAGCTAATTAAACCAGCTCAAGATTGTTTACTCTCAAAATCTCTCCGGGAGTTGCCATGTCCCTGCCAGCATCCATGTCGCAGCCTTCCTCCCGGTGGGGTGGGGCTGGCCTGGATGGTGGCTATTTTCTCGTGAAAGAAGAGGGCAAGATGTTCCCACCATACTTGGGGAGGAGTTTTATGGCCTACGGCGGCTTCAGGAGAAGTGAATGATTTAACAATTTAAAGAATTCCTTGGAGTGGTTGCCGGCATTTAAAAATGTGGCCTCAAAATATGATTTTTTTGCTGGTTTAATTTTTCTGAATTATATTTCCTTAAGGCTGCCTTATACTTCACCTTTTCAATATGTCCATAGGTCGTCCTGCATTGTGTATCCTTATGTGTGCATTCTAGTTTGGTTGTTTAGAGAGAGTGGTTATACCATGGGCAGGAACGTTTGGTCCTACGCTGGTTTTTATGTCTTTCTGGGGCTCAGGCTTCAATGGAGGACTCAATCCAACTGTCAATAAGACCAGCATCCTGGTCTGACTTGCCCGAGAGAGAAGGCTTTCCCACTTCCAGCCTACTACAGAGGGCTTTATATTGGACTATATAAAAGGCTCTTACCGTACTGGATAAGTTGCCCTTAAAGAATGGAGGACACATTAGCCTTGCCCATATGAACCTCAATGTATATTGGTCTGACCAAAGCAAAGGGACAGGGGCATCAACTTCTAGAGATAAAGAAGTAAAGATTTGGTCAAAAAAGAGTGACCCTCAAGATGAGTGGGAGAGAATATTGACTATGTCAAGCCCATTACTGACAGATTCTCATTCTCCATATGAAGATTAAAGTGAAGTGAAGTGCAGTGGGCATATCTCAGAGTTAAGGGGGCCAAAGCATCACATAATAAGGAAATACCTTCTCATGTGGACCAGGTTGACTATATATTTATGCCCAGGATATAGATTGAATGGGCAGAGGGATAGGCTGAAACTCATAACCAAATCAATTAAGGGTACGGGGACAAGGGTATAACATTCCTTAGAAATGATTGCAAGCCCTCTTCCTGTACCTTGTCATGGTCCTTCCTAAATATTTTAAAACCTTTGGGGAATGCTGTCCAAGGATCTGGGCCAAAGGAGTCTGTAAGCCAAGTTTCTGTGATAAAAAGTGCATCAAGGCCCTCATTATAGAGTAGGTCATAAACATTATCTAAATATCCATTAAATATGTTTTAAAGGAGACCGTGTATTGATCAGAGCAGCTACAAAGGTGGAACTCAGGCCTGAATGTTTTGAGTTGTTCTGGTACCTCAGATTAATATGGAAACCACATGAGGAGCAGTTAATTTCTAGAAGGACTGAAGTATTAAGAGTTGGGGGCAGGAGGGGGTTGGGGAAAATATCCCAGAATTGAGGGGAGCTGTAAAAGAGATGTGGCATACCTTTATATTTAGCCCAAGCATGATGGCTGGCACTGGCCGCTTCTGGGATGCTGACGGGCTATGTCCCAGTTTAAATGCATTAGGGGATTGGGTAAACTAGAGCACACACTCACTCAAAATGGCTGCTCTAGCTGTGCCTCTAGTAGTAAAAATGGCCAAGTGTAAGGTCCCACTAGAACATACAGCCTAAAAGGGTTAAAGCTGCTTCCTTCTCCCGCAGTGATGGAGATTTGAATAGAGTGAAGAGATCGACTAACACAGGTCAGGTCAAATTCAATACAGCAATTTCAGTATTTCATACATTTAACTCTGCGATGGAGTTCCGACTCCATAAAGGAGTCCATTTCAACATTCATAATACATTTTTTATATTTTTTTTACATTACATATCAGATGTAATAACGGCAGTGAATTGTTTTTAACTATATGGTAGCTCTAAACTAGCAAACTTTCAAGATCAAAGCAAAACTCATTTGGAACCCTTCCCCAACTCCAGTTTGCTTCAGGTCCCATAGCAACCTTTTGTCAAATACTTTACTGTAACAGTAAGTTAACAGTTCACACACTTTTCAACCACAGCATACCAACTTCCAATTGCACTGTAGCAGGTGTGATTGAGTGCTTGTAAATGTAAGGGAATTCACAGTAGTATAACTTGTGAAACATTTTAACACAGCCAATCACAGATGTGCTCACTTTATTAATTAAAGCACAACCTATTTTTACTAATCACATTATTTACACAACCCAATTAAATATGTCATTTTCTAAACCAACTACTGCCCTTCATTCAACTAACTGTCACATTCTGCTGCAGGCACCGATGTTACACGGGGAGCAGCTCTGAGTGCCCCGATGGGGACGTGACTCCATCCATGTGGGAAAAAACTAATCAAGGCAGTCTCAAACTTATAAGGGATGTCTAAGACACCCCTACAATATACCCTTGGGGTCAAGGTGCTCCTAACCTGACCCCTTCTATGCATTCAAACATTTAAAACAATCCCCCAGGACAGGCTCCACTTCATAAAAAGGCAGCCGCAGCATTTTCCCCAGCTTGCGACCAGCCAATTAGAGCACTCCTCCTGCCACATGGGTTCACATAGTCCCGTGTCAGAGCCCCAGACCCTCTGCATCCCTATATATACAATTGAAAAAATCTTTAAATAACTCTGCAACTCCTGAACAAATTTACACCAATTTACAAAAAGGTTGCTTTCTGAACCAACAGCTACTTTCCTGCCAAATTTGATGTAATACAGTTCCTATGGTAATTAACATGGGAAAACACATTTTGGGACTCCCCCTTTTTCTCGGCCCTGCTTGATGGATCACTCTGAAACTAACAGGACAACAAAATTGTTAAAAGAAATTCACAAGGATTCATCAAACAACACTAAAGTTATTGGCGAATGAAAAAACGTTCTTCCTATAAAAAATACATCCTAACTATAGCTACCTACTGCTGATTGTCAGCAGGTTATATTCATATTCAACTGGCACTTTAAAAAAAAAAATATCGAAGATTTGTCTAACCATGCCAAAGATATAGGCAAGTCAAAAAGTGCTTTTCCTATGGCAACTACATCGTAACTGCAACTACACACACACACATATATATATTCACTTAAAAAACCATAGGTTTCACACATGTTATAGTTAGCTGGGCATTTCACTCGTGAAAAACCATTGAAATTCCCCCGTTATAGTTAGTACAGGCAATTATAACTCACGCGACCGCAATCCTCTGCTAATGCTAATACTGGGCCCGATTCACAGAACTAACTTAAGACAAAATCCTAAACTTACTACCATTTTGGTATTCACAGAAGGCACTTACTCATTTTGGTATTCACAGAAGGCACTTACTCATTTCGGTATTCACAGAAGTTAGGAGTCCTAACTTTAGGACTCCTAAATGCCTTCTGTGAATACCGAAAGTCTTAAAATTAGGATTTTTCTCAGTTTAGTAGTAGTATAGTTAGGACTCCTAACTTTAGGACTCCTAAATGCCTTCTGTGAATACCGAAAGTCTTAAAATTAGGATTTTTCTCAATTTAGTAGTCCTAAATTTAGGACTCCTAACTTTGGGACTCCTAAATGCCTTCTGTGAATACCGAAAGCCTTAAAATTAGGATTTTTCTCAGTTTAGGAGTCCTAACAACTACTAAACTGAGAAAAATCCTAATTTTAAGGCTTTCGGTATTCACAGAAGGCATTTAGGAGTCCTAAAGTTAGGAGTCCTAAATTTAGGACTACTAAATTGAGAAAAATCCTAATTTTAAGACTTTCGGTATTCACAGAAGGCATTTAGGAGTCCTAAAGTTAGGAGTCCTAACTATACTACTACTAAACTGAGAAAAATCCTAATTTTAAGACTTTCGGTATTCACAGAAGGCATTTAGGAGTCCTAAAGTTAGGACTCCTAACTTCTGTGAATACCAAAATGAGTAACTGCCTTCTGTGAATACCAAAATGGTAGTAAGTTTAGGATTTTGTCTTAAGTTAGTTCTGTGAATCGGGCCCACTGTATTTAGACACTTATTTACCCATGTCTTCTTCCATTAATTTTTAGCTATACATATATTACAAATATTTTTTTTTCAGAAAGACACATATGTCATCAGTGATGTAATATCTGACGTCATCAGCAGAGGATTGCGGTCGCGTGAGTTATAGTTGCCTGCACTAACTATAACGGGGGAATTTCAATGGTTTTTCACGAGTGAAATGCCCAGCTAACTATAACATGTGTGAAACCTATGGTTTTTTAAGTGAATTTGCAAGGTTTTTTAAATGCTAATTCCTAACTATAACATGTGTGAAACCTATGGTTTTTTCAGTGAATTTGTACGGTTTTTTAAATGCTAAGTTATGAATTTATTTGTAAAAAAAAATTTTAAGGTTTTTCACCGTGCGCGCACCGTGCGCGCAGTGCGCTTCGCGCACAGCGCGCCCACTTTACGTAGTTTGCGGAATTTTTCCGTTTCTACTGTGCGCGCACGCTACGCGCACTCCGCGATTTTTCGTAAAAAATTTAAAATACATTTTTGCCCTTCTAGGACCCCCGGACCAAGGCTAGGGGGTCAGGAACTGTCCACCCTGCCCCCTTTTCACGTTCTCCACCTTTGTTTTTCACCCCCTCAGACTGCGAGAGACAAAATGGCGGCCGACACTTCCTGGTTTCGACCTATTCAAATGTTTACTAAGATCTAACAACCAATCAGAATCGCGCTCGCGCACGGCAGCGTGCGCGTACGGTAAGGATTACCGTGCGCGCACGGTGCGCGCCTATAGATATATATATTGATTTAAATGCTATTTTCTCAGGAAATACTGAACAGATTTACACCAGACCTGCAAAAGCCACATCCCTGACCTGAGGACTACCTCTCTGCCAAATTTCAAGTAATTCTGTTCAGCCGTTTGGGCTGTAGCTTGGACTAAAGGTCCTATGGAAAAATGCATGGGAAAACGTGTTTTGGGACCCCCCCTTTTTCTCAGCACCCGCTTGACGAATCCCCCCGAGACTTTCAGGGAAGGAGCGGAGCGGAGCGCCCCACCTATTTTGAAAATTTCACGAGGATTCGTCAACCGGTGCCAAAGTTATTCAAAATAGAAATTTGCGGATTTCCTATGGAAACACGATCCTAACTATAACTATCTACTGGCGACCGCCAGTAGATAATATATATATACATGTATATATATATTCACTGAAAAAAACATAGGTTTCAGGGCTGTTATAGTATCTGGACATTTCACTCATGCAAAACCATTGAAATTCCTCCGTTATAGTTAGTTCTGCTAACTATAACTTGCGCGCCCGCAATCCACTGCTGATGATGTCACATATTACATAATTCATGACATGGTCAGTGACATCACTGATGACATCTCAAATGACATCACTGATGACATCATCCAGTGAATGTGGTTTTGTTCATTATTTAAATATGTATTATATATATAGCAATCTGCATTGAAGAATGAGTGGATATATAAATATCTGGATGGAGGATTTAGCAGCAATGTGATTGACTGTTTACTTGACTAATTCATATTGTCTCACTAAATATATTGGATAGTGACTAAACTGTGTTAATATCTGTATCACTTTGTCAGTTGTTTTTAAACTGCTGCACCAGTTGGTTACTAGCTACGTGAAAGTCTATGTTAGTTATTGATTAGTTAACTGAGTATTTGTATGGGAGAGTGAATGTTTGTGTGGTTTGGTGGGGGGTGTGTGACTTCCCAAAGATGTGTGAATAGTTGGTTAAGTAGGTATATGAGGTTAAGACTGCATGTTATAACAGTTGTTTGGTGAGTGAATATCTTTATGGGTGTGGTGATGAGCAAATATATCTCTCAATGGTACATGTCCAACAAACTAGAAAAATAAAAGGCAGTGTATGTGACAGTTGTTGTATATAAATAAGTATACATAAGACTCAGAGATTGTATGAATGGCTGTATGGATAACTGTATACTTGTAATAGTGATTTTATAACACACTAAGTATGAGTTACTATCTCTATAAAAAATGAAGTGGTGTTTGTATAAGTGTGTAGCTGACTAAATGTAAGTATGATCCATTGTTTGCATAAGTGAGTAGGATGACTGCATAAGTGGATAGGATGTGTGCTGGTGTGTAATGTCGATATAGGTGTATAAGTATATTTGATAGTGTTCTATTGATCATTGACAGCATGTATGAGTGAATCTATAGGTAAGTGATTAGATGTGTGTGTAGATCTAGGAATCACTGAGTGGGTTTTTAAAAACTTGTATTGGTGGGTCAATGGATTCAAATGTGGTACTCTGTACTTTACAGTGAGTGATTAAAGGTTATACTAGTGTATGATGAGGTGTATCTGATTGTCATGTGGATGATGTCATTTGAGATGTCATCAGTGATGTTATCAGTGATGTCACTGACCATGTCATGAATGATGTAATATGTGACATCATCAATCATCAGCAGTGGATTGCGGGCACGCGAGTTATAGTTAGCAGAACTAACTATAACAGAGGAATTTCAATGGTTTTGGAGTGAAATGACCAGCTAACTATAATAGCCCTGAAACCTATGTTTTTTTTAGTGAATTTCTAAGGTTTTTTAAATGCTAATTCCTAACTATAACATGTCTGAAACCTATGGTTTTTTCAGTGAATTTCAAAGGCTTTTTAAATTATATTTTTTAAATGTAATAATAGTTATATGTATTTTTTGATACTGATTTTCTACAGTTTTTTAACTGTTTATTTTTACATATTTTATTTTTTAAATGATATTATACATTTTTAATATAAATGGAAATAAAAATGTTCTTTAAAATATTGAAACTGAAATTTAGTTTTTTGTCAGGGTCACTGGATGAGTACTTGGGTACTGACTGAATGATTAGAGTACTGAAAGGAGAGTGCCTGGGTGAATTTATAAGTGTTTGGGTTTTGGCGCAGTGAATGGATTAGTACATGATTTTGAATAGGTCACTAGAGGAGTGCAAGGGGAGTGACAGGGTGTTTGCTGGAAGTGTATGGATACTGACTGGGGAATTGAAGATGTGAAAGACAAGTGTGTAAGTGGTTAGAAGACTGCATGCATAGTGGATAGGTTTTTGAAGCAGTCCATTTGCTAAGGCCTGGGTCACTGCATGAGTACTTGGGTACTGACTGAATGATTAGAGTGCTGCAAGGAGAGTGCTTGGGTGAATTTTTAACTAGTTGGGTTTTGGCACAGTGAATGGATTAGTACATGGTGCTGAATGGGTCACTAGAGGAGTGCAAGGGGAGTGAGTTCTAGAGCCAGTGCTATGCTGAAAGAGACTTAGAATACAGTACAAAAGCAGTACCATCTGCATGCTGAAGAAACGGATCCTATAGCACATCAGGGCAGTGAAAAATAAAGATCTAACACACGCAACTCCAAAACATCTACTCACTTACCAGGAAGGGGACTGGCGTAATATGAGCTTCTTTGCCATAGACACGGTGGAAAATAACGAAAGGATGGGCGATCGGAAAAAGAAACTCAGACAACTTGAATCTAAATACATCATAGGATTGCGGAGAAAAGATCCTAAAGGGATGAACGTCGATGAAGAACTTTATGTTCATCTATAAAAACAATAATATAAATAAATGTTATAGGCTGACCTGAGAAACTAATACTCTTGAATCATGAATAAATCCCACAGTACAAACTGTAAAAATCACGCTTGACCATGATGGCCATCAGGTAGAACAATCTGTATATAATCAAGGGTACTAAATCCATCAATGTTTGATTTACAAAGGAGAAATCGCAATGCATTTAGAATGGTTATTTCAAAATTGTACTATACATACTGTCTTTCTTTTATACATATGAAACAATGGGTGAAATATACAAATGATTACCCCTCAACATTCATATCTAGAAGTATGCAAAATTGTGATATAATGCCAGAGATACTATGACGGTAATTGTGAAATGTAACATCATTGTGTTTAAAAAAAACCAAAAAAAACCGGATCTGTCACAAGGTGAACTGTATTGAATAATGTTGAACTACAAATCCCAGAAGTCAATGGGATTGTGTAATTGCAGGAAATGAGATAAAACAGTAGCAAAAAGTAGTGCCACCCACTGTGAGAAAGGCCGTTCAGGCTGAAACGCGCCGGTGTGACAGACTGGGCTCTGTGCAATAAAATCTAGAAATACAAGTTCCAGAGTGCGGCGTCCTTTGTGGCAAAAAACAATTTCAACAAATATATATATATATATATATATATATATATATATATATATATATATATATATATATATATATATATATATATATATATATATATATATATATATATATATATATATATATTAAAAAAGAAAGACAAGAGCAAAGATCTCTGGGTAGTTCTCAAGTTCAGGTCGAAAGCAGCTCCTGTATAGAGCACTCTACAACACCAGCGACACTCTAAATTTGCTCACCTCAAATGTCTGCTTTTCTATCAAAGTCTTTAAGAGTAGGATTAGCACAGTGCCATCCATGCCAAGATTAAAAGGGGCAAAGTAATTTGCCATTTCTACTGCAAAGTCTTTAAGCATAGGATTAGCGCTGTGCCATCCTTGCCAAGCTGTAAAATGACAAAATCCCTTTACCACTCCAGGCACAGTATTACAGCTTTAAAATTGGTAAAATACCAACCAAGGCAAACTGAAATTAATAAAACCAACCCTGTCACGTTTTGCTATCATTTTAGCTTTTCAGAGAGCACTGTCCAGACACAAGGGAGCACACAGTATAAGTCAAAACAATTCCCTTTTATCCCGGTTGAAGATAAAAATCTATTTCTTCATAACACTTTACCCTCATTCTGCATTTTCACAGGCACAATAATAATGGCAGAAAAACAAAAACAAAGACAGAAAAAACACAGAAAAATTGGCACAATACAGCACAGACAGTAGTGGAACCAGCAGAAGAGCTAGACTCTCCCACTGGACCACCAGGGATGAGGCACAGACAGGAGCCTGTGGGTGGAAGAGGGCCTCGAACACTTATCTGTTAAAAGCAGTGAACAGGGTAGGGGCATGTAACAGCAAGCTGCAAGGAGAGTGAGCAGGTCTCTGACCAGGAGTTGTCTGTATGAGTGACTTGTTGGTATACGTTCTTCATTACATATCTAATTGAGTGTCTCAGTGCCTATGTGTATGTGTTATTGGATCTGCAAGCAAGTATATTGGTAAATCTCTGGCTTTTTTAGTTACTCTGTGGATCTTTCAATCTGTATGTAACGGGTTCCTTGGACTGCTTACTGGCTATGTGTTTGGATATTTACGTGTTTGTTAAACAGCCAACTTTCCTGATGAATATATAAGAGCAGTATGTTTGTGTGAGTGAATGTTTAAATATCTCTGTCAGTGTGTGACTAGGTATGTTAGTGTTGGAATCTTTTTTATGTAGTTATGCCAGTTCCAGTATAGGTAAGAGACTGCATCTAAAACTGGACATATGGGTTTCATAGTGTGCATATAACTGAAACAAACTTGGGAGGCATCTTTATTTTAAGGTCACAGCTCTCTGTCTTATAAGCTACCTACAGACAACCTCAAAAGTGTCTTATATATACTAGAAGAGGACTTGAAGGCTTAGCAACATGTTTTGATTCTGTTGGTACATGTGTGCCTCTCTTAGTCACTCTATGGACCTGTAAATGTGTATGTAAAGGACTACATAACTCTCTTTCTGGCTGGGTTAGTACTGGGGTATTCAGCTGTATGTGCAACTGCCTTCCATACTGTTGAATAGATAAGAGCTGTATGTCTGTGTGAGTGAATGTTCAAGAATTTCTGTGTTGGTTTTGGAATGGAATGGGAATGTTGGGTGAGGTGACTCAGTGGGTGTACGTTGCTGCCTGTGATGGAGAGAGCTTACAGCTAATAAAGTATGTCCTACCTGCACTGTGTCCTGGGGCATCTTTTCAGTGGCGACGAGTACCGTCAGCTCTTTCAGCTCTACGGTGCCTATTCCGATGATGGTTCAGTGGGACTTCTGATATTCAACACGTCTGAGGGTCCGGTGAAGCTTCAGCTTTCATCTACCAAGCGGGTTGTCCTGCGTGAGTTATCCCAGTCATTTCCTCCGCATTTCAGCTGTAGCACCTGGTCTTTGTATAAACACATGAATACGGGGAGAGCTTTTATCAGATAAATCTCATGCTGCAGTGGCAGAAGAACATAATGCCACATCTTCAATCAGCAGGTAAGCACGCGATTGGGGCACGTGCTATGCTGCATGTGAGTGTTTCTGCCAATGTGAGGCAAGTTCAATGCGCCACTGATAGGACGTCCCGCTGTATGTGTGGCAGCTATCTTTCACATTTGGATCCAGTGTTGGGATCTTTGTATTTCGGTGACAGGCACACCTGTGCAATTGCCTGTCAATTTTAAATACTGCTATCCTGCAGTACACGTCAGTGATAGGCACATCTGTAAGTGGTGCCTGTTATCTCTATCTGGATTTACTTTGGTAATAAGCACACCTATTGTTCAAGCAAATTGGTTATTGCTTTATTTGACTTGTATTTGTTCCATCATCTGTACATTATTACACATGAGTAAATAAACAAATAGTTTAGTACCTGCATTAGTTTAAAGGCAGAAACTCGTATTGCGTGCCCAACTGCTTCATTGAAGGAATATCTCTGCCACCTCCATTTTTGGCAGATCGAGATTCACATCCATTAAATTGTATACAATGGCGCAAAGTTCTTGATGCCTATTTGGATGCATAGATGGGGATACCTTCACTTCTAAGAAGAAGAAGCACAACTTCCAGGAGAATTGACTGATGATTTTGTGTCAACTTTTTGCACTTGATGATTAAACTGTAACTATTGGGACTTGAAGGAAGAAATAATTTGTGATCAGCTAATTGAGAAAACTAGTAACAGGAACATTCAAGAACACCTGTTAGCCAGTAAGGAGCGTGGTTTGGAGTTAGCACTGAAAATTGCTTTAGGCATTGAACAGTCGGATATTGGCATGAAGGAATTAGATGCTAGTCGTCCTAGATTTGAGTGCAAGGAAGTGAATGCAGTGCAGAGGAGTGGCAGTGAGAAATCTAAGAATCAGGATCTTAGACACATTTAAAAAACTGGAGGGCCTTCTTCCAACATGAACAGAAAAATGCCTGAGATGAAACTCAGCCAAGACTGAGATATTCTTCTTAAGAAATAACACTGATTGTTTTTCTCTGGCATGGTGGCCACCAGATATGAGCCCTGTTCAACTCCCAGCGGAAAAAGTTAAGAATCTGGGTGTCCTCTTTGACAAAAAACTCTCTTTTCAGAACCAGATCAATCAAACAGCATGTTTGGTTTTCTTTCTTCTAAAAACTTTGTGAAAATTCCTATCGTATGTCTGTATTACTTCTGTCCAAACTAGACTATTGGGATGGCTTATACATAGGTCTACAACATAAATGTTGTCAGACTCCAGACTCTTCAAAATGCTGCAGCCCACCTTGTTTTCAACCTCCCCAAGTTTCAGTCAGCATCCACAGCACTGAACAAATTGCACTGGCTGCCTCGGACAAAAAATGATTGTATTTAAGGTATGGTTCACTGCCTTTAAGGCACTTCACAATATTAGCCCAATGGCTCTAAGATAGTATTTCTGCTGGTACACACCTTCTCGAACATTAAGCTCTTCAGGAGCAAAGAATGTTGAAGTGCCTAAGTTCAGACTAGCACGATGGGGTGGCAAAAGCTTTGTGGCCCATAAAGCTAGATTGTGGAACTCCCTTCCTTTTGCACTAAAAAATTACCAGGCCCTTTCACACTTTGGGTGACTGACTAGGTGTGTGAGTAAAGTCATCAGCAGTGCATTGCGGGGGCGCGAGTTATAGTTGGCTCAACAATCTATAACGGCCAATTTACTCTGGTTTTTTTATAAGTGAAAAGTCCAACTAACTATAACGTCCCTGAGACCAGTGTTTTTTTCAGTGAATTTCAAAGGTTTTTTAAATGCTAATTTCTAACTATAACATCCCTGGAAGCTATGGTTTTTTTCATTGAATATATATGGTTTAGGTTGTAATGTGCTATATTATACATGACATGTTGATAGAGGTCATAATGCTTATGGATTTACACTGACTTAAACAGTTTGCAAAATAATTAATTGCCATGTTTTCAACATGTTAAAATCAATATGTTCAATTTTACAATACTTACAAATGGTAGTGGTGTTCTTGTTGGTAGCACATCACTCTCTATGTGCATTATACATTAACATCACAGTATTGGTGCCCCTCAAGGTAAAGAATCTACACCCCACTTCCTAAGGTGTCAGTCCACTGTGGCCCAAATGAACCCAGTGGTGATGTCCAAACATATGAATAAACCTCGGTACTCTAATCAATTCAATATTGATTCATACATACTTCTCTATGCACGCCAATTTGAACACACCAGCAAACAAAAAGTTTTTTACTTGCTGTTCAATTTAATATGCATATGGAACATACAGCTTTGACAATATATTTGGAAGCAATAACATTGTATTCCAAGGATGGAGGGCTTGATACAATGATCCTCCTGTCAGACGTTGGACCAGCAGCCAACACGTGTTTCGTTACAAAGTAACTTTTTCAAGGCTGCAAGTAATGCTATAAAGAAAAATCTAATATTTACAACAAGAAAATCAAAAGGCAGCGAGTAAAGCAGGAATAAGAGTTTTTCTTGGAAATGACGAAAAGAAAGGAGTTATATACAAAAGATTGACTACATTTCACAACCATAGTGTTGTAATAGGATGCAAAGAATTTATTTTTTATAAGCTAGCGAAGATAGACCCAAAAGGGCCAATAGTGAATATCATTATTCATGCAGTGCTCACACACCAATATGTGAATAGTAATGAATGAAATAGTTTGTGAAAAAAGTAAGAAATGATGACAACTAATATAGACACATCCATATACAATACCTTCAATATATAATGGATAAGTTCCAAAAGTATTCCATAGACATTCAGGTCTTCTAGTAGAAATGATCAGTCCCTAGCGAATATTGACAAGAGAGAAGCAGGACCATGTATGACGAGATCCTTATCCAAGAGTGGATAGTTAGTCTCTTCCACCTAACTTAAACTTCATAGAAAGTACAATGACATGGCATATATACCTATTCAAAATAGTATTTTTACCCGGAATGGAAATTGCGCCCCACCGTTTCAAATGGATCCAATATTAGTCATCTGTAAGAGGAAAGAAAGACGGATACTCTCCTTCATAGATCTAATGTAATATTCTCATCACAATATATGAAAGTGCGATTGATAACCGCCAATTCTTTAAATTCAATTTAAAGTAGGCAAACTTGGCCACAAAGTGAGAATTCTATATAATGCAGAGAACTCATCACATTTAGCCCACTATCAAAAGACCAGTTAAAAAAAGTGGAACGGTTCTACTTTAACCAAAAATATATATTTTAACATATGCTGATTATTAATCAGCGCAATCGTTTAAGCCAAAAACCAAAGAGATTTGTGTCCCAGTGCATCATGAGCCAAACATTAAAATTCATTATTAATAAAACAACAAGAACTCAAGACATATATATATAAAATCTAGTCACAAATTGTTAGTTTGGCAATTCGAAAAGTGATGACTTACAAATTGGTAGGCGAAGAATGTAGGGCTATGATATGCTCCTGAAAAGCAAGAGAGATAATGGCATATATGTTAAAAAATGAATCTAGAGTTTATCATTTATGTATAGTGGCTCCTTAAGTAATCCACCAACATGTCACCATTAAGCATGTTTCTTATTTGAGTCCCAAAATGGGCGAGGCAATGTTAATACCGCTGGTTGTCTCATATCCAAAATCAATTTAGTATAATCACACCCATCCTAATACTTAGTTTCAATACCAGAAAAATATTAGTAGTATCCTCAGTATTTCTAACATTGGTCTTATTTTCTGGTGTGTTCAAATTGACGTGCATAGAGAAGTATTTATGAATCAATACTGAATTGATTAGAGTGCCGAGGATTATTCATATGTTTTGACATGTTTAAGTTTACAGCGATAATATTGTACCAAATACTCACCCCAATGTAAAAATAACCATTACAAAATGCATGCAGTTTTTACTCAGTTTGCAATGGCTGTTCAGTAGCCCTGCCTTTATGTTTAATATTGTGCACTATAAGGTATTTTTGTTAACAAACTTACTTTGACCCGTGAGCAAGGAGTGGCTGCTCCGAAACGCGTCAGGTGTTTTTGCCATATGGAAGAATACAACATCACTTGCACTGAAGGAATTGGGCTCGGCTTTGGTTTCTTGATACGAAAAACCAAAGGAATGAATTTATGAATTTATGAGGTACGCACCCTCGCTGTGAGCCCGCCGCCCTAGAGTGGCAGGAAACCCCAAAAATTGTTGGAATATATATATAGATATATATATATATACATATATATTCACTAAAAAAAACAAATGTTTCAGGCACGTTATAGTTAGGAATTAGCATTTAAAAAACCTTAGAAATTCACTGAAAAAAACATAGGTTTCAGGTGCACCTGAAACCTATGGTTTTTCAGTGAATTTCTAAGGTTTTTTAATTGCTAATTCCTAACTATAACGTGCCTGAAACCTATGATTTTTAGTGAATTTCAAAGGTTTTGTAAATGACAATTTTTAAATGCATTAATTGTTATATTGATTTTTTTTAAACTGATTTCCTACATTTTTTTAAACTATTTATTTTTAGATATTTTATTTTTTAAATTACATTATAATTACATTATACATTACATTACAAAATATACTTTCTCAGAATGAATTACTTTAGTTTAAATTATTTGCAAATAGTCAATAGACTTTTAGGTTGCAATGGGCAACACAATTTCAAACACAATGCACCATTGAGCTCAATGTGAATTTCTAGTTAAATGCAATTAGTTAATTTATGAATTACTTTTCTAACCACAGAACTGGATCCTAGATTCAGTCCTTGGACATCTCCTGTAAACAGTTGAGTAAAAGTGTTTTGGTTACAGTAGTGATTTTTAATGAATATTATTGTATTTTAAAAGTTGAGAGAAATGTTTTCACATAGAATCACCAATGTTATCCTATGGAAGGAAATTCACTTAGCAGGTAAGTAGTTTTATCGTCACATTTTCTTACTCAGTGGTGGATCCTGGATTCAGCACTGGTGGAGGAGTGTGGCTCAATGGTTAGAGCGGCAGACCCTGAAGCAGAGTTCTGGCCAGGGACCAGGGTTCGATTCCCGCCTCGGCGGGGCTCGGGCTCAATTTCCTCGGACCTGTCTATTCTCGCCTCGGTGCCTATTCTAATCACGGGCCCCACTCTGCAACTCTGGGCAATAGCTTGCTTAGCCTCCACACCGGCCCCAACAGCGCTAAGGATGCCTGGCTTCACCCTGGGGGTGCTCAGGAGTGGATACTTCACAGGGAAAGCCAGGAGGGGTTCCACAGCGGTAGGAAATGTGAATTTCTAGTTAAATGCAATTAGTTAATTTATGGATTACTTTTCTAACCACAGAACTGGATCCTAGATTCAGTCCTTGGACATCTCCTGTAAACAGTTGAGTAAAAGTGTTTTGGTTACAGTAGTGATTTTTAATGAATATTATTGTATTTTAAAAGTTGAGAGAAATTTTTTCACATAGAATCACCAATGTTATCCTATGGCAGGAAATTCACTTAGCAGGTAAGTAGTGTGATCGTCACTTTTTCTTACTCAGTGGTAGATCCTGGATCCAGCACTGGTGCATCTCCTGTAAACAGTTGAAAGAATGTGTTTAAGTCATACAGGCGATTTTTAAGGAATATTTTTAGTTTGTGAAAATAGACAGAAACTTTTCTGCTGAAAACCAGACAATGGATTCCTATGGAAGGAAATACAAGTTACTGGTAAGTACGGTTAGAATTACTTTTCAGGGTCAGTGCTGGGCTAAAAGATGCAGCACTGGGTTCTCTCCTGATAACAGGCGAGTAAATCAGAATTCGTTCTTCGGATGATTTTAGGTGAATATTTTAAAATTCCAAAACTCCACACTTAGAAGAATTTCCAAGTGAAACCAGTCACTGTTAGCCTATGGAAGGAAATTCAAGTTACTGGTAAGTATGGTTAGAATTACTTTTCAGGATCAGTACTGGCTTAAAGATGCAGCACTGAGGTCTCTCCTGATAACAGGTGAGTAAATCGGAATTCGTAGTACATCCAGTAAGCGCCACAGAGCTGCGTAGCAGAGAGATGTCAAAAGGGGCACGGCCTGCAACACCTCTCTGCAACGCAGCACAGTGGCGCTTCCTGGAAGCACCTGGTGGGCTACTTGACCCCCATGGTCCATCAGATTTGAAGTGGAATTTATTCCCCAACTTAAAACGCGCCACAGAGCGTGTTTGCACACATCACGTCAGGCCCCGTCCCTTTCATTATACATTATAATAATTGTTTTATGAAGTTCATTTGAATGAATTAACCAATTTCTGCAGAGGCAAGAGAGGTGCAGAAAGAGGTAAGAGGTTAGAAAGAAGCAAGAGAGGTGCAGAAAGAGGAAGAAAGGTGCAGAAAGAGGCAAGAGAGATGCAGAAAGAGGCAAGAGAGTTGCATAAAGAAGAAGAAATGTACAGAAAGGGGCTAGAGAAGTACAGAAAGAGGCAAGAGAGGTACAGAAAGACGAGAGTGAGCTGCAGAAAGAGGCATGAGATGTGCAGAAAGAGACAAGAGAAGTGCAGAAAGAGGCAAGAGAGGTGCAGAAAGAGGAGAGAGAGGTGCAGATAGAAGGGAGAGTGCTCCAGAAAGAGGGAAGAGAGGTTCAGAAATTGACAAGAGTTGTGCAGAAAGAGGCAACAGAGGTGCAGAAAGAGGTAAGACGTGTAGAAAGAGACATGAGAAGAGCAGAAAGAGGAAGAAAGGTGCAGAAAGAGGCAAGTGAGGTGCAGAAAGAGGCAAGAGAAGAGCAGAAAGAGGCAAGAGAGGTGCATTAAGAGGCAAGAGAGGTGCTGATAGAAGGGAGTGAGCTGCAGAAAGAGGGAAGAGAGGTGCTGAACGAGGCAAGAGAGGTGCAGAAAGAAGAGAGTGAGCTGCAGAAAGAGGCAAGTGAGGTACAGAAAGGCAAGAGAAGAGCAGGAAGAGGCAAGTGAGGAACAGAAAGAGGAAGAATGGTGCAGAAAGAGGCAAGAGAATTGCAAAAACAAGAAGAAAGGTGCAGAAAGAAGAAACAGAAGTGCAGAAAGAGGGAAGAGAGGTGCAGAAAGAGGCAAGCGAGGTACAGAAAGAGGCAAGAGAGGTGCATAAAGGAGAGTGAGCTGCAGAAAGAAGCAAGAGAAGTGCAGAAAGAGGCAAGAGAGGTGCAGAAAGAGGCAAGAAAAATGCAAAAAGAGGCAAGAGAGGTGCAAAAAGAGGCAAGATAGGTGCAGAAAGAGGCAAGAGAAGTGCAGAAAGAGGCAAGGGATGTACCAAAATAGGTAAGAGGTATAGAAAGAGACAAGAAAGGGACAGAAAGAGGAAGAAAGGCAAAGAAAGAGGCAAGTGAGGTGCAGAAAGAGGCAAGAGAAGAATAGAAAGAGGCAAGAGAGGTACAGAAAGAGTCAAGAGAGGTGCAGAAAGAAGAAGAAAGGTGCAGAAAGAGGCAAGAGAGCCACAGAAAGAGGTAAGAGAGGTGTAGAAAGAAGAGAGTTAGCTGCAGAAAGAGATAGGAGAGAGGTGCAGAAAGAAGCAAGAGAGGTACAAAAAGAGGCAAGAGATGTGCAGAAAGAAGAGAGTGAGCTGCAGAAAGAGGCAAGAGAGATTCAGAGAGAGACAAGAGATGTGCAGAAAGAGGCAAGAGAGGAGCAGAAAGAGGAAAGAGAAGAGCAGAAGGAGGTAAGAGCAGTGCAGAAAGAGGCAAGAGAGGAGCAGAAAGAGGAAGAAAGGTGCAGAAAGAGGCAAGAGAGGTGCATAAACAGGAAGAAAGGCTCAGAAAGAAGCAAGAGCAGTGCAGAAAGAGGGAAGAAAGGTACAGAAAGATGCACGCGAGGTGCAGAAAGAAACAAGAGAGGTGCAGAAAAAAGAGTGAGGTGCAAAAAGAGGCAAGAGAGGTGCAGAAAGAGGCAAGAGAATTGCGGAAACAGGAAGAAATGTGCACAAAGAGGCAATAGCAAAAGAAATGCAGAAAAAGGAAGAACAACTCAGAAAGAAGCAAGAGAAGCACTGAAAGAAGCAAGAGAGCTGCAGATGAATGCAAGAGAGGTACAGAAAGAAAAGAGTGTGGTGCAGAAAGAGGCAAGAGAGGTGCAGAAAGAGGCAAGAGGAGTGCAGAAAGAGGCAGGAGTACAGAAAGAGGCAAGAGAGGTACATTAAGAGGCAAGAGAAGTGCAGAAAGAGGCAAGAGAAGTGCAGAAAGAGGCAAGAGTGCTACAGAAAGAAAAGAGTGTGGTGTAGAAAGAGGCAAGAGAGGTGCAGAAAGAGGCAAGAGAAGTGCAGAAAGAGGCAGGAGAGGTGCAGAAAGAGGAATAAAGGTGCAGAAAGAGGCAAGAGAGATGCAGAAAGAGGCAAGAGAGTTGCAAAAAGAAGAAGAAATGTACAGAAAGGTGCTAGAGAAGTACAGAAAGAGGCAAGAGAGGTACAGAAAGAAGAGAGTGAGCTGCAGAAAGAGGCAAGAGATGTGCAGAAAGAGACAAGAGAAGTGCAGAAAGAGGCAAGAGAGGTGCAGAAAGAGGCGAGAGAGGTGCTGATAGAAGGGAGTGTGCTGCAGAAAGAGGGAAGACATGTTGTCAAATCTTAGACTTGTGCAGGAGCAGAGATGCTTTTTCCCAATGCCCCGTCCAGGAGAACCTCTGGTGCCAATGTTGCTAGCCCCCAGGGGAATCTCCCAGTGGGGGAAGGGGGAGTGGATAAAATAATAAAGAAGACAAAGAGACTGCCTGAGGTTTTCTGCTTCCAACCTTCTGTTTCTTCTGTGCACTTGTGGTCTTTCTTGATAGTAGGTTCTAGAAACTAAACACATGCATACTTAATTCTAATATTAATTTAAATCTTAAATACTCTCTCAACTTCCTTCTCTCTGTGTACCTACCAGAATAACCTTGGCCTTTGCCTCTCCTCAATGCGTCTTCTGAATCTTTCTGTCATTTAAGATAGGGTCGTTCTGTAGCAAGATAATATCTATAAGTGATTCTGTAAATGGACTGTATTCTTTTCTAATCAGATATTATCTTAACTGAACTTATACATACCTAATTTCTTATTACTATCTCATTCTAGTTTTTTCTATAAGGAGTGTAGAGACAAGGCAACCGGATAACCTTCTCACGTAGCCTCCTCTAGACAACTGGTAGATGGTATTTATGAGATGTATATCAAGTTCCTTCTCAGAGATACAAAAATATATATACAGTCTATCGGTCTCCTCAGAACTATCAGGAACACGAGCTATAAGTAATTACATTCACTCAATCGATAACTCGTGGTACTTAGCTGAGGTGTGGAGAGTTCGCTACTAACTCGACGAGTTAGCGTCTAGTTCTGAACAGTCTTCGGTTGGGAACGCTGCTCCCGTGAGGAAGTCGAAATTCTGGAGCTTCAGTGACAGCACTGATTCTGACTGGAACACTGCTCCCTCGGCGAGGTAGTGGTCTTGGAATTGGTTTTCAAAGATTATTGAATAGTGTCTCTGCTGGAGACTTGCGCAAGCAATCCAACGAAGCTTCTATGACGAGAGTAGAATTTGAATATCTCGGACTCGGCAATATCTCAGGAATAGTTTTACTATGGCAAGAATTGATAACAGACTAGCATCAACGAAACCTAACTAACTAACTAACTGACTGGAATACAAGAATGCGTGCGCTTCTGTCAAAAGTCTCGGTGAAGTGCACCAACGTTCTATTGTGAGCGCCACTAGAGAGCTCCGTAACGAAGAAAGACTAGACCATCAACTTCAGCACTTCGTCGGCCATCTTGGAGTTATACAATCTCCAAGCTTCCTTCCAAGTAATGGCCTTTACCTTCTGTGTGCTAGAAATCGTGTGTTCTTGATGTGTAAAACAGACTGAATGATTCTGATCCTTTGGGGTTCTGACACATGTGCAGAAAGAGGCAAGAGAGGTTCAGAAATTGACAAGAGTTGTGCAGAAAGAGGCAAGAGAGGTGCAGAAAGAGGCGAGAGAGGTGCTGATAGAAGGGAGTGTGCTGCAGAAAGAGGGAAGACATGTGCAGAAAGAGGCAAGAGAGTTTCAGAAATTGACAAGAGTTGTGCAGAAAGAGGCAACAGAGGTGCAGAAAGAGGTAAGAAGTGTAGAAAGAGACATGAGAAGAGCAGAAAGAGGAAGAAAGGTGCAGAAATGCAGAAAAAGGAAGAACAACTCAGAAAGAAGCAAGAGAAGCACTGAAAGAAGCAAGAGAGGTGCAGATAGATGCAAGAGAGGTACAGAAAGAAAAGAGGGTGGTGCAGAAAGAGGCAAGAGAGGTGCAGAAAGAGGCAAGTGAGCTGCAGAAAGAGGCAATAGAAGAGCAGAAAGAGGCAAGAGAGGTGCATTAAGAGGCAAGAGAGGTGCTGATAGAAGGGAGTGAGCTGCAGAAAGAGGGAAGAGAGGTGCTGAAAGAGGCAAGAGAGGTGCAGAAAGAAGAGAGTGAGCTGCACAAAGAGGCAAGTGAGGTACAGAAAGAGGCAAGAGAAGAGCAGGAAGAGGCAAGTGAGGAACAGAAAGAGGGAGAATGGTACAGAAAGAGGCAAGAGAGTTGCAAAAACAAGAAGAAAGGTGCAGAAAGAAGAAACAGAAGTGCAAAAAGAGGGAAGAGAGGTGCAGAAAGAGGCAAGCGAGGTACAGAAAGAGGCAAGAGAGGTGCATAAAGGAGAGTGAGCTGCAGAAAGAAGCAAGAGAAGTGCCGAAAGAGGCAAGATAGGTGCAGAAAGAGGCAAGAGAAGTGCAGAAATAGGCAAGGGAAGTACAGAAATAGGTAGGAGGTGTAGAAAGAGAGGTACAGAAAGAGGAAGAAAGGCACAGAAAGAGGCAAGTGAGGTACAGAAAGAGGCAAGTGAAGAGTAGAAAGAGGCAAGAGAGGTACAGAAAGAGTCAAGAGAGGTGCAGAAAGAAGAAGAAAGGTGCAGAAAGATGCAAGAGAGCCACAGAAAGAGGTAAGAGAGGTGTAGAAAGAAGAGAGTTAGCTGCAGAAAGAGACAAGAGAGAGGTGCAGAAAGAAGCAAGAGAGGTACAGAAAGAGGCAAGAGATGTGCAGAAAGAAGAGAGTGAGCTGCAGAAATAGGCAAGAGAGGTTCAGAGAGAGAGAAGAGATGTGCAGAAAGAGGCAAGAGAGGTGCAGAAAGAGGCAAGTGAGGTGCAGAAAGAGGAAAGAGAAGAGCAGAAGGAGGTAAGAGCAGTGCAGAAAGAGGCAAGAGAGGTGCAGAAAGAGGAAGAAAGGTGCAGAAAAAGGCAAGAGAGGTACATAAACAGGAAGAAAGGCTCAGAAAGAAGCAAGAGCAGTGCAGAAAGAGGGAAGAGAGGTACAGAAAGAGGCAAGCGAGGTGCAGAAATAGACAAGAGAGGTGCAGAAAAAAGAGAGTGAGGTGCAAAAAGAGGCAAGAGAGGTGCAGAAAGAGGCAAGAGAATTACGGAAACAGGAAGAAAGGTGCACAAAGAGGCAACAGCAAAAGAAATGCAGAAAAAGGAAGAACAACTCAGAAAGAAGCAAGAGAAGCACTGAAAAAGAGAGGTGCAGATAGATGCAAGAGAAGTACAGGAAGAAAAGAGTGTGGTGCAGAAAGAGGCAAGAGAGGTGCAGAAAGAGGCAAGAGAAGTGCAAAAAGAGGCAGGAGAAGAGCAGAAAGAGGCACGAGAGGTGCATTAAGAGGCAAGAGAGGTGCTGATAGAAGGGAGTGAGCTGCAGAAAGAGGGAAGAGAGGTGCTGAAAGAAAAGAGTGTGGTGTAGAAAGAGGCAAGAGAGGTGCAGAAAGAGGCAAGAGAAGTGCAGAAAGAGGCAGGAGAGGTGCAGAAAGAGGCAAGAGAAGTGTAGAAAGAGGCAAGAGAGGTGCAGAAACAGGTAAGAGGTTAGAAAGAAGCAACAGAGGTGCAGAAAGAGGAAGAAAGGTGCAGAAAGAGGCAAAAGAGATGCAGAAAGAGGCAAGAGAGTTGCATAAAGAAGAAGAAAATTGTACAGAAAGAGGCTAGAGAAGTACAGAAAGAGGCAAGAGAGGTACAGAAAGAAGAGAGTGAGCTGCAGAAAGAGGCAAGAGATGTGCAGAAAGAGACAAGAGAAGTGCAGACAGAGGCAAGAGCGGTGCAGAAAGAGGCGAGAGAGGTACTGATAGAAGGGAGTGTGCTGCAGAAAGAGGGAAGACATGTGCCGAAAGAGGCAAGAGAGGTTCAGAAATTTACAAGAGTTGTGCAGAAAAAGGCAACAGAGGTGCAGAAAGAGGTAAGAAGTGTAGAAAGAGACATGAGAAGACCAGAAAGAGGAAGAAAGGTGCAGAAAGAGGCAAGTGAGGTGCAGAAAGAGGCAAGAGAAAAGCATAAAGAGGCGAGAGGTGCATTAAGAGGCAAGAGAGGTGCTGATAGAAGGGAGTGAGCTGCAGAAAGAGGGAACAGAGGTGCTAAAAGAGGCAAGAGAGGTGCAGAAAGAAGAGAGTGAGTTGCAGAAAGAGGCAAGTGAGGTACAGAAAGAGGCAAGAGAAGAGCAGGAAGAGGCAAGTGAGGAACAGAAAGAGGAAGAATGGTACAGAAAGTGGCAAGAGAGTTGCAAAAGCAAGAAGAAAGGTGCAGAAAGAAGAAACAGAAGTGCAGAAAGAAGGAAGAGAGGTGCAGAAAGAGGCAAGCGAGGTACAGAAAGAGGCAAGCGAGGTGCATAAAGGAGAGTGAGCTGCAGAAAGAAGCAAGAGAAGTGCAGAAAGAGGCAAGAGGGGTGCAGAAAGAGGCAAGAGAAGTGCAGAAAGAGGCAAGGGAAGTACATAAATAGGTAAGAGGTGTAGAAAGAGACAAGAGAGGTACAGAAAGAGGACGAAAGGCACAGAAAGAGGCAAGTGAGGTACAGTAAGAGGCAAGAGAAGAGTAGAAAGAGGCAAGAGAGGTACAGAAAGAGTCAAGAGAGGTGCAGAAAGAAGAAGAAAGGTGCAGAAATAGGCAAGAGAGACACAGAAAGAGGTCAGAGAGGTGTAGAGAGAAGAGAGTTAGCTGCAGAAAGAGACAAGAGAGAGGTGCAGAAAGAAGCAAGAGAGGTACAGAAAGAGGCAAGAGATGTGCAGAAAGAAGAGAGTGAGCTGCAGAAATAGGCAAGAGAGGTTCAGAGAGGGACAAGAGATGTGCAGAAAGAGGCAAGCGAGGTGCATAAAGAGGCAAGTGAGGTGCAGAAAGAGGCAAGTGAGGTGCAGAAAGAGGAAAGAGAAGAGCAGAAGGAGGTAAGAGCAGTGCAGAAAGAGGCAAGAGAGGTGCAGAAAGGGGAAGAAAGGTGCAGAAAGAGGCAAGAGAGGTGCATAAACAGGAAGAAAGGCTCAGAAAGAAGCAAGAGCAGTGCAGAAAGAGGGAAGAGAGGTACAGAAAGCGGCAAGCGAGATGCAGAAAGAGACAAGAGAGGTGCAGAAAAAAGAGAGTGAGGTGAACAAAGAGGCAAGAGAGGTGCAGAAAGAGGCAAGATAATTGCGGAAACAGGAAGAAAGGTGCACAAAGAGACAATAGCAAAAGAAATGCAGAAAAAGGAAGAACAACTCAGAAAGAAGCAAGAGAAGCACTGAAAGAAGCAAGAGAGGTGCAGATAGATGCAAGAGAGGTACAGAAAGAAAAGAGTGTGGTGCAGAAATAGGCAAGAGAGGTGCAGAAAGAGGCAAGAGAAGTGCAGAAAGAGGCAGGAGAAGAGCAGAAAGAGGCAAGAGAGGTGCATTAAGAGGCAAGAGAGATGCTGATAGAAGGGAGTGAGCTGCAGAAAGAGGGAAGAGAGGTACTGAAAGAAAAGAGTGTGGTGTAGAAAGAGGCAAGAGAGGTGCAGAAAGAGGCAAGAGAAGTGCAGAAAGAGGCAGGAGAGATGCAGAAAGAGGCAAGAGAAGTGTAGAAAGAGGCAAGAGAGGTGCAGAAAGAGGTATGAGGTTAGAAAGAAGCAAGAGAGGTACAGAAAGATGAAGAAAGGTGCAGAAAAAGGAAGAAAGGTGCAGAAAGAGGCAAGAGAGATGCAGGAAGAGGCAAGAGAGTTGCATAAAGAAGAAGAAATGTATAGAAAGAGACATGAGACGAGCAGGAAGAGGAAGAAAGGTGCAGAAAGAGGCAAGTGAGGTGCAGAAAGAGGCAAGAGAAGAGCAGAAATAGGCAAGAGAGGTGCATTAAGAGGCAAGAGAGGTGCTGATAGAAGGGAGTGAGCTGCAGAAAGAGGGAAGAGAGGTGCTGAAAGAGGCAAGAGAGGTGCAGAAAGAAGAGAGTGAGCAGCAGAAAGAGGCAAGTGAGGTACAGAAAGAGGCAAGAGAAGAGCAGGAAGAGGCAAGTGAGGAACAGAAAGAGGAAGAATGGTACAGAAAGAGGCAAGAGAGTTGCAAAAACAAGAAGAAAGGTGCAGAAAGAAGAAACAGAAGTGCAGAAAGAGGGAAGAGAGGTGCATAAAGAGGCAAGCGAGGTATAGAAAGAGGCAAGAGAGGTGCATAAAGGAGAGTGAGCTGCAGAAAGAAGCAAGAGAAGTGCAGAAAGAGGCAAGAGAGGTACAGACAGAGGCAAGAAAAATGCAGAAAGATGCAAGGGAGGTGCAAAAAGAGGCAAGATAGGTGCAGAAAGAGGCAAGAGAAGTGCGGAAAGAGGCAAGGGAATTACAGAAATCGGTAAGAGGTGTAGAAAGAGACAAGAGAGGTACAGAAAGAGGAAGAAAGGCACAGAAAGAGGCAAGTGAGGTGCAGAAAGAGGCAAGAAAGGAGCAGGAAGAGGCAAGTGAGGAACAGAAAGAGGAAGAATGGTACAGAAAGAGGCAAGAGAGTTGCAAAAACAAGAAGAAAGGTGCAGAGAGAAGAAACAGAAGTGCAGAAAGAGGGAAGAGAGGTGCAGAAAGAGGCAAGCGAGGTACAGAAAGAGGCAAGAGAGGTGCATAAAGGAGAGTGAGCTGCAGAAAGAAGCAAGAGAAGTGCAGAAAGAGGCAAGAGAGGTGCAGAAAGAGGCAAGAGAAGTGCAGAAAGAGGCACGGGAAATCAGAAATAGGTAAGAGGTGTAGAAAGAGACAAGAGAGGTACAGAAAGAGGACGAAAGGCACAGAAAGAGGCAAGTGAGGTACAGAAAGAGGCAAGAGAAGAGTAGAAAGAGGCAAGAGAGGTACAGAAAGAGTCAAGAGAGGTGCAGAAAGAAGAAGAAAGGTGCAGAAATAGGCAAGAGAGCCACAGAAAGAGGTCAGAGAGGTGTAGAAAGAAGAGAGTTAGCTGCAGAAAGAGACAAGAGAGAAGTGCAGAAAGAAGCAAGAGAGGTACAGAAAGAGGCAAGAGATGTGCAGAAAGAAGAGAGTGAGCTGTAGAAATAGGCAAGAGAGGTTCAAAGAGGGACAAGAGATGTGCAGAAAGAGGCAAGCGAGGTGCAGAAAGAGGCAAGTGAGGTGCAGAAAGAGGAAAGAGAAGAACAGAAGGAGGTAAGAGCAGTGCAGAAAGAGGCAAGTGAGGTGCAGAAAGGGGAAGAAAGGTGCAGAAAGAGGCAAGAGAGGTGCATAAACAGGAAGAAAGGCTCAGAAAGAAGCAAGAGCAGTGCAGAAAGAGGGAAGAGAGGTACAGAAACAGGCAAGCGAGGTGCAGAAAGAGGCAAGAGAGGTGCATAAACAGGAAGAAAGGCTCAGAAAGAAGCAAGAGAAGTGCAGAAAGAGGCAAGAGAGCCACAGAAAGAGGTCAGAGAGGTGTAGAAAGAAGAGAGTTAGTTGCAGAAAGAGACAAGAGAGAGGTGCAGAAAGAAGCAAGAGAGGTACAGAAAGAGGCAAGAGATGTGCAGAAAGAAGAGAGTGAGCTGCAGAAATAGGCAAGAGAGGTTCAGAGAGGGACAAGTGATGTGCAGAAAGAGGCAAGCGAGGTGCAGAAAGAGGCAAGTGAGGTGCAGAAAGAGGAAAGAGAAGAACAGAAGGAGGTAAGAGCAGTGCAGAAAGAGGCAAGTGAGGTGCAGAAAGGGGAAGAAAGGTGCAGAAAGAGGCAAGAGAGGTGCATAAACAAGAAGAAAGGCTCAGAAAGAAGCAAGAGCAGTGCAGAAAGAGGGAAGAGAGGTACAGAAAGAGGCAAGCGAGGTGCAGAAAGAGGCAAGAGAGGTGCATAAACAGGAAGAAAGGCTCAGAAAGAAGGAAGAGCAGTGCAGAAAGAGGCAAGTGAGGTACAGAAAGAGGCAAGAGAAGAGCAGGAAGAGGCAAATGAGGAACAGAAAGTGGAAGAATGGTACAGAAAGAGGCAAGAGAGTTGCAAAAACAAGAAGAAAGGTGCAGAAAGAAGAAACAGAAGTGCAGAAAGAGGGAAGAGAGGTGCATAAAGAGGCAAGCGAGGTACAGAAAGAGGCAAGAGAGGTGCATAAAGGAGAGTGAGCTGCAGAAAGAAGCAAGAGAAGTGCAGAAAGAGGCAAGAGAGGTACAGACAGAGGCAAGAAAAATGCAGAAAGAGGCAAGGGAGGTGCAAAAAGAGGCAAGATAGATGCAGAAAGAGGCAAGAGAAGTGCAGAAAGAGGCAAGGGAATTACAGAAATAGGTAAGAGGTGTAGAAAGAGACAAGAGAGGTACAGAAAGAGGAAGAAAGGCACAGAAAGAGGCAAGTGAGGTGCAGAAAGAGGCAAGAGAAGAGCAGGAAGAGGCACGTGAGGAACAGAAAGAGGAAGAATGGTACAGAGAGAGGCAAGAGAGTTGCAAAAACAAGAAGAAAGGTGCAGAAAGAAGAAACAGAAGTGCAGAAAGAGGGAAGAGAGGTGCAGAAAGAGGCAAGCGAGGTACAGAAAGAGGCAAGAGAGGTGCATAAAGGAGAGTGAGCTGCAGAAAGAAGCAAGAGAAGTGCAGTAAGAGGCAAGAGAGGTGCAAAAAGAGGCAAGAGAAGTGCAGAAAGAGGCAAGGGAAGTACAGAAATAGGTAAGAGGTGTAGAAAGAGACAAGAGAGGTACAGAAAGAGGACGAAAGGCACAGAAAGAGGCAAGTGAGGTACAGAAAGAGGCAAGAGAAGAGTAGAAAGAGGCAAGAGAGGTACAGAAAGAGTCAAGAGAGGTGCAGAAAGAAGAAGAAAGGTGCAGAAATAGGCAAGAGAGCCACAGAAAGAGGTCAGAGAGGTGTAGAAAGAAGAGAGTTAGCTGCAGAAAGAGACAAGAGAGAGGTGCAGAAAGAAGCAAGAGATGTGCAGAAAGAAGAGAGTGAGCTGCAGAAATAGGCAAGAGAGGTTCAGAGAGGGACAAGAGATGTGCAGAAAGAGGCAAGCGAGGTGCAGAAAGAGGCAAGAGAGGTGCAGAAAGAGGCGAGAGAGGTGCTGATAGAAGGGAGTGTGCTGCAGAAAGAGGGAAAACATGTGCAGAAAGAGGCAAGAGAGGTTCAGAAATTGACAAGAGTTGTGCAGAAAGAGGCACCAGAGGTGCAGAAAGATGTAAGAAGTATAGAAAGAGACATGAGAAGAGCAGGAAGAGGAAGAAAGGTGCAGAAAGAGGCAAGGGAGGTGCAGAAAGAGGCAAGAGAAGAGCAGAAATAGGCAAGAGAGGTGCATTAAGAGGCAAGAGAGGTGCTGATAGAAGAGAGTGAGCAGCAGAAAGAGGCAAGCGAGGTGCTGAAAGAGGCAAGAGAGGTGCAGAAAGAAGAGAGTGAGCAGCAGAAAGAGGCAAGTGAGGTGCAGAAAGGGGAAGAAAGGTGCAGAAAGAGGCAAGAGAGGTGCATAAACAGGAAGAAAGGCTCAGAAAGAAGCAAGAGCAGTGCAGAAAGAGGGAAGAGAGGTACAGAAAGAGGCAAGCGAGGTGCAGAAAGAGGCAAGAGAGGTGCATAAACAGGAAGAAAGGCTCAGAAAGAAGCAAGAGCAGTGCAGAAAGAGGCAAGTGAGGTACAGAAAGAGGCAAGAGAAGAGCAGGAAGAGGCAAATGAGGAACAGAAAGTGGAAGAATGGTACAGAAAGAGGCAAGAGAGTTGCAAAAACAAGAAGAAAGGTGCAGAAAGAAGAAACAGAAGTGCAGAAAGAGGGAAGAGAGGTGCATAAAGAGGCAAGCGAGGTACAGAAAGAGGCAAGAGAGGTGCATAAAGGAGAGTGAGCTGCAGAAAGAAGCAAGAGAAGTGCAGAAAGAGGCAAGAGAGGTACAGACAGAGACAAGAAAAATGCAGAAAGAGGCAAGGGAGGTGCAAAAAGAGGCAAGATAGATGCAGAAAGAGGCAAGAGAAGTGCAGAAAGAGGCAAGGGAATTACAGAAATAGGTAAGAGGTGTAGAAAGAGACAAGAGAGGTACAGAAAGAGGAAGAAAGGCACAGAAAGAGGCAAGTGAGGTGCAGAAAGAGGCACGTGAGGAACAGAAAGAGGAAGAATGGTACAGAGAGAGGCAAGAGAGTTGCAAAAACAAGAAGAAAGGTGCAGAAAGAAGAAACAGAAGTGCAGAAAGAGGGAAGAGAGGTGCAGAAAGAGGCAAGCGAGGGACAGAAAGAGGCAAGAGAGGTGCATAAAGGAGAGTGAGCTGCAGAAAGAAGCAAGAGAAGTGCAGTAAGAGGCAAGAGAGGTACAGACAGAGGCAAGAGAAGTGCAGAAAGAGGCAAGGGAAGTACAGAAATAGGTAAGAGGTGTAGAAAGAGACAAGAGAGGTACAGAAAGAGGACGAAAGGCACAGAAAGAGGCAAGTGAGGTACAGAAAGAGGCAAGAGAAGAGTAGAAAGAGGCAAGAGAGGTACAGAAAGAGTCAAGAGAGGTGCAGAAAGAAGAAGAAAGGTGCAGAAATAGGCAAGAGAGCCACAGAAAGAGGTCAGAGAGGTGTAGAAAGAAGAGAGTTAGCTGCAGAAAGAGACAAGAGAGAGGTGCAGAAAGAAGCAAGAGATGTGCAGGAAGAAGAGAGTGAGCTGCAGAAATAGGCAAGAGAGGTTCAGAGAGGGACAAGAGATGTGCAGAAAGAGGCAAGCGAGGTGCAGAAAGAGGCAAGAGAGGTGCAGAAAGAGGCGAGAGAGGTGCTGATAGAAGGGAGTGTGCTGCAGAAAGAGGAAAAACATGTGCAGAAAGAGGCAAGAGAGGTTCAGAAATTGACAAGAGTTGTGCAGAAAGAGGCACCAGAGGTGCAGAAAGAGGTAAGAAGTATAGAAAGAGACATGAGAAGAGCAGGAAGAGGAAGAAAGGTGCAGAAAGAGACAAGTGAGGTGCAGAAAGAGGCAAGAGAAGAGCAGAAATAGGCAAGAGAGGTGCATTAAGAGGCAAGAGAGGTGCTGATAGAAGGGAGTGAGCTGCAGAAAGAGGGAAGAGAGGTGCTGAAAGAGGCAAGAGAGGTGCAGAAAGAAGAGAGTGAGCAGCAGAAAGAGGCAAGTGAGGTACAGAAAGAGGCAAGAGAAGAGCAGGAAGAGGCAAGTGAGGAACAGAAAGTGGAAGAATGGTACAGAAAGAGGCAAGAGAGTTGCAAAAACAAGAAGAAAGGTGCAGAAAGAAGAAACAGAAGTGCAGAAAGAGGGAAGAGAGGTGCATAAAGAGGCAAGCGAGGTATAGAAAGAGGCAAGAGAGGTGCATAAAGGAGAGTGAGCTGCAGAAAGAAGCAAGAGAAGTGCAGAAAGAGGCAAGAGAGGTACAGACAGAGGCAAGAAAAATGCAGAAAGATGCAAGGGAGGTGCAAAAAGAGGCAAGATAGGTGCAGAAAGAGGCAAGAGAAGTGCGGAAAGAGGCAAGGGAATTACAGAAATAGGTAAGAGGTGTAGAAAGAGACAAGAGAGGTACAGAAAGAGGAAGAAAGGCACAGAAAGAGGCAAGTGAGGTGCAGAAAGAGGCAAGAAAGGAGCAGGAAGAGGCAAGTGAGGAACAGAAAGAGGAAGAATGGTACAGAAAGAGGCAAGAGAGTTGCAAAAACAAGAAGAAAGGTGCAGAGAGAAGAAACAGAAGTGCAGAAAGAGGGAAGAGAGGTGCAGAAAGAGGCAAGCGAGGTACAGAAAGAGGCAAGAGAGGTGCATAAAGGAGAGTGAGCTGCAGAAAGAAGCAAGAGAAGTGCAGAAAGAGGCAAGAGAGGTGCAGAAAGAGGCAAGAGAAGTGCAGAAAGAGGCAAGGGAAATCAGAAATAGGTAAGAGGTGTAGAAAGAGACAAGAGAGGTACAGAAAGAGGACGAAAGGCACAGAAAGAGGCAAGTGAGGTACAGAAAGAGGCAAGAGAAGAGTAGAAAGAGGCAAGAGAGGTACAGAAAGAGTCAAGAGAGGTGCAGAAAGAAGAAGAAAGGTGCAGAAATAGGCAAGAGAGCCACAGAAAGAGGTCAGAGAGGTGTAGAAAGAAGAGAGTTAGCGGCAGAAAGAGACAAGAGAGAGGTGCAGAAAGAAGCAAGAGAGGTACAGAAAGAGGCAAGAGATGTGCAGAAAGAAGAGAGTGAGCTGCAGAAATAGGCAAGAGAGGTTCAGAGAGGGACAAGAGATGTGCAGAAAGAGGCAAGCGAGGTGCAGAAAGAGGCAAGTGAGGTGCAGAAAGAGGAAAGAGAAGAACAGAAGGAGGTAAGAGCAGTGCAAAAAGAGGCAAGTGAGGTGCAGAAAGGGGAAGAAAGGTGCAGAAAGAGGCAAGAGAGGTGCATAAACAGGAAGAAAGGCTCAGAAAGAAGCAAGAGCAGTGCAGAAAGAGGGAAGAGAGGTACAGAAAGAGGCAAGCGAGGTGCAGAAAGAGGCAAGAGAGGTGCATAAACAGGAAGAAAGGCTCAGAAAGAAGCAAGAGCAGTGCAGAAAGAGGCAAGTGAGGTACAGAAAGAGGCAAGAGAAGAGCAGGAATAGGCAAGTGAGGAACAGAAAGTGGAAGAATGGTACAGAAAGAGGCAAGAGAGTTGCAAAAACAAGAAGAAAGGTGCAGAAAGAAGAAACAGAAGTGCAGAAAGAGGGAAGAGAGGTGCATAAAGAGGCAAGCGAGGTACAGAAAGAGGCAAGAGAGGTGCATAAAGGAGAGTGAGCTGCAGAAAGAAGCAAGAGAAGTGCAGAAAGAGGCAAGAGAGGTACAGACAGAGGCAAGAAAAATGCAGAAAGAGGCAAAGGAGGTGCAAAAAGAGGTAGATAGATGCAGAAAGAGGCAAGAGAAGTGCAGAAAGAGGCAAGGGAATTACAGAAATAGGTAAGAGGTGTAGAAAGAGACAAGAGAGGTACAGAAAGAGGAAGAAAGGCACAGAAAGAGGCAAGTGAAGTGCAGAAAGAGGCAAGAGAAGAGCAGGAAGAGGCACGTGAGGAACAGAAAGAGGAAGAATGGTACAGAGAGAGGCAAGAGAGTTGCAAAAACAAGAAGAAAGGTGCAGAAAGAAGAAACAGAAGTGCAGAAAGAGGGAAGAGAGGTGCAGAAAGAGGCAAGCGAGGTACAGAAAGAGGCAAGAGAGGTGCATAAAGGAGAGTGAGCTGCAGAAAGAAGCAAGAGAAGTGCAGTAAGGGGCAAGAGAGGTGCAGAAAGAGGCAAGAGAAGTGCAGAAAGAGGCAAGGGAAGTACAGAAATAGGTAAGAGGTGTAGAAAGAGACAAGAGAGGAACAGAAAGAGGACGAAAGGCACAGAAAGAGGCAAGTGAGGTACAGAAAGAGGCAAGAGAAGAGTAGAAAGAGGCAAGAGAGGTACATAAAGAGTCAAGAGAGGTGCAGAAAGAAGAAGAAAGGTGCAGCAATAGGCAAGAGAGCCACAGAAAGAGGTCAGAGAGGTGTAGAAAGAAGAGAGTTAGCTGCAGAAAGAGACAAGAGAGAGGTGCAGAAAGAAGCAAGAGAGGTACAGAAATAGGCAAGAGATGTGCAGAAAGAAGAGAGTGAGCTGCAGAAATAGGCAAGAGAGGTTCAGAGAGGGACAAGAGATGTGCAGAAAGAGGCAAGCGAGGTGCAGAAAGAGGCAAGTGAGGTGCAGAAAGAGGAAAGAGAAGAACAGAAGGAGGTAAGAGCAGTGCAGAAAGAGGCAAGTGAGGTGCAGAAAGGGGAAGAAAGGTGCAGAAAGAGGCAAGAGAGGTGCATAAACAGGAAGAAAGGCTCAGAAAGAAGCAAGAGCAGTGCAGAAAGAGGGAAGAGAGGTACAGAAAGAGGCAAGCGAGGTGCAGAAAGAGGCAAGAGAGGTGCATAAACAGGAAGAAAGGCTCAGAAAGAAGCAAGAGCAGTGTAGAAAGAGGCAAGTGAGGTACAGAAAGAGGCAAGAGAAGAGCAGGAAGAGGCAAGTGAGGAACAGAAAGTGGAAGAATGGTACAGAAAGAGGCAAGAGAGTTGCAAAAACAAGAAGAAAGGTGCAGAAAGAAGAAACAGAAGTGCAGAAAGAGGGAAGAGAGGTGCATAAAGAGGCAAGCAAGGTACAGAAAGAGGCAAGAGAGGTGCATAAAGGAGAGTGAGCTGCAGAAAGAAGCAAGAGAAGTGCAGAAAGAGGCAAGAGAGGTACAGACAGAGGCAAGGAAAATGCAGAAAGAGGCAAGGGAGGTGCAAAAAGAGGCAAGATAGATGCAGAAAGAGGCAAGAGAAGTGCAGAAAGAGGCAAGGGAATTACATAAATAGGTAAGAGGTGTAGAAAGAGACAAGAGAGGTACAGAAAGAGGAAGAAAGGCACAGAAAGAGGCAAGTGAGGTGCAGAAAGAGGCAAGAGAAGAGCAGGAAGAGGCACGTGAGGAACAGAAAGAGGAAGAATGGTACAGAGAGAGGCAAGAGAGTTGCAAAAACAAGAAGAAAGGTGCAGAAAGAAGAAACAGAAGTGCAGAAAGAGGGAAGAGAGGTGCAGAAAGAGGCAAGCGAGGTACAGAAAGAGGCAAAAGAGGTGCATAAAGGAGAGTGAGCTGCAGAAAGAAGCAAGAGAAGTGCAGTAAGAGGCAAGAGAGGTGCAAAAAGAGGCAAGAGAAGTGCAGAAAGAGGCAAGGGAAGTACAGAAATAGGTAAGAGGTGTAGAAAGAGACAAGAGAGGTACAGAAAGAGGACGAAAGGCACAGAAAGAGGCAAGTGAGGTACAGAAAGAGGCAAGAGAAGAGTAGAAAGAGGCAAGAGAGGTACAGAAAGAGTCAAGAGAGGTGCAGAAAGAAGAAGAAAGGTGCAGAAATAGGCAAGAGAGCCACAGAAAGAGGTCAGAGAGGTGTAGAAAGAAGAGAGTTAGCTGCAGAAAGAGACAAGAGAGAGGTGCAGAAAGAAGCAAGAGATGTGCAGAAAGAAGAGAGTAAGCTGCAGAAATAGGCAAGAGAGGTTCAGAGAGGGACAAGAGATGTGCAGAAAGAGGCAAGCGAGGTGCAGAAAGAGGCAAGTGAGGTGCAGAAAAAGGAAAGAGAAGAGCAGAAGGAGGTAAGAGCAGTGCAGAAAGAGGCAAGAGATGTGCAGAAAGAGGGAAGAGAGGTACAGAAAGAGGCAAGCAAGGTGCAGATAGATGCAAGAGAGGTACAGAAAGAAAAGAGTGTGGTGCAGAAATAGGCAAGAGAGGTGCAGAAAGAGGCAAGAGAAGTGCAGAAAGAGGCAGGAGAAGAGCAGAAAGAGGCAAGAGAGGTGCATTAAGCGACAAGAGAGATGCTGATAGAAGGGAGTGAGCTGCAGAAAGAGGGAAGAGAGGTACTGAAAGAAAAGAGTGTGGTGTAGAAAGAGGCAAGAGTGGTGCAGAAAGAGGCAAGAGAAGTGCAGAAAGAGGCAGGAGAGATGCAGAAAGAGGCAAGAGAAGTGTAGAAAGAGGCAGGAGAGGTGCAGAAAGAGGTAAGAGGTTAGAAAGAAGCAAGAGAGGTACAGAAAGATGAAGAAAGGTGCAGAAAAAGGAAGAAAGGTGCAGAAAGAGGCAAGAGAGATGCAGAAAGAGGCAAGAGAGTTGCATAAAGAAGAAGAAATGTACATAAAGGGGCTAGAGAAGTACAGAAAGAGGCAAGAGAGGTACAGAAAGAAGAGAGTGAGCTGCAAAAAGAGGCAAGAGATGTGCAGAAAGAGACAAGAGAAGTACAGAAAGAGGCAAGAGAGGTGCAGAAAGAGGCGAGAGAGGTGCTGATAGAAGGGAGTGTACTGCAGAAAGAGGGAAGAGAGGTGCTGAAAGAGGTAAGAAGTGTAGAAAGAGACATGAGAAGAGCAGGAAGAGGAAGAAAGGTGCAGAAAGAGGCAAGTGAGGTGCAGAAAGAGGCAAGAGAAGAGCAGAAATAGGCAAGAGAGGTGCATTAAGAGGCAAGAGAGGTGCTAATAGAAGGGAGTGAGCTGCAGAAAGAGGGAAGAGAGGTGCTGAAAGAGGCAAGAGAGGTGCAGAAAGAAGAGAGTGAGCAAGTGAGGAACAGAAAGTGGAAGAATGGTACAGAAAGAGGCAAGAGAGTTGCAAAAACAAGAAGAAAGGTGCAGAAAGAAGAAACAGAAGTGCAGAAAGAGGGAAGAGAGGTGCATAAAGAGGCAAGCGAGGTACAGAAAGAGGCAAGAGAGGTGCATAAAGGAGAGTGAGCTGCAGAAAGAAGCAAGAGAAGTGCAGAAAGAGGCAAGACAGGTACAGACAGAGGCAAGAAAAATGCAGAAAGAGGCAAGGGAGGTGCAAAAAGAGGCAAGATAGGTGCAGAAAGAGGCATCAGAAGTGCATAAAGAGGCAAGGGAATTACAGAAATAGGTAAGAGGTGTAGAAAGAGACAAGAGAGGTACAGAAAGAGGAAGAAAGGCACAGAAAGAGGCAAGTGAGGTGCAGAAAGAGGCAAGAGAAGAGTAGAAAGAGGCAAGAGAGGTACAGAAAGAGTCAAGAGAGGTGCAGAAAGAGGCAAGAGAGCCACAGAAATAGGTAAGAGAGGTGTAGAAAGAAGAGCGTTAGCTGCAGAAAGAGACAAGAGAGAGGTGCAGAAGGAAGCAAGAGAGGTACAGAAAGAGGCAAGAGATGTGCAGAAAGAAGAGAGTGAGCTGCAGAAATAGGAAAGAGAGGTTCAGAGAGAGACAAGAGATGTGCAGAAAGAGGCAAGAGAGGTGCAGAAAGAGGCAAGTGAGGTACAGAAAGAGGATATAGAAGAGCAGAAGGAGGTAAGAGAAGTGCAGAAAGAGGCAAGAGAGGTGCAGAAAGAGAAAGAAAGGTGCAGAAAGAGGCAAGAGAGGTGCATAAACAGGAATAAAGGCTCAGAAAGAAGCAAGAGCAGTGCAAAAAGAGGGAAGAGAGGTGCAGAAAGAGGAAAGAGAAGAGCAGAAGGAGGTAAGATCAGTGCAGAAAGAGGCAAGAGAGGTGCAGAAAGAGGCAAACGAGGTGCATAAACAGGAAGAAAGGCTCAGAAAGAAGCAAGAGCAGTGCAGAAAGAGGGAAGAGAGGTACAGAAAGAGGCAAGCGAGGTGCAGAAAGAGACAAGAGAGGTGCAGAAAAAAGAGAGTGAGGTGAAAAAAGAGGCAAGAGGTGCAGAAAGAGGCAAGAGAATTGCGGAAACAGGAAGAAAGGTGCACAAAGAGGCAATAGCAAAAGAAATGCAGAAAAAGGAAGAACAACTCAGAAAGAAGAGAAGCACTGAAAGAAGCAAGAGAGGTGCAGATTGATGCAAGCGAGGTACAGAAAGAAAAGAGTGTGGTGCAGAAAGAGGCAAGAGAGGTGCAGAAAGAGGCAAGAGAAGTGCAGATAGAGGCAGGAGGAGTACAGAAAGAGGCAAGAGAGGTACATAAAGTGGCAAGAGAAGTGCAGAAAGAGGCAAGAGAAGTGCAGAAAGAGACAAGAGAAGTGCTGAAAGAGGCAAAAGAGCTACAGAAAGAAAAGAGTGTGGTGTAGAAAGAGGCAAGAGAGGTGCAGAAAGAGGCAAGAGAAGTGCAGAAAGAGGCAGGAGAGGTGCAGAAAGAGGCAAGAGAAGTATAGAAAGAGGCAAGAGAGGTGCAGAAAGAGGCAAGAGTTGAGTAGTAAGGAAAGAGAGGTGTGGATAGAGGCAAGGGAGGTGCAGAAAGAAGCAAGAGAGGTACAAAAAGAGGCAAGAGAGGTGCAGAAAGAGGCATTATATGTGCAGAAAGTAGAGAAGTTCAGAAAGAGGTGAAAGAGTTGCAAAAAGAGGCAAGAGTGTTTCAGAAAGAGGCAAGAGAGTTGCAGAAAGAGGCAAGAGTGGTTCAGAAAGAGGCAAGAGAGGTGCAGAAAGAGGCAAGAGAGGTGCATAAAGATGAAAGAGAGGCACAGAAAGAAGAGAGTGAGCTTCAGAAAGAGGGAAGAGAGGTGCAGAATGAGGTAAGAGGTATAGAAAGAGGCAAGAGAGGTACAGAAAGAGGCAAGAGAAGAGCAGAAAGAGGCAAGAGAGGTGCAGAAAGAGGCAAGAGAGGTGCAGAAAAAAGAAGATAGGTGCAGAAAGAGGCAAGAGAGGTGCAGAAAGAGGCAAGAGAGGTATAGAAAGAAGATAGTGAGCTGCAGAAAGAGGCAAGAGAGGTGCAGAAAGAGGCAAGCAAGGCGCAGAAAGAGATAAGAGAGGTGCAGAAAGAAGAGAGTGAGCTGCAGAAAGAAGCAAGTGAAGTGCAGAAAGAGGCAAGTGAGGTGCAGATAGAAGCAAGAGAGGTGCAGAAATAGGCAAGAGAGGTGCAGAAAGGGGCAAGAGAGGAACAAAAAGAAGATAATGAGTTGCAGAAAGAGGGAATAAAGGTGCATAAATAGGCAAGAGATGTGCAGAAAGGGGCAAGATGTAACTAAAGTCTGTTATCACCCTTTACAGTGCTCCTTTTGGTGACCCTCAAAACCTTCTATTCACTATAATGCATTTCAATGGGGTGCTATCATGTGTATTGGTGCTGTTCACTACAATGCATTTCAATGGGGTGCTATCATGCATATTTGTCCCAGATGGCTGCCAGCAATTCCAGGATGAAGTGCTGACAGCCAATCAGATCTCACGATGAGATGTGTGGTTAGGCACTGCCCAGATATTGATGTTTTTATTTTTAAATTTCTTAGAAACTATTGAACGGATTTACACCATATAAAAAAAGGACGCTTTCTGAAACAAGAGCTACCTTTTTGCCAAATTTGGTGTAATTCCGTTCAGCAGTTCGAGCTGCAGCCGTGTCTAAAGTTTCCGATGGAATTGAAATGGGGAAAATGCATTTTGGGATCCCCCTTTTTTCTCGGCCCCCGCTTGATGAATCATCCCAAAACTTTCATGATAGGAGCTGACCAGAGCACCCCATTAGTTTTGATAATTTCGCGAAGATTCGTCAAACGGCGCAAAAAATATTGGCAAATCAAAAAACGCTTTTCCTGTGGATAGTAGGTCCTAGCTATAAGTACCTACTGGCTATTACTATAAGTACCTACCAGTGCGCGCACGGTGAAAAACCTAAAAAAAATAATAATTAATAAATACATAACTTAGCATTTTAAAAAACGTACAAATTCACGGAAAAAACCATAGGTTTCACACACGTTATAGTTACGAATTAGCATTTAAAAAACCTTGTTAATTCACTTAAAAAACCATAGGTTTCACACATGTTATAGTTAGCTGGACATTTCACTCGTAAAAAAACAATGAAATTCCCCCGTTATAGTTAGTGCAGGCAACTATAACTCACGCGACCGCAATCCTCTGCTGATGACGTCAGATATTACATCACTGATGACATATGTGTCTTTCTGAAAAATAAATATTTGTAATATATGTATAGCTAAAGATTAATGGAAGAAGACATGGGTAAATAAGTGTCTAAATACAGTGATGTAATATCTGACGTCATCAGCAGAGGATTGCAGCCGTGTGAGTTATAGTTGCCTGCACTAATTATAACGGGGGAATTTCATTGGTTTTTTACGAGTGAAATGTCCAGCTAACTATAACATGTGTGAAACCTATGGTTTTTTAAGTGAATTTGCAAGGTTTTTTAAATGCTAATTCGTAACTATAACGTGTGTGAAACCTATGGTTTTTTCAGTGAATATATATATATATGTATTACATACTGGCGGTCGCCAATAGGTAGTTATAGTTAGGACCTAGTTTCCATAGGAAGAACATTTTTTGTTTTGCTTATAACTTTGGCGTTGTTTGATGAATCTTCATGAAATTTTCCAAACTAATTCTTTTTTCATCTCATCTCCTATGTTGAAAGTTTGGTAGTGATTCGTCAAGGGGGGATGAGAAAAAAGGATGGTCCCAAAACTTGTTTTCTCCATATTAATTTCCATAGGAAACCTTAGACAAGGCTACAGGTCGAACGGGTGAACGGAATTACCCCAAATTTGGCAGGGAGAAGGGTCTTGGCCTTTAAAGCACGCTTTAGTTTATTTGGTGTAAATACGTTAAGTAGTTTTTGAGACATATCGAAATTTACAGATATCGATATTTCGGAATTCTACCATCTGATTGGCTGAGGCGTTACGAGCACGAGATTCCTGCTTATTGGTTTCGAGAGCTGTGAGCGTTTGCAACTAGGAAGTGTTGGTCCGCCATTTTGTTATTCTGTTGAAGCGAGTAAGGGAAAAAAAGGGCAAAGAAAGCAGGAAAGGAGGGTAGTAGCACTGTAAGCTCTGTGGGGGAGTGTAAAGTGAAGTAGTCACCCCTACCGGTCTGAAAGTGCGGTGTTGCTCAGAGTGACATGGTGCTGAGATGATATGCTGCTACATTAGGGTATGAAACCGAGAGCCTAAACCGTGAGCTCATTGCTCTGGTCTTTGTAGCATATGTGTGCATGTAGTGTTAGTACGCGTTTATACATTACAGGGAGTGGGAAGTGAACTACTGACCGCTATCGTGGGTTTATACTATACCGGAAGCGGGAAGGGAAGTACTCACACCTACCGGTGTGAAGACGTGGGGATCAAACCGAGGTGATTGCTGTAAAGGGATGGGCTCTGGGTGCTGTAGTATACGTGTGCAAGTAGTGTTAGTAGGCGTTTATACTATACAGGGAGTGGGAAGCGAACTACTGACCACTACTGTGTGTTTATACTATACCAAAAGCGAAGTACTCATGCCTACCGGTGTGAAGACTCGGGGATCAAACCAAGCTGATTGCTGTAAAGTGATGGGCTCCGGGAGCTGTAGGATACTAGCCGCTGCAGTATAAATGTGTAAGTAGTGTTAGTATGTGTTTATAGTATATAGGGAGTGGGTGCGAACTACTTTCTCCTACTGGTCTGAAGACTCGGGGATTAAACCGTGAGCCTAAATCGGGAGCTCATTGCTGTAAAGTGATGTGATATGGGCGCTGTAGTGCACCTGTGGAAGTAGTGTTAGTTTGCGCTTATATAATACAGGGAGTGAGAAGGGAACTACTCACCCCTACCGGTCTTAAGACTCTTGGATGAAACCATGAGCTTATTGCTGGAAAGTCATGTGCTCTGTGTAGTATTCCAATGTAAGACATAGTAGAATATTAGTATGTAATTCTACTAGAATGTAAGTATGTAATGTTAGAATGTAGGGCTGTCATGAGGGGAGCCTTGGGGAGTTTGTACATGGTGCTGGAGAAGAAGTTTGCCTTGCTGTCTGCTCCTGTTGGTGGGTGTTTAAGGTGTCTTGTTTGCCTGCAATAAATCTACTTATCAGATCCACTGCTGTCTGCCTCTTCACTACATAAATTTGTCGACGAGGGGGAGACGGTAAAAAGAAGGCAGCACTCACCAATACTTCAAAGTTGCTTGCGTTGTGCTGATGACCCGTTTTCTTCATGTAGCTGTTTCTACTCATCCCAGGGTCGTCGGCTCATTGAATTATGTCATCCGACCTCTGGTAGGATTTATATTTTTAGATTTTGTGCTTCCTCTGCATCTTCATTACACTCTGGTCGCTGTACTACACATTTGTAAGTAGTGTTAGTATGCTTTTATACTAACCAATGCATCATGGTCCTAGGGAGCGCTACCTCCCAGGTGCAGCTCATACAATGTCCAGGGGTGTGCATCCGTGGGACATTTATGCTTGCTATTAGAGGGCGGGTGCATGGCATCCACCCTGTGATAGCAAATCGTTGTTTGACTAGTTGAAGCGAGAGGAGGAAAACCTTGTATCGCTTTAATCGAGCGGATCCGGATGGTAAAAATGGAGAGAAAAAAAAGTGGGGTCTCACTCGTTGATTTAAATTAGGCTCCTGGTGGGTAATGTTTTGTGGCTAATCCTATTATTATATTGCGGGGTCTCTGTAGGACTGGGGATCTTAATGTCACATGTAAATAAGGCGCAGAAGGGCACAGAGACGTTTCGTAGCCTATGGGATAGCCACCTTCTCGGGTATTGTTTACTAATTGTTCGGGGGGCTTTGAGGCCAACTGAAGTCCGGGGATTGCCACCCTCCGGGACTTTACTTAAATATGCAAAGGTGGGCCTCGGCAGTCCCTGAAGTTGCGGTTGTCCTAGGCAGTGCCTTATTGGTTCTGTAATCACACAGGCAGTACTCATGGTGTTGTAAAATGATACACGCATAGAACCCTTGCAGTTGTAGAAGTATGCTGGCTTTATTTATGTAATAGTCTATTGGTTGATATTTGGTAGGTGCACTGCAAAATTACAAATGTTTTCTCTCATAACCTCCTATAAACAGGCGATTTTCACAACAAACTACAGACAAGTGTTATCAGAAAAAGATTTACACACTCACTTATTTATTGAAAAAAAAAATCTTTATTAAAACAACACAAATAAATGGAAACGGAAGTTTATTAGAACAAACAACAGTATAACATGAAATACATAGGTGGGACTCCTCCGGAAGCAGCGTACAAAACCTGAGAGACAAAAATGAAACATAAGTATGTGTGCCTTGTAGAAGAGGAAAAGAAAGGTAGTCCAAATGAAAGGAAGATAGTGAGAATGGGGGGGGAGAGGGAGTGGGTGGAAGAGAGAAGGGGAGGGAGAGTCAAAAGAACAGAGGGAGGAGGAGACAGAGCGTTGGCCTACTGCACCCAGCTCTCGGTGTTTACGTCACGTCACCCGTTTGTCTAGGACACTGGGGTCCGCGAGAAAGAGTGTGGTCGAGCAAGTCCTTAAAATGAAACTTATGAATGAGGCCAGAGATTACATTATTAGCTACAGGAACATCGCTTGCCTGCACCTGTGCACCCAGGGTGCTGCACCCCAGCACCTTCCCCCGCACTGTGCTCAATTGTATGTCCTGCGCACTGAGGCTTTACTGCTCCCCCCCCTGACACCACGGGTGTGACCAACGAGGTGCCGGTTCAAGCTCTGACTCCGGGGTACCTTTGTAGAGTGGGACAGCAGGTTTCCGGTTGGGGGACGGCGTCAGAATGCCGAGGGCATCATCACGGGATGAGCACCCACTCCATTTTGGCTCAATCAATTCAGTGTCTGAAAAGGGAGAAATAATTCAATGGTGGAAACGTCTGGAGGTAAATGAAGGTTTATTTCAAGCTTAATAGAAAATACCAGTTGAGTGCATCCTTCATTTTTGAAGTACGGTCTACCAACTGTTAGTGGTAATCGTTGTTCAAAGAGGACTTGGAGTGCACGACAATGCACAAGGTTAGATAATAATATGTTATAACAAGGATTCACATACCAAGGAACAGAGCGCATGCTAGAAGCATAATGTGTGCATGTAATGCAGTGGCGGAAGCCTGTGTGCATGTCACTTAGTAATGAGCTCACTACAGTGCCCTAAAAGCCAACGCCACGTGTTTGTAGGGCAGCGCTGCCCACTGGCTCAGGCCTACAGTACGGTCCAGTAGCTCTTTAAAATGAGACAGGGATGTGATTGAATGAGGTCAGAGATCACATCATTACGCAGGGAACTTTGCCTGTTCGCACCTGCGCACTCAGGCTGATGCAGCCCACCCCTCCCGCATCACCGCGCTCAATTGAAGATGCTGTGAACCCAGGCCCCACTGCTCATCTGCTGTCATTGTTGTGTGTGCAAACACTACGGGCAGCAGTGTTCAAAATTCAGTTGGAGTGTTGATTGCAGGATGGTGTACACCTCATGGATCCCTTTGGAAACACGAAGGGCAGAAGGGTTCACAATTTAGAACCAGTGTTAATTGCCAGGATGGTGTACACCTCATGGATCCCTTTTTTTTATTGCGCATAGTGATATGCGAGGTGGATGCGGCCATATCACCTGAGGCAGTGTGGAAGAAGCGGTGTTTACTATGGGGTCCGTCTCACTCGAGTGACGCTGATGGTTTCAACCTGATTTATGTCAAATCCTGGGAGCGCTGCACTAAGGCTGTTGCAATTCTTTCTATATGTATCAGCTGTCAATACGTGCCTGACTAGATTTTGCCTTAGAAGATTCCCTAAATAGATTGGCTTCACTTTATTCCTTGTACGTATCTAACTAGGTCTCACTCGTAGAATACGTTGCAATTACTAAAACAGTACATTCTTCTCTGTTTGCCGCTGGTGAATTGATGCTTATAAATCCTTGCTGACTATTTACCCCCGACTTTAGACTTTGCCCCTTGGTCTGGGCCTTCAGCAGTATTTTAAGTACCCTTTGGAGTGGTTTGAAGCTGTGCTCACCCCATGGATCTAAAAGTTTCACTTGGACCTATTTTCAAACCAACAGTTTTAGCTTGAGTGATGCCTGACATTAAGACTAAATTATGGTCACAAGTAAACCACTTGGTTGTTCATACAGACTGTAATATTTATTTCGCCCTGAGGAAGGAGCTCATTGATTTTCTTGGGATCTCCGAAACGTGCGTCGGCGTTTTTTCTTTGTTCATTGTTTTGGTCTTTTATGTATGTCTTATTGTATTGTGTAATGCATTGTCCAGTTTAGTATTTTTTGTTAGGTATTTTTGTGCCTTTTCCATGTATTAACTGTGATGAGCTTCTGCATATTTGTTTTTCTTGTCTGGCCTATGAATTGTTTCCTCTTTTATGTTTGTACTACATTGTGTTTATTATGAACAAAAAATGAATAAAAAATGAACACTAGTAGTGACATCACTACAGTATTTCTATATAAAAAAATGTAAAAATGTATTTTTGATAAATAAATGAAAGAAAACACTTTACAAACTTACTCTTGGTCTGTGGGTGTATCTTATCCAATGGACTAATTGCCTACTAGTATTATATTAGTGTGGGGATTGTGCTTTCGTTTTTGACAGAACTGGGACTTGTGGCTTCGTCGTTATCCTATTTATACATATCCAAAGTGGACTGGGCTTGCGTACGCCAGGCCAGCGTAGGGGTGTGAATAATTGTTCCAGGGATCTAGGCGTTGTTCAGTTCCTGCCTGCCCAGGAAGTGTACTTATGTGTGTTTCTGTTGCAGTTTTGACGTCGCCGAATGCGCAATTTACATTAATGTGACATGTATCGGGAGGGCGGCAACTATCGCTAATGAGATGCTGTTCGAAAAGATTGAATGGCGAACATTACATGTCGTTGACAAGGTTGTGGATATGCGCAGACACGCATGTAATTGGTGTGCAGTATTATTGAAAGTGTTGCTATCGCGAATCGTACACATGTGAATGTGCTCGGATGGAGGGAGGATCAGCAGTGAGGCTACGTCACACATAGTGATAATGCTCATTACAGTCAAGCAATGCATGTCAAACGTGAATCTGAAAGTCTCACATGTGACACACTCCTATACTGGTAAAGCCTGACAAAAGAGCATACTGCAACACGATACACATTACTCTTTACTGTTTGTCACATGTAATCTAGGATGTGCACTCTGCCCGTGGCTGATGATACTCCTTAGAGCCACTGTAGGAGAGTAGGATCTGTACTTATGTTGCCCCCACTTTTTTCTGATGTTAACACTGGTTTCTGGCTATAGTATGGCTGGGTCCCTGCTAATCAGGACCCCAGTCTCTCTGTTCTCTCTAAACAACTTGGAGTGAATATTAGATGCACTAGTGATTGGCTGCTGTGGTACCTTATGAGCACCTAGTATATGGTACCTTAGTTACCAAGGGCATGGGTACTTCACAGGCCTACCAGGGGCTGAAGCATGTATTATGCCACCCCTGGGAAGCAGACTAAATCTGACACCACAGGCCTGCTGCTGCAGCCTGGGTGAGGTAGTGTTAGCACTCCTCACTGAGATATAGGTTCCCTATTTCTCACCTTACACACACATATAAGCCTATCAGTCACCCCTAAGGCAGGCCCTATCAATCCTGAGGGCAGGGTGCTTGGTTTACATGTGAGGGGGTGCCTCTGACTGAGCAGGGCCCCTCTGTAGCTCTCATAGTCTATTCTCTGTGGCTGTTTGTGGATGCGGTTAAACCATATACTCTTCAGTGCATTATAACCTCGCTGTAAATGCTAACTCTGGGATGCCTGCATCAAAACATGTCGTGTTTGGTGTCAAACGCTTTGGAATCATACCCCCACACCAGTAACTGGTGTGGGAGTATGATCCCACCCTTCTAGAGGGATAGACATGTACCTACTGTGGAAACACGGTAGAATCCTGAAAGAGCCCTGGCATCACAAAATGGATGCCACCAGCAAAAACACTGGGCTGCCCTCCTGCTGCTGACCGAAACTCGCAGTGGAGGAGGCCCGACAATAGGCATTCTGTCACAGGGAGGTGTCACCACCTTCCAGACAGGATTTAGTGTATTGGGGCTGGTTGGGTGCACTCCTAGAGTGCTTTGAAGTCCTGCACTGGGGGAGCAGTAGGCTCCTCTGTGCATATGCCAGCTCAAACCCGTTCAGGGGCTACCTGCCCCTGCTCTAGCACAAAACTTGACAAAGGGAAGTGGGTGTAGCCACCCACTCCCCTGACCCTCCCATAGGAGGGGTCATAGAGCTAGTCCCTCCCTTCCTTGTAGTATAAGTTAGGGAAACCTTGCCATTGCAAGTTAGATATCCCTGGATGATGCTCTGAAGAAGAATCCTGGACCTACGATGTTCCACTACCTTTGGAAGACTGAAGAATCTCCCTTGGAGTCAAGGAGTGACTCCCCTGCTTGGCAGGCACCAAAACTTTGAATCAATGGTCGCAAACTTTCCCGCTCCCGCCGGAGTACAAAGTCCCTGCAGCCCAGGAAATAGATTTCCTGACTTCTCCAAGGCCATCGTGAGTCCCCAGTGAAGCTGAGGCAAGTGGACCCCACGAGCGGTGAGGAACAGCAATACTCGGGTACTGTGCACTATTGTCAAGTACAATCCCTTCATGATCTTCTAAGAACTTGTGCATTGGACCACGTATGGTCCAAGCCTCCAGCAGGATTTCCACCAGAGTCCTATCTCATCCCGAGTGACCGTGGGCTCCTGTGAAGTGAATCTTCACGAGGCATCTTTGCGATCCCTTGCCAGTTGGCTTGTGAGTTCCCTGAAGACTTTTCTACAGAACCAAAGGGCTCTTCTGGTTGCTCCAGGCCTGCCCTGACCTACCCTTGCTGGGTGAGTCCCTCAGACCTTGCTGGTCTGCACCGCTGACTTTCTTCACTTTCCACAAGACTTGCTGTTGCCAAAGCTTGTTGGCTCCAATCCGGTTGCTGACACCTCAGTAGGCTGCAGACTTTATCGGACATGCTGAATCCAGATCCTGGTTGTCATCGACACCTCCTGGACCTCGTGGCTGAAGAGTCAAGACACCCGTGATCACCTGAAATCACCCAACGACTGTGGGCATCCATCTTCCTGGGCCCGGGTCACTGGCAAGTGAACTTGAACACTATCTCCTCTGCTTTCAGATCTTCTTTCTTCAGAATCCAGCCTTGGATTCCACCGGACACTTCTTCTGTCTTCACAAGCAGCAAGTCTTCTCTGGCTCCCATTGAAAATGACGCCACGACCCGACACCAAAAGACACCTATGCACCCGGCTTCCCTGGGTGAGGTAACTCGTGCACTCCAGTGTTCCTGTGTGTGTTGGCTCTAGAACTACTTACTCAGTAAGTGACCTGCTTGTAGACTGTCCCGAAGTACCCTAAAACTTTAAATTTCAACCGTGCCTTGCTCCATTGAAGTCTATTGTGATCCGCGGCTGTGTTCTCACACTGCATGCGTCTCCCGTGGGTCCTTTACTTACCTACCTTGGGTGGATTAGTGAGGCCGCAACACTTCTGAAGGCCCTAGGCCTCCTCCCTTCTCAAGTTGATCATCTTATACTTCTTTTTTAGTATATGGTCTGGTACGCCCCTAGGGTTCCAGCCATATAAGTGCTTAATTTGTTGTGAACTGTTGATTTTTGCATATGTTCTTGACTTCTAATCTCATAAAGAGACTAGTAGAGTATGTTAGAAATAAATACATATATATTTTATATATATACCTGTGTGGTGTCCTTTCATTTTGTAATTCAAGAGATTATAAGGTAAAACAAGCTGCTTTACATTCCTCAGAGACTTAGCCTGAAGGCTGCTCTCCACAGCTATCACTGGGATAGCTTTCTTTAAAAGGTTGTCTTAAACCTAGCTACCATAAGAGTCGAATTGAACTTGTGCAAGGTGGCCACTTTAACTAGTGACCAGCATATGCCAGGCCAACTTCTCACATTGGTGGGCAGCTTGTGGGATTCCAGCTTGCCATTGTTTTACCAGAAAATGTCTATTTAAATTACTAACTGAAAACCACTAAAGGTACTCAAGGTACATATAAAGTCAAGCTTAGTATCAACAAGTTCTACTGAACTTAGAGCCGTGAGTGAAGGGATATCACACCCTTGCTACAGCTCAAGCTAGGCTCAGTATGCGACAAACTAGTGTAGGTAGTACAACACTGCACAACACTAGAATGTCCTCAAAGGGTGGAGCAAGTGGGTCCACTCAGCTTCAGTATAAGGACATGACATTCTTTGACCTGAAAGCCAAGTGTGCTGCAAGGCACCTGAAGCTAGGACAGAGTCCCTCCACACTACACCTGATAGATCTGCTGACAGCAGATGATCTTAGATTAGCTCTAGGAGCTAATAGGTCTGAATCAGGGGGTGGGTCAATTACAGTCTCTGGGTCAGATGATGAAAAAAAAGATGACCTGGACTCTGTGGTTGAAGGGCCAGATCCACAAGGATCTGAAAAGGACAGATGAATTCTCCCTAAGAGAGCTGACAGAGTGGGAGAGAGGTCTAGATCCCCTTCAAGGGAATCTGACCACTCCTATCACTCTGGGAGAGAATCTGTCCAGCAGAGGAACTCATACTTTAATAGAAGAGAGACCTCCTCTGAAATAATGTACAAACTGCTGCAGTATGAGGAAGCAAGGTTTGCCCTTAAGGCCAAGCAGTTGGCTTTAGACAAAGAAGCCTTTGAGCTCCAGAGAGCTTCTAGAAGAGAGGGTTTAGAAACCCCTGGTGACAGCAACAGTGTCACTAGGGTCACAGATTACATTCCAGACCATAGAAACCTGTCCAAGGTTGTTCCTCCCTACCAGAATGGGGATGATGTCCACAAATGTATAACTGCTATGGAAAGGGCCTGTGGAGTACAACAGGTCCCCCAAAAGCAGTGGGCAGCAATCTTGTGGATCTCCTTTTCTGGTAAAGGAAGAGACAAGCTCCTCACTGTTAGAGAAGAGGGTGCTGATGATTATGAAGTTCTGAAGAGTGCATTGATAGATGGGTTTGGCTTAATCACTGAGCAGTACAGGTTGAAGTTCAGAGACACCAAAAAAGCACAGAATCAGGACTGGACAGACTTTATAGATTGTGCAACCAAGGCTCTGGAGGGTTGGCTGGTTGGTAGAAGAGTTACTGATTTTAAGGGATTGTATAATCTTTGGATGAGAGAACAGATCCTTAATAATTGCCAAACCCAGTTGTTGCAACAGTACCTGGTGGACTCTGATCTGACCTCTCCCCAAGAATTGGAAAAGAAGGCAGACAAATGGGTCAGAACCAGGGTGAGGCAGAAAACCCAGAACCAAGGGTGTGACACTAAGAAGCAGGATTCTAAGGGCTCTGAGAAAGGTGGGGATAAGTCAAAAGACCAGAAGTCTTCACAAGGGCCCCAAATATCTGTATCTGGTGGCGAGTCACAATCCAACAAAGGAAAAGGCCAAAAGAAGCCCTGGTGCAAATTCTGTAAGCAGAAAGGGCACTGGACCTCTGATTGTAACAAGTCCAAAGACCAAACCACCACCACTCCTGCCCCTAAGGCAACTGTTCCCCCTAGTACAGCTACTGGTGGAGGTAGTAATCAGAATAAGGGTGTAGTAGGGTTGACCCTGGGTTCTGAAGTGGACTCTGGCCTAGTCAGAGTACCCACTCAGGCATTGCTGATTTGTGATGGAGACATTGATATGTCCTTCCTAGTGAGCCCCAGTAATCTGAGTGAATACAAACAACAGCCTGTAATAAATGGCAAACAGGCTTTGGCATTAGGGACACAGGTGCTAGTGTCACCATGGTGGCAGAGGATCTTGTGGACCCTGGAGTGATCCTCCTGGGTGAAATGTACCAGGTTACCAATGCAAGCAATGTCAGGACCAACCATAGCCTGGCAGTTGTGAATTTCTCTTGGGGCGGGGTAACTGGCCTCAAGAATGTTGTAGTCAGTGCAGACCTCCCTGTCGAATGTCTATTGGGCAATGATCTAGAGACTTCAGGATGATCTGAAGTGGAGTTATGGGCTCATGCTGAGATGTTGGGCATACCTTAGGAGGTATTTGCTGTGACCAGGTCACAGGCCAAAGTGCATAAAGCTGAACCAGCTCTGGATCCTGAAAGTATGGACCAGATGCTACCCAAGAAGAGGAGCAGTAGGGTTAAGGCAGTGCCTTCCCCTCTGTCTCAGATCACAGGTTCACCTCTTGAGGTGAAGCAGATCCTGAAGAAGAAACTGCCCCAGATGGACTTGAGCCTGATCAGGTTGAGTTCTTAGGGGCTGGGGGCCCTTCCAGGGAAGATCTGAGCAAGGAGTAACAGTGTTGCCCCTCTCTTGAACCCCTCAGACAGCAGGCTGCTGCTGAGGCTGCTGGGAGTGCTTGTGGGTCCCATAAAGTTTATTGGGACGAGGGACTCCTATATTCTGAGGCTAGAGATCCAACCCCTGGAGCCACCAGGAGGTTGGTAATACCTCAGAAATTTAGGGGATTCCTCGTGACCCTAGCACATGACATCCCTTTGGCAGGACACTTGGGCCAAAACAAGACGTGGTATAGGCTTGTTCCACATTTTCATTGGCCACACATGTCAGAGGACACCAAGGAGTTTTGTCGCTCCTGTGTCACTTGCCAAGCCAGTGGCAAGTCAGGTGGCACAACAAAGGCCCCCCTGATACCACTACCTGTGGTGGGGGTGCCCTTTGAAAGGGTAGGGATTTACATTGTTGGTCCCCTTGACCCTCCAACAGCATCTGGGCACAGGTTTATCCTGGTGGTAGTGGATCATGCCACCAGGTACCCAGAAGCAATTCCCCTGAGGACCACCACAGCCCCTGCGGTGGCAAGAGCCCACATTCAAGTTTTCTCCAGAGTGGGTTTCCCAAAGGAGGTTATATCTGACAGAGGTACCAACTTCATGTCAGGGGATCTAAAAGCAACGTGGAAGGAGTGTGGTGTAAACTATAAATTCACTACTCTCTATAACTCAAAATGCAATGGGTTAGTTGAACGTTTGAACAAAACCCTAAAGGGAATGATTAAAGGCCTCCCAGAAAAGCTTAGGTGAAAATGGGACCTTTTACTTCCCTGCCTTTTGTTTGCATACAGAGAGGTGCCACAGAAGGGGGTTGGCTACAGCCATTTTGAACTTCTGTTTGGGCATCCTGTAAGAGGTCCATTATGCTTGGTGAAGGAGGGCTGGGAGTTACTTCTCAAACCTCCCATACAGGATGTGATAGACTATGTAATTGGTCTCCGCTCCAGGATGGCCGAATACATGAAGAAGGCAACTAAAAACCTGGAGGCAAGCCAAGAACTACAGAAAAATTGGCATGACTAAAAGTCTGCTGACTGTGTACCAGCCAGGACAGAAAGTATGGGTGTTGGAGCCTGAGGCCCCAGCAGCCCTCCAAGACAAAGGGAGTGGCCCCCCATACAATTGTTGAGCAAAAGGGAGAAGTCACCTACTTGGTGAATCTTGGAACTCCCAAGAGCCCCCTTACGGTGCTCCATGTCAACAGATTAAAACCATATGTTGACAGGGCTGACATGGGCTTGCTTATGGCAACTGATGAGGAACAGGAGGAGGAGAGTGACCCTCTCCTTGACCTGCTCTCACAGAACCCTGATGATGGGTCAGTAGATGGTGTTGCTTTGGCAAGCAGCCTCACTGATCATCAGCAAACTGAGTGCAGACAAGTTTTGCAACAGTTTAGACATATGTTTAGCCTGACCCCTAGTCAGACTTCCTGGTGCACCCACGAGGTGGACACTGGAGACAGTCTGCCTGTCAAGAGTAAAATCTACAGGCAACCTGACCATGTCAGGGACTGTATCAGGACTGAAGTCCAGAAAATGTTGGAACTAGGTGAGATTGAGCCTTCAGATAGCCCTTGGGCTAGTCCAGTAGTCCTTGTGCCCAAACCTCATACCCAGGGTGGTAAGAAAGAAATGAGGTTTTGTGTAGACTACAGAGGCCTCAATGCAGTCACCAGGACTGATGCCTATCCAATTCCAAGGGCAGATAAGCTCATTGATACTTTTGCCTCAGCCAAGTATCTGAGTACATTTGACCTAACAGCTGGATACTGGCAAATCAAGTTAGCTGATGATGCCAAGGCCAAAACAGCATTTTCAACCCCTGATGGGCACTACCACTTTGTGGTGATGCCCTTTGGCTTGAAGAATGCACCTGCCACTTTTCAGAGGTTGGTGAATAAAGTTCTGACAGGAATGGAAACTTATTGCTCAGCTTATCTAGATGATATTGCTATCTTTAGTTCCTCCTGGCAGGATCACCTGGTCAACCTCAGAAATGTTTTGGAGGCCCTGCAGAAAGCAGGCCTCACTATCAAAGCAACTAAGTGCCAGATAGGGCAGAGTCAGGTTGTGTACCTGGGCCACCTTGAAGATGGAGGCCAGGTTAAAACTTTACAGAGCAAAATACAAACCATCACGGAATGGGTTGCTCCAACCACCCAGACACAGGTGAGAGCCTTTTTATGCCTGACTGGGTATTATAGGAGGTTTGTTAAGGGATATGGATCTATAGTGACCCCCTTAAATGACCTTACCTCAAAGAGAATGCCAAAAAAGCTTCAGTGGAGTGGACAGCTAGCTGTCAAAAGGCATTTGAAGACCTAAAGCAGGCCATGTGCACTGCCCCCATCGTACAGAGTCCAGACTACACCAAAAAGTTCATTGTCCAAACAGATGCTTCTGAGCTGGGTGTGGGAGCTGTACTGTCTCAACTGAATGATGAAGGTCAAGACAAGCCAGTAGCTTTTATAAGCAGAAGGCTGACCTCTAGAGAGAAACGTTGGTCAGCTAAAGAGAGGGAGGCCTTTGCTGTGGTGTGGGTCATGAAGAAGCTGAGGCCATACTTGTTTGGCACTCACTTCACAATTCAGACTGACCACAAGCCCCTCCTATGGCTCAAACAGATGAAAGGTGAAAAGTAAACCCAAAACTTTTAAGGTGGTCCATTTCCCTACATGGGATGGACTATACAGTGGAACATAGACCGGGGACCCAACATGCCAATGCAGATGGACTCTCAAGGCATTTCCACTTAGAACATGAAGACTTAACTAGTCAAGGTTAGTTTAGTGTCCCTGCGTTTGGGGGGGGGGGTTGTGTAGGAGAGTAGGATCTGAACTTATGTTGCCCCCACTTTTTTCTGATGTTAACACTGGTTTCTGGCTATAGTCTGGCTGGGTCCCTGCTAATCAGGGCCCCAGTCTCTCTGTTCTCTCTAAACAACTTGGAGTGCAAATTAGATGCACTAGTGATTGGATACTGTGGTACCTTATGAGCCCCTAGTATATGGTACCCTTAGGTACCAAGGGCATAGGTACTTCACAGGCCTACCAGGGGCTGAAGCATGTATTATGCCGCCCCTGGGAAGCAGACTAAATGTGACACCACAGGCCTGCTACTGCAGCCTGGGTGAGGTAGTGTTAGCACTCATCACATAGATATAGGTCCCCTATATCTCACCTTACACACACATATAAGCATATCAGTCACCCCTAAGGCAGGCCCTATCAATCCTGAGGGCAGGGTGCTTGGTTTACATGTGAGGGGGTGCCTCTGCCTGAGCAGGGCCCTTCTGCAGCTCTCAGAGTCTATTCTCTGTGGCTGTTTGTGGATGCGGTTAAACCATATGCTCTTAAGTGCATTATAACCTCGCAGTAAATGCTAACTCTGGGATGGCTGCATCAAAACATGTCGTGTTTGGTGGCAAACGCTTTGGAGTCATACCCCCACACCAGTAACTGGTGTGGGAGTATGATCCCACCCTTCTAGAGGGATAGACATGCACCTACTGTGGAAACACGGTAGAATCCTGAAAGGGCCCTGGCATCACAAAATGGATACCACCAGCACAGACACTGGGCTGCCCTCCTGCTGCTGACTGAAAATCGCAGTGGAGGAGGCCCAACAATAGGCATCCTGTCACAGGGCGGTGTCACCACCTTCCAGACAGGATTTAGAGTATTGGGGCTGGGTGGGTGCACTACTTGAGTGCTTTGAAGTCCTGCACTGGGGGGTCAGTAGGCTCCTCTGTGCATATGCCAGCTCAAACCGGTTCAGGGGCTACCTGCCCCTGTTCTGCTGCGAAACTGGACAAAGGGAAGTGGGTGTAGCCACCCACTCCCCTGACCCTCCCATAGGAGGGGTCATAGAGCTAGTCCCTCCCTTCCTTGTAGTATAAGTTAGGGAACCCTTGCCATTGCAAGTTAGCTATCCCTGGATGATGCTCTGAAGAAGAATCCTGGACCTTCGACGTTCCACTACCTTTGGAAGACTGAAGAATCTCCCTTGGAGTCAAGGAGTGACTCCCCTGCTTGGCAAACGTTCCCGCTCCTGCCGGAGTCCGAAGTCCCTGCAGCCCTGGAAGTGGATATCCTGACTTCTCCAAGACCATCGTGAGTCCCCAGTGAAGCTGAGGCAAGTGGACCCCACGCGTGACGAGGAACAGCAATACCCGTGTACCATGCACTACTGTCAAGTGCAATCCCTTCATGATGTTCTACGAACTTGTGCATTGGACCACATGTGGTCCAATCCTCCAGCAGGATTTACACTGAAGATCAAAGGCCTACCTCACCTGAAGTGACCGTGGGCTCCTGTGAAGTGAATCCTCATGAGGAATCTTTGCGATCCCTTGCCAGTTGGTTTGTGGGTCCCCTGAAGACTTTTCTACAGAACCAAAGGACTCCCCTGGTTGCTCCAGTCCTGCCCTGATGTACTCCTGCTGGGTGAGTCCCTCAGACCTTGCTGATCCGCACCACTGACTTTCTTCACTTTCCACGAGACTTGCTGTTGCCAAGGCTTGTTGGCTCCAATCTGGTTGCCGACACCTCCGTAAGTTGCAGACTTCATGGGACACGCCGATTCCATCTCCTGGTTGTTGTCGATGCCTCCTGGACCGCGTGGCTGAAGAGTCAAGACACCCGTGATCACCTGAAATCACCTGACGACTGTGGGCATCCATCTTCCTGAGCCCGGGTCACTGGCAAGTGACCTTGAACACTGTCTCCTCTGCTTTCAGGTCTTCTTTCTTCAGAATCCAGCCTTGGATTCCACCGGACACTTCTGTCTTCACAAGCAGCAAGTCTTCTCTGGCTCCCATTGAAAACGACGCCACGACCCGACACCAAAAGACACCTATGCACCCGGCTTCCCTGGGTGAGGTAACTCGTGCACTCTGGTGCTCCTGTATGTGTTGGCTCTAGAATTACTTACCCTGTAAGTGACTTGCTTGTAGACTCTCCCGAAGTACCCTAAAACTTTACAATTCCAACCGTGCCTTGCTCCATTGAAGTGTATTGGGATCCGCGGCTGTGTTCTCACACTGCATGCGTCTCCCGTGGGTCCTTTACTTACTTACCTTGGGTGGATTAGTGAGGTCCCAACACTTCTGAAGGCCCTAGGCCTTCTCCCTTCTCAAGTCGATCATCTTATACCTCTTTTTTAGTATATGGTCTGGTACGCCTCTAGGGCCCCAGCCATATAAGTGCTTAATTTGTTGTGAACTGTTGATTTTTGCATATGTTCTTGACTTCTAATCTCATAAAGAGATTAGTAGAGTGTGTTAGAAATAAATACATATATATTTTGTATATATACCTGTGTGGTGTCCTTTCATTTTGTAATTCAAGAGATTATAAGGTAAAACAAGCTGCTTTACATTCCTCAGAGACTTAGCCTGAAGGCTGCTCTCCACAGCTACCACTAGGATAGCTTTCTTTAAAAGGTTGTGTTAAACCTATCTACCATAAGAGTCGAATTGGACTGGTGCAAGTTTTCCACTTTAACTAGTGACCAGCATATGCCAGGTCAACTTCTCACAACCACCAATACCCAGGCCGAAAGGCAACACAATAATGTGCACACATACACACCAGGGGCATCGTGTAACACACATTTATTTTTTGATGTAACGTTTCAGATGCATGGCCATCACACGTGGAAGGCTTAATGTACAGACCATGAATATTGATCAAGATGATCGTTGCATGTTGTGTGTAGTATAAGATATGTGTACACAGAAAACAAACTTTTCAAAAAAGCTGTTTAAGGTGAAGTGGTGTCTCTCATCAAACGCTGTAGAGGGAATGGCTAAAATGGGTGGGGTCATCCAACTGTTACAATGGGAAATGTTATAAAGCAATAAAATTCTTTTTTTTAAGGTCACATGGCAATCGCGCACCGAGCGTGCAAGGTGGCCACACCTGACATGATTTTGAGAAAATATATTTATCATAATATAAGTTTATTACAGTTAGAAATATTTAAATGCTTCAAATATTTTAGATTATCGCTTGCTGTCATAAACGGTTATTTAGACATACTGTAGAGACAAAAAAAAAAAGAGGGAATGGCGTACCCGGCGCAACACCATACAAGTTTCAAGTTTATTTATTTATGATCTTCGAACTCCAAAGAGATCCACATAAAAAGAAATCTCCCCATACAAAACATTAAACTATGATATACAGTACCCTGAGTACTATAAAACATCAGATAAAACCACATTTAGTAATTATATCCTTCATATAAATGTTTTAGTACATATTTAAAAAACACTTCAAAAAGTAAAAAATCCTATGACAAAACATTTCATTTGGTGGTTCATAAATAGAATCTGTTAGTGCAGAGGCCGAAAGGATAGATAATTGTAGACAAATTGGTCTCATCCATTTACACCGATACAATAATAGAGCGGGGCAGATAAATAGCACATGATTAACATCCTGGATAGAATTGTTACACAGATTACAAACCGGAGAAGAACCATACCATTTAGATAGTTCGTTGTTTAAAGGGAGTATACCCTGCCTCAATAATAACCAGAAGCGGCGCACTCCATGGGGCAGATTCCAAGAGATATAAGCCTGTACTTTATTTATCACACAGGAGTCAATTGCCGGGTGGACACCCCTCTTTAGAATACGAGTTTCCCTATCCCTGGTGAAACTTAATTTCCAAGTGGCCTGCTTCAAAATGGCCTTTAATTGATATGGCGATAGGGTGAAAAATACGGATTCATCCAGTTGTAGCAAGTCAACCGCAATTCTAATTTGTTTTACAATTAATGACTGCTCCTTTAAGCTTTCTAATATTTCTTTCTGGATTAAAAACCTTAGTGTACCAGGATCACCCTTTACCAGGCTTGTAACCCATCGCACTATTCCTGCAAGACCCTGGACCCAGCTACTTATGAAACCGAATTCTAACCTTAGTGCAGCCGCGGGGCAAGCAGTGTTGACTGAGGATAGGCTCCTTAAAATGTTGCCTTCTGTTGAATTTAAAAAGCCCCATTTTCCTATGTCAAGTAATTCAATACCATACAACAGGGAAGCAGGAATTTTTTTTTCTGTAGATGGAGCCCAAGCTTTTCCCCTGTGTAATAGCTTTATAAATCTTATTTTCTATATGAGTTTTATCACTTAGGTTGCCACACATCGTTTTTTTAAAGAAAATTTTAGATTTTACAAGTTCTAGTTTTTGGCCATCTCCAGACCAAACAAAATACCCATACTGCAACTTTTTTCTTCTGTGCATGCGCATTATTTTACTTTTAGATACATTTATCTTTAAATAGTGGGCCTCTACATATCCGTGTAGCACCTGCAGCCGACTATTTAATCCCCTTGGCGTTAAATCCAATATTAATATGTCGTCAGCATACAGTAAGCAAGCAATCGGTTTTCCCCCAGTAATGGGGCGATGCCATACGTCTGCGACGTAACACAGGGCCTGGCGAAGTGCACTCGTCGTATACACAACACGCACACGCGTGACCCCATACGTACATGACGTAACGCGTGGCTTGGTACTGCGTCCCCATCGCATACCAAAGTAGTAGTTGGGGCGACTTCATGCGTATATGATGTTCCGCGGGACACAGTGTCACGAACACGTTGGATACGAAATGCGTATCATTTACGAGTTTAGCAATACGGATCGGATTCGCGTGGTGATGGAGCTTGGTACGCTACCGGTATGGGAGTGCAGTTTTCTCCCTCCCAAAAAAAAGAGATACATATTTTGGGGGGAAGATATAAAACATTACATAATTTTTAAAGTTAAAAAAAAGAAGTGCAATAGAGTTCCAAAATATTTAAAAATATAATAGAAAAAATATAGGTTTTATAAACATTAAAATATGAAATTAACATTTACAAAAAACCTTTGAGAGGGGGGCGTGGTTAAGATGGCGGCTTAGGTGGACGTGCAGTTTCGCCTCTCCCGCAGGTGACCCAGGAAAGCCCGGTGTTCGGCCATTTCCAGCTGGCCGACACCTGTGTTAACAGCCCAGGGGGTGCCTGCCGAGACATCGGAGGTGAGAGAGCGGTGGCTGACCGGAAGAGCGACCCCGAAACCCGTGAAACTGGGAGGGAGAGGGGCCTGGCGAGGTTGAGGCCTGACACGAGAAGGAACGGCTTATCCGAGACAACAGCCGAGCGGAGGCATCCGGGGCCAGATTGCAGCCACGCGGGCCCCCGGGAGGAGCCAGACGAAGCAAGCACGTTTGGGAAAGATCCCGGCAGGCCCGGCGCGAGGAGGCTTGGCGCCCTTTACTCGGAGAGCGGAGGGGCGGGCCGGCCTGGGGGCGGCGTGAGGCCCTGCGGAGTGGTGGTACAGGCCAGAGTGGAGTTGGTGCAGCGGTCCCGGAATGGAGGGATGGAGATCGGCCACCCCGGAAGAGCTGCGGGCCCTGGACCGGAGCAGAACCCTGGGACCCCGACGAGACCCCAGCGACGAACAGGCAGGTGATCGCGCTGCTAGCGCCAATGGTGGGGGCCCCAGGGAAGACGAGTAGAGGTCCTTAGCGGGAGACTGCCAGCGCCACTTTCAGAGCGCAGGGATCGGTGGTGTGTCCAGGGGGCCCGGACGTCGGCGATGGAGATCGGCGGGCCCCGCAGGTGGGTGAGGCCGTGCAGAGGAGCAGCGAGCGGCTTCCCGGGGTGCCGGAGACACTGGAAGCGGAGCCCGCCCGCCGACTGGTGGGACACAGGAACTGTGAGTAGGCCAGAGCCGGCAGAATAGAAGAGCGGAGGCCTGAGGCTGGGGCCTGTTGGACCCCTTGCTGTGTCCGCCACTGCTGTTTGGACACCCGGAGCTTGTGGAGAGGTCGCCCCTCTCACTGGGGGCTCTCTGCCCCGGCGTGGGCCCGGTAACGGTCTGATTGGAAGCGAGAGCTGCACGCGGCTGGGCCGGAACAGTGCCCTCGCCGCCGCTGGAGGTGACCCTGGAGAGGGGTGCCTAGCAAATGGGATACAGCGGAGGAGGCCCACCGGACCCGCGCGGCGAGGCAAATAGCGTTGCGGTTGCCTGGTGGCGGGCCCTTCTGGGGGGGGCATCCCGGACGGCTAGCGGAGATCCCCTGAAGGAGGCAGTCACGGCGGGGGGACCTGCGGGGGGGAGCCCATGTGAGAAACGGCGACGAGTTCTGGGCCCTCGCTCCCCCTGGTAGACCGGCAGCGGTCGGTCCCATGTGACTGCCGTGGGAACGAAGCGGCTGGATGGCGCAGGGCGTCCGGTGAGCGCTTCACTACTACAGAGTGACCGAGAGGAGGGTCGTGGTGGGCGCGGCCCGGGGCGCGGTCGGGGGCCCCACTTCAGATCAGGGAGGTCCGCCGGATTGGACTCAGCAGTAAAGGCGGCGGAGGCGGTAGAGGTGGGCCAGGGGCCGGTGCTGGATGATTGTCGCGAGGAGCCGAGCACCCTTAAGGGTGAGATAGCGGTGGAGCCCGTAGCAAGTTATGGTCCCTCCGAAAGGCCGCAGAGACAAGACCTTGAAGGAGCTGTTTGCGAAACCTCGGGTGGGGCCCGCAGCAGGATTCATGGCGACAGGCGCATCGGGCATCCCACCCGTGCAGCCGGAGGGATCTGAACTGATCACAAAGTCATTTTTAGAATCCATGTTCACAGGTCTGCGAACCGACATCCAAAATCTGCAAAAAGAATTCACAGCGGAGCTCAAAGATGTGCGCAGAGATGTGGACAGTATTGGGGAACGGGTCGCCACGCTGGAGGATAAGGGTGATGGCCGAGACACGGAACTGGCGGCGCTACAACAAGAAATCCTCCGGCTCCATGACCAGCAGGTGGATCTTCAGTCGCATGTAGAAGACCTGGAAAACCGGTCCCGGTGCCATAACATACGCATAAGAGGGGTGCGAATTACCGAAGACTCGAAGGACCTCTTCGCTTTCACGAAGGAACTCTTTAACCATATCCAGGATCGCCCGCTGGACACGGAGTCGCGAATTGACCGAGCACACAGAGTGGGGCCCCCGTGCCCTGCAGCAACCAATCCACCTGATATCCTGGTGTGTATACAAGACTACCGCACCAAAGAGGACATATTATACAAAGCCCGTCGGCAACACCCCATGAAATTTCGAGATCATGCGCCAGTACCATATCAGGATCTATCGGCGCTCACGCTTCACAAACGCAGACTTTTTAAGCCGATCACGACGCACCTCCAACAATGCAACATCCAGTACAGTTGGGGCCATCCTTTTCGCTTGGTGTTCCGTATCGACAGCACACTCTGCGGTCCCTGTCGGAAGCGGCTAAACTGTTGGGGGTGGATCTACCGAAGGAGGACAGTGGGGCAGAGGAGAGCCCGGCGGATACAGCAACGACCGGACCTGGCTGGTGCCGCCAGGGCCGTCGTAAACGCACTAAGAAACCTCCAGTGGCGGAGATCCTCAGAGGACAGCAAGCGGCACAAGAATCAGTCTCCGCGGGGTTGCGCGGTGCCTCGCCCGGTGAAGCTGAGTAATGGCTGTGGCAGGCCATACCGCTGGATCTTTGAACGAGCCGCCTGTGGGAGAGGGACCTTCTCACTGTGTCGTCATACCTTGCGTCCCTACATCACCATCCACTGGAACGTGGAGGACACTGGTTCTGGACTTTTGTTGTTCAATTGGGGGGGGGTTCGGGGAGGGTTGGGGGAGGTTGGTTGAGAGGGGAAAGGGGGTTCCACGTCCATCATGGGGTAGGGTTGTGTGGGTCGCCAACACGCAGGGAGCAGGGAGTACATGCCCTTGGTATAGTCCTTGTGCGCGAGCCGCACCTTTTGCATGGCATATTTTGACACTACAAGCTGAAGCATATGGCGCCTCCTACACTTAAAGTACTAACACTTAATGTTAGGGGTCTTAACAATCCAGTCAAGCGTAGAGCTGTGCTGTCATGCCTAGAGAACTTGCAGGCTGACATATGTCTCCTTCAGGAGACCCATTTATTAGCCCAAGACTGTCACAGGCTACGATCCCGTAAGTTACCGGTCCAACTCTTTTCCTCTAGCCTTACCAAGACAGCGGGAGTTGCGATTCTGGTAGCTCAGCGTTTTAGAGGAGAGAGTTTGCCTTAGGTGACTTGACCTTCACTATTGGCTCAATCTACGCTCCCAACGAGGGTCAGGAGCGCTTTTTGCAGTCCGCCCTCACAGAGGCCACGGCAACGAGCGATCGGCTTATTCTCTTGGGGGGAGATTTAAATCTCGTTTTTGATAACATACGCGATAGATCTTGTCAGCGTACGCATCAAGCGGGGGCGCTCTCTGCGGCAGGCCTTGACAGATTACGAGAGTTGGGGCTTGAGGATTTGTGGCGCAGCTTCCACCCGCAGACTCGGGAATTTTCTTATTACTCTCATGCACATAAAACATATGCGCGGCTGGATTATCTCCTGGTATCGTCCGCAGTTAGAGAGCTGGCGGTGGCAGTGGAGATAGGGGCGGCCTCGCTCTCTGACCACGCTCTGGTGTTTACTACATTGACTCTGCCACCGGTGGTACGACCAGACAGGATATGGCGTCTTAGGGACACCCTGCTACACTGGGAAGACGTGCTGAGCCAGATCCGCAGGTCGATCACAGATTTTCTTACACACAACGCCAACACTGATACGACCTTAGCGACACAATGGGCGGCACTGAAGGCGGTCCTACGGGGAGAGTTTATTGCTATCTCTGCGGCCGACAACTTAGAGCGGTGCCGCAAGAGAGAAGAGCTTACGCAAAAAACTAAGGAGCTGGAGCAAATGCACCAGAGGACGGGCGCCCCCAGGATATGGTGGCAACTGAGGGCTATCCGTTAGCAGATGACGGCTCTTGATCAGGATAGAGCGGAATACGCCGCTCTCCGCTTACAGCATGCTTACTATGCGGGAGGAGATAGGTGCGGACGCTTACTCGCACACAAACTCCGGGAGGTACGGAGATGCCAGGGGGTTCGCGAGATTTGCCGGGAGGACGGTCCGCGGGTCACTGAAGATAGGGACATAGCTGAAACGTTCCGAGCCTACTATGCTGCCCTGTACGATGGATCTGGGTTGTCCGCCGACAACGCGGCGGCCTTCCTGGACTCAGTCGAACTCTCCACTCTGACCAGGGTCCAGACGGATCAGCTGGACAGAGACATACACCCTGAAGAGGTGATTGCGGCTATCTCCTGGTTGAGACCAGCGAAGGCCCCAGGGCCTGATGGATTTACCGCTATTTTCTACAAGAAGTTTTGCACTTTGCTGGCGCCCCTTCTTGCCCAGCTCTTTAACTCCTTCTCAACCGTGGGGGCGATCCCTCCAGATCTTTTGGGGGCCCACATAGTAGTCATTCCCAAGTCGGGGAAGGATCGAACTCGTTGTGGAGCGTTCCGTCCCATCTCCCTTTTAAATGTCGATCTTAAGCTCTACTCGGGAATCCTGGCCAGTCGGCTGGCACCTTGCATGCCCAACCTGATCGACCCGGATAAGGCGGGGTTCATCCCAGAACGTCAAGCCCCCGACAATAAGAAACGAGTCATGCACCTGATCGAGAAGGCCTCTCGCACATCGGGAGAATACATGTTACTCGCGATCGACGCCGAAAAGGCATTTGACCGTGTTCACTGGCCCTACCTGGAACAGGTGTTACTGCGGATGGGGCTAGGGGAGAAATTCCGCACCCATATCTTCAATTGCTACAAATTCCCATCTGCAATGGTCCGGGTAAACGGACACACGTCCGCCAGCTTCCCCATAATGCGAGGCACGAGGCAGGGTTGTCCGCTATCGCCGCTGCTTTTTGCTGCGTATATGGAGCCCCCTGCCCAGAAGATCCGGCAAAACCCGGGAATTTCCGGGATTAAGTTTGGGGGGTACGTTCATACTATTAGCCTCTATGCGGATGATGTGCTACTTTCTCTATCAAACCCGAGGGAGGCACTGCCGGCGTGTGTGGCAGACTTGAATGCCTTTGCACGGGTGGCAGGGTTCAAGGTTAATGAAGACAAATCAATTGCTCTGGACCTCTCCTTGACTCCCTCCACCAGGGAACACCTGGAGTGTTCGCTCTCCTTTCAGTGGTCGGAGGAATTGATCCCCTACTTGGGAATCCAGCTGGCTCCTACGCTTTCACGAGTGGAGGCTCTCAACTATGCTGCTTTGCGACGGAAGATCCGCAGAGAGCTTGGGAAATGGAAATACTATCCCCTCTCGTGGCTAGGTAAGATCGCGGCGGTTAAAATGACCATACTACCACAGATCCTTTACCTCTTCCGCACCATACTCTTGTATGCTGCTGGCTGGATCCAACAGACACAGTCGGAGCTGGCCCAGTTCATTTGGAATGAGCGGAAGCCGCACATGAAGAGGTCATTGTCCACTCTCACGCCTGAGGACGGGGTGCTTGGGATCCCTGATCTCCAACTCTACTTCCAAGCCGCGCAACTACGCTATCTAGTGGAGTGGAGTCGGTGGGAGTCGGAAAAACACTGGCTGTTTCAAGACCAAGCGGTAGCAGCCCGACCCTTACAGGAAATCCCTTTCCTGCGGAAACAGCACAGGCCCCCCCAACCTCTACACCTCTCACATCACCCGCGTTCCCCTGGAAGTCTGGGACCGCACTAATGTCGCTCATGATCTCACCACCTTCCCCTCCCCGCTTACTCCCCTGTTCGACAATCCGGATTTTTCTCCCGGAATGGATTCGGTAGCCTTCCACAGGTGGAAACCGGCGGGCTGCCGCTTTCTTTATCATATGTATGACGCGGAGGGGGTACGCACGTTCCAGCAATTCAGGCAGGAGTATGGGCAACCAGAGGCGGAACGCATTCGCTATCTTCAGGACAGACATTGGGCATTGGACGGACGGGTCCGACCGTTGGCAAATAGGCGGCTCTCCCAATATGAGCGGTGGTTAATAACGCGCTCATCTGAAAAACAACTGATTTCGGACCTCTACAAAACGCTCCAAAGGCGATTCGCGCATACATACAATGCAGGGAGGGGGCATTGGGAGAGGGAGCTCGGTAGAAATCTGACTCATGGGGAGTGGGGGGGGAATATCCTACAGGGCCCGACACTTAGCGTACCACATGGGACTCACAGACACACTCACAAAGGTGGCGACCTATTGGTATTATACTCCGGAATGCCTACACGCAATGGACAAGAAGAGGGATGAGTGTTGTTTGAGGGGCTGTGGGCAAATAGGTACCTTGACGCACTTGCTTTGGGACTGTGAGGGCGTTCGGGCGTACTGGACTCAGGTGCTTGTTGAAGTGGACAAGCATTTTGACACCGCGATATTGTGCTTTCCGGCGTATGTACTGCTGGGCCTCCCAAACCCTTTGACATACCCGCTTAAGTCGCGCAGGGGCAGACAAATGGCCATAGCGCTGGGTTCAGCGACACAGAACGTACTCACTCATTGGCGTTCCAACACCTCACGAACTTTTACTGGCTGGTTGCACCGATTGTGGCATGTCCTGGGCATGGAAAAACTCACACTAACGCTATCTGGGGAGGGCTCCAAATTTGGAGAGTTGTGGAGGCCTTTCCTGTCATTGTTGGTCACCGAATTTAGGGAAGTCACTTGTCCCCGTTATCTACGCTTACTGAGACTATCCGAGAGGCAGAATGAGGAGTAGGGATTGGATGCTGCTGAGAATGAGAAGGGACGGGATGGATGGACATGGAACCAGGGGAGGGAGAGGGATGGGGTACAGAGGGGGGGGTTTGTAGATTTTTTATTTACTCTGTGGCACCCTATTAAGGACTACAATGGCGTTCCCAAGTTGGTTGTAGCCGGACTTAGTATACAGCAAAGAACTGAGAGATTCACTCATCACCTGGGGACTGAGCGAGGTGCTGTTATTTTCCTTGGTTGGTGTTTTTCTTTTTTTGTGTATCTTTGAAATGTCAATAAAAGATTTAAACCATGAAAAAACCTTTGAAATTCACTGAAAAAAAACATAGGTTTTACAGACGTTATAGTTAGGAATTAGCATTTAAAAAACCTTTGAAATTGACTGAAAAACAATAGGTTTCAGGGACGTTATAGTTAGTTGAACATTTGACTCATATAAAACCAGAGAAATTCGCCTGTAATAGTTACTTGAGCTAACTATAACTCGCACGCCCGCAATGCACAGGTGATGATGTCACATATTACATCACCCACTCAGACATCTATGCACAGTCACCCACCCTTACACCCACCCACACAGACACTCAGGCACCCATACAGATACTCCGACAACAAATCAATAACCCATATAGACACTCATGTAGCTACTCAACAACCCATACAGATACAGCCGCTTACACACCAACTGAGAGAGTAATACAGACTTTCACACAGTTTAGTCACTAACCCATGCATTCAGTAAGACATGTTCAATCACTCACTTATACAGTCAGTCACGCACCTACTAAATAATCCATTCAGGCACTTGTAAATCCACACATTCATCAATACACCTTGGCATAGATATATATGAAAAATATTTAAACTTTCCAGAAACACACATTCACTGGATGATGTCATCAGTGATGTCATTTGAGATGTCATCAGTGATGTCACTGACCATGTCATGAGTGATGTAATATGTAACGTCATCACCAGTGAATTGCGGGTGCGCGAGTTATAGTTAGCTCAACTAACCATATCAGGTGAATTTCTCTGGTTTTATATGAGTCAAATGTTCAACTTACTATAGCGTCCCTGAAACCTATGGTTTTTTCAGTGAATTTCTAAGGTTTTTTAAATGCTAATTTCTAACTATAATGTCTGTATACCCTATGGTTTTTTCAGTGAATATATATATATATATCTTCTGATTTGCCGCACTTCACCGATCACCTTCCCGTTGACGCCGGTGCCTGCAGCGGTGGGAGCGAAAGCTTTTTTATTTTTACAAAGTCCGTTTGGAAATTTCCAAAAGAAGACAGCGGCACACCAAAGAACAGAACACAAATTTATTGTGCCCACAAACAACGCGTTTTGGTGAAGCCTTTTTCAAGTAAGTTACCTGTGCCCAACTACCAGTAAAAATACAGGTCAGCGTCAGTAGACATGAGAGACATACTACAGCCTAAACATAATGCTTCTCGGCTGTAATTGAAATAACATTTCATAATTCATGGATGATCGTGTGAAAATGATTGTGTAAAAATGTAACATATTTCATTATACATCATAATAATTGTTTTGTGAATTTCATTTCAATGAGTTAACCAATGTTTGCAATTCCTTGCATATTGCACAATGAGGACTCCCATACAAAAGGTGCATTTGTATCCCTAATTTTTTCAATTTATAAAAAAATAAAAAAAAAATTATAAAAAATCATACCATAGCAGACAATGTAATTATGGCATTATCACAATTCATAGGAAAACATGCACAAAGCTTCTATTTCCGGTACTGTACCAATTATGAATGCGAGGCCTATTCAATGTTATATACACATGAAAACATAAGGAATGATGTATACATTAAATCATAAAACAGTTGATTGATTGATTGATGTGGAACTTATATAGCGCAGCTATCACCCTACGGGCATCCTGGCGCTTTAGACTGGAGAAACATACCAAGGGGGACAGAGGGAGGGTCAGGGGAGCGGCACAGGTTTAGACATTGGGGTACAGCCAGGTTTTAAGCCCCTTGCGAAATTCGAGCAGGGAATTCCACTGCCTCAAATTCAAGAGGGAGTTTATTCCACATGCCAGAGGCCACTATGCTGAAGGCCCTTCCGCCCACCCTGGAGCGTTTAAATCTCGGGACTACCAATAAGCCGGCTGTGGATGATCGGAGCTGCCTGATTGGTAGATGACGAGCAAACTTATCCTGTAAGGGAACTGGGCCTAGTCCATGCACTGCTCTAAAAGCCAGACACAGGGACTTAAAGCAGACCCTTTCCTTGACAGGAAGCCAATGTAGGTCCCTCAGTGCTCCGCTAGCCGAAGAGCTACGTCGCCTATCGAGAACTAATTTGGCTGCAGCTGACTGGATCCTTTGCAGTCCCTGAAAAATATACTGCGGGGTCCCCAAATATAGGGAATTGCAGTAATCCAGCCTGCTTAATACCGTACTGCGTACCACCGTAGCTCGGGACTCCCTAGGAAGTAAGGGTAGAATGCTACGTAGCAGCCGCAGCAGCCAGTACGCAACTGGAGACCTGCTGGAGGAGAAAGGTGTCAAGGTGACTACCTGCTGTCTACCTTCTAGGTAGGATTGAAGCCATTGCAGCGCCCTGCCTTTAACACCTATCTGCTTTAATCTCTCCACCAGGACTGGATGGCTCACCGTGTCGAATGCTGCCGACATATCGAGAATCACTAGAATCATGGCGTTCCCATTGTCGGCACGCATTCGAAGATTGTCCAGCATGGTAGTCAGAGCCGTTTAGGTTCCGTGGCCAGGGCGAAAGCCGAACTGATCCCTGTCAAGCAGGTGGTTCTTCTCCGGAAAGCAGGACAATGTCTTGCTCACTGTTTTTTCAAGGATTTTCACCGGGTATGGTAAAAGCGAGATAGGCCTAAAATTAGCTGGTACCAAGGGGTCCAGATTCGGTTTCTTAATTAGTGGGGTCACCACTGCTAATTTCCAGCAGTCCGGCACAGATCCAGCCACCAAAGACTGGTTGCAGATCATCCTCAACCATGGAAAGGTATTACGCCCATATAATTTCCATATTTTGTGAGGGAAAGGGTCTAGAGGAGAGCCAGAGGACACGCTTTGTACCAGACTGTCAAAGGCCTCCTGGGATAGTGTTTGAAAGCTGTCAAGGGTCGCGGTCAGTGGTAGATCTCCATCGGCCAAGCTGCCTATTTCCTCAGAACCATCCTGAGTGTTGTCCTGTAGTGTATTAACGATGTTAGCAATTTTCTCCTGGAAAAAGGAGGCAATTTCATTACACAGGGCTTGCGAGGGGGCTACTCTGCATCCGGGGTTGAGAGGTCCCGGACAATCCTAAAAAGGGCTTTAGTCCCATTTGATGCCTGGGTAATTGAGCTGGCATAGAAATCTGCCTTGGACCTCAAGATTAGAGCTTTTTATTGTTGTTGAATCAGTCTCAAATCTTTTTTATCGTCCTCAACATAGTTTCTCCTCCATTTCCTCTCTGCTTTCCTTCGGGAAAGTCTGAGAAGTTGCAGCTCCTCGTTATACCAGGGCGCTGATCTTTTCCTCCCCTTCTTTAGTATCTTTATAGGAATAATATGATCTAAGATCTTGGTTATATGCCCGGTGAATGATCTAAAGTTTTCATCCACAGACTTGGGGGAAGAGAAGTAGCTGACATCAAGGGATGTAGTTAGGGAGTCAACTTTGGCCAGTTTGGCCCATTCTCTATCCTTCCTATAGGAGAGCTGCTGGCTGGACTTAGTCTTCCGACAAGGCCTCACAATGCTCAGGTGTATAAGAGAATGGTCTGTCCAGTTCAAGGGTGTTATATTTAATATCCTAGTTGTTGCTGGGTTAGCAAATACCAGGTCCAGGATATGCCCCTTCTGGTGTGTTGGACTAGCCACCAATTGGTGGAGATTCAGGTTGGAGCAAGTGTACAGAAGGTCCCTCAGTTGGCCACAAAGACCTCCATCCTTCATCCAAACATCATTATTGCTACTGAAAAATCCCTCTATTTATACATAGGGGAATATGGGCCGGTTCACAGGTAATTGTGGGGCAAAAAAGCTAACGTGATAAGGTGAATAAAGAAAAGAAGAAAGAAAAAAGGTGCGAGTGAGAGAATGGGCAGGTTCGAAGTCTTCCACTAAGCCTAGTGGAAATACCTGTCCCAAGTGCCCAATTAGACATCTCCCAGGTCTATATATAGCACCTGTAACCCAGCTAAGTCCCTCGCAGCGGATGTATGTCGTTACAACGCACACTTTTACAACGCATGCACTTACAACGCATTTTTTACAACGCATAATCCATTACAACGCACTACACTTACAACGCATGACACTACAACGCATTTTTAAAAACTACCTTTACAACGCATACCATTACAACGCATAATATTAAATTGCATTTAAGGTAAGTATTAGATAGTATAGGGGTAAAAATTACTTTTCTAACTCCAGGGGGTGCAACAGTAGGGTAAATGTTGGATAGTATAGGGGTAAAAATTACTATTCTAACTCCAGGGGGTGGAACAGTAGGGTAAGTGTTGGATAGTATAGGGGTAAAAATTACTATTCTAACTCCAGGGGGTGCAACAGTAGGGTAAGTGTTGGATAGTATAGGGGTAAAAATTACTATTCTAACTCCAGGGGGTGCAACAGTAGGGTAAGTGTTGGATAGTATAGGGGTAAAAATTGCTATTCTAACTCCAGGGGCTGCAACAGTAGGGTAAGTGTTGGATAGTATAGGGGTAAAAATTGCTATTCTAACTCCAGGGGGTGCAACAGTAGGGTAAGTGTTGGATAGTATAGGGGTAAAAATTACTATTCTAACTCCAGGGGGTGCAACAGTAGGGTAAGTGTTGGATAGTATAGGGGTAAAAATTACTATTCTAACTCCAGGGGGTGCAACAGTAGGGAAAGTGTTGGATAGTATAGGGGTAAAAATTACTATTCTAACTCCAGGGGGTGCAACAGTAGGGTAAGTGTTGGATAGTATAGGGGTAAAAATTACTTTTCTAACTCCAGGGGGTGCAACAGTAGGGTAAGTGTTGGATAGTATAGGGGTAAAAATTACTATTCTAACTCCAGGGGGTGCAACAGTAGGGTAAGTGTTGGATAGTATAGGGGTAAAAATTACTATTCTAACTCCAGGGGGTTCAACAGTAGGGTAAGTGTTGGATAGTATTGGGGTAAAAATTACTATTCTAACTCCAGGGGGTGCAACAGTAGGGTAAGTGTTGGATAGTATAGCGGTAAAAATTACTATTCTAACTCCAGGGGGTGCAACAGTAGGGTAAGTGTTGGATAGTATAGGGGTAAAAATTACTATTCTAACTCCAGGGGTTGCAACAGTAGGGTAAGTGTTGGATAGTATGGTGTAATATTATGCGTTGTAATGGTAGGCGTTGTAATGGAATGCGTTGTAATGGTAGTTTTTAAAAATGCGTTGTAGTGTCATGCGTTGTAAGTGTAGTGCGTTGTAATGGATTTTGCGTTGTAAAAAATGCGTTGTAAGTGTAGTGCGTTGTAACAGTTGCGTTGTAAAGGTTGTTCCCCCTCATACCAATTTAAAATAAATGAAGGTGATTAAAACAGCACAAGTTGATTACAGTTACAGAAGCTGCAAAGGAAATTATTCAACCCTACTTAAATCTAATGTGGGTTGCAAGCTCTTCCCCATAATTGAGCCCATTCGGAATTTTAGTATTGAGCTCAATTATGTATTTTTTATTCAGTGATTCATAACAGTTTCTCTCTGTCTCCACTTCTGGGATGTGGCAAAATTCTATCCACGTCATAAAATGATAGCAGTTTGGAATTGCTTTGATGTTTCTCTTGGAAATGCCTTGTGACAGGGTAATTAAGATCTTTGTTGGTAACAGCCCATATGTTGTAGGATACGGGTCTTAAGTTGTAACCTTGTGCTACCAACATATTTCAAGCCGCACAGGCATTCCAAGACATAGATGACGTAATCAGTGCTGCAGGTTAGGAGCTTCGTGATTCGTCTACTTTTGCTTTTGCTCACATTGTAGCAATCCCTGCTGCTGCTATACTTATAGGCCTTGTAGGAGTTGCATTTCTTGAAGCCCTTTGACCCTCCTAACCACATGCTTGTAGCTGTGACTTTGATGTTTTATATGTTATGAGAGGCGTTTTCCAATATTGGAGCCAATTATAGGAGCAGACTCTAACAGTCCCCAATGGCGTTTCATGGTACGCCTGATTGAATTGGACTGAGTGTTGTATGTGGTGACCATTCTCGGGACATTAGAATCATTCTTAGTGTTTCTCTTAAACTTGGCAAAAAGGTAGCCCTTGGTTCAGAAAGAGTCCTTTTTGTAAAATGGTGTAAATCCGTTCAGTAGTTCCTGAGCAATTCAAAAAATAAAAAGTTTCGATATCTGGGCAAAGCCTAACCCCTGAGCATGAGCTTAGCTCTAAATGGCTGCCAACACTTCAAAACAGGAAGTGTTGGCAGCCATCTTGTGCTTTGAGGAGGGAGAAAGAACAAGGTGAGAAAACAAATTAAATATCAAGAAAAGGGGGCAGGGTAAAAACACCCTGACCCCCCAGGCCTGCTCAGGGGTCCCAAAGGGATCCCAAAGCCCCCAAAAAAGCATTTTTATTCAGGCTGGGTCTCACCGGTGCACAAATCCGTCCGAAAATGTAAAAAAAATAGAAGAGCGGACTCCCGCGCTTCGTTTTCAAAGTCCCTGGGTGGGCCAAGTCCTGTGGGTAATTTATTTATGTAGCGGGCCCATGGAGGCCCCTGCAGCCCCGGGGACCACCACCTCCACGAGGCTATAAGAATTATAATATGCAGGAGGGCACGGGGCCCTCTCGCAGCCCTTGGGACTGCCACCTCCCTGGGGCTTGCTTTCTATTAATGTGTGTGGAGTCTCCAAGGACCCCACAAGCCCCAGGGACTGCCACCCCTGGGGTTTTTCTTAAATATTCACGGGGGCACACAGCCCCCCTGCTGCCCTGGGGACCAACACCCCCCAGGGCTTGTTTTTTTAAATAAATAAACCTGTGTGGGGGGCTCAAGCCCCCCCACATGCCGAAGGGCCCACGTGCCCCGGGGACCGCCACCTCCCCGGTGCACTCTGTATACAAATGTGGGGGTCTGTTATGGACCCCCGGGCCCCAGGGACCACCACCTCCCTGGGGCTTCAAACTTGCTGAGAGGGGGGCCTCGCGGCCCCCCTCCTGGAGCCTTTGATGGCCCTGGGGACCACCACCCCCCAGGGCCGGCTCCTGCAGTGTCCCGGGGTGCCCATCCCGGGACAATGCTGTCTGCTATGGCAGGGCGGAAGCCGTGCGGCTCCCTCCCTTTCATAGCAAACTCTGCTTTGGATTTTGGAAGCAAGAGCAGGTTTCCTGCTCTTGCTTCCAAAATCCAAAGCAGATTGCTTTTCCACACGGGGAGTTGCGTGTCAGCAGCTACCCGTGTGGAAAAGCAAAGCAGGCTACTGCAGGAGGCGGGGAGCCAGCGGGACAATGAGGGAATTGGGGCTCCCCCCACGGTCCCCAACGGAGTGGCCAGGCCCCAGGGGATGGTGTCCCCGGGGCCAGACGTGGCCTGAGAGGGGGGCCACGTGGCCCCCTTTCCCTAAAAAAACGAATAAAAAGAAACAAGGAAAGGCCGACCCGGGGATGGGGTCCCGGGGCCATAAATGGCACGAGGAGGGGGGCCATGAGGCCCCCTCCAAATATTGTACAGATGGTGTCCCCGGGACCAATAGTGGCCTATGGAAGGGGGGCCACGAAGTGCCCTTTCCCTATTGCAAAAAAACAAAGAAAAGGAGAAGGCCGGCCCCTTGGGATGGGGTCCCCGGGGCCAAAATTGGACTGAGGAGGGGGGCTAAGCGCCCCCCCTCTAAATATATATATATAAAAAAATACTGGCCATGCCCCGGGGATGGGGTCCCAGCGCCGAGAATGGCCTTTAATAGGGGTCAGGCCCACTGGATGGGGTCCCCATGGCCCAAAAAATAGGAAAGGAAGGGGGGCCACACAGCCCTTCTTCTAAAAAAAGGGAAAAAAAGATGGCATCGCGCCGGAGGCCCTGCCCCCTCCCAGCAACACTCTGTGTTGCAGAGTGGTGTAAAAAGGGGGCATGGCCTTGGACCACCAAAGGCCACACCCCTTTTTACACCTCTCTGAAACACAGCTCTGTGGCACTTACCGGAGGTACCTGGTGGGCTTGTTGGACCCCAGGGACCCTCAGGATTCAAGGGGACTTAATCCCCCAACTTAAAATGCACCACCGCGTGCGTTTGCACACTTGTGGCATCAGGCCCTGCCCCCTCCCTGCACCACTTTGCAGACGCGTCCCGTGGTGCATTTTAAGATGGGGGATTAATTCCCTTTCAATCCTGAAGGTCCCTGGGGGCCAACTAGCCCAAAAGGTACCTCCAGTAAGTGCCAGGGAGCTGCGTTACAGGGAGGGGTGGTCCAGGACATGCCCCCTTTTTACACCACTCTGCAATGCTGCTCTGTGGCGCTTACTGGAGGTACCTGGTGGGCTGGTTGCCCCCCAGGGACCCTCAGGATTTAAGAGTAATTAATCCCCCAACCTAATACCCACCAGGGGGGGGCATTTGAACAGTGGTGAAGGGAGGGGCAGGGCCTGATATGACATGTGGGTACTTCTCCAATCACACCACCAAAACCCGAGCACTTATAAATTCCCCATGCACTCTCCTTGCAGCACTCTAATCATCTAGTCACTACCCATGCAATGTCCCATGTACTAACTCATGCACTGCTACAATACCCTGAGCACTACCCATGAAGTCCAGCAATCTCCCTGTCACTACCCTGCCACTCCTCCAATCACCCAGCGAGTACCATGTGCTTATCCAATCACTCCGCCAAAACCCAAGCACTTATAAATTCACCATGCACTCTCCTTGCAGTACTCTAATCAGCCAATCAGTACCCATGTACTCATTCAATGACCCAGGCACTAACACATGCACTGCTACAATGCCCTGAGCACCACCAATGCAGTCCAGCCATCGCCTTGTCAGTACCTATGCACTCCTTCAATCACCCAGCCAGCACCATGTACTTATCCAATCACTCCACCAAAACCCAAACACTTATAAATTCACCATGCACTCTCCTTGCAGTATTCTAATCTTTCAGTCAGTACCCATGTACTCATAAAATGGCCCAGGCACTAACACATGCAATGCTACAATCCCCTGAGCACTTCCCATGCAAACCTCTAACCACCTACACACTATTGATTCACACCTCAAATTACCCTGGTAGTACCCATGCACTCCAGAAATCCCTCTGTCACTACCCAGGCACTCTTCCAATCACCCAGCCAGCACTATGTACTTATCCAATCACTGCACCAGAACCCAAGCACTTATAAATTCACCATGCACTCTCCTCACAGTACTCTAATCATCCAGTCACTACCCATGTAGTCATGCAATGATCCAGGCATTTACACATGCAGTGCTACAATCCCTGTGTAGTACCCATGCAGTCCTCTAACCACCTACACACTTTTCATTCACTCCTTCAATTCCCCTGGTAGTACCCATGCAGTTCAGCAATCATCCTGTGTGAGAAGTTGGCCTGGTATATTTTGAGAAGTTGGCCAGGTACATGCTGTTTACTAATTAAAGTAGGCACCTTGTACCAGTCCAAACAACCCCTTATAGTGATAGGTTAACGACAACCTTTATAGAAAGCTATCCTAGTGGTAGCTATGGAGAGCAGCCTTCAGGCTAAGTCTTAAAGGAATGTAAAGCAGCTTGTTTTACCAGTCTATAATCTCTTGAATGACCAAATGAAAGGACAACCACACCAGGTGTATATTCAAAATATATGTATTTAAGATAAAACACACCCCTTTATGAGGCTGGAGTTCGAAATACTTACGTTACAAGTCAGTATTCAACAGTAAAAGCACAAATACATGTTTGGGCCCTAGGGGTGTACCAAACCATAAACCAATAAAGTGGTATAAGAACCACGACTGAACTTGACACAAGGCCTAGAGCCTCTAGAAGTGCTTGGGCCCCAAGGAACCACCCAAGCTAGTGCCGTAGGGGACCCATGGGGGAGGCATGCAGTGTTAGAACATAGGTGCGAATCGCCATTAACTTCTATGGGGAAGGTCACGGTTGGAAAATTACAAGTTAAGGACACTTAGAGGACGAATACAAGAAAACCCTTTTGGACATAGAGGTGTCTAGGGCCAACACACCTGGGAGCACTGGAGTACTCGTGTTACCTCACCCTGTGAAGCCGGGTGCATAGGTGTCTTTTGGTATCGGCGTCGTTTTCAATGGAAGCTGGCAAAGAAGTGCTGCTGCCGTGAAGAGAAGAAGTGTTCGAAGAGATCCAAGCCTAGATCAAAGAAGGAAGGAACCTGAAAACAGAGCAGACAGGGTCTGGGTCACTTACCAGTGACCAGGGGCACGATAGTCCAATGACCACAGATGTGAGGTGATTCAGGTGAGTTGACGGGTGTCTTGACTCTTCAGCCACGAGGTCCAGGAGGCATTGACGGCAACCAGGAGCTGTATTCAAGCTGTCCCGTGAAGTCTGTCGAGTGCTGCGGTGTCGGCAGGCAGAATGGACCCAACAAGCCTTGGCAACGGCACGTCAAGTGAAAATAGAAGAAGGATGACGGTGCAGATCAGCAAGGTCTGGGGGGCTCACCCAAAGAGTGTAAGTCGGGGCATGTCTGGAGCAACCAAGGAAGCCCAAGCAGAAAAGGAGTTGCCTTCGTAGGGACCCACTAGCCTATGGGCTACCGATCGCGAAGGGGCTTCGAGTGGTCGCACTGGAAACTGTCCCACGGGTCACTCGTGTAGTGGAGGCCATAGATCTTCAGTGCAGTCAGTGGACGAGACTGGGGCTACAAGGAGCCCAAAGCACAGCTTCGAGAAAGACAAGGAAGATGATGTACCCGCAAAAGTTCACGGTGTCCAGGGGTCAAGGTTCCACGTCACTAACGATTGCCACGGGCCTCAGCTTTACTGTGGACTTAGGGTAGCCTCGGGGACGTCTGGAAATCTACCTCTGGTGATGCACAGACTTCGGCGTCCGGCAGGAGCTTCAGAGTTGCAGACCGGACAGTTGCTTTTTTCGGTGCCTGCAAAGCAGGGGAGTCACTCCTTGACCCCAAGGGACATTTATTCAGTCTTCTAGTCGAAATAGAAATTTGAAGGTCCAGGATTTATGTTGCAGAGTTTCATCCAGAGTAATCCAAAGTCTCAAGGACTGGGTTCCCATACCTATACTAAGATAGGGGGTTCAACATACTCTGGGGACCCACCTATGGGAGGGTTTGGAAAGAGGGGTGGTTACACCCATTTCCTTTGTCCAGTTTTGCGCCAGAGCAGGGGCAGGTAGCCCCTGCAACCGGTTTGAACTGGACTATGCACAGGAACACCAAGTGTGCCCCCAGTGCAGGACTTCAAAGCACCAGAGAGTGCTCCCGCCCAGCCCCAATACACATCTGCCAGTCTGGGGAGGTGATAACACCTCCCTGTGACAGGAAACCTATTGTACAAGCCTCCCCTGCTGGAGTTTCGGTCAGCAGCAGGAGGCCAGACCCGTTTCTGTGGCAGTGGCATCCATTTTGTGATGCCAGGGCTTTAGAAAGTCTTTACCGGGTAGACCAGTGTGAACATGTCTCTCCCTCTAGAAGCGTGGAATGCCAACTCCGCTGCCAGAACTGGCGGGGGTGGGTAGTATTCCAAAGTGTTTGACTCCAAACACGACATGTTTCCGTGCAGCCAGTCCAAAGTTAGCATTTACAGCGAGGTTATAATGCACTTAAGAGTATATGGTCAGGCTGCACCACAAACAGCATCAGAGGAGGTGCTCCAAAAGCTGCAGAGGGGCTCTGCTCATGCAGGGGCACCATCTCACATAAAAACCAAGCACTCTGCCTTCAGGATTGTTAAGGCTTGCCATAGGAGTGACCTATAGGTTTTATATGTGTGTGCAATGGTAGTGTTATAGGTAGCCTATACCAGAGTAAGGGGTGTGTGAGAAGTTGGCCTGATATATGCTGTCCACTAGTTCTAGTGGACACCTTTTATCAGTCCAAGCAACCCCTTATCGGTACAGGTTAAAGACAACCTTTATTGAAAGCTATCCTAGTGGTAGCTTTGGAGAGCAGCCTTCAGGCTAAGTCTTAAAGGAATGTAAAGCAGCTTGTTTTACCAGTCTATAATCTCTTGAGTCACTAAATGAAAGATATCCACCCATGTATATATATATATATATATACAATATATGCATTTATTTCTAAACACACTCTCCTAGTCTCTTTATGAGACTAGAGGTCAAGACACATAAGTTACACCTCAATAATCACAGGGGCGAGCCAAACCATATACTAAAATAGTGGTACAAGAACCACGACTTGACTAGACACAAGGCCTAGAGCCTGTAGAATCACTGCGAACCCAATGAACCACCCAAGGAAGTGACACAGGGGACCCACGGGGGCCGTGTGCAGTGTGAGAACACAGTCCCGAGCTCCCGTTAGCTTCTATGGGGAAAGTTGCGGTTAGAATTTTAAAGATTAGGGACACTTAGAAATGAGTCAGGACCAAACCCTTTTGGACTTAGGAAGTTCTATGGCTAGCACCCACAGGAGCACCGGAGTACTCGTGTTACCTCACCCAGGGAAGCCTGGTGCATAGGTGTCTTTTGGTGTCGGGTCGCGTCAATGATTTCAATGGGATCTGGTGGAGAATGGCTGCTGCCGTGAAGATGCAAAGTGTTCGAAGAGATCCAAGCCTGGATCGAGGATGAGAAGAACCTGTAAGCAGAGGGGAAAGATTCTGGGTCACTTGCCAGTGACCAGGAAGGCGATGAACAGATGCCCACCGATGTCAGATGATTTCAGATGAAGGAGGTAACGCTTGACTCATCAGCCACGAGGACCAGGAGGCGTCAAGGACAACCAGGAGCAGGATTCGAGCTGTCCCACAAAGGTTGTCGAGTGCTGCAGTGTTGTTGCCCAGATTGGACACAACAAGCCTTGGCAACAGCAACTCACACAGAAAGAGAAGATATGGTTTGGTACAGACCAGCAAGGTCTGAGAGACTCACCACTTCGTTGAGAGTCAGGGCACATCTGGAGCAAACAGGTAAGCCCAAGGAAATACAAAGTTACCCCCTCAGGGACCCGCCAGTCAACGGACCAGGGATGGCGAAGGGACCTCGAGGTGAAACACAAAATGGAGGCCCACGGGTCACTTGGAATGACCAGGTCAACAATCTTCAGTAGATTAAGTGCTCGATGTAGGGGCTACAAGTTAGCCCAAGCACGACTTCCAGAGACGTCGGGAAGTAAATGCACTTGCAGAAATGCACAATGACCAGGAGTTCTGGTTCCACGCTACTCACAAGGGCTGCAGGTCTCAGCTTTGCTGGGGTCTTGGGTTAGCCTCTTTGATGTCTGGAAATATTCTTCCTGGGCAGCAAATACTTCAGAGTCTGGCAGGAGCTTCGAGGATGCAGACCGGCAAAATGCTTTGTTGATGCCTGCCAAGCAGGGGAGTCACTCCTTGACCCCAAGGGAGATTTCTACCGTCTCCTAGTCGAAATAGAAAGTCGAAGGTCCAGAATATATGTTGAAGAGTTTCGTCCAGGGTAATCTAAAGTCCTAAGGACAGGGATCCCATACTTATACTAAGGTAGGGGGTTGGACATACACTGGGGACCCACCTATAGGAGGGTTTGGAAAGAGGAGTGGCTACACCCATTTCCTTTGTCCAGTTGTATGCCAGAGCAGGGGCTGGAAGCCCCTGAACCGGTTTGAGCTGGACTATGCACAGGGACACCAAGTGTGCCCCAAGTGCAGGACTTCAAAGCACTCAGAGAGTGCTCCCACTTAGCCCCAATACACATAATCCTGTCTGAGAAGTGGTTACACCTCCCTGTGACAGGAAACATATTGTCCAGGCCTCCGATGCCGGAGTTTCGGTCAGCAGTAGGAGGTCAGACTTGTGTCTGTGGCTGCAGCATCCATTTTGTGATGCCAGGGCTCTAATTGAGTTTCTACAGGGTGTACCAGTGCTGTCATGTCTCTCCCTCTCGAAGGGTGGGATGATACTCCCACACCAGTAACTGGTGTGGGGGTATGATTCCAAGGTGTTTGACACCAACACAACATGTTTCCATGCAGCCAGTCCAAAGTTAGCATTAACTGTTTGGTTATAATGCACTTAAGAGTATATGGTCAGGCTGCACTACTGACAACCCCGGAGAAGAGACTCCGAAGGCTGCAGAGGGGCTCAGCTCATGCCTGGGCACCCCCTCACATATAACCAAGCACCCTGCCATCAGGATTGATAAGGCCTGCCAGAGGGGTGAGTGATAGTTTTGTATGTGCAGTATATGGTGAGATATAGTGAACCTATATCTCAGTAAGGGGTGCATGCACCACCTTACCCAGGCTGCAGTAGCAGACCTGTGGTGTCATTTTGGGTGGCTTTTCAGGGGTGGCATAATACATGCTTCAGCCCCTGGTAGTCCTCTGGCGTACCTATGCCCTGGGTACATATTATACCATGTACTAGGGTCTCAAAAGGGCACCTCAGATCCACTGTGAACTGTACCTAAAGTACGTGGAATCATTTAAGAGAGGAAGCAGTTAGGCTGGGGCCCTGAATAGCAGGGTCCCAGCCAGACTAAACTCGAAAAACAGTGAAACACCAGCAAAAAGAGGGGGTAAACATGTGAAGCAGATCCTACTCTTCTACAGAACCCCCCCCCCCCCAAACACAGGGACATTAAACTAACATTGATCAGTTGAGTCTTCATGTTCTAAGTGGAAATATCTGGAAAGTCCATCTGCATTGGCATGGTTACTTCCAGGTCTATGTTCCACTGTATAGTCCATCCCCTGTAGGGAAATGGAAAACAATAGCAATTTGGGATTTTCACCCTTCATCTGTTTTAGCCATAAGAGGGGCTTATGGTCTTTCTGAACAATGAAGTGAGTACCAAATAAGTATGGCCTCAACTTCTTCACAGCCCAAACCACAGCAAAGGCCTCCCTTTCAATGGCTGACCAACTTTTCTCTCCGGGGGTCAACATTCTGCTTATGAAAGCTACTGGTTGATCCTGACCTTCACCATTCAACTGTGACAGTACAGCCCCTACCCCCAACTCAGATGCATCTGTTTGGACCATGAACTTGTTGGAGTAGTCAGGACTTTGCAGAATGGGAGCAGCGAACATGGCCTGCTTCAGGTCATCAAATGCCTTTTGACAGCTAGCTGTCCACTGAACCTTTTTGGGCATTTTTTTTAGAGGTTAAGTCATTCAGGGGTGTCACTATTGATCCATACCCCCTTGATAAATCTACTATAGTACCCAGTCAGGCCTAAGAAGGCTCTCACCTGAGTCTGGGTAGTGGGTGCAACCCAGTCCATTATGGTCTGGATTTTGCTCTGTAATGGTTGAACCTGGCCTCCACCTATAAGGTGGCCTAGGTACACAACCTGACTCTGCCCTATTTGGCACTTAGTAGCCTTGATAGTGAGGCCTGCATTTTGCAGGACCTCCAAAACATTCCTCAAGTGGACCAGGTGATCCTCCCAGGTGGAGCTAAAACAGCAAAATCTTCTAGATATGCTGCACTATAGTCTTCTAGGCCTGTAAGGACTTGATTCACCAACCTTTGAAAAGTGGCAGGTGCATTCTTCAAACCAAAGGGCATTACCACAAATTGATAGTGCCCACTAGGGGTAGAAAATGCTGTTTTTGGCTTTGCATCATCAGCTTGTCTGATCTGCTAGTAGCCAGCTGTCAGGTCAAATGTGCTTAGAAACTTGGCTGAGGGCACAGTATCTATTAGGTCATCTGCCTTGGGAATGGAATGGGCATGAGTCCTAGTGACTGCATTGAGACCCCTATACTCTACACAAAACCTCATCTCTCTCTTGCCATCTTTGGTGTGAGGTTTAGGTACCAGGACTACTGGACTAGCCCAAGGGTTATCTGAGGGTTCAATAACTCCCAAATCCAACATCTTTTGGACTTCTGTCATTATAAAGTCCCTGACATGGCCAGGTTGCCTGTAGATCTTATTATTCACAGGCAGACTGTCCCCAGTGTCCACTTCATGAGTGCACCAGGTGGTCTGACGTGGAGTCAGAGAAAATATATGTCTGAACTGGCTGAGAAGTTTTCTGCAGTCAGTTTGCTGCTGGGAAGTGAGGCTGCCTGCCAAGGCTACACCAACAACTGACCCATCATCAGGGTTCTGAGAAAGCAGGTCAGGGAGTGGGTCACTCTCTTCCTCCTGTCCTTCATCAGTAGCCATGAGCAAACCCATGTCTGCCCTGTCAACATATGGTTTTAGTCTGTTGACAAGAAGTACCCTGTGGGGACTCCTATGGGTTCAAAGGTCTACCAAGTAGGTGACCTCCCCTTTCTGCTCAACAATTGTATGGGGGCCACTCCATTTGTCCTGGAGGGCTGCTGGGGCTACAGGCTCCAACACCCACACTTTCTGTCCTGGCTGGTAAACAGTCAGTACAGCCTTTTGATCATGCCAGGGTTTTTGTAATTCCTGGCTAGCCTCAAGGTTTTTGGTTGCCTTTTTCATATAATCAGCCATCCGGGAGCGGACACCAAGTACATAGTCCACTATGTCCTGTTTGGGGGGCTTGAGAGGTAACTTCCATCCTTCCTTAACCAGACAAAATGGACGCCTGACAGGTTGACCAAACAAAAGTTCAAATGGGCTGTAACCAACCCCCTTTTGAGGCACCTCCCTGTATACAAATAAAAGGCAGGGCAAGATATGTCCCAATTTCGCCTAAGCTTTTTTGGGAGTCCTTTAATCATGCCCTTTAAGGTTTTGTTGAACCTTTCAACTAAACCATTGCATTGTGGGTGATAGGGTGTGGTGAACTTGTAGTTCACTCCACACTCCTTCCAAATAGCAGTTAAGTAACTTGACATAAAGTTGGAGCTCTGTCAGATACTACCTCCTTATGAAAGCCTACTCTTGAGAATACACTCAAGAGAGCTCTTGCCACCACAGGTGGTGTAGTGGTCATTAGGGGAATTGCTTCTGGGTACCTGGTGGCGTGGTCCACCACCACCAGTATAAACCTGTGCCCAGATGCTGTCTGAGGATTCATGGGACCAACAATGTAAATCCCAACCCTCTTAAAGGGAACCCCCACCACAGGTAGTGGTATCAGTGGGGCCTTTGTGGTTCCACCTGCCTTGCCACTGGGTTGGAAGGTCATACAGAAGCAACAGAACTCCTTAGTGTCTACAGACATGTGGGGCCAGTGAAAGTGAGGGACATTTCTGTCCCAAGTCTTGTTCTGGCCCAGGTGTCCTCCTAGGGGAATATCATGGGCTAGTGTCAGTAAGAAACCCCTAAACATCAGAGGTATAACCAACCTCCTGGATGCGCCAGGCTTGGGGTCTCTACCCTCTGAATATAGGAGTCCATCATCCCAATAAACTTTATAGGTGCCACTAGCATTCCCAGCAGCCTCATCAGCAGTTGGCTTTCTGAAGGGTTCAAAAGAGGGGCAGGCGTTCTGCTCCTGGCTCAGATCAGACCTGGAAGGCCCCCCTGTCCCCAAGAAATCAACCTGATCAGGTTCAAGCTCCTCTGGGATAGTTCCTTCTTCAGGCTCAAGATCATCTCCCTGAGGAGACTGATCAGCATTCTGAGTCAGGTGTGAAGGCACTGCCTTAACCCCGCTGCTCCTCCTCTTGGGAGGCACCTGGTCCATTATTCCAGAATCCAGGGCCTGTCCAGATTTTGACATTTTAGCCTGTGACCTAGTCACAGCAAAGACATGTGCAGGGATCCCTAACATTTCTGCATGGGTCCTGAGCTCCACTTCAGACCAAGCTGAAGATTCTAGATCATTGCCAAGCAAGCACTGTGCTGGAAGGTCTGCACTTACCACAACCTTCTTAAGGCCAGTTACCCCTCCCCAGGAGAAGTTAACAACTGCCAGAGGATGGTCTGTTCTGACATTGCTAGCATTGGTCACTTGGTACATTTCACCAAGTATAATCTGCCCAGTATTCACAAGATCGTTTGTCACCATTGTGACACTTGTTCCTGTGTCCCTGTATGCCAAAGCCTGTACTCCATTGATTAAAGGCGGCTGTTGCCTGTAGTTGCCCAAGTTACTGGGACTCACAGAGGGGGTCATATCCATGCCCCCATTACAGACAAGGACAGTCTGAGTAGTTTCTCTGACTAGGCCAGAGCCCAACTCATTTCCCAGGGTCAACCGTACTAAACCCTTAGTTTATGTATTCCCACCACTAATTGTAACTGCACTAGGGGGAGCAGGTGCCTTAGGGGCATTGGTGGGGGCCAGAGTTTTCTCTTTGGACTTGGTGCAATCACTGGTCCAGTGTGTCTTTTGCTTACAGACTTTGCACCAAGGTTTCTTTTGGCCTTCCCCTTTGTTAGACTGTGAATCCCCACCTGTAGAAGATTTTTGGGGCCCTTGTGAAGACATCTGGTCTTTACCCTTCTCCCCACCATTGTCAGAGTTCTTAGAATCTTGTTTCTTGGGTTCACCACTTTGGTTCTGTACCTTCTGCCTCACCCTGGTTCTGACCCACTTGTCTGCCTTCTTTCCCAATTCTTGTGGAGAGGTCAGATCTGAGTCTACCAGGTACTGATGCAACAGCTGAATTTGACGGTTATTAAGAATCTGCTCCCTCATTATCAGATTGTACAATCCTGTGAAGTCATACACCTTACTGCCCAATAACCAACCTTCCAGAGCCTTAGCAGAACAATCCACAAAGTCCACCCAGTCTTGATCTTGTGCTTTTTTTGGTATCCCTGAACTTTAACCTGTATTGTTCAGTGGTTAGGCCAAACCCATCAATCAGTGCACCTTTCAAGACCTTGTAATCATCAGCATCCTCTTCTCTTACAGTGAGGAGCTTATCTCTACCTTTGTTCACATGGCAAGCGAGCGAGCTTCCAGTTTAGCTGCAATCCAATTACTACAATTGGTAAAAGCGCCCACCCACGACAAAGGTCACCTACTCGACCCAGTCTTTACCAACTGCCCCACACTATCGGTCGGCACCATTACCCCCCTACCCTGGACGGATCACCATCTAATCCACCTAAACTGGTCTATAGAAATCGCCACCCCACCCCCCCTCCCATAGCTCGGAAGATGAGAAATTGGTCGAAACTTCCGTTAGAAGCCTGGTCCAGCCTTCTCGCTAAATCCAAACCTATCCTCTCCAATAACCCGGAACAAAATAGCATAACTTTTAATAAATGGCTAGAGGACTCCATCGACACCATTCTCCCCGCAAGAAAAACCAAACTAAAAAGAACCCGTGAAACCGCCCCTTGGTACACGGACAAACTTAGGGAGCAAAAACGACAATGCAGAAAAATGGAGAGGAAGTGGCGCCTGGGATACGCCCTATCCGACAAAGACAGGTACAGAGAAAATATCAGACTCTACAAAATGGAAATAAAAGCCGCTCAATCTACCTACTACAATGAGAAAATCATGGCAGCCAGGTCAAAACCCAAAGAAATTTATCAGGTAGTAAAAACCCTCTCCAAAATTCCCCCTCCTACAATCACAATCCCTGATCCCATCTCCCGCTGCAACGAATTAGCTGAATTCTTTTTTCAAAAAATAAATAAAATGTACTCCTCATTTACAAACTCCAACCAAGAAACTGTTTCTTCACAATCTATATGCGAAACTGAACACCTTGCGCAAACCCTCCTGAATGACTTCCCATTATTAGACCTCGAATCACTCAAATCACTGGCACCTCAGGTAAAATCTGGCTCCCCCCGCGATCCAGCACCCCCAAAGATGATGAATACGGTCAACCCAATCATTTTTCCTGCTCTCCTGGATCTACTCAACAGTTCAATTTCTTCAGGGGTGGTCCCCCCCGCCTGGAAACAAGCAATGGTGAAAGCACTATTAAAAAAGCCTAATCTCAACCCAGCAGATCCTAATAACTACCGCCCAATCTCTCTGTTACCATGGGCGAGCAAAATCCTGGAGAAGCATGTCAACCTCCATCTCACTAACTACCTCGAGGAGAACCTCCTACTGGACGCATCCCAAACAGGGTTCCACCCCAGACATGGCACTGAGACGGCGCTGCTAGCCATTACAGAAGAAGCTAGGAAGATCTTGGATCGAGGAGGGACAGTGGCAGTGGTCCTCCTCGATCTAAGCGCAGCTTTCGACACGGTATGCCACAAAACCCTATTAGCTCGACTCTCTGATCTTGGCATATCAGGAATCGCCCTAAATTGGCTGAGTTCGTTTCTCAGCAACAGAACCTTCCAGGTCTTTGATGGCGACTCCTACTCCAATAAACGACCTCTGGACTGCGGTGTGCCTCAGGGTTCCTCACTTAGCCCCACGCTGTTTAACGTGTACATGAGGCCACTGGCGGGCGTCGTCCAAAAATACGGTATCAAAATCATATCGTATGCGGATGACACCCATCTGGTGGTCTCCCTGACACAGAAAGGCAGCGTGTCCCCCCAACCCAATCTGGCAGCATGCATGGAGGAAATCAAAAGATGGATGACAATGTCATCCTTAAAACTTAACGGTGACAAGACCGAGATTATGATCCTCGGTCCTTCCCCCCCCACAACCTATCACCAGCTGTGGCCCCCAAGCATGGGACCTATGCCAACTCCCAAGGAAAATAATCAAAGCCTAGGAGTCTGGCTAGATAATAAACTTACATTAAACACCCAAGCAACCAAAACAGCTGCAACCTGCTTCGGAATTATCCGAATGTTGAAAAAAATTCTTCCACTACTACCTTTCGAAGCCAGGCAAGTGGTCATTCAGGGCCTTGTACAATCTAGGCTGGATTTCAACAATGCTCTATACCTAGGAGCCCCAAAGAACACAGAATTGTGCCGCCCGCACTCTCTTACAGATTCCTCGCAGAGAGTCAGTCAAGGCAGGGATCAGAGCTCTTCACTGGCTCCCAGTCAGGGAGAGAATAAAATTCAAGGCGCTCGGCATCTCGCATCAAGCATTTTACAGAGCAAATCCGAAAATCAATCATTCACTTCTCTCCCCCTACTGCCCTGGAAAATCCCTGCGCTCCACGAATGCACTTCTCGCCGTAGTCCCTAGAATCAAAAAAGCTAGAGCAGGAGGCAGGTCCTTTTCTCTTAACGCTGCCAAGCTCTGGAACTCACTCCCCTTCCCACCCAGAGCCAACCCCACCCTTCTACACTTCCGCAAAGAACTCAAAACCCTCTTATTTAGAAACTAATCCCCCCTGCCCCCCACTACCCGCAGAACCGTCTTCCTTCCATTACCAGCGCTTGGACGCCTTCGGGCTCTACAAAACCCCTTCACTTCACTTTGTTTGCAAAGCAGAGCCATAAGATTGCTGCCCACTGCTCCTGGGGGACCCACTGTACCTTTCAGGCCCTCTCCAAGGCAGTTATCCATTTGTGGATGTCATCCCCACTCTGGTAGGGAGGGACAATCTTATTCAGTTCTCTATGGTCATAAGACCTCTCCCTATCTCTAGGGAAGTTGCTGCCACCAAGGGACTCTAGTCCCTCCTTTTTTCTAGCTCTGTAGAGTTCTAGCGCTTCCTTATGTAGGACCCTCTGCAGCTTTCTGAGGTTAAACTGAGCTTGCTCATACTTCAGCAGTCTCTCTCTCCTCTCCTGGGAGGTTTCCCACACTCTGTGAGAAGAAACAGAGGTCCCTATAGATGAGGTAGAATGGACAGACTCCCTTGAGAGAGATCTATCCCTTCTAACCCTTCTTTCAACTGTTGCTGGAGGGACAAAGAGAGGGCCATTGTCGTCCTCTCCCTCATCCTCATTCAGGGGAGCTAGGTTAACCAGACCCTGATCATTGTCATCAGTCTGGTTAGCAGCAGAGGTTGGGTCAGGGGAGTTTCCACCCCTGGGTCCACCCTCCACTGTTGCCCCACCCACTCTGCCTACCCCATCAGACCCACTAGAGTCTGAGAGATCATCCAGCTTGAGTATCTCCAAGAGAGGCTGGGTGGTTGGGCTTTTGCCTGTCTTCAGCTTCCTAATTGAACATAAGTGACCCTGGGCGTAGTGGGTATAGTGGGGCTACGTGGAGCAGCGTGTAGTGTGCCCAAATCTACGCACACCCGCACGCTCGGCGTAGCCCCACTACGCGCCACCTGCCTCCCGCCCGCCCTCATTTTAAAATAAATAAAGAATTAAAAAGTAATTAAAATACCTTACCTGCGGTGCGGCGTCCCGGGGCTCCCTCTTCCTGCTTGACCAGCAACTTCTTCTCACAAATGCGCATGCGCGGAAGCCCGCGCATGCGCATTTCTCGCGAGAAATGCGCATGCGCGGGCCTCCGCACATGCGCATTTGTGAGAAGAAGTTGCCGGTCAAGCAGGAAGAGGGAGCCCCGGGACGCCGCACCGCAGGTAAGGTATTTTATTTACTTTTTAATTCTTTAATTTCTTTTAAAATTAGGGCTGGCGGGCGGCGGGTGGTGGGCAGCTCTGCTTCACGGCGGCGTGTGCGTTGCGCTGCCTGCTACGCCTACTTCGTAAACCGCGAAGCAGGCAGCGCTACGTACACTCCGTGGGCGGAGAGGAGTACTACACCCGGGATTAAACATAAGTTCCTAAGCTGAGCAAAGGTGAGATCCTCATATTTATAGGGGAGAAGCTCAGGGGCTTTGTTATTCCTGTCAGCCCTAGGGTGGTCTCCCCATCTATTTTTGATCGTGCCTCATTTTTTCCACCCTAATTTTTACGTTGGACTAGGTCTCCGGGCACCTTTTCATTGGCAATCAGTGTTAAGGTGCAGGTGCTCCCTTCTCCCAAGATGGCTGCCACAGACCCCTGCTACTGCAGAGTGGTCTTTATTAGTAGCACCCTAGCTGCCAGGAGCTGGCTGGAACCCCACAACAATGTTGCGACACCAGCCCGCCTTTTTGTCCCATAGGTAGAATGGGGAAGCTCCTGGAATGTGCTGGAACCTTCTAGAGGGGAGGTGTGGTTTTTACTTTTGCCGCCTTGGCTAGAGGTCACCTGACCTAGGGCTACTTAATTGAGGGAGGCAACTTTTTCTAGTTAGTTGGCCAGTTGGGGTAAAGCAGAGCTGGAGAATCCATGCAGGAGTTTTAGGCAGTAGGGCCTAGCCAGGGACTTATGCCTCTGAGAGTGACAGGGCTTAGGTGCTGCCTCTTAAGTGAGTGAGAGATCCTGTGAAACCCACTGATCTTGCCCAGCAGTAGGAGGACCCAGGGAACATCTGCCCAGCCTGACTAGGAAGGACCTAGTCGCCAACTCATTCCCTTCCCCCCAGGAACAGAACCCCAAGGGCGCCAGTATCATCTACGCCGCAAGAACTGAAACCTGAACTTTCATGACGCCAAACTGAATACTGAAACGTTCTGTGAAGATTGATTGCCTGACTGCTGGGGATCAACCAGGTACTAGCGCTGTGTTTCCCGCGCTTCCCAACCTGGCCTGGAATCCCCATTGATCTATCGTCGAGCGCGGAGCTGGCCGAGCTCCCGCTTAATTTGTGACCCCCCTGGTGCGAGGATCAGCAGCGCGATCACCGCCGCGGCCCGTAGGCCTCAGGCACGTGTCACGGCTGAGTCAGGGCCCGCGGAGAAGCCCGGGGCCCTGCCGCTGCCGTCGCAGCGTGAGGTGGAGGAGAGAGGATCCGTGACGTTTCCCGTGCCGTTGCGCGCATCTGACGAAGGGCCCGGAGCGGAGCCGAGCGACGAGACAAAGGTAACCCCCGGGGGCTGGGAGGTAGCGCGACCGTGTGGTGGCCTGAGACTCGCCCCCCCGCTCCCCGGAAGTCTTGGGAAGGCCCGGTGCGCCCCCTGCCGAGTGGGAGCGACACCGCATGCCGAGACTGTGAGTTCCCCCTCCGTGGGATTTCCCTCCGTACCGTGAGTTCCCCCTCCGTGGGATTTCCCTCCGTACTGTGAGTTCCCCCTCCGTGGGATTTCCTTCCGTACTGTTGAGTTCCCCCTCTGTGGGATTGCCTGTAACTGGGGACTGCCATCCGCGTGACTCGCAGTGCTCAGTGCGTTCTATGTCTAAGTAGCGCTGAACCTTCATTTGTATTCACCAGTGCTCAGTGCGTTCTATGTCTAAGTAGCGCTGAACCTTCATTTGTATTCACCAGTGCTCAGTGCGTTCTATGTCTAAGTAGCGCTGAACCTTCATTTGTATTCACCAGTGCTCAATGCGTTCTATGTTGAAGTAGCGCTGATCCTTCATTTGTATTCACCCGTACTCAATGCGTTCTATGGCTAAGGAGTGCTGAGCCTACCTTTGTATTCACAAGTGCTCAGTGCGTGCTAAGTCCAAATAGCATGTACCATCAGTTTGTGTTCTCGAGCGCTCCATTCTCCAGTCGAGGTCTCAAGGGCAAGGCGCTCCGTGTAAGAGCGGCGCTTTATCTTCAAAGGGTGTCCAGCAGTGCAGTACGCTCCGTGTACCAGTAACGCTTTATCCTCAGGGTAGGCTTAAAAGTGCTCAAGGTACTAGGCAGGCGGGTAACGCCTTCTCCACACGATATGCCTAGGAGTGCCTAGTCCTTAAGGTAAACGATCAGCGCTTCAACCTCAAGTTATGCTCAGGGGTGCCTAAGGTTCCAAGTATACGAGAAGAGCTGTATTGCCACGTTATGCTCATGTGCCTTTGTTTCTTTGTAGACACCAGTAGCGCCACGTGTGCAGGCCCCGGCCCGCAGCACTAGTGAAGTTCATACTGCAGGGATTGCTGAGGTAACCGTAATGAGATGCGGTAATGCAAATGTTAATGTGTAACAAGTTAAGATACATTGCCCTATAAGATACTGTGCGTGCTCCTTTGATTAGATAAATCTGATTAATTTGCATTCACTTTACTGTGTGGCGTCCCTTATTGTGTGCGTTTACTGCTTCAGAGGATGTGTGTGTTGTATGGTCGCTTAACACATAGGCCTTTGGGTGCCCAGCCGCTCGTGTCACGTTACCCCCTTAGGGCCTGGAGAACCCAGGTCTTACAGGCTTCTTGCAGGGACACACTGGTTCCTGGCTGATTAGACATTACCAATGTGGTGTGGTGTATTGCACTACCTACACTAGTGTGGCCTACTAAGCTCTCTTGAGTTGTAGAAAGGGTGTGCTATCCCTTAACACACAACTGGAAATCCACCCCAAATTACACCACATGTCCTCTACTGCAGCCTGGGTAAGGTGGTGCATGCACCCCTTACTGAGTTATAGGTTCACTATATCTCACCATATACTGCACATACAAACCTATCAGTGACCCCAATGGCAGGCCTTATCAATCCCGAAGGCAGGGTGCTTGGTTATATGTGAGGGGGTGCCCAGGCATGAGCTGAGCCCCTCTGCAGCCTTTGGAATCTATTCTCCAGGGCTGTCAGTAGTGCAGCCTGACCATATACTCTTAAGTGCATTATAACCAAAGGGTTGATGCAAACTTTGGACTGGCTGCACGGAAACATGTGGTGTTTGGTGTAAAACACCTTGGAATCATACCCCCACACCTGTAACTGGTGTGGGAGTATGATCCCACCCTTCTAGAGGGAGAGACATGATAGCACTGGTACACCCGGTAGAAACTTAATAGAACCCTGGCATCTCAAAATGGATGCCACTGCCACAGACACGGGTCTGGCCTCCTGCTGCTGACCGAAACTCCGGCAGGGGAGGCCTGGACAATAGATTTCCTGTCACAGGGAGGTGTAGCTACCTCCCAGACAGGATTATGTGTATTGGGGCTGGGTGGAAGCACTCTCTGAGTGCTTTGAAGTCCTGACCTGGGGGCACACTTGGTGTCCCTGTGCATAGTCCAGCTCAAACCGGTTCAGGGGCTTCCAGACCCTACTCTGGCGTGAAACTGGACAAAGGAAATGGGTGTAGCCACCCCTCTTTCCAAACCCTCCCATAGGTGGGTCCCCAGAGTATGTCCAACACCCTACCTTAGTATAAGTATGTTACCCCTGTCCTTAGGACTTTAGATTTCCCTGGACGAAACTCTGCAGCATATATCCTGGACCTTTGACTTTCTATTTCGACTAGAAGTCGGAAGAAATCTCCCTTGGGTGGCAGGCACCAATGAAGTATTTTGCCGGTCTCCATCATCGAAGCTCCCGCCCGACTCCGAAGTATTTGCAGCCCAGGAAGAGGATTTTCAGATATCTGAGAGGCCGACCTGAGTCCCCAGCAAAGCTGAGACCCGCAGCCCACGTGAGCAGCAAGGAACTAGAACTCCTTGTCACCGTACATTTCTGCAAGTGCATTGACTTCCCGACATCTCTGGAAGTCATGCTTGTGCTAACTTTTAGCCCACACCTCGAGCACTGCATTCACTGAAGATTGTCAACCTGGTCATTCCGAGTGACCCGTCGGCCGCCATTTTGTGTTTCGCTTCGAGGTCCCTTCGCGATCCCTGGTCCGTTGACTGGCGGGTCCCCGAGGGAGTACTTTTGTATTTCCTTGGCTTCTCTGGTTGCTACAGATGTGCCCTGACTCCCAACCAAGTGATGAGTCTCTCATACCTTGCTGGTCTGCACCGAAGCATTTCTTCCCTTTCTGCATGGGTTGCTGTTGCCAAGGCTTGTTGTGTCAAATCCGGGTACCGATGCTGCAGTACTCGACATCCTTTGTGGGACAGCTCGAATTCAGCTCCTGGTTGTCCTCGACGCATCCTGGTCCTCATGGCTGACGAGTCAAATGAAATCACCCGACATTGGTGAACATCTGTTCATTGCCCTCCTGGTTACTGGCAAGTGACCCAGACTCTGTCCCCTCTGATTTCAGGTTCTTCTCATCCTCGATCCACACTTGGATATCTTTGGACACTTTGCAACTTCACGGCAGCAGCACTTCTTAGCCAGCTCCCATTGAAATCGACAACGCGACCCAACACCAAAAGACACCAATGCACCCGGCGTCCCTGGGTGAGGTAACATGAATACTCCGGTGCTCCCGTGGGTGCTAGCCCTAGAACTTTCTAAGTCCAAAAGGGTTAGGTCCTGACTCATTTCTAAGTGTCCCTAATCTTTAAAATTCTAACCATGACTTTCCCCATAGAAGCTAACAGGAGCTCGCGACTGTCTTCTCACACTGCACACGGCCCCCGTGGGTCCCCTGTGTCACTATCTTGGGTGGTTCCTTGGGGTCCCAGCGATTCTACAGGGTCTAGGCCTTGTGTCTAGCTAAGTCGTGGTTCTTATACCACTATTTTAGTATATGGTTTGGCCTGCCCCTAGGGCCTGATGTGTATTAGTGCTATTTTACTGTGATTATTGAAGTGTAACTTATGTGTCTTGACGTCTAGTCTCATAAAGAGACTAGAAGGGTGTGTTTAGTAATAAATACATATATTTTATATATATACCTGGTGTGGATATCTTTCATTTAGTGACTCAAGAGATTATAGACTGGTAAAACAAGCTGCTTTACATTCCTTCAAGACTTAGCCTGAAGGCTGCTCTCCATAGCTACCACTAGGATAGCTTTCAATAAAGGTTGTCTTAAACCTATTCACCATAAGGGGTTGTTTGGACTGATACATGGTGCCCACTATAACTAGTGGACAGCATATATCAGGCCAACGTCTCACATGGAGTGAAAAACGGATCCCATTTCATTGGGTAAGTTGTTGAGTATGTCCTGAAATGATTAGGGATTAAGCAGAAGTTTCATGCTGCCTTCCATACACAATCAGCAGGGCTAGTGGAGAGAAACAATGCTACCCTCAAGCTTAAGCTAGCTAAAATTCAGGCTTCCACGTCCTTGAAATGGTCTGAAGCACTACCCTTGGCATTGCTGTCCATTAGATCAGTGCCACATTCACGATCTGGCCTTACACCATATGAGGTGGTATTTGGAAGACCTATGAATATTTGGGGAATTCCTAAGCCACGCCCCATACATGATGTACCATGTGTCTTAATGAGTGATTACAAATCACAGTTGACTGACAGTTTGATTTCTATTCGTCAACAGGTTCGAGAAGCTCTTCCTGACAGGTCGAAAGGTGAAGGCCACGGACTACGGCACGGTGACCATGTGATGATCTGGTCCTTCCATAGATCGAGCAGCTTGGAGGCTAGGTGGCGCGGCCCAGAGCAGGTCATCCTGGTGACGAGAACTGCAGTCCGAGTGACGAACAGGAGGAACTGCGTGCATTCTACCCACTGCAAGAAGGTGTCGTCTACCCTGGTGGAACCAGCTGCCCTGATCGACCATCGAGACATCCTGGACACAGAGAGAGGCCAAGCCATATCACCTGAAGAACCTGAGGAAGTCTTCTCGGACCATACGATTCCTGGTGCATCCCGATATCAACTGCGGCCCTGGAAAGAAACTTCATTGTTGAAAAAGACTGGTTGAGCAACCTTCCTGGGTTAGTGAGAAACTGAGCTGAAGAGGGGGGTGATCTGTTTGTGTAGTGACAACGGTCTTAACCCTCAGTGAAGAAACCAACGGCTGCCCAGGACTTTAGAGCTCCAACGGTTTTGTTACTTCAACAACGAGATGAATATGCCTATGGAGAAAACATCAAATGCTGCGAGGATCTGCGACAAGAAGATAATGTGAATTGTTGGGTTTATTGTCAGCGTGATCACTATGGCAGTGATAACTTGGGTTGTAGAGGAAGTAGCTGCTGCATGTACATTCCACATCATGCCCGTTCAGTTTTTGATGCGATCTCTAAGTTGCATAGAATTGCTGCTGAGATTCACCCTGATACTGGCACATGGACTTTGGCCAGCTGGTTTTGGACATTATTCACTACCTGGGGCTGGAAACTATTGACAGTTCTGTGTATATTACTTGCAATTCTATTGACATGCTGCCTATTTATACAATGTGGTCCAATGCTTTGCTCCATCTATATCACTGCTCGTACACCTGCCAGACGTGATGTTAAACAAATGAATGTCCAGCGTATACTAGACAAAGAAGTTGATGAAATGATGTAAATTGATATACATGATGTATACTTAGACTCCTCTAGATTATAAATGTCTTCAGCTAATGCTAAAAGGGTCGTCTGTAGAAATTTGGCAGAGATCACTGTTAGCATTTAGCTGAAGCCATCTTGTTTCTGGCAGTCATCTTGTTGACCATGTGCTTGCCATGTGTTCTTCCCTTCTCTACTGTCACTTGCCCTTGTGCTTTGCTCAAGAACTGGCTATACGTAGCCTCTGCTACTCTGCACATGCTCAGAAGAGTCTGTAGCTGCCCATGCACCTGCTCTAGTTCATCACTGTCAGGCTGTTTTAACTGAGGTCGGCAATCCATTGCCCTCCTTCTCTGTTGACTGTGCATTCTCTGTATGACCATCTATGTATGTAACTCTTCCTATGTGTGCTTGTACCGCCTTCTTTTGAGCTCCTGTGTGGGTATAAAAGACCCATGGTTCTTCTTCTCCTTGTGCTACTTCGTACACTGCCAAAGGGTGTTGTGTGAATGTAGTTCCACCTCATGAGGTTTAATAAAATATATGATTGCTATTTCAGCTTCCGTACCAACTTCTATTTCCTGGTCTGAGCACTTGTGTGCAGAGAAGGGCAACCCCCTAGCACTGGTAGGCCTTGCTGAGGTCTACTTCTACACTCTGGGTGATAATTAACCCACGGAGGATGTGTGAACTGGAGCCGAGGCCAATAAAACATATTGTGAGCAAGTGTGAAAAGCCATCACCGGGCCACAGCCGACAAAGGGGGGGCTCCGCCCAGAAAACTCACCAAGGTCCGGGCTCCCCCCACCAGCCCTGTCTGCATGCACCCCCATCCCCTGGCCTGTAAATGTACCCCACACCACCTATTGCCCTGTGGGCATCCCACACAAGGCAGAGGCAGTGCCCCACCTGCAAAGTATGCACAAGATGAGGGTCTCAATCCCCACAGAGCCCCACCCCCTCCGGGGAGTCCCTCTCTTGACCTAAGAGATGACCCTAATACACAGGGCCCCCGCAGATGGGCCTCTTCTGTCAAGGCAACACAGCAGGCAGGGTGTATGGCAGAGTATGTCACAAGTTCCCCCTTCCCACCCGTGCGTCATGTGAAATCAACCCATCGCCACGTGCATACTGCAACTCATTGAACTAACCAAACAAGCTCCGAGGCAAAAGAGACCTGGGTACTTTACAGGACATTCCAAAACATTAATCTTATAAGAACTTTACAACGCCCCATACAGTACCACCAAGCACTTTACAAGCCCCCCATGCAGTGTACCACCAAGCACTTTACAAGACACTCACACACACTGCGCCCCACAGCACTTTCCAAACCACTCGTACACACTGCATTCTACTGCACTTTTCACGCCTCTCGCCTAGTGTAAAACCAGGTTACAAGCCTGTCACACACACAGCACCACTTGCCATATCACAAACCTCCTGTGCCGAACTGCACAGCATATTTAGGAAACTCTTGTTAACATTGTATCCCAGTACATTGCACCCCAGATCACTTCACTTGCACCTTCAATACACAGTACCTTGGAGTGCATTACACGCATCTCATACATGCGATATTCCAAAGCACTTCATTTGTTTTAAATTGTTTTATGAAGCCACTCAGTACTTTACGTCACCTGTAGCGCTTGAAAGAGCTCTCGCGATCACTGCATTCCAAGCGCCTAACATAACCTGTGTCCAAAAGCGCATTGCAAAAATCCTCGCCGTGTTGTCTCAAGTGAGTAAGTGGCCGACGCCGTGCCTGGCAGGGTTTGTCTCCCACTGAAAGCCGCTTCCCTGGCACCAGGCCTGGTGTGCAGCCTTCACGGCCCACACTTCTGGCACCAGGAGGCGCCTGGCAGGAGAACGCTCCTCTCTAGATGTGCAGTTAGCTCCAGATGAATGTTTTCCCGGCGGGTTAACGCGCCTGCTGCGGAGATGTGTGCGTACCTCACAGTGCCCGCTGCCAGGCAAGCGATGAAGAAACTAAGCCCACATGCGCAAAGGGTATTCAACCTCCAACCCCACCGCTCCACTCACCTGGAGAGGACCACCACGGAGCCAGGATTCAGACAGTGTGTGCTTACAGTCCAGGGAAGGCGATGGTACAAATCGACAGAAGGTGGATCAATGATGACATCCCCGGGAAGGGGTAAACAGGTATTAGTACGCGACTTTTAGGTCACATACCATTACAACGCAAGCATAACAACGAATGCGCTGTAACAACGCATAGCCTTTACTACTCATGTTATTACTTCGCATGCTGTTACAACGCATGTGTTGTATTGCGTGTATGGCTGCAAGTGAGGACCCGGTGCCAATATGGCAGAACAAACGAGGAGGCAGTGATGACGGAAGTCAAAGTGGCACGGCAGGAGCAATTAGGGGAAAGGCACTGGTACCCGGGGCGGATCTGCAGGCTGCTGTGCGCTGGCTGGGGGCCTTTTTGATTGACAACGCTTGCAGACGAGGACAAGGGACGTGTACAGAGGAGAGAGAGGTAAGAGGGGCTGTGTATTTTTAAAGGGTTTGTGTTTGAGGAGTAGTGTTTTTGGGTTTAGGGTAGTGTGGGTCGTGCAGGGTACTGTTTGTGTGTAGGGGATGGACTGAGGGTAGGGGTAGGGTCATGCTGGGGGTAGTGTTTTAGGGTTTAGAGTAGTGTTGTGGTGTTAGTGTAGTGTAGGGTAGTGTTTTAGGGTTTAGGGTAGTGTCAGGTTGGTCATGCAGGGTAGTGTTTTAGTGTAGGGAGCGGACTGGGGAAGGAGCAGGGTCGTGCTTGGGGTAGTGTTTTAGGGTAGTGTTGTCATGTTTGTGTAGGGTAGTGTTTTAGGGTTTAGGGTAGTGTTGGGGGGTCGTGCAGGGTAGTTTTTCAGTGTAGGGGACGGTCTGGGGGTAGGGGTAGGGTCTCCTTGGGGTAGTGTTTTAGGTTTAGGGTAGTTTTGTAGTGTAGGGTAGTGTTTTAGGGTTTAGGGTAGTGTTGGGGGGGTCGTGCGGGGTAGTGTTTCAGTGTAGGGAGTGGACTGGGAGTAGGGGCAGGGTCATGTTTGGGGTAGTGTTTCAGGGTTTAGGGTAGTGTTGTGGTGTTTGTGTAGTGTAGGGTAGTGTTTTAGTGTATAGGGTAGTGTCGGGGGGTCGTGCAGGGTAGTGTTTCAGTGTAGGGGACAGACTGGGGGTAGGGGTAGTGTCGTGTTAGGGGTGGTGTTTTAGGGTTTAGGGTAGTGTTGTGGTGTTAGTGTAGAGTAGGGTAGTGTTTTAGGGATTAGGGTAGTGTTGGGGGGTCGTGCAGGGTAGTGTTTCAGTGTAGGGAGTGGACTGCGGTAGGGGCAGGGTCGTGCTCAGGGTAGTGTTTTAGGGTTTAGGGTAGTGTTGTAATCTTTGTGTAGTGTAGGGTAGTGTTTTAGTGTTTTGGGTAGTGTCGGGGGTCATGCAGGGTAATGTTTCAGTGTAGGTGATGGACTGGGGTAGGGTTAGGGTTGTGTTTAGGATAGTGTTTTGGGGTTTAGGATAGTGTTGTATTGTTTGTGTAGTGTAGGGTAGTGTTTTAGGGTAGTGTCGGGGGGGGTCATGCAGGGAAGTTTTTCAGTGTAGGGTACAAACTGGGGATAGGGGTAGTGTCTGCTTTGGGTAGTGTTTTAGGGTTTAGGCTAGTGTTGTAGTATAGGGTAGTGTTTTAGGGTTTCAGGTAGTGTCAGGGGTAGTGCAGGGTAGTGTTTCAGTATAGGGAACGGACTAGGGCAGGGGCAGGGTCATGCGTGGGGTAGTGTTTTAGGGTAGTGCTATAGTGTTTGTGTAGTGTAGGGTTGTGTTTTAGTGTTTAGGGTAGTGTCGGGGGTCATGCAGGGTAATGTTTCAGTGTAGGTGATGGACTGGGGTAGGGTTAAGGTTGTGTTTAGGATAGTGTTTTGGGGTTTAGGATAGTGGTGTAATGTTTGTGTAGTGTAGGGTAGTGTTTTAGGGTAGTGTGGGGGGTCGTGCAGGGTAGTGTTTGAGTGTAGGGACTGGAATGGGGAAGGGGAGGGTTGTGTAGGGGCTAGTGTGTTAGGGTTTAGGGTAGTGTTGTGTTGTGTAGTGTATATTAGTGTTTTAGAGCAGTGTTGTGGAGTATGTGTTATGTAGGGTAGTGTATATGGATGTAGAAATTCCGGTAGTGTTGGGGGTTATTTAAAAAAAGTGTTGTAAAAGTATGTGGGGAATTGGAATCCATTGTAAAGTCATTTTATATGCATTTAAAAGCAAATGCGAAGTAATGGTATACGTTGTAGAAAAATGCGTTGCAATGGTACTTGCAAACTAAAATCAACATTGTAAAAGTATGCGTTGATTTAGTTTACAAAGTATCATCATATATTCTAGTTAATGCCATGGGGGTGACAAGCACACTGAACATTGCAGGATGAGAAGAGTTGTATAAAGGATACTTACACCAGGTTACTTGCAGCTTCTGAAAGGCTTGGTGGAGGACCAGAACCATGACTCTTACCCGTCCAGATGGAGCAGCGGGTCCCCACATGATGCACTTCACACATATTGCATAATCTCTCTTCACACAGTGACTCCTCACATGATGCACTCTAACATTCATGGCATCATCTCTCTGCTCGCACTGGCCCCCCACATGATGCACTCTAACATACATGGCATCATCTCTCTGCTCGCACTGGCCCCCCACATGATGCACTGTAACATACATAGCATCAACTCTCTGCTCGCAGTGGCTCCCCACATGATGCACTCTAACATACATGGCATCATCTGTCTGCTCGCACTGGCCCCCCACATGATGCACTCTAACATACATAGCATCAACTCTCTGCTCGCGGTGGCTCCCAACATGATGCACTCTAACATACATGGCATTAACTCTCTGCTCACAGTGGCTCCCCACATGATGCACTTTAACATGCATGGCATCAACTCTCTGTTTGCAGCGGCCCCCCACACGATGCACTCTAACATACATGACATCAACTCTCTGCTCGCAGCGGCCCCCACATGATGCACTCTAACATACATGGCATCAAGTCTCTGCTCGCAGTGGCCCCTCACATGATGCACTCTAACATACATGGCATCAAGTCTCTGCTCGCAGTGGCCCCCCACATGATGCACCCTAACATACATAGCATCAAGTCTCCGCTCGTAGTGGCCCCCCCACATGATGCACTCCAGCATACATGGTATCAAGTCTCTGCTCACAGTGGCCCCCCACATGATGCACTCCAACATTCATGGCATCAATTCTTTGCTCGCAGTGGCCCCCACACAATGCACTCTAACATACATGGCATCAACTCTCTGCTCGCAGCGGCCCCCCACTTGATGCACTCTAACATACAACTCTCTGCTCGCAGTGGCCCCGTCACATGATGCACTTTTACATACATTGCATCAACTCTCTGCTCGCAGCGGCCCCCCACACGATCTACTCTAACATTCATGGCATCAACTCTCTGCTTGCAGCGGCCCCCACATGATGCACTCTAACATACATGGCATCAAATCTCTGCTCACAGTGGCCCCCCACATGATGCACTCTAACATACATGGCATCAATTCTCTGCTCGCAGTGGCCCCCACTTGATGCACTTTAACATACATGGCATCAACTCTCTGCTCGCAGCGGCCTCCCACTTGATGCACTCTAACATACAACTCTCCGCTTGCAGTGGCCCCCCCACATGATGCACTTTTACATACATTGCATCAACTCTCTGCTCGCAGTGGCTCCCCACATGATGCACTTTTACATACATTGCATCAACTCTCTGCTCGCAGTGGCTCCCCACATGATGCACTTTTACATACATGGCATCAACTCTCTGCTCGCAGCGGCCCCCCACACGATCTACTCCAACATACATTTTCATCAACTCTCTGCTTGCAGCGGCCCCCACACGATGCACTCTAACATACATGGCATCAAATCTCTGCTCGCAGTGGCCCATCACATAATGCACTCTAACATACATGGCATCAACTCTCTGCTCGCAACGGCCCATCACACGATGCACTCTAACATACATGGCATCAGCTCTCTACTCACAGCAGCCCCTCGCACAATGCACTCTAACATACATGGCATCAACTCTCTGCTCACAGCAGCCCCCCACACAATGCACTCTAACAGACATTGCATCATCTCTCTGCTCGCAGTGGCCCCCCACATGATGCACTCTAACATACATGGCATCAACTCTCTGCTTGCAGTGACCCCCCACACAATCTACTCTAACATACATGGTATCAACTCTCTGCTCGCAGCGGCCCCCCACATGATGCACTCTAACATACATAGCATCAACTCTCTGCTCGCAGCGGCCCCCACACAATGCACTCTAACATACATTGCATCATCTCTCTGCTCGCAGTGGCCCCCCACATGATGCACTCTAACATACATGGCATCAACTCTCTGCTTGCAGTGGCCTTCCCACATGATGCACTCTAACATACATGGCATCAACTCTATGCTCGCAGCGGCCCCCCACATGATGAACTCTAACATACTTAGCATCAACTCTGCTCGCAGCAGCCCCCACACAATGCACTCTAACATACATGGCATCAACTCTCTGCTCGCAGTGGCCCATCACACGATACACTCTAACATACATGGCATCAACTCTCTGCTCGCAGCAGCCCCCCACACGATGCACTCTAACATACATGGCATCAACTCTCTGCTCGCAGCAGCCCCCCACACAATGCACTCTAACATACATTGCATCATCTCTCTGCTTGCAGTGGCCCCCCACATGATGCACTCTAATATACATGGCATCAACTCTCTGCTTGCAGTGGCCCCCCCACATGATGCACTCTAACATACATGGCATTAACTCTCTGCTCACAGTGGCTCCCCACATGATACACTTTAACATGCATGGCATCAACTCTCTGTTCGCAGCGGCCCCCCACACGATGCACTCTAACATACATGACATCAACTCTCTGCTCGCAGCGGCCCCCACATGATGCACTCTAACATACATGGCATCAAGTCTCTGCTCGCAGTGGCCCCTCACATGATGCACTCTAACATACATGGCATCAAGTCTCTGCTCGCAGTGGCCCCCCACATGATGCACCCTAACATACATAGCATCAAGTCTCCGCTCGTAGTGGCCCCCCACATGATGCACTCCAGCATACATGGTATCAAGTCTCTGCTCACAGTGGCCCCCCACATGATGCACTCTAACATTCATGGCATCAATTCTTTGCTCGCAGTGGACCCCACACAATGCACTCTAACATACATGGCATCAACTCTCTGCTCGCAGCGGCCCCCCACTTGATGCACTCTAACATACAACTCTCTGCTCGCAGTGGCCCCCCCACATGATGCACTTTTACATACATTGCATCAACTCTCTGCTCGCAGCGGCCCCCCACACGATCTACTCTAACATACATGGCATCAACTCTCTGCTTGCAGCGGCCCCCACACGATGCACTCTAACATACATGGCATCAAATCTCTGCTCACAGTGGCCCCCCACATGATGCACTCTAACATACATGGCATCAATTCTCTGCTCGCAGTGGCCCCCACTTGATGCACTCTAACATACATGGCATCAACTCTCTGCTCGCAGCGGCCCCCCACTTGATGCACTCTAACATACAACTCTCCGCTTGCAGTGGCCCCCCCACATGATGCACTTTTACATACATTGCATCAACTCTCTGCTCGCAGTGGCTCCCCACATGATGCACTTTTACATACATTGCATCAACTCTCTGCTCGCAGTGGCTCCCCACATGATGCACTTTTACATACATGGCATCAACTCTCTGCTCGCAGCGGCCCCCCACACGATCTTCTCCAACATACATTTTCATCAACTCTCTGCTTGCAGCGGCCCCCACACGATGCACTCTAACATACAGGGCATCAAATCTCTGCTCGCAGTGGCCCATCACATGATGCACTCTAACATACATGGCATCAACTCTCTGCTCGCAACGGCCCATCACACGATGCACTCTAACATACATGGCATCAGCTCTCTGCTCACAGCAGCCCCTCGCACAATGCACTCTAACATACATGGCATCAACTCTCTGCTCACAGCAGCCCCCCACACAATGCACTCTAACATACATTGCATCATCTCTCTGCTCGCAGTGGCCCCCCACATGATGCACTCTAACATACATGGCATCAACTCTCTGCTTGCAGTGACCCCCCACACAATCTACTCTAACATACATGGTATCAACTCTCTGCTCGCAGCGGCCCCCCACATGATGCACTCTAACATACATAGCATCAACTCTCTGCTCGCAGCGGCCCCCACACAATGCACTTTTACATACATGGCATCAACTCTCTGCTTGCAGCGGCCCCCACACGATACACTGTAACATACATGACATCAACTCTCTGCTCGCAGTGGCTCCCCACATGATGCACTTTTACATACATGGCATCAACTCTCTGCTCACAGCGGCCCCCCACACGATCTACTCTAACATACATGGCATCAACTCTCTGCTCGCAGCGCCCCTCACATGATGCACTCTAACATACATGGCATCAACTCTCTGCTCGCAGTGGCCCATCACACGATACACTCTAACATACATGGCATCAACTCTCTGCTCGCAGCAGCCCCCCACACGATGCACTCTAACATACATGGCATCAACTCTCTGCTCGCAGCAGCCCCCCACACAATGCACTCTAACATACATTGCATCATCTCTCTGCTTGCAGTGGCCCCCCACATGATGCACTCTAACATACATGGCATCAACTCTCTGCTTGCAGTGGCCCCCCCACATGATGCACTCTAACATACATGGCATCAACTCTCTGCTCGCAGCGGCCCCCCACATGATGAACTCTAACATACTTAGCATCAACTCTGCTCACAGCAGCCCCTACACAATGCACTCTAACATACATGGCATCAACTCTCTGCTCGCAGTGGCCCATCACACGATGCACTCTAACATACATGGCATCAACTCTCTGCTCGCAGCAGCCCCCCACACAATGCACTCTAACATACATTGCATCATCTCTCTGCTCGCAGTGGCCCCCCACATGATGCACTCTAACATACATGGCATCAACTCTCTGCTCGCAGTGGCTCCCCACATGATGCACTTTAACATACATGGCATCAACTCTCTGCTCGCAGCGGCCCACCACATGATGCACTCTAACATACCTAGCATCAACTCTCTGCTCGCAGTGGCCCCCCACATGATGCACCTTTACATATATGGCATCAAGTCTCTGCTCGCAGTAGCCCCCAACACAATGCACTCTAACATACATGGCATCAACTCTCTGCTCGCAGTGGCCCCCCACAATATGCACTCAAACATACATGGCATCAACTCTCTGCTTGCAGTGGCCCCCCACACGATGCACTCTAACATACATGGCATCAACTCTCTGATCGCAGTGGCCCCCACACGATGCACTCTAACATACATGGCATCAACTCTCTGCTCGCAGCAGCCCCCCACACGATGCACTTTTACATACATTGCATCATCTCTCTGCTCGCAGTGACTCCTCACATGATGCACTCTAACATACATGGCATCAACTCTCTGCTCGCACTGGCCCCCCACATGATGCACTTTTACATGCATGGCATCAACTCTCTGCTCTGGAAAAATCCTTCTTGAGGCCACCACAATAGCAATAAGAAACACACGTAGACTAAGCAGGACCTGACCACCCCCTTCACAAAAATACCACCTATAATTTGAAGTAACAGTGTTGTTGTTTACAAGCATTTTATAAAATTGCTATGAAATGTTGGTTGCCCTTGATGTAGAGCAAATGTTTTCAAATACAAAAACTGTAAAATGTCACACAGAGCAGTATAGTCATACCACTGTGATTGATTTGAAGAATGCTTTCTTTTCCATCCCTATTCATCCTGATAGCTGATATTTGTTCGGCTTCACTTTGAATAACCGATCCTTTAGATTCTGTAGAGTTCCCCAAGGGTATCCAGAGAGTCCTAGTATTTACAGCCAAGCATTGAAAAGACAGCTTGATTCTTTCCCCGTGCCGACTGGGGTGGCTTTCATACAATATGTCGATGACATCGTGTTGGATGCTGATCAGCCTGAACAGTGTGAAGAAGGAACGCTGTCATTGCTTTCATTTCTTGCATCACACCATCACAAAGTTTCACTGACGAAATTGCATTATTGTAGACAGGTTACCTATTTAGGTCACCTCCTGTCTAAGGAAGGACGTGCACTTACACCAGACACATTCAAGCTGTTTTAGGCACACCAGTGCCCCGTACTCAGAAAGATGTCTGTGCATTCATTGGTCTTACTTCTTTTTGTAGGCAATGGATTTTAGGCTTCTCACACATTGTTAAACCTTTGTTGGCTCTTCTGACTAAAGACACTCCAATACCCCTTCCATGGACTAATGAATGTCAGAATGCTTTCCACCAGTTGCGTCAAGCTCTTTGTTCTGCACCAGTATTGGGCACTCCAGATTACACTAAGATTTTTACGCTCTATGTACACGAGAGAGATGGGTGTGCACTTTCAGTTTTAGTACAGACACACGGTGACAAGCAACGTCCTTGAACATATTTTTCAGCTGTTCTCGATCCAGTTGCTTGTGCATTGCCTGGGTGTTTTCGTTCTGTCGCAGTGGCAGCTGTGTCTATACGTCAGAGTGAAGGGATAGTCTTGTCACATAGACTTGGTGTTAGTACCTCATGCAGTTGACGCTCTGTTGAGCCAAACAAAATGCAGCATTTAACTAGGACTAGGTTAACAGGATTCAAATTCACACTTTTGCCCCCTCACATCACTTTGAAAAGATGTTCAACCCTGAATCCAGCTACTTTGTTGCCATATCCAGTGACTCAGTCCCAGTCACAAGAGCCTCGTGATTGTATATTCCTTACTGGGGAACATACAAAGGGTCATGTCGATTTGCAAGATACGCCCCTCTCAAATGTTGATGGGGAACTGTGGGTTGATGGATCCTGTTTGAAATTACCAGATGGCACGACATCAGCTGCATATGCAATTACAACACTTCAGACGGTAGTTAGGACAGCTCGTATTCCACAGAAATCAGCTCAGGCAGCTGAGCCAATACCTTTGACGCAAGCGTGTGAACTTAGTACCAACTTGTCTGTGAACATTTATACTGACAGCCGCTATGCTTCCGGAGTGGCTAATGACTTTGGGTTACTCTGGAAGGAAAGAGGCTTTCTTACAGCCCATGGGATGCAAATAATGCCTGGAGAATTGGTACATAATCTTCTGACTGCCTTGACATACCCGAAGAAAATAGCGATTGTTAAATGTAGCGCACACAAGAAAGTGACCGATAAATAGGACAAGGCAATGCAGATCACACAGCCTGTGAAACTGCAATGCAGTGAAGCACCACACCCATGTACGTAGTGAAGTCACAGCCTGAACGTTGGCATGATGTTAGGCAGGAAGTACTACACATGCAGAGATCTGCTTCTGCAGAAGAGCTTGAGCAATGGTCTAAGGAGGGACCATTGGATGATGAGGGCTGTTGGTGAAATAAAGACATGACCAAGTGGAAACTGCCCACAGCCTTTTTAAACCCTATGATTCATATGGCACATGGGCCGGCACATTTTGGAGCCTCCTCAATAACAAAATTGCTTAAGCAAGTTTGGGAGCATCCAGAAATTGCCGGCACAGCTAAAAAGATAGTGCAGTCCTGCTTGATTTGTCTTCAGTACAATCCTGGAAAAGGGACACAAACTCCTACAGGAGGGTTTGCTACACCAACTGCACCTTTTGAAGTTTTGCAAATGGATTACATCCAGCTTGAATGCTGTAATAATCTGAAATATGTCCTAGTAGTTGTATGTGCCTTCAGTAAGTGGATAGAGGCGTACCCTACGAAAGATAATACAGCTCTTACTCCAGCAAAGGTGCGTCTAAAAGAATTCTTCCCCAGAGTTGGTGTTTGCAAATTTTTATGGAGTGATGACGGACCCCATTTTATTGGGCAAGTTGTTGAGTATGTCCTGAAAGGATTAGGGATTGAGCAGAAGTTTCATGCTGCCTTCCATTCACAATCAGCAGGGTTAGTGGAGAGATACAATGCTACCCTCAAGCTTAAGTTAGCTAAAATGTAGGCTTCTACATCTTTGAAATGGCCTGATGCCCTACCCTTGGCATTGTTGTCCATAAGGTCAGTGCCATATTCATGATCTGGTCTTACACCATATGAGGTGGTATTTGGAAGGCCTATGAATATTTGGGGAATTCCTAAGCCACACCCCATACATGATGTACCATGTGTCTTGATGAGTACTACCTATCACAGTTGACTGACAGTTTGATTTCTATTCATCAACAGGTTCGAGAAGCTCTTCCTGACAGGTCTGAAGGTGAAAGCCACGGACTACGGCCCTGCGACCATGTCATGGTCCAATCCTTCCAGAGGTCGAGCAGCTTGGAGCCTAGGTGGCGTGGCCCAGAGCAAGTCCTCCTAGCGACGAGAGCTGCGGTTTGTGTGACGAACAGGAGGAACTTGGTGCATTCTACTCACTGTAAGAAGGTGCAGTCTACCCTGGTGGAACCTGCTGCCCTGATCGACCAACGAAACATCCTGGATACGGAGAAAGGCCAAGCCATATCACCTGAAGAACCTGAGGAAGTCTTCCCGGACCATACGATGCCTGGTGTAGCCCGATATCAACAGCGGCCCAGGAAAAAGACTGGTTGAACAACCGTCCTGGGTTAGTAAGAAATGGAGCTGAAGAGTGGGGGGGATCTTCTGTATAGTGACACCCGTCTTAACCCTCAGTGAAGAAACCAATGGCTGCCCAGGACTTTAGAGCTCCAACGGTTTTGTTACTTTAACAACAAGATGAATATGCCTGTGGAGAAAACATCAACTGCTGCGAGGATCTGTGATAAGAAGATAATGTGCATTGTTAGATTTATTGTCACTGTGGTCACTATGGCAGTGATAACCTGGGTTGTAGAGGAAGTGGCTCCTGCTTGACAAATACTGACTGCCACTACTCCAGCACCCACTGAACACCACTATTTTACTCTCCCTTATCATGAACAGAAGCATAGACAGTCTTATCTGAACAACACGTTCATCTAAATGTTGCACCACATGCACGATGCTACGAACATTACTAACTGTTGGGTGTGTGAAATGATGCCAGCTCATCAGAAAAAGGGAGGAACACCTTTCATTCCTCTTCCTTTTTCCCATAACGGCTCTTGTCAAGCCTGGTTTGCTCTTCTATTGGCTTCTCAAGTGGCTAACATTACTGATATGGCTGTAGGGAGAATAAACCATCATCTTAATCAAACATGTTATCCCGATGAAGAAGGTGATATGCAAGCTAAAGGGACTAATTGGGAGATGGAGAAGTACCGACCAAGAAATGCTTCTACACATTATGTTTACCCAAATACTTGAACTGGTAAGGGTAATGGACCACTTGTTATAGCTGTCACTAGAGCCCGAGCAGATTTGTGTGTGAGTAGTGTTGGGAAAATTCCAGTGGGAAGAAGTAAATGTACTCAGCTTATGACTATTGATGGTACCAATAACAGCAGCTTTACATCTTCACATAATACATACTTTATTTGTGGAAACAAGGAATACTACCATCTACCTGTTGGATGGTCTGGAGTCTGTTATGTGTCCTTTTTCCTACCTCCTGTGTTTTTGGCACCTGCATCATATCACAAGGACTATCGATTGTTTGATGACATTTCTAAAATCAGATACAAAAGAACAATAAGTAATGTTGAGGTGGACCAGACTGATATCGCACTACAGCAATTCGTTGATTTTAACTTGGGGCTGTTCTTTTTTGTTGGTGATGCCTTGAACAGCAGGAAAATCAGACGGTTGACTCGTGTCGTATAAGCTGTGACCAACCAGACAGCTATGGCACTTGGAAATATCACACAGGAACTGCAAATTGCGAGGATTGTGGTGCTCCAAAATCGTATGGTTCTAGATGTGGTTTTGGCTGATTGAGGTGGTGCATGTCGCAGCATCGGAAGTGGCTGTTGTGTATACATTCCAGATCATGCCCCTTCAGTTTTTGATGCAATCTCTAAACTTCACAAAATTGCTGCTGAGATCCACCCTGATACTGGCACATGGACTTTCGCCAGTTGGTTTTGGATATTGCTCACTACCTGGGGCTGGAAACTCTTGACAATTCTGTGTATATTATTTGCAATTCTACTGACATGTTGCCTATGTATACAATGTGGTCCAATGTTTTGCTCCATCTGTATCACTGCTTGCACACCTACCAGACGTGATGTTAACCAAATGAATGTCCAACATATATTACACAAAGAAGTTGATGACATGATGAAAATTGATATACATGATGTATACTTAGACTCCTCTAGATTGTAAATGTCTTCAACTAATGCTAAAAGGGTCGTCTGTGGAAATTTGGCAGAGATCGATGTTAGCATTTAGCTGAAGCCATCTTGTTTCCGGCAGCAATTTTGTCAACCATGTGCTCGCCATGTGTTCTTTCCTTCTTCTCTGTCATTTGCCCTTGTGCTTTGCTCAAAGAACTAGCTATACGTAGCCTCTGCTACTCTGCACATGCTCAGGATAGTTTGTAGCTGCCCATGCACCTGTTTAGGTTTGTTACTGTCAGGATGTTTCTACTAAAGTCAGCAACTGTTGGTTCCTCTTTCTTTGTTGACTGTGCATTTTTGTATGACCATTTATGTATGTAACTCTCCTATCTGTACTTGTACCACCTTCTTTTGAGCTCCTGTGTGGGTATAAAAGACCCATGGTTTTCTACTCCTTGTGCTACTTCATACACTACCGAAGGGTGTTGTGTGAATGTAGTTCCACCTCATGAGGTTAATAAAATATCTCTTTGCTATTTCAGTTTCCATGCCAACTTTATTTACTGGTCTGAGGACTTGTGTGCAGAGAAGGGCAAACGCCTGGCACTGGTAGGCCTTGCTGAGGTCCACCGCTACAGTAGTCCCAGAGGGTACATACATGGTTATTACTGGGAGGTTGGCTGGGCATAACTTAAGAATAGCTGGAATCCATGCTCCTTATATAGACCAGGGTGGGTTCTTTGAGGAGCTTTCTAGGGTTTTGGCACCTTACCTGCCTCGGACGATATTTTTGGGTGGGAATTCTAACTGTTTTGCAGACCCTGCGCTTGATCATTCTCACCCAGACCTTGGAGATTCCCCAATAGCCCAGTTGGCTTGTATCCTCTCTAGTTGGTAACAACCGTGGGGACTGGTAGATTCTTTGAGGCGACTTCACCCTCTGGCCCAAGACTCATCTACGAAGACATGCATGAGCTCCATCTTCAATTTGACACCTTTTTATGTACCCAGACTGTTCCTGGAATGATTCACAGGCTACAATATATTTGTGCCGAACAGCTTCAGATAAAAATGCAGTGTTACTCTCTTTAAATTGGGGAATATGAGTGCCCTTGAATCCCTGACTGGTGATTATGCGTTGAGGCATTAGGTGACCCAGTCTTCCAAAGAAACATTGAAAAGGCCATAAGTGTGTATTTTGCAGAAAATGCTGGATCTGCTTCGTCCCCTTTGATTGAGTGGGATGCATTTAAAACTATGATCAAAGGTTGTTTTATTGCAGAAGTGGTTGGGGTGCAGCATACGCTAGTATGTGATGTAAAAAAACAAGAAAGGGCACTGCAAGTAATTGAACAACGGAGACCCGGAAATCCAACCCTTTAGCACCCATTACTTGAGACAAAGGAATTATTGGCAGCCCAAGTTGAGAGACTGCGTGGTTTTGAATACAGGAAGTATCTGACTCATGCACATGCAGAGCAAGAAAAAGCAGATACCTTATTAGCGTGGCTCTTTCAACTGAAAAATAGGAGGTCTGTGATTTTAGAGCTAGAATCAGACACTGGTGAATCTTTATGTAGTAAGACTACCATCAATACTATATTCTGGGAATGTTATGGATCACACTGTTCCCCATTACAAAAGATACCACCTCAGACCTTTGACTTTTTGACACTGGGACACTTACAGGTTCTCCCAGAGAAAGATGCAGACTGGCTAAGTAATGAAATTACTATAGAAGAGGTAAGAACTGCCATCAAAAGAATGGCACAAGGTAAGGTTCCTGGAGCTGATGGCCTAACTGTGGAGTTCTTTGCCACATATAAAAACACCTTGGCACATAAATTAGTAGAACTTTACTCTGCAGCTCGAAAATCTTGCCATCTTCCTGTAACTACACATGAAGCTCTGGTCATCTCATTATTGAAACCAGGTTGCCCTCTCATACTGTCAAATTTTATCATGCTGAATATGGATTATAAGAATGTAAGTGGAATTCTAGCGACCCATCTCCTACCCCACATGCCTACTTTAGTACACATAGATCCAACCTAATTTATTTCTGTACACAATACTGTACTTAATATCCGTGGACTCCTTTCACTTATCAATGAAGATTTCTTGGATAATCAAACAGCTGCTGTTGTGGCGATAGATATAGAGAAGGCCTTTTACAGGCTGAGTTGGGACTTCCTATATCGAGTAATAGGTCATATGAGTTTGGGACAAGGGTTTATTGACTGTATTCACTGGATCAGAATTCTCTGCATAGGTCCCACTGCGTTGACTATATCTGATCCATATGAGGTGGACGTGGAACTAGACAGGAGTATCCACTCTCCCCCTTATTATTTGCCATTGTAATGGATCTTTTGGCTTGCAGTGCTTGTGCAGGGGGATTTTATTGTAGGTTAGAGATTTATGGGGAATCTCCTTATGCAGCTGTTGATATTCTGTTATTTCTCTGAAAAGTTGGAGTGGACATACCCAATGTAACTAATTTGTTGGAGTGCTTTGGTGCGTTCTCACGCCTTCACATTAATTGGCAGAAATCCCATTGTTTTACGCTCTGTGTGGATACCTCTCCTCCCCAGAACCAACTCAGACTTGCCTGGATCCCTACATGTCTGAAGTATTTGGGAGTTAACATATATCATAACCACCAAGATTTACTGGGTGGTAATGTTGGAGCAGCAGATGGAGTGCTTTGAATTGGAGCTGATCAGGGGAACTGGTAGACGTAGGGTGTCACTTGCTAAGTTGCAGCCCAGTAGTGGAAGATGGGTTGGAAGTTCTAGATTTTGAGTCATATTACTTGGTGGCACAGCTTCAAAAGTTCAGTCAGTGGATTTATTTTAGGTTTCATCCAGAAACATGTGTTATCGTTTCACACTCTTGACTTGAGGGACTGATCGCAGGTTCTCTTGGTACCCCGGATGCAATTACATGCAGCTTCTCAGGAGCTCCCGGTGGTACAGCATTGTGGTGATGTTGTCTACAGTGAACTTGCATCCCAGAGCCCTACTCAAAAGATCTGCTATTAAGGCGCTTGAAGATGGTGGCCTGTGAAGGCGCTTTGGGGGATTGTGGGCTGGACTTCTTATGGGATAAATCAGATGGGAAACCTGTATCAGGATGGAGAGTTACGCTTGTTTGAAGACTTGGTGGAGGATTTTGGAATACTGGGTGGGCATTTTTTGTTGCTCTGGGCAATGGTAGTCATGATTAGGTAACATTGGGGAAATGGAGACTTGAAATATGCAACGCATAAAGTCTGTCAACTGCTCTGTGCAATGAAGGGCTGTGTAAAAATGGTCATGTCACTAAATCAATCCAAATGAGCTGGCATGCTAATTAGCCTTAAAGATTTAAAAGTTAAATTGGAGATGGATTTAGAGCTAGCGATTACGGATACAGATTAGGAGAAGCACACATACCCACTGTCTCCCATAATGCCAGAGTTAATTTGATTCTTTTTTTTTTTTGCATAGTGCTTATCTTACACTTGGTAGGATCAATAGGTTCTAAGCTGCTGCTGCGGCAGCATGTCCAATATGTGGGGAGCTTGGAGTAGAAATGTTTCATATGGTATCGTCCTGCCCCTCTATAGTGGGTTACTGGGAGGAGGTGTGTTAATGATATCGCACAATGTGTGATCCCTTGTACACCACTGGCTTGTCGTTTTGGGGGTTACCCATGCCCGAATAAGCATGAAACCACTACTAGATGTATTGATTTGGTATTGATAGTTTTAAAACAAGAATTGACAATGTAGTGGAAATCTGCTGGGGGACCACAGCTGCTTAAATGGTGAGATGAGCTGGTTAAATGGGCAGAGCTTAAGAGTGCTGTATTGTTTCCTGAATTGAAAAGAGTGCGGGCAACAATTGATAGGGCTAGAGCATGTTAACAATTAGTAGATAACCTTCAGGCTTCGGATGTTGGCTCAGGTGCTTCCAGCAGCTCCCAGCTTTTGCCGGAGGATTCAGAGGGAGGAGGTCATTGACTTTGCGGGGGAGGCTCTGGGTGGGATTTGAAACTACAGTGGGGAGCTGAGCTTGGCAGAGGATTATGGAACTCTAAAAAGGACATCTTAGTAAGGGGTAACCATAGGTGGGGGTGTTGTTTATTGTTGTTTGTTAGTAATATGCTATGCATTTGGGCTGCTTGAAGGATGTGTACCTCTTTTGCTTGCTTTACTCTGTGCGACTATGCATAGATCTTTGTCTGTTACTGATGTGCCATGTCCTGGTCACGTGTTCCTGTGTTCTACCACAGTGCACAGATCTTTGTCTGTCTCTGGTATACTATGTCTGGCAGCTGTTTTGTTTTTTGTTATTTAAAATCAATAACATTGTGTTCAAAATAAATAAATAACACATTCAGAATTGATTGCAAAAGAATGTGAAAACGTTGAGAGAGATTCATCAGTGACATCCAATGTCCCTCATATATCTTTCTTGATCCCCACAGTACTACGAAATACAACATGAAACCTTAAAGAAATATTTATAGAAAGAACTTTCACACTAAGGTAACTCCTTTGTTGCTTCTACCATCAAATAATGGGTGTGTCCCCATCATTTCTGCACACAAACAAAGCTGCAATCTTTTCACAGACAAGGACACTGGCCAATGTATTGTACCCTTTCCACAGAGGTATGCTTTGGTAGGTGTAGTTTTTAAAAGTCAAACACACCTGCCAGAGAATCTCTCACCAGAAGAGGTGTGGCGCAGTGGCCAGGGCGACTGACTCTGGAACCCAGGGGCTCAAGGTTCGATCCCCGGTGCCAGCGGCAGATCAGCCCAGCACCATGTGACTCTGGGTAATAGTTCGCTTAATCTTCCTGACGGCCCTCAGCGCCTTGACACCTTCGGGTAATTGTTCACACTTTACAAATACTGGACTTTTACATATTGCAGAGCCCCTATTTGAACACCAAAATCATACATGTGAATTGGTATTTTGTATTAAAATAATATTTACTATATGATATTTTTCTTTAAATAATGTGAGAATTGCCTTTCTTCTTAACACTTAAGCAAACAAAATCAATTAAGTAGTGAAAGCTTGATACACCTCAATCATATTTCTTCATATCTTCATATGTAGCTGGTCTGAACACTACCTATATTATGATTAACCGACGTATTGCTTCATTACTTTGAAATATGTTTATGATGAGTCATCTAAAGATACCCCACATACTATTGGGCATGACACTAAATCACTATATTTCAGTGTTTCACAAGCAATGAGAGCATCAGCCTCGCCACACTCAATCACTCTTATCTTTGATACCTTTGCCAGATATTATGGACTGTGGAGCAATAGCTTGGTTGTTCATGTTCAGCTCCTTTACTTGCTAAACATTGTGGGGAAACAGTGCATTCGTTCAGCTGCTGCTTCCAAATCTCTCTAGTTCTTCCTACGTGGAACCTCAGCGCTGCTGATTCCATATCTCTCTAGTTCTTCCTGCATGGAACCTTGTGAGGTTCTTTACCTGCTGAAGAGTGCAGTAAACAATGCATCTGTTCAGCTGCTGCTTCCAAATCTCTCTAGTTCTTCCTATATGGAACCTTGTGAGGTTCTTTCCCTGCTGAAGAGTGCAGTAAACAATGCATCTGTTCCGCTGCTGCTTCCAAATCTCTCAAGTTCTTCCTACGTGGAACCTCAGCGCTGCTGATTCCATATCTCTCTAGTTCGTCCTACATGGAACCTTGTGAGGTTAGTTATCTGCTGAAGAGTGCAGAGAACAATGCATCTGTTCAGCTGCCGATTCCATATCTCTCTAGTTCTTCCTACATGGAACCTTGTGAGGTTAGTTACCTGCTGAAGAGTGCAGTAAACAATGCATCTGTTCAGCTGCTGATTCCATATCTCTCTAGTTCTTCCTACATGGAACCTTGTGAGGTTATTTACTTGCTAAAGAGTGCAGTAAACAATGCATCTGTTCAGCTGCTGATTCCACATCTCTCTAGTTCTTCCTACATGGAACCTTGTGAGGTTATTTACTTACTAAAGAGCGCGGTAAGCAAAGCATCTGTACAGCTTCTGATTCCATATCTCTCTAGTTCTTCCTACATGGAACCTTGTGAGGTTATTTAGTTGCTGAAGAGTGCGGTAAGCAAAGCATCTGTACAGCTGCTGATTCCATATCTCTCTAGTTCTTCTTTCATGGAACCTTGTGAGGTTATTTACTTGCTGAAGAGTTCAGTAAACAATGCATCCGTTCAGCTGCTGATTCCATATCTCTCTAGTTCTTCCTACATGGAACCTTGTGAGGTTATTTACTTGCTGAAGAGTGCGGTAAACAATGCATCTGTTCAGCTGCTGATTCCACATCTCTCTAGTTCTTCCTGCATGGAACCTTGTGAGGTTATTTACTTGCTGAAGAGTTCAGTAAACAATGCATCTGTTCAGCTGCTGATTCCACATCTCTCTAGTTCTTCCTGCATGGAACCTTGTGAGGTTATTTACTTGCTGAAGAGTGCGGTAAACAATGCATCTGTTCAGCTGCTGATTCCATATCTCTCTAGTTCTTCCTACATGGAACCTTGTGAGGTTATTTACTTGCTGAAGAGTTCAGTAAACAATGCATCTGTTCAGCTGCTGATTCCACATCTCTCTAGTTCTTCCTGCATGGAACCTTGTGAGGTTATTTACTTGCTGAAGAGTTCAGTAAACAATGCATCTGTTCAGCTGCTGATTCCATATCTCCCTAGTTCTTCCTACATGGAACCTTGTGAGGTTATTTACCTGCTGAAGAGTGCGGTAAACAATGCATCTGTTCAGCTGCTGATTCCATATCTCTCTAGTTCTTCCTACATGGAACCTTGTGAGGTTATTTAGTTGCTGAAGAGTGCGGTAAACAATGCATCTGTTCAGCTGCTGATTCCACATCTCTCTAGTTCTTCCTACATGGAACCTTGTGAGGTTATTTACCTGCTGAAGAGTGCGGTAAACAATGCATCTGTTCAGCCTTCGACGCTCATGACGGAACGGTTCCGTCATGAGCGTCGGTTGAGCTGTGCTCATGACGGAACCGTTCCGTCATGACCACGCCCGCGCAAACAGCAGTCAGCACCGCGGGGGAATCCGCCCCGCATGGAAGGGGTTAAAAATGTAATAACTTACTATACACAACTCCATGGTTCCCTGAACGTTGTGTAATTAGCCTGGGACCATAGGAAATCAGCCATGAACACATGTACAATCCCTCCGAGCATGAAGTCTCCCTCCTTGTAGTAGCCCCTCTGAACGGAGCCGTTCATGGCGCAGCCGGATGTTTGCTTCACCGTCTCCCACAGTGAGCACTGAGGCACCAGTGACAGCAGCAGTAAACTCCGCCACAGAACACTTGTAAAGCAGCTCATATCCGGGACTTGCAATGCTGCTACTTGCTGCTGGTGGTGGAGTGCAGGGTTTGAATGACGTCCCACAGAAGCAGACTGATGCACCTGCAGCGTGACGTGGATCTGTGACCTCTGACGTTGCCTCGATGCCTTCTTCTTCACCCTGAAAAACTGAAACACCAACTCCCTTTAATCAACAAAATACAGCATCACATAGAGACAGCTCCTACTCTTAGACAGTGATTCTGAAGGGTCACAGTGCAGCTGTCTACCTCTGGCTTCACCCAAGCTGCACCTCTGACGATTAGAGCCTCAAGGCGCTAGATGAACAACCCTTCCCCTGGACTCTGGGTCACAGTGCAGCTGTCTACCTCTGGCTTCACCCAAGCTGCACCTCTGACGATTAGAGCCTCAAGGCGCTAGATGAACAACCCTTCCCCGGGACTCTGGGTCACAGTGCAGCTGTCTATATCTGGCTTCACCCAAGCTGCACCTCTGACGATTAGAGCCTCAAGGCGCTAGATGAACAACCCTTCCCCTGGACTCTGGGTCACAGTGCAGCAGTCTGTCTCTGGCTTCACCCAAGCTGCACCTCTGACGATTAGAGCCTCAAGGCGCTAGATGAACAACCCTTCCCCGGGACTCTGGGTCACAGTGCAGCTGTCTATATCTGGCTTCACCCAAGCTGCACCTCTGACGATTAGAGCCTCGAGGCGCTAGAAGAACAACCCTTCCCCTGGACTCTGGGTCACAGTGCAGCTGTCTGTCTCTGGCTTCACCCAAGCTGCACCTCTGATGATTAGAGCCTCAAGGCGCTAGATGAACAACCCTCCCCCTGGACTCTGGGTCACAGTGAAACTGGCTTCTCCCAAGCGGCACCTTTAACCGTGAGCTCCTCAAGGCGCTAGAAGAATAACCTTCCCCTGGACTCTGGGTCACACTGCAGCGGTCCATCTCTGGCTTCACCCATGCTGCATCTCTGATGATTTAGAGCCTCAAGGCGCTAGAAGAATAACCTTTCCCCTGGACTCTGGGATACAGTGCAGCTCTAGATGTCTGGTGATAATCTTGTTACTCAGAGAATCATCCAGGTGGTGCCTTGAAAACTTGTCTTAGTGCTTTGAACTCTCTTACTTTACATTGTTCCCACATACATTCTCTAACGCCCCCTGCATTGTTGATCACTCGACCTTTGCACAGTTCTAAGGGCGGCTTCCAATGGTGAAGTAAAACACAAGTAAAGACTCACCACGATCCGTGTGAGTAATCCAGGCTGTCCTGAGCATCGAGGGAGGGCAGCCTTGTGTGACCTGCCCACTACTGTGAGCCTGTCTGTCCTCACACTTGCCCAAGGCCCCATCTCTTCTCACAAGGTTAAAAAGAAACAAAAAACTTCTCCAAAACAATTTCATATAATAATTTGCAGTATGTCCATGATCTGTATCTTGTCCTACACCAGACCAGTGGTTTTTAAAGTTTATTTATATCAAAATACAAAAATATATTCAATACTTCTTTTTATATATTTGTATAAGAATATTCTTTAGACATAAAAACAAAAAAGCAAATACATACATTGAAATAGCTATGTGTACTTACTCGAAAAGCACCCACAACAATACTGTAAATAAACCAATACATACAGAACACAAAGGATCCTAAGACTGGGACAATACAAAAACAAGTGAACAATTAACATACAAAGAAAAAGACATTCACAGAAAAAAGTTAACAAGTATTCATTATGTAAGTGTATTTGAATGAATCAATATTCCATTTCTCAGTAAGCCCATCTCTTCTCACCCCAGCATTCATTCTGATGGGTCCGCTTAAGCCTATGTACGTCCATTGATTCTGCTCGATTTGGGGAGCTTATATTTCCTTTCCACCCGCTCCATTAATCCCTCAGATGACCCTGTGCCAAGGGTCACATTTCCACATGCACCTCATTTCAAAACCTGACCTAAAAAGTCAACTCTGCCAGCCTGCCCATGCCTCTGTCCCATCGAGAGCTGCACGAGTCCTATAGCCCCGGATGCAAACATGAGCCTCCTCGCCACTTAAACTATTCTCACACATTCCTCATTTGCTCCTAATGTGCTGGGCTCTCCCTCGTCTTTCCCAAGCAAACATGTTGATGCTGCGAAGCAGAGCTCATCTTATCACTAATGAAAAGCCCAGTTAAACAAGCACAAGTAAAGCCCACAGGCTGAGCACTGCTGGCATACCTGGAGTCCGGCTTCACAGCATCAGCACTTCTGCCCTCGAACACCTCTTCCTTCTTGCAGCAGAAACAACACATACGATTCTGTGAAATGGGGCAGCGGGGAAAGACTGCACATGGTACAGGTCATGCCCTCTTCTTATAGACGAGACCAACTCCATATGATGAAATATTGCATCATGATGGTGGCCATCTATTTCAACCTATACATAGACTCCAGGCCAGAGCACTAATGTGTGTGTTTTGATGGCTCAGTCGATTATTCCATTTTGATATTCCAGTCTGAAGGGGACACTGATTAAAAACATGTTTGTATCTTGAGGTTTACATCTCTGAGGTTTGCAAAGTAGAGCAGATGGGTAAAAAAGAAATTGTCGAATTGTACAAGCATCATCATGGATTTATGGAAGGTCTCTGGGCCTGATACATGAAGGGTAACTTACACTTTAGTGTAAGTTTACGATTGTTTGCTATTTATAAATATATTTTACGAGTAGCATCTTTGCTTCTTCCAAGTCTCTGCACATACAAAGATCGGACTGTGCTGTCTTTTACGTGCAGAGCCTCTGCGGGCATAAAGATACTCTTTGTGAATAGCAAACAATCATAAACTTACACTAAAGTGTAAATTAACCTTCGTTGAATCAGGTTTTATGTTTCTAAACATTGACACACTGGCAGACAGGACCACTGCAAATATATATCTGCAGCACTGGTATCTGTGTTTAACTGACGTAGCCTTCTAGGATAGAGCAACAGACCAATTTGCAAAGAAAATGCATAATACAATAATAAAGAAAGTAAAAAGGTGTACTTCAGATTGATTTTATGATAAAAAGTTAAATACAACACACATAAGGCTTAGAAAGGATTGACCACAGGGTTCAAAAGTGAGATCGTAGAAATAAGAACACATCAAATCTCTAGTATTGTGCTGCTGGTTCAGAGGATCAGGCTGAGTGACTTCAGTCTGCCGTACTTAGAGTTTGGCCTGATGGTCTGCTGTCCGTTTAATTGACCAATGATCTTTTAGCTAATCCTCATTCCTCGTCATTGGTCCCCCTCGTCCACCATCAACAGATACAACTCCATCACGTTGGTGTGGCAGACACCCATCCTTCACATTCAGAGCTGTCCAGCTTCAGAGTGGAATAGAGAGACCTTTAAGACAGGGGACAGCAATGGTGGATGTGGTTTCTGACAGACCCCTGCTCAAGAAGCCCTCAGCAGACCCCCACGGACTTCAAGAACTACCGGCCCATCTCGCTCATCCCCTTTGTGGCAAAAGTCACTCAGAAGACCGTCAACACAGAACTAAAAAGGTTCATCGAAGACAACTCCATCCTCGACCCATTCTCAATCTAGATTCTGCATCAACCACAGCATCGAGGCCACCCTACTTGCAGCCACAGACCACATCTGCACCCTCCTGGACTAAAGCCACACCGCAGCCCTGATCCTACTTGACCCCTCAGCAGCATTCAACACCATCTCCCACTGCACACTCACCGCCCGACTACCGGCATACAAGGAACCGCTCTCAACTAGATCCGCTGCTTCCTCACCGGCAGAAGCCAAAGAATCAGACTGCCATTCTTCCTCCCCGAAACCATGGAAATCAACTGTGGAGTGCCCCAGGGATCATCACTGAGCCCAACCCTCTTCAACATCTACATGGCCCCCCACGCCACCATCGTCAGACAGCACGGCCTCAGCATAGTATCCTACGCCAACGACACCCAGCATATCCTCTCACTCACCAAAGACCCAACTACCACCAGACTAAACTTCCAGGAAGGAATGCAGGATGTTGCATCCGGGATGAGCAACAACTGCCTGAAGTTGAACTCGGAGAAGACAGAAGTCCTCACTCTCAGAACCACCCCATCAGCATGGAACAATACCTGGAGGCCCACAGCCCTCAACAGCCCTCCGACCGCCACGGGCCACACCAGAAACCTCAGCATCAAACTCGACTCCTTCCTCTCCATCAACCAACAGGTCAATGCTGTTGAATCTAGCTGCTACAACACCCTCCGCATCCTCAGTAAGACTTTCAAATGGATCCCCCGCATCAAGGATGATAGTCACCCACGCACTCATTACCAGCAGACTTGACTACGGAAATGCCCTCTACGCCAGCATAAACAAGTCACTACTCTGCAAGCTCCAACGATACCAAACACAACTGCCAGACTCGTCATCGGCATCCCTTGACACAAGCACATCAGCCACCACATTCAAAATCACCACTGAATCCCCGTCGAAAAGAGAGTCACTTTCAAGATACTCACCCACACATCCAAATGCCTCCACAACACTGGACCTCAATACCTCAACAATAGAATCAATTTTCACATACCCAAAAGAGACCTCTGATCCGACAACCTCATCCTCACCGAAACCTCACGTATCCGCAGAGCTGTATCAGGAGGTAGAGCCTTCTCCCACATCGCGACCAAGACCTGGAACGAGCTCCCGCTTGACATCAGGAGTGCCTCTTCTCTGAACACCTTCAGGAAGGCTCTCAAGACCTGGCACTTTGACAGAACTGAACTGCACACCCCCCCCCCAGTGCCTTGAGACCATCACAGGTGATTAGCGTGCTTACAATTTCCTGATTGATTGATTGACAACAGAAGTCAATCAAGTTGACAGACAAATCCATCAACACACAACTTTTCAGAATTAACTTAACCGAACACCTGCACATCAGACAATAAAAGACTCTCCTCCAAACACAGAACCCATATACCAGTTAGAACACAAAAATCCGCAGCAGACCTACGCCAACTTTTCTTTTCACAATGTATGGAAGGAAACAATCAAGATTTTATGAAAATGCAATAATTATTAGGAGTATGACACAATTATGGTCAACCAACAGTTCTTTGGAGTCCTAGTCCATCCAACCATGAGCAGTAGAAGGTAAATGTGCAACAGAATTGTGAATTAGGTTAATGCTGTTTGCAACACCAGACTCTGACAGGAGGACATCTCCAAGTGGTGAAATAACCTCCATGCAAACGTAAATTTGCTAGCTTCTGGGGCACATCAAGTTGCCCTTGCAATTGGTGATGACTCTGCAAAATCTCTCAATGTCATGAACTAGGAGGAGAATGTGTTGCCCACACTGAAGGCATTGCAGAAAGTCCAGGTGGCTTGGAGACTGTTAAGTTTAAATATTAACCATCTATCACTAACAAAGTATCACTCTCCATACCCTGATACCCGTATTCTCTACCCCAATTATCTACATTAATCTCAGCCTATTCACACGTTTGCTAAATTATGTTTGTCACAACTCACTTCATACCGTACCTCATCACAATTCATTTAAATGATTCAGTAATTTAAACATTAAATCAACCATTGGGGTTGCCATGCCATAGCACAGAGTAACGTTCATGGGGCAAATCAACGTGGAAAGGAGGTCCTCTGGAAGTCCTAACAGGGATGCTAAGAGGAGTCCCTATAGACACTGCCAAATGTCCCAGGACCTCAGGAACAGCATTTGTTGGTCAAGGCACTCCAGCCCAGGCCAACAGCATGGTCAAGGCCAGGTCCCAGTTAGTAATGTTCAGCTGGGTACCCCAGGATATTCCACTTGCAGCATGTTGTGGCCCTGTGGCTTATACCAGAGGTTAGCCAACTCACCTAAAGTCCTCTTCTTTGTACTCCACTCGGTAAAAGTTAGAGAAGGTACAGCTATCCTCTTAGGCCCCAAACCACAGGTAACGTCTAGCAGTGTTCCGTGGCTGGTGCCAGGGGATGCCACATTTATGCCTAGTACTAGATTATGGGTGGGGGTGACACGTGGTCATGCCCTAAACCAGTAGAGAAAAGTTACCAAGGGTAGCCCTGCTTACCTTTCCAGCAGTTTGCAGCAGTTCCTCTGTGGCCTAATGCAAACAACTCCACAGTGCCATTCACTCACTAACACCAAGATGATGAAACCCTTCTCCCCCTATGCACAGCCTGTGAGCCTACCCAAAGGTAAAGCTATGGTAGTAAGAAGTCCCCTCCCCAGTCCTTTTGTCCATGGTTGATTTTTAACTTTCCATTTAATGGGTGCTTTTAAGAATACCATATAATAATAATAATAATAAATCATCTTTATTCGGTTATGAATAAACAATTATAACCATAAAAGGACATACAAGAATCATATCATCCACACAAAATAAATACATACAAATATTTAGAGTAGCAAGGAATATTTCAGCCAAGATTTGTTCTATGGTTATAAATACATTTTTAAAAAGTGGCCACAGTTTTTGTGATCAATATAGTGTTCAGAAATTGTAGGTGCAGCATAGCAGGACGACATCTTCTAAAACCAAGGGTTCTTAACAATGGAGTCAACCATAAAGTGCGATGGTCAGCATAAAACTTACAAAACAAAACAGTATGCATTGTTGTTTGTTCTGAAATTTCGTCACAAGGGCATACCGCTGAGGCCTCTTTCCAGGAGTTACGTTTGGGAAAGGCCACAAGTTTGTGAAAAATATTCAATCTAAAGCGTGTCAACAGGAGACGCTCGAATCGGGACTCAACATAGGTCAGGTATGGCTCAATGTTCAGAGTGGTCGCAACAATCAAGGAGTGTTGAACAGAAGGCTTTCTTATCTCCTTGGTTAGCCGCAGTTCTTCCAAGTGCGAGAGAGCTCTGATTTTTAACTCTTTTTTAGAGATCACAGACATAGATTCAGGGTTATCATAATATTTAGCACAACCCAAATCAGTAAAAAATCTTTTTATATATGAGAGCCACTCGATTTTACCCACGTGCTCCAAAGACATAGTGTCTGCTACAATCGCCTTTGTGACTAGATTTCTTGATGACAACCAAATACGGCGCCACAATAGAAGAGGTTGGATTTTTGCCAAATCCTCGATGTGGGCCATGCCTAATTCAGCATGGCATGAAAAAGTGGACACTCGTTTCGGAGTCATCAGAAGAAATCTCATGAAAATATTCTCTGCTACTTGCAGTGCATTTGTGTTTTTATGGCCCCACAAACCTGCCCCATAAAGTGCGGTCGAATGGCCCTTCGCTACATAAATGCGAAGTAATTCTGCAGGAGGTCTTTTTCCCAATTTTTGGGAGAATTTTATAAGGGCCATTATTGCTCGCAGGAGGTGGTGTTTTCTAGCGTCAATGGCAGCTTTCCAATTGAGCTTTTCATCAATCATGACTCCAAGGTACGGGTATTGAGTAGTAAACTCCAACCTCTCTTTATCTAGGAAAATGGACTTTCCCCGTTTCCTATCCTTCCCTGCCACCATCACATAAGTTTTTTTAATGTTTATTTTGAGGTCCAAGTTACCCATAAACTTAGAGTACCTATCTAGGGATTTCTGCAACTCTCGCGGAGTACGCGCTATGATTACTGCGTCGTCCGCGTAGAGAAGCGTTGGGATGAGGCAATCTTTTATTCGGGGGAGGTCCTGAGCCCCTTGCAACATCTCCGCCTCCAAGCCATTGGTGTAGAGAGAGAAGAGAAAGGGGGCCAGGACACAACCCTGCCTCACGCCACGTTCCACCCTAAAGGTCCAGATACTTCGCCCTGTGCTCCAAATCGGACCCTGGACGAAGCATTAGAGTATAGTGCACGGAGGAGACTTACCAGGGCTAAATCAATGCCCATAGCAATAAGGACAGACCATAGCTTTGAATGGGAGACACAGTCAAATGCCGCGGAGAGGTCGACATATACCATGTAGAGTTTGCCTTCTTTTGCTGTTACATATTTTCCCATCAATAAGCTTAAGTTCAGTGCCTGTTCTGTTGTACCAAAACCCTCCCGAAAGCCGAACTGTATATCAGATAGTATGTTATGATCTTCCGCCCACTCTTGAAGTCGCTGTAAAACCACCTTCCCCAATACTTTACCGAGAGAGTCCAACAATGATATTGGCCGATAACACGACACATCGTCTCTATTTCCCTTTTTAAAAACCGGAATCATGATCGATTGAGACCACGTTTCAATTAGCCCATATCGCATAGTGGCATCAAAGACCGCCTTTAGAATTGGGGCCCAGAGATCAAGTTTAAATTTAAAAAAATCAATCGGTACTCCATCTGGGCCAGGGGCTTTCCCACTTTTGCTAGCCTGCACAGCTTTTATAACTTCCTTGAGATCAAAATTTAGGGCAATCGGAATTAAAGTTTCTTGGGGGGTATCGTTTTCTTCCTCTAATAGATCAGCTGCTTGTGTTTTCCTAAATACTTTGGAAAAATGGTTTACCAAAGTTGGGCCTTCAATTGCTACCTCAATTGTTGGCTGATCATGACTATCTGTCAGGAATGGAGTCTTCACTACCCTCCAGAACAGTGCCCCATTTCTAGACAGTGAGCTTTCTTGTAATTGATCCCATAAAGATTGTTTTATTTTCTGCTTCCTTGTTTTGCAGGCTAGACGGTATAGCCTCCTTAGCCTGCGAATCTCGTCTTGATCTCTTACAGGATTTGTCAGGGCGCTTTCCAAGAGCCCGTTGGCTGCAGTACATTCGTGGTTAAACCATCCTCTTTTCTGGCCTGTTTTCCCTTTGTTAGAACATGTTAATAGGTTTTTAACTACCTCCAAAATAATACCAAAATTGTACAGCAGTTCTTCTTGATTGATGTCACTATCTAGGCATTTCACAATGGCGGGATATGCTGCTTGAACCACCTTCGTAGTTATAGCTTCCGGGTCTATCTTCCCCCACCCTATGGTGAAACCATTTAGTTTTTTTTATGTTTAAAACGTTTTTATTGAAACAAAACAAACCATGGGGGAGGGGGATAGGAGGGCAGGATACATAGAATACAGTCAAAGAAAAAGGGTGCAACTCCAGAGGGTTGGCAATAGATAGCTCAGTGGGCCAGGGGGAAACCACAATAAATGAAAGGCTAGAAATGCAAGCTACGGAATCCCCGCATGCACATCCGACACCCCAAATCTAAGCAATAAAAGCCAGCAGCAACTCAACAAAGTACAATCCCCCCCTCCCCATCCCCCATCCCCCCAGTAACGAAAAAACAACACCCCACCCCCCCCGTCCTATGGTCCCGCACCAGATCAATCCTCAACAAGAAGCCCCGCACCCCCCCTCCCTTCCCCCCGGGAGGCCCCCGTCTCACATGTAAACTAGTCCGCCGGGGTCACCGGCGGCGTCAACCTGAGCAGCCTAAGATACCTCGGGCAGGTGAGCTCCCGGAATTCAGTGGACAGCAGCGCTAAAAAGGGTTGCCACAGCTCTTCAAATTGGTCTATCTCCCCCGCAACCGTGAGCAACAGCTTCTCCATCCCCAGCACATGCCAGAGCCTATGCAACCAACCCGTGATGGAGGGGACGGTGGTTGTGCGCCAGTGGATAAGAATGTTCTGAACCGCAGACCCCAGCGCAATCGCGATCTGCCTACCCCTGCGGGACTTTAGTGGGTACATTAGGTCATTGGGGAGGCCCAGCAGGACATACGCCGGGAGGCGCGGCAGCTCTATTCCAAAGTGCTTATCCACCTCGTCCAAAACTTCCTTCCAGTAGGCGGTCAGCACCGGGCAATCCCAAAGAATGTGTGTGAGGGTACCGTCCTGCCCGCAACCCCGCCAGCACCCCTTGTCAGTGTGTTTATGCATTTCATACAGTCTCTCCGGGGTGTAGTACCAATATGTGGACACCTTAGTAAAGGTCTCCGTAAGGCCCGTGTGGTATGCAGAGTGCCGCGCCCGATACGCTATTTTGTCCCATTCCTTGTGGCTGAGTGTCCTACCCAATTCCCTGTGCCAGCGCTCCCTCCCCGGATTGTAATAGTGAAACGGCGGGGGCTGTAGGTACTTGTACAGATCGGTGATTAGCTTAGCGTCGGAGGTCCGAGTAGCCAGCCACCTCTCATACGGTGTAATTTGACGGGCGGCGGTGGCACGCACCTGGGGATGGAGGGCCCAATGCCGGACCTGCATATAGCGCAATCTGTCCAGTTCCGTCAGGCCGAACTCCTGGCGGAGTTGCTGAAAAGGAACCACTCCTTCCGGGCCATAGATCTGGAAGAGTGCCCTGCAGCCTGCCTGCACCCAGTGGGAGAAAACCCCCGGCTCCATCCCTGGGGAGAAGTCCGGGTTGCCCACTATGGGCGTGAGCGGCGAAGGGAAGGTGGTGAGGCCCCGAGCCTCACAGACCGCGTCCCACACACGCAGGGGGACCCGCGTAACAAAGGAAGCGTAAAGATTAGGGGGGCGATGCGCGCGGCGCAAGAATGGAACCTCTTGTAAGGTGCGGCCCGCCACTGCCTGGTCTTGAAAGAGCCAATGTTTGTCGGACTCCCACCTGCTCCATTCCACCAGATAGCGTAGCTGTGCCGCCTGAAAGTACTTACGGAGGTCCGGAATGCCGAGACCCCCCGCCTCCGGAGCAAGCGTGGAGAGGACCCTCTTCATGCGCGGCCTGCGGCCCTGCCAGACAAAGCGGGAGATGTCAGCCTGCATTTGTCGTATCCAGCCCACCGGGGGCTGGAGCGGGAGGGCCCGAAAAGATATAGTATCTGGGGCAACACCGTCATATTAACCGCCGCGATTCGCCCCAGCCAGGACAGCAGGCCCTTGCTCCAGCGGCCAAGCTCATCCTTGATCTTCCTGCTGAGGGAGGCATAATTGGCCGTAACCATCTCCGTTAATGTGGGCGCCAGCAGAATCCCCAGGTACGGCACCGTGGACGAGGACCACTGCATAGGGAAGAGCCGCTGAAGGTCCCTCCTGGTATCCGCAGCCAGGGACACGTCTAACGCCATCGACTTGCTCATGTTCATTTTGAAGCCGGCCACATCCGCAAAGGCGTCCAGTTCCCGGAGGCAAGCAGGCAGCGACCTCCTAGGGTCGTCCAAGGTCAACAGGACATTGTCCGCGTAGAGACTGACGGTGTGGACATACTGGCCCATCCGGACCCCAACAGCATCCGGATTATTGCGAATCCTCTGAGCAAACGGCTCCATGTAGAGGGCAAACAGGAGCGGCGAGAGGGGGCAGCCCTGCCGCGTACCGCGTTCGATAGCAAATCCACCGGAGCTACACCCGTTGACCCGCACCGACGCTGAAGGATGCTTATAGCAGTTAAATACCATGGTGCGGAACTTATCGCCGATTCCCAATTTCTTGAGGACCAGCTCAAGATACGGCCAGTGAACTCTGTCGAAGGCCTTCTCCGCATCAACGGACAGCAACATCCGCTCCCCCGAGATCCTCAAGGCCTTCTCCAGAACATGCGTCACCCGCTTGGTGTTGTCAACCGTCTGTCTGCCGGGTACAAAACCAGCCTGGTCCGCCTCCACCAGTCCGGGGAGGTGTGGACCCAGCCTGGACGCTAGAATCCCCGTATACAACTTGAGGTCGACATTTAAAAGCGAGATGGGTCGGTACGAACCGCAGAGGGTCCGGTCCTTCCCAGGTTTCGGGATTACCGCGACCGTTGCCCTCAAGAGATCCGGTGGAATGGCTCCCGGCTCGGAGAAGGAATTAAATAGCCGAGTAAGGACAGGGGCCACGGCCGAGCAAAAAGTCTTGTAAAATAGCGACGTGTACCCGTCCGGGCCCGGGGCCTTACCATGCTTCAGCCTCGCTATAGCGGAAATCACTTCCTCAACATGGATATCCCGCTCCAGGTGGTCCGCCTGAGCCGGATCCATCACCGGAAGGGTCACCGACTCCAAATAGCCTTCGGCATCCTGTGGCGAGGAGGGCTCCTCAGCATACAGCGCCTCGTAGAAGCCGCGGAAAGATTCCGCTACCTCCGCGTCCCCAGAGACAACCCCCCCGTCCGTGCCCACCAATTCTTTCACCACGCTACGCTGTTGCGTGACCCGGAGCCGGTGTGCTAGGAGTTTGCCGCATTTGTCCCCCCCAGTGTAGTAGGCATGTTTCAAGCGCAAGGCGGCATACTCCGCCCTGTCAAGATCCAGAGCCGACAGGAGCTTCCTCGCAGCCTTCAACTGCCTCCACACCCTTGGCGCCCCCGTGCGGCGGTGGACCTGCTCAAGCTCCCGGACCTGAGCTGTCAGCTCATCCCTCTTCTGTTGCCGCTCCCTATTTTCAGCTGCGGAGATAGAGATAAATTCCCCCCGGAGGACGGCCTTCAATGCCGCCCACTGTGTCGCCTGCGAGGTGTCAGTTTTGCTATTGTGGGTGAGATAGTCCTGTATGACCTCCCCGATGCGTTGCACCACCGACTTCTTGTGTAGAAGGGTATCCCGGAGGCGCCACACCCCCCGAGAGGGGGAGGCCGCCGGCCACTGGAAAACGCCGGTGACTGGGGAGTGGTCAGACAGGGTCAGGACCCCGATGTCCGCTGCCGTGGCAGCGGCCCGCAGCGGTCCGCTCACCAGAAGGTAGTCCAGCCGTGAGTAGGTTCGGTGTGCGTGCGAAAAATAAGAGTAGTCCCTATCCGTGGGGTGCATGGAGCGCCAGAGGTCGTGCAAGTCCATTTCCGCAATCCGGGCCCTCCCAGCCTGGGACAGTTCCCCCGTCTGCGGGAAGCGCTGCGCTGATCTGTCCATCACGGAATCGAAGACAATGTTAAGGTCTCCCCCCAAGATAACATGGCGGTCGGGGGAAGCAGTGACATCCACCAACACGGAATCTAGGAAGCGCTCTTGGTGGTCGTTTGGGCTATAAACGGAGCCGACCGTAAATGCTATGCCCCCCAGGCGCATGCGATACGCAAGGAGCCTCCCCTTCTGTTCAGCACACTTGTACAAAACCTCCCCCCGAAAGGAGCTCGCTAGAAGAATGGCTACCCCCGCCGTCTTGTTCGCTGCCGAGGAAAAGAACTGGGTGGGGAACTTAGCAGAACGCAGCCTATGGCAATCCCGGGGCAATAAGTGGGTCTCCTGCAAAAGGCAAATGTCCGCCTGCGTCCCCTCCAGCAAAGATAGAATCGCTCTGCGCTTCACAGGGTTATTCAGACCCTGAACATTAAGGGTCACTACCTTTAGGCCCGGCATTCCTCGCGGGGATCGGGAGCGCCGTGCAATGGGCAGGGGATCAATGGGTGGGGCGCGCGGGGCAGCCGCGCAGGACAAGCCAAAACAAGGCGGGCATGGACAACATCGGACGGGACCTTCCCAACCCCAAAACAACCCCACCACCCACCCAGAACACAACCCTGGCAACTAGCCACCCGCAACCTCAAACACCCCATTGTCTCAGTCAAGCCCCAAGACGGGCAAGTCCGTAGAAAAAAAACGAAGTGGACGTCCAGCCACTCACCTCCATCCGCTCCCCCCCGACCCCCCCGCCCCGTACCAAGCATGTAAGGAAGCTAAAGACATCTCCCCCCGGAGTGAGTGTTAGGCCGTCAAGGCCACGCCAGAGGAGCCGGCTGAGTCCCCGGCCGCCGCCCTCAGAGCGTCGGCCATGTCCGCCCTGATGGTAGGGGAGTCAGGACGCCCCACGCTGGCCACTGAGCGCCGCCTCGCTGACCTCCGCCGGTTCCGTCTCTCCGAAGACCTCCACGACGGCGTAGCTTCTTCCTCCTCCGACGCCGTGAGCCCCAGGACACCACAAATGTCTTGCAAGGAGCGTAGCTGGTGTAGCACCCCGTTCCACCGAAAAATCAGGCGGAAGGGGTGACCCCAGGAGTACGGCGTCTCATGTTCGCGCAAAAAGTCAGTGGCAATCCTAAAGGACCTGCGTTTCTGCAGCGTGATGGCGGAGAGGTCCTTCGTAAAGCGCCACCGGTCGATCTCTGAAAGTCAGGGGCTGTTTCCTGCGGGCCTCAGCCATGATGCGTTCCTTCAGTGGGAAGTCGGGCAGGAAGGCCAGAATGTCCGGTGGAGGTGCCGATGACTGGCGTTGCCGGCCGACCCTATGTGCCCTATCGATGCTGATGGGGAAGTCTGCAGCTTCCCCCAGGATCTCTCGGAACAGGGCCCTCAGGTAGCCCCCCAGATCGGACCCCTCTTCCGCAGTCGGCACACCACGCACCCGAATGTTGTTCCTCCGAGATCTGTTCTCAAGGTCCTCAGAGTGGGCCTGGAGCTCCACACACTGCTCCCGGAGGCGGAGAACGTCCTGTTGAAGATGGACTATCTCCTCCGCTCGATGTTGGCCCTCCGTCTCCGCCGCTTCAACGCGCTCGCCAAGGCCCTCCACCTCCCTGCGCACCTCCCGGACCTCGCTAGCCACCTCCCGCTTCAGTGTCTGAAAGTCCTCCCTGAGGGAGCTAAACAGTTCCTCCATGAAGGTCCTCATGACGGGTGGCTCCCCCCCAGTCACATCCGCCGGGGCCCGGGAGGACCCCGGCGAGGGCTACGTTCTGTCCCGCAAGTGCTGGGCCCTGCCAAGCATGTCCGGCAGGGTACGGTCCCCCTTCTTCGAGCCGCCTCTTCCAGACATCGCCAGCTCCGCAGTCGGGCACAGGTCCAGGTGCCCCAGGGATGCCCAGCCACCGGCAGGCACTCGACGTGGGTGTCCCCCACAAGCGAAGTCGCTGCATCACAGATGACAAAATGGCGGCCCAGTCCGGTCGCCGTCAGCCGCGGGAGCCCATTCGAAACAGCAAAGGGAGCCGCAGTGGGGGGGGTCTCACCGGCACATCCCTCCGAAAGTCAGCCCAGCAGCAGCGGGGGTCCCACACATCCAGCAGCAAGGGCTCCGGCAAAGGCCACCACCACTGCTCCCTCGGGGACAAGATGGCGGCAGGGCGGAGCAGGGCAGAACGACCAGGCCCGACGACACCACCGGGGCCCCCGAAACGCACCACAGTCAAATAGGTTCCACCACCGGCCCCAGTCCGTCACACACAGGGGCCCAGGTGGTCCAGTCCCATCAGAGAGTCCGCCGTACCTCGGCTAGGGGTTAGGGGCCCCCGCAGTGCGAAGCGTCACCGGCACAAGTCCGAGTGCCAAGGCCCCCGTCCTAGGCCGTCCGCACCGTCGGGTCCCCTCCCGCAAGGCTCCTTCAACCTCCGTCGAGCGGCGGGCCAGATCCCCTCCGAATCGCAACTTTCAGAACCAGGCCCAGCCGAGGCGCCCGGACAGCACTCCAATGCGCTCCGCCCCTCAGGCTCGCCGTCGTTCCTTAAACTTGATCGGACTTTTTGGGGGGCTTCCCCCGAGGCGATCCGAACCAAAACAGCACCAATGTGCACCCCTGATGCTCCGCCACGCTCCTCTCCCGCGCTGAGCCTCAGCGGGGGGAGAAAAGCGTAAGAAAAGGACTCTAGCCTGGCCGGGCCGGAGGAGCTACGGGAGGAAGCGTCCGCTCACCCCGCCATCTTGGCCACGCCCCTCACCATTTAGTTTTTTGAGGTGAATATTATTCTGGGCAAGGGCGGTCATCAAAGAATATGGTTTCAATTTTCCCTTTTCAGTAATCAAATTAAAAGCCAAGGCTGCATGGTCGCTTAGTGTATTGATTATTAATCTAAAGTTCTGAGCTCTGCATTCCAAGGTTGCTGAGATCAGAAAATAATCAATCGTTGTTGCCCACCCCCTACCCAAATAAGTGGCCTGTAGCTGATCCAATAAAGTATCGGGTTTATTTAAAATCATTAGACCCAATTCCGACAGTATTTCATTCAGGAAGTCTCCTATCTTAGTGTGGCTAAAATGGATCACCTGATTATCTGTTTCTTCAGCTACCCCGCATATACTACTATTTTTCACACCACAGGGATGGTGGTTGAAGTCCCCACCCCAGACAATGCTTGGCACGTCTGGCCCTTGTACATTGCTTGTTAAGGTCGAAAGTTTGTTACGTAAGGACCCAAGCAATTCTAGGCTCTCACATTCCAGGAGGTTGTCATAGGAGTTTACTAGATAAATTACCCCTTTACTCATGAAAGAGAGTTTCAATAATTGATAATTGGTGTGAAGTCTAAGGCTGGCTACTTTTAGTCCAGGAATAGTGTTTTTTATGTACACCGTCAAGCCCCCCTTCGCCCTTCCGCGAGGACCTGCAGCTGCCGCTGAGAAATATGTTTTATAGCCCATCAAATGTAGTTCATTGATGGACCACGTCTCTTGTAAACAGATTACGTGGTAGTCTTGGACAAAGTCTATTAGGGTCCCGTCTATTATTTTGGTACGTAGACCCGCAATGTTCCATGACATAATCTGTACTGTAGTGTGAGCGTTTCTTGTAGCTGAGCTATCATTCATGTGAGTTACTTTCGTGACAGGGGAGTTGTCTAAATCTCTGGGTACTATACCCCCCTGCTGTTTAAGTGGTTCACTACGAATGTTCCTCGTTGTGGTGGTATCAAAGCTTCTAAGCAGTGGGGAATTAGATGCTGAGGGGGAAGGACCAAATTCTGTTAAATGAGACGCTGCGTTTTTTACGCGATCAGTGTTGCTCTGAAGGGATTGATGTGGTGCTGGGGGATTTTGTAATTGGCCTACTACAGTATTGAGTCAATCTACATCTTCCAGACCATAAAGGACTGCATAAGAATTGGAGGTGGAGATGTTAAATCTCTGGTTTATCTGGGGGTGATTATTCCAGTATGCCTGATTTGGGGGCTGAAAAGACTGATGGTTGTTAATCGGTATCCTACTTAACGGAAACCTACTTATCGGCTGGAAGTGTGAGGAGTGGTTGCGAGCTGCCGGGTAGGAGAAACGGTTATCTACTTCCCTCCAATTCGGGTAAGAATCATTTATACCATAAGGTTTGAGGCGAGAAATCAATTCTCTAGGATAGAAGTAGTTAACGAGGTGCGTGGTAATCGTGTCCTCCCCCCGAATTCAAACCAATCACCTATACACCTGACCGCTCTATGATCTCTAAGATTTATGATTATAACATCCCCCTTCTTATCTTTTGGTCTCGTTCCTACCCAGCAAGTACGTCTCACCATAAGGATTTCTCCATTTATATGCGCTGGGAGGGGTCTATTATGGTTCAACCAATGGATGGTCTTATTTTTCAAGGCGTAGAAGTCCTCCCTTACACCCTCCGATAGTTCGGGAACCCCTGTCATAATAATCGTGTATGGAGCAGATTCTGGGGGTAGATCCACTCTATTGTTTGCTGAGATACATTGTGGCTGATGTGCCCGTTCACCCTTCTCATGATCCTTTGTATCCTTTTTCCTCATATGCTCTATTCCCAAAGAGTTAGTTATATTTTTACGTTTTAGTTCTTCTATTGTTACTATAGTATCAGGTTTAGGATTGTTGCCCACTTTTTTATCCATTACTGCTTCTTTGCTGGTTATCGTGTGGTAGATACTACCTACCTCTGTGGTGTTTATAGATAATATTTCCACAGAATTTTCCCCTTGCTCAGTGCACGATTTCATCGGATTGTCACTGATCGAGGGTCGCGTCACCACTGAAGGGGAAGAAGGGGCTTGATCATTGACACTGCTTTTAGCCTTAGTATTTAGAAGATCTGATATTGCTAGGTTATTCTTTTCCATTTGAGAGCTTAGATCATCTAGATGCAAGCTTATTAGTCTCGTTCTTTCTAGGAGGGGCAATAAAAGAGATTTAACCAAGGTCTCAATTTTACCGAGTAAATCGGTCATCATAGCCTGGCTAGGTAGTGAGCCTAAAGCATTAGAGCTTGAAGGAAGGGTGAGTGGTGCCGAGGAACCTATATGTATCGAATTTTGAGTTGAAGGTTGAACCCTCTTCTTTTTAACTAAGAGTGTCCTAGTGAGTGTGCCTCGTCTCTTTCTTGCTAAACGTCTTTTTACCACAGGAGGGGAAGAGATAACTAAATTCGGAGAGGCTGATAGTCCCGACAAAGTTGGGCTACTGGTAATCTCGGGAATGGAAATCAAACAAGGGGAATTGACCAGAGTCGCTTCATCAATCATTCCATGTGTCATGCGGGAACCAGAAATTATTGTACCCATGGTCGGCGCCTCTGGAGAAACAGCTTTACCAATTGTGCCCAATGAGGAGCGTTTACCTGCTAACAAATCTAAGGATAAGCGCTTTTCTGTGTCCGCTATTTCCTTCTCCAGCACTGTAGATACGCGCTTGAAGAATTGGTCGATAGTACCGGACACAGATCCTTTAGAGGTGTTGACTGTTAAAATACGTGATTTATCAGCATTTGAGGCCATGTTAATACACTAACAGGAAATAGCAAGGAAGTAATTACAGCCAATGCCCGGGAATACACTAGAGTTATGTCCGCAGAATGTAAGAATTTTAGTCAATAACACTGTAAATATTCTCACCATTAGATGTGGAATGTTAGAGTGGGGGCCCGGCCCGTCCTCATTCGTCCTCGAACGGCCTCAGACGGCCCGCCCTTAGCCCGGGCTTCACCCCGGACTACGCCCCGCACGCGTCCCGCTAACGCGAGACAAGGTGAGAAATAAAAGGACAGTGAAGGGGGCGGAAGTAGTGGCCGGGGGAGGAGCGGGAAGAGGAGCCAGGTGCAGGTCGTCAGCTGTCTCGAGTGCACCCTGGTCCTCGCAGTCCCGTAGATGAAAGGTGAGGAATAAATGAAGTTAAAATCCCCGAGCCAGTTCTATCGCAAACAGCGTGCTGTCCTCAGCAATGTCCGTAGTGAAGAAGAAGGGTTATGACCATCCGCTTTGCCTGCATGAGATCCTGAGCCTGCGAGCGGCTCCCGCGGAGCGGGGGCCGCGAGGCTTAATGTAGTGGCCGGGGGAGGAGCGGGAAGAGGAGCCAGGTGCAGGTCGTCAGCAGTCTCGAGTGCACCCTGGTCCTCGCAGTCCCGTAGATGAAAGGTGAGGAATAAATGAAGTTAAAAGCCCCGAGCCAGTTCTATCGCAAACAGCGTGCTGTCCTCAGCAATGTCCGTAGTGAAGAAGAAGGGTTATGACCATCCGCTTTGCCTGCATGAGATCCTGAGCCTGTGAGCGGCAGAATACCATATACCATAGCCTTATAGCTAAGTTAAATATGTCAATGAGGAGTAAGGCAATTTCTACCTGTTCTACGGGTCAGAGCATATGTACTGGAACCAGGTTAGCAGTGGCTAAGCACACACACTCAAAAAACCAGCATCATCAGTCCACATCAAATGTGGTGAAAAGAGACACTTTCTAAATCCCCCTGATGAACGTTGAGGAGCTTCTCTCCTGTCAATTCGAATTAGCCTCTAGAGATGTCTGTGGTTAGTTTGAACCAGAGTCCCAAACAGGTAGGGACTTTGGGGCCAGATTTAAAAAGATGTCATGAAACACAATGCAGCCAAACAACTTGCTGTGCTGAGCTGCATGGAATGCACCATATGTTTCATGATATAGCTCATTCCTCTCCTCTACCAGTGCTGGTACAGAATCTGTAGCCTAGAGACAATGCAGGCACCTTTGTGCCATGGAGCAAGGGTGTTTGTATTACAGGCAGCATTGTTTTTGTGCAGGAACGGACTCCTTCCTTTAAGTGGAGCAAAGTCAAAAAGAAGGCATTTCAGATTTATCATTCCCACCTCTCTGCGCCTTTCCCTCCTCCCAAGACCTACATAATGGAGGCCGGAGGGTGACCCCGCTGAGAAGGCCACTGAACTCGCTCCCCCCACTGCTACTCATTGTTCGGGTCTCCCGACTCTGCCACTCTCGCCCCTGCTGCTCTGCTCTGCTTATATCATTAGCCCGGCAATCGCTGTGTCTGCTGTCTTTTTGTTACTGCCATGTCCTTTCACTTGATCTCCCCCACTGCTAGTCATGCTGCAGGTCTCCCAACTATGCTGCTTGTGCCCCTACTGCTCTGTGTACATTAGCCCAGCAATCACTGTTTCTGTTGCCTTTTTTCACCGCCTTAGATCTGCACTGCTGTATTCGTTTCAACAGCTTTTGTTCACTTTGTTAGCCACTGTATTGCTGTATTAGTATATGCAGCCTGTCTCTCAATTATGTTACCTGTAACAGGTACAATGAAGAACAGCAAGCAGCCACAGCACTTCAATCAAATAAAGAGACAGTCTGTCAAGAATCTAGCCAAGTTATAATTGCGCCCTGCATACTGAAGCACAAGCACTTTGTTAACCTAGAAAAGCACTACACAGATAACGTAATTGAGACTGATACGGCCTTTATCGAGAGTAAAATATTTTCTTCTTTTTTATAAAAAAAAACATAAGTACAACATAAGGTTGAAAAATATTTTAATGATGAAAGTTTTAACATTGTGAGTTTTAATTAACTGTGCAATAAAGTTATTATTATTACAGACCACCAGGACCATGCCCCAGTTTCTGCGACACCATCACTACATCTTCCTCAGATACCTCAATGTCCACCTCGATGACCGCAATGGCACTAAGACCACCAGCCTTCAGGAAAGTATGAGCAACATCAGCCTCACATAACTCATTACCAACAACACTCAGATAGCCAGAAGCACGCTGGACAACATCTTAATGGCCAGTGACAGAATCAAGTACAGTCATGTCACCAAGCTCACCTAGACCAATAATACCATCATCCACTTCGCCATTTCAGAACCCCCTAACACCACTACCAAGTCACCCAGCACCCACACCACAGCTGGAGCAAGGTATCAGAAAACCAATAGACCGATGGCCTCACCACAGTAAACTTAGATCAGGCGGTAAGGAAATTCTTGGCCTGGATTGCCAACTGAGCCACAGAGTCACCCCCAGCAAGCCCTCCTGTCCCAAGAAAACCACCACTCAAGCCAGCTAGTAACCCACAGAACTGAAAACCTCAGTGAACGACTGAAAGCAACTAGAAAGGAAATGGCACACCAGAAAGGATCCCTTCAAGTCTACCAATACCACCAACTCTTAAAAGACATGAAAAAGAGTAATCTAACCAGCCCATTAAAGTCAGTTCCAACCACAGCAAAGTGCCCTTCAGCATCGTCAGAGAATTCTCCAACCCCCTCAGCCACTGAAAACAACAACACGCCTTCCCAGGAACTTTACAACATCCTGACTGCCTACTCCAGGACAAGATCTCTGCCATCTACAAAAAATTCACACACCAACCCACTAACTTCCACATCCTCTTTACTCCCACAGACACCAACCCTGACCAGCTACTCACCTCCTGGAACAGGCTCATCACAGAAGACATCTCAGTGATCATGAGCTCCGTCCACTCTGGATCACCCACAGACCCCTGCTTCCACCACTATTGTGATCTCAGAAGCAAGGAGATCTGCAGCAACCTCCATACTAAATGCATCCATCACCATAGCCGCCTCCCCCAAAGAATAGAAGCATGCAGAGGTTGTGCTCCCATTCAAGAAACCATTTGCTGACCCCAACAAACTCTAGAACTACCTCCCCATTACTCTGCTCCCATTTTTTCACCACAGTCCTCGAAACAGCCATCAACCTCCAACTCATCGAGTACCTGGAGAACAACAACCTGATGAACACCTCCCATACCAGATTCCTCACCACCCACAGCACTCAGACCACCCTGATTGTTGCCACAGATGACATCACAACCGTTGTCGACCAGGGAGAAACAGCAGCCTTCATTCTACTGGAACTCTCTGCAGCATTCAACACAATATCCCACCACACCCTTGTAAAGAAGCTTCATCACATAGGAATCCAAGGGTACACACTCAAATGGATCACTTGCTTCCTCACTAGAAAAACACAGAGGATACGCCTGCCTCCTTAGACCTCGGACCCCAAGAGCATCATCTGCGACTTCACTCACGGCTCATCCCTTAGCTCCACTCTCTTCAATACCTATGTGCCCCCCTAGGCCAGCATTGTCGGAACCTATGGACTGAACATCATATCCAATGCAGAAAACACCAAGCTCATCCTCTCATTATCAAGAGACAGATGGATGCATGATGAGCAGCTCCGACTAGACGATAAACAACTGCCTGAAACTCAATACCTGCAAAACAGAGGTTTCGATCTTCGGCAACAACACCTCTACTTGAAACGGCTCCCGGGGGCCCTCTGAACTAGGATCCTCACCCATACTGACACAATATGCCCGCAGCCTTGGCATCATCCTTGACAGCAAACTCACCATGGAGAGCCAGAATAACACAATCTCATCTGCCTGCCTCTTCACCATTTGCATGCCCTGGAAAATCTTCAAATGGCTCCCCATCAGCTCAAGACAAACCATAACCCAAGCCCTGATAACAAGACAGCTTGACTATGGCAATGCACTCTACATCAGAATCACCAATCACCTCCTGAAGAGCAAGCAGACCGTTCAGAATGTTGTGGCTAGAGTCACCCTCTAACTCTCCAAATGGACCCACATCACCCCCCCCCCCTACCTCAAGAAGCTCCAGTGGCTTCCAGTTAAAAAAGGAAGCCAATTCTAGATGCTGATCCATGCCTAGAAATCCATCCACGATCATGGGACCAGCAAATATCAACAAAAGCATTGAACTTCCACCTACCCTCCAGGCAACTGCACTCCACCTCCATCTCCCTAGCTCACACCCCCAAAGCAACAGTGGAGGACGCTCCTTCGCCTACCTCGCTGCCAAGTCCTGAAATGATCTCCCACTTCACCTTAGGACCACACCCTCTCTTTCAGTGTTAAGGAATGAACTCAAGACCTGGCTATTCAACTGAAACTCCTAATGCAGCAGCCCTCAGTTCCTGGATGCCCTCATGGGTAATTAGCCGTGCTCTACTGTTAGAAGGTGGTTCTGACCATCTAAGCCACCCATATTTTTCCCTTTTTAAACACCTAATTTTTGAGCTTTTACTGTGGGAGAGCCTCATAAGCTGGGACTCACCCACAGTGAATTCATGATGAAACAGACTGCATGTGGATTGCACCAGTGTCTCCCTTGTGAGAAAACAACGCTGCACTGAAGACAGACTAAGGGGCACTGGACTGGTACATGTAGACACGTGTGTACAAGCGTGTGCATCAGTGGAACGGCTGTGCAGGGGAGATTCCTGTTGTGAGCAATCCTGTTTGGGGAAAATTAGTTAAATATTGGTTGCATATAAACTTCCAATAGAGCAAACCATTATCATAAAAACTCCACATTTACAAATTATACACTTTGTACTTTTCTAGATCATATTTGTTGTTGCAGGCCTGAGCTAGAAGAAGAGCTGGATGAATTTGGGTGGGTGGGAGACATTTAGAGTACTGGTTCATTAGACTGGCTAATCACAATTTGCATAAGCATTTCACACAGATATTGATTTCAGCCTTATTGCCCACATCCACCCAAGATATTTTGCAACTGCTATTGAGATAGAAGATGAAGTACTAGTGCGTATAATCCTTTCAGCTTCTACACTCCTTCTAGTACCTAGCAGTTTGCATATAGGACTCAACACAATCCAACGAGGGGCTACATAGGCGGAAAAGGCAAAAGGCATATGTGCGACTGATTCTTTGTAGGTCGCACAAGCAGGACACTTATTATTACTTGAGTTAGACCACCTAGAAGTGAAAGATCTTAGGGGCAATGAACCCGCCCTCAACTGGAAATACAATTTCATATCCAGTGGTTTGGTTATGGTGTCCCAATATGATTCGAGACTCGGAATATATTTAAATTCCCAAAAAATTCCTGTCAAGGAGGCTGAATCACTGTATCTCAAAGTGTTATAAGTAACCTATCTCCTAATACTTTTCTTTTAGGATAATTTTTTAGGGAAATCAGGACTTAGTTGGATCCTCCCAGAGCACTTTCAAACCAATATCTACTAAAACTTCTCTGACACCCCGTAGCCAACTGATTTTATGAAAGTTATCGGATTTTATTACATCCATAAAGCCCACTGCATATGGCATCAGTTGTGGTGAAGTTCACAACATGCGCCAGTATAACACTGGACACAGTTTGGCAACATCAGATAAAGGCTTTCTACCAAGATCACATAGTAACGGACAGAATGGTGTACTTTGGGGGAGATTGATGATACTGCGTAGGAATTTATTTTCTGAAATACTCATATTAGACATATTCTCAAACCCCCATAGTTCTACACCGTACTGAGCTGACCACTTTCATATCATAAACTTGGAGCACAGGTCTGATTGGCTTTGTAAGTGACTTTTTATGCTCCATGCCTAATGCTCCTGAGAGTTGTCGGTGCTTTAATGTGGCCATGTCAATTTGGTGGTACCACTTTAAGTCACTCTGTATGTTTACCCCCAACTATGTAAATGCTCTAACTTGTTCCAGTGGTCTATTATTCATTAAAATACTACCTTTAAAAGCTCTATGTGGGTTAAAAGCCATACATTTTCGTTTTTGACACATTAACTTCAAGACCACGAGTGGAGCAAAATTTCTCAAAAATTAACAGGGCTCGCTGCAGCCCACTTGGGGTCTTTGAAATTATTAATGTGTTGTCCGCGAACATTAAAATGAGGATTTTTATGCCTGCTAAAGACGGGGCATCAGTATTCACGGGTGACATGCATTCAACTATTCCATTGATATACAAAGAAAATAACGTGAGTGCCATAGCACAGCCCTGGCGCACCCCTCTTTCTACAGAAAATGGGCTTGTAACCATGCCCTGGGAGCCCCATCGGATTTTGGCATAATTATCCTCGTTTCAACCTCATTATGAGTGTGAGAAGTTCTATGGGCAGCCCTAATTTATTCAGCGTCGCCCACAAGCTGGAACGGAGAACAAGATCGAATGCTGTCCCATCATACGACAGATTGTCACAGAACATTTCTTCTTGAATGCTGCTAGTTTGCGACCTGTTTAGTTGTTTGTTTAGTTGTTTGCAGTTTAAATTAAAAAAAATGTGAGGGGCTCAGCATTGTATCTTGAAGTCTGTTATGAAGCTCTGTGGTTATACTGAATAAGCAGCTACCATGTTATATGACATCCCTTTATTAATGTATTAACTGCACTTTCACAATTGCTTTATTAACCTTCTTGCTTTTCAAATTTGCTTGAAAATGCACCATTTACCAACTCTTTTTTGAAAATGTTCTAGGGGGGAGAACGCCCCCGAACTCCCCTTTAAAAGTTTGAGCTCGCTCACTGTGCTCGCTCGCCAGGGTGCTCTTCCACAAAGCTTACGCCCAACCACTTTCAAATGTCACCAGCCACCACTGGCAGACACCCCTAGCACGAAAATGAAAATTCTCCACCCTCAGTCTCTGGGGGACTCAAAGGAGACCACCCCTCAAGGGTTCATCTTTGTTTTTAAACCTACCTCATCTAGGAACTTTTGTTCTACAGACAGGCGCTGACGCTTAGGGTTACACTGAAGTGTGCAAGTTCAAACATGGATTGTCACTGAGGTGATATACTCTAGAGATTGGAAGGTGTAATTGCACAAGTGGTGCATTTACGAATGGTGTTACTTTTGGGGACTGGAAATCACATGTGAAATGATAAGAAAATTGGGGTTTTGTTGCTGGACATTCTTGCTAGGCTGTCTGTCTGTACATGTCTAATCCTATGTTTATAATTGTGATGTCTTTTAGGGGTTTTAATTGCAATGCATTTAACTGTTATCAGATATGATACGTACCTGCCATTCTAAAGGCATGCTAGACATGTATTCTTGCTACTGCATTAAGTGATGAACAACCCAGCCACTGTGATTTAGGAGAGTATACTGTATGGTCAGTATGAGATGCTCAGTCAGGGATATGTGTCACTATGGCAGGTGTTCCTGTTCTAAATGCTTGTTGAGATCCTGGGGTGGGTCGCCACTGGGATGGTACCAGTGGGCAGGGCCCTCACTCCAAGTTATGGTCAACCTACTGCATTAGGGGGCAAGATGATTTGCACACATGAGAGTTGTGGTACTAGACCCCACCCCACCTGCGGGAGGGGTGGGAATGTTATGCAATGTCACAAAGTAATTCCAACAGCTTATGTATATTTATAAATTGTTGCATGGTATTAAGTAGTGTGATGTGTTTACTAAAGACTGGACAAACAATTATTGAGTGTTATCTTTGCGTTCTTGTAAATGGCAATTACTAGCCCACACCACTTCCCTTGAGTAAACCTTGGACTGCTCTGCAACGCTACTCTCTGAGAGTCAAGCACTACAATGGGGTGTTTCATTCCCAGTGAAGGACAAATGTAGACATGTTATTTGTGCAAGCCTCACAGATACTGCCTCATTTCCCATCTACTAATACAGTTTGATTGTTTGATTGATTGATTGATTGACGAAACGAATCAGGGCCATATAAGGGGGTCTAGACTGACTTGGTGAATCTTTTTCTAGGTTTTGCATCTCTCCGCATCATCTTGCATGGCTCATGGGTGATGCAAAACCTTAATAAATCTGTGCCTTAACTTCTTTAGTGACCAAACCACAGAAAATTCTAGTTACTCTATGGTGCTCCAACTATACTCTCTAGAGAGTAGTCACCATAAAGGTGACTGGTTGATCCTGGCCCTCATCAATCAGCTGTGATAGCACCATCCTATTTCCATGCTCTAGTGCATCTGTTTGGGATAAAAAGTGTTTGCTGAAATCAGATGCCTTGAGGATGGGTTTTTCTGCACAATGTCTCTTATAGGGTGTCAAAGGCCTTCTGACCATACTTCTTTCTTGTGAACTTCTTAGGTTTCCTCTTAGAAGGCACTACTGTCAGGGGGCTACAATGGTGTCATACCCCTTGGCAAACCTCCTGTAATATATGGTCAGACTTAGGAAAACTCTGACCTGAGCTTGGATGTGGAAAGCTGTAAAGCCATGATAGTTTGGGTTTTGGGCTGGAGAGACTGCACATGTCCCTCAACAACTAGGTTGACCAGGTACAGACCTTTGCCCTTTCTCTCACTTGCTAACCTTGACAAACAGTTCCTCCTGGTGAGGGATGTGAAGCACTTCCCTGAGCTGGGTCAGAGGTTCCTCCCAGGTAAGCTATGGAAAGCAATATCATCCAGATATGCTGCATTAAAGTGCCACTGAAAGGTGGCAGGGGGATTCTTTAATCTGAAGGGAATTACCTTAAAGTGGAAGTGGCCCTCAGGAGTTTGGAATGGTTTAATTGCCTTACCCCTAATGTACTTATGTAAATTGACAATACCTGCTTAATATAATGTGTAGAAAATTTCACCGCAAAATGCACCTAGGAGCTTGAAGATAAATGCCACCTGTGGGCTGCTGCACCTTTTGTGCCATCTAAAGAGTATGCCTGCAAACATGGCTTCAAGCCCAGAGTACAGAGAGACTTTTCGTCATCAATATTCAAGCATTGGTCTTTAAACTCATTTATGGTTTAGCTTCCACCCACTGAATCTTTCAGAATGGAAACAATGTCAGCTCCTTTCAGCTATTGGCTCTCTTGATTGTGCACATCTTCCAAAGGCCATTCAGTGCCAGGGCTGCTAGGACACCATTTGCTTTATGTTCATCAACACTGTGCACAGTGTGCCAGAGCTCGTGGGCTACATGCAGGGAGCAGCTCTATGAGTGCTGCAAAATCTGAACAGACATGTTTCCTTCCGTCTTTACCTGCTGCTGCGCTCCTATATATTCACTAATGTGTAGGCAGCAGAACACGCAAGCCCTCCTCTATCCACTAATGTGCAGGCAGCAGCAGAACATGCAAGCCCCCCTCTATCCACTAATGTGCAGGTAGCAGCAGAGCATGCAAGCCCTCCTCTATCCACTAATGTGCAGGCAGCAGCAGGGCATGCAAGCCCTTCTCTATCCACTAATGTGCAGGCAGCAGCAGGGCATGTGAGCCCTCCTCTATCCACTAATGTGCAGCCAGCAGCTGAACATGCGAGCCCTCCTCTATCCACTAATGTGCAGGCAACAGCTGAACATGCAAGCCCTCCTCTTTCCACTAATGTGCAGGCAGCAGCAGAAAATGCAGCCCTCCTATAACCACTAATGTGCAGGCAGCAGAGCATGCGATCCCTCCTCTTTCCACTACTGTGCAGGCAGCAGCTGAACATGCAAGCCCTCCTCTATCCGCTAATGTGCAGGTAGCATCAGAGCATGCAAGCCCTCCTCTATCCACTAATGTGCAGGCAACAGCTGAACATGCAAGCCCTCCTCTTTCCACTAATGTGCAGGCAGCAGCAGAAAATGCAGCCCTCCTATAACCACTAATGTGCAGGCAGCAGAGCATGCGATCCCTCCTCTTTCCACTACTGTGCAGGCAGCAGCTGAACACGCAAGCCCTCCTCTATCCGCTAATGTGCAGGTAGCAGCAGAGCATGCAAGCCCTCCTCTATCCACTAATGTGCAGGCAACAGCTGAACATGCAAGCCCTCCTCTTTCCACTAATGTGCAGGTAGCAGCAGAACATGCAATCCCTCCTCTATCCACAAATGTGCAGGCAGCAGCAGAACACGTGAGCCCCCCTCTATCTACTAATGTGCAGGCAGCAGCAGGGCATGCGAGCCCTCCTCTATCCACTAATGTGCAGGAAGCAGCAGAGCATGCAAGCCCTCCTCTATCCACTAATGTGCAGGCAGAAGCTGAACATGGAAGCACTCCTCTATCCCCTAATGTGCAGGCAGCAGAACATGCAAGCCCTCCTCTATCCACTAATGTGCAGGCAGCAGCAGAATATTCAAGCCCTCCTCTATCCACTAATGTGCAGGCAGCAGCAATACACACAAGCGCTCCTCTATCTACTAATGTGCAGGCAGCAGCAATACACGGAAGCCCTCCTCTATCCACTAATGTGCAGGCAGCAGAGCATGCGACCCCTCCTCTGTCTATTAATGTGCAGGTAGCAGCAGAACACGCAATCCCTCCTCTATCCACAAATGTGCAGGCAGCAGCAGAACACGTGATCCCCCCTCTATCTACTATTGTGCAGGCAGCAGCAGGGCATGCAAGCCCTCCTCTATCCACTAATGTGCAGGAAGCAGCAGAGCATGCAAGCCCTCCTCTATCCACTAATGTGCAGGCAGCAGCAGAACATGCGAGCCCTCCTCTGTTAATTAATGTGCAGGCAGCAGCAGAACATGCAATCCCTCCGCTATCCACAAATGTGCAGGCAGCAGCTGAACACGTGAGCCCCCCTCTATCTACTAATGTGCAGGCAGCAGCAGGGCATGCGAGCCCTCCTCTATTCACTAATGTGCAGGAAGCAGCAGAGCATGCAAGCCCTCCTCTATCCACTAATGTGCAGGCAGAAGCTGAACATGGAAGCACTCCTCTATCCCCTAATGTGCAGGCAGCAGAACATGCAAGCCCTCCTCTATCCACTAATGTGCAGGCAGCAGCAGAATATTCAAGCCCTCCTCTATCCACTAATGTGCAGGCAGCAGCAATACACACAAGCGCTCCTCTATCTACTAATGTGCAGGCAGCAGCAATACACGCAAGCCCTCCTCTATCCACTAATGTGCAGGCAGCAGAGCATGCGACCCCTCCTCTGTCTATTAATGTGCAGGTAGCAGCAGAACACGCAATCCCTCCTCTATCCACAAATGTGCAGGCAGCAGCAGAACACGTGATCCCCCTCTATCTACTATTGTGCAGGCAGCAGCAGGGCATGCAAGCCCTCCTCTATCCACTAATGTGCAGGAAGCAGCAGAGCATGCAAGCCCTCCTCTATCCACTAATGTGCAGGCAGCAGCAGAACATGCGAGCCCTCCTCTGTCCATTAATGTGCAGGCAGCAGCAGAACATGCAATCCCTCCGCTATCCACAAATGTGCAGGCAGCAGCTGAACATGTGAGCCCTCCTCTATCCACTAATGTGCAGGCAGCAGCAGAGCATGGAAGCCCTCCTCATTCCACTAATGTGCAGGCAGTAGAGCATGCGAGGCCACCTCTATCCACTAATGTGCAGGCAGCAGAACATGCAATCCCTCCTCTATCCACTAATGGACAGGAGCAGAACATGCAAGCCCTCTTATATCTACTAATGTGCAGGCAGCAGAACATGCAAGCCCTCCTCTATCCACTTATGTGCAGGCAGCAGCAACCCATGTGAGGCCTGCTCAATCCACTAATGTGCAGGCAGCACCAGAACATGCAAGCCCTCCACTGTCCACTAATGTGCAGGCAGCAGAGCATGGAACCCTCCTCTGTCCACTAATGTGCAGGCAGCAGAACATGCAATCCCTCCTCTATCCACTAATGGGCAGGAGCAGAACATGCAAGCCCTCCTCTATCCACTTATGTGCAGGCAGCAGCAACCCATGCGAGGCCTGCTCAATCCACTAATGTGCAGGGAGCAGCAGAGCATGCAAGCCCTCCTCTATCCACGTATGTGCAGGCAGCAGCAACCCATGCGAGGCCTGCTCAATCCACTAATGTGCAGGGAGCAGCAGAGCATGCAAGCCCTCCTCTATCCACTAATGTGCAGGGAGCAGCAGAACATGCAGGAGCTTGGCGTGCCAGGTAACATCACACAGTACAGACTTGCGAAGGGCAAGGCCACTAGAATTATGTGATTCTGCAGCTGCAGTGTTTTTAAGATTATTATGGATTTTCTTCATTTGCCACAGAATCCCCCTACTGCTACATAATCTGCAGAATTTAGTATAAAAATGTGTCTAGTTCACTCAGATCAAAAGTTACTAAACATAGCAACATGTGTTCCTGCACCGTGGAAGGCCCTTTACAAAGGTTGACTGCTTATTTCTTTATTTAAATGTTAAATTGGTACTGATTAGGTGAAATCGTATTCCAGGCAGTGTTACCATGTGCAAAAATGCCAAAATATAAGAAGTAATGGGGGGCGTGGCTTGCGCGCCGCTGCGAGATGGCGGATCGCGCTTGAGCTCTGTGACGAGCGAGGGCCGTCGGAGGCTTTTACACTGCTTTGAGGTGCCCCATTTCTACCAAAAGTTGGCCTCATGCTGCTGTTGATGTCGTGTGCTGCCTGAAAGGCTTTCCAGCGCTCTGTCACTACTGGTGACTGTATTTATGCTGTTTTAGGGTGGCGCTCGGTGTTTTTGCGAGCAGCCGCCATTTTGTTTTTTCCTCACTGACGGAGATGCTTGTTTTTCACTGAAGGAGATGTTCGTTTTCTACAACATGACGACGATCTTTCTGCGAACTGGACAGGAATGATGTCAAACAGGTGCTGGTGACGTTTTCATTACTTATAAGTGTATATTGGATTTCTTTATTGCCTCATTTACATTGCTGCCTATGGTGAGAGCATTTTGGATTTTATTTTACTATACCTCTCTTCAAAGTGCCTCCAATACCTTGATATGGCGCTTTTATGATTTTTGATACCCTGCTTCTTGGCTTTCTAGTTTTCAGACGACGTCGTTTTGATTCCTGCAGAGCATGCTATTTTTGTGATGGGAATTCTTTCCTCTGTCACGTAAACCCACCACTATTATTATCCGGGAGTGATTGCTGAAAGTGCGCTTTCCACGTTTTGCGCATTTCTATTTTACATATTGTGCTTACTAGTTTCCTCTGGCTTCTTCCTTCCCTTCATTTCTCTGAAGTGGTTTTTTTTGCGCCCGCTGTGGCTGTGGTTCTATGGCTGCGAATATGGGCTTGTCACCGAATGCTAAAGATGCCAAGGATTCTAAAGCTTCTCTTAAAAGGTCCAAACAAGTGTCCCCTATACCCGAGGCTGCTCAAAAAGACACCAATTCTACTCTTGAGACTATTCTGACGCGCCTTAATGATGTTCATGCAATTGCGCAGTCTACCAAGACTAACACAGATCTGCTGCAAGTGGAGGTGTCAGCCATCAGGAATGATCTCAAGGCCTTGTCCCTTCGTGTTTCAGCCACAGAAACACGTATTAGTGGTACAGAAGATTCTATACAAAAGCAATCTAGGTCTCTTTGCCAGTTTGAGCGTTCAATGGCGGCGTTGCGGAGGGAACTTACTGAACAAGAAGATCGTAATCGCAGATCCAACCTGCGCATTTTTGGTCTTCCAGAGGAGGTTGAGAAGGATGCACCTTCTATGATTGATTTCTTATATAAATGGGTTCCTTCTACGCTGCAAATTTCATTCCAAAGAGACTTTGAGTTGGAACGGGCACATCGGGTTCCCACTTTTCATTCTAAATCAGCCACGCAGCCAAGAGCGATAATCTTTAAGCCACTGCGTCATCAACATACGGAACAAATTCTGGCTCATATGCGGAAGGTTAAAGTTGTCTCATGGAATGGTCATCGCATTTCAATTTCTCAGGACTTTGCCAGAGATACGGTAATAAGGAGAAAGGGATTTCTTAATCTCCGGAAGCGTCTCTCTGAGATGAATATCCCCTTCTCTTTTTCTGGTCCCTCAAAATTCCGCATTACCTTCAAAGGTCGCTCCAGAATTTTCGATGAACCTGCTGACTTGGCCTCGTTTTTGGATAATCAGATGGAGCTGCAGATGGATCTTCAAATGGAAGCCTCGCGGGATCCTGGTCCATCTGGCACCTGATGTGATTTCATACAACTGCAATGAGTTTTCTCTTTTCCAGATCTATTAAGATTGTCTTTTTTAGATCTGCGTGGTGGTTTTATTGTACGCTGTTGTTGGTGTGCTTTTGCTGTTTTTTCGTGCGTGGCTTTGTAAGTTATGTGATGGGCTGTGTTTCTTTTCTCCTTTTCCTTATCTGTTCTACCTTCCTATCTTTATCGTATAAGTGGAATATTATCTCTGTTATGTCTATTTTTCTGTATTTTTTAATCCTTCGTGATATTATCTTTCCTTATAGGTTGTCCATTTTCCTGCTCGCTGTTTGGTTGTGCTTATCGATCTGTTTCCTTCCTACTTGCTTTTTGTCCATGGCAGGCTCTGGATCTTATTTACCTCACTTTATGACTTCTTTTATTTCCTTAGCATTTTTGTGTGAGACTTGGTCTTATCTCTTTTTTTCTTTATTTTGTTCTTCCTTCCTTCCAGATCCCATTTAATTTTACTTCCATTGCCGTACTTTTATTTGGTCTTTTCGCGTGTTGTTTTTTTTTCTGTTGTTTTGTTTCTATGGAGTACGCCATTGTTTATTATCTGTATCATTTTCTAGATTGGCTACATAAATTGCTCATAGATACTTATGAATTATTGTATATAGAGTTAATCTTAACTTCTGTACAGTTAATTTTTATATCTATTTTATTGCTATATCATTGATTGGTTTGTTTACTTATTATTATTACTTGCTTCCCTTTACTAGCGCTAATTTACTATATTTATATTGCACTTTACAATCCCATGTGTTTTACTTGTATGGTTGTATATTTACAATATTCTTACTGCTTTAAATTAATTAGTATAACAAGTTTATAAATTTGCGGACAGTCAACTAGATGTCTATCTTTGGATTTTGCATATTTAAATATTTACTTGTTTCTTTTATTTATTTTTCCATAGGGATTCACTGATTGTTTTTGAGGATTGGTTACATGTATTGTTTCATAGATACCTATTAATTATTATATATAGAGTTAATTCTAATTTATGTATAGTTCATTTCTATATCTAGTTTATTGCTATATCATTGATTGGTTTGTTTCCTTTTATTATTAACTGCCTCTCTCTACTAGTTCTAAGTTAATTTATTTATATTGCACTTTTAGTCTCATGTTCTTGACTTCTATGGTTATATATTTACGATATTCTTGCCCCCTTGAATTACATAAGTATAACACATTATATATTTGTGGATAGTCAATTAGATGTCTATCTTTAGATTTTACATATTTTAATATGTACCTGTTTCTTCTATTTATTTGTCATAGGGCTTCATTGAATGTTATATTAACAATTTGGCATATACATGTCGCCTTTATAGTCTTACATGATGAATTGTCTTTGAATACTATAACTAACTCTAGTTCCTATTTCAGATATTTATTTACTTAAATCATTATAATCAGTTATGTACTGTATTGGGGCCATTTACGCTGATTGTATTTATTCCTCGTGATGGTTCCCTTGCTCATCTTCCCATGTTCCCCCTGGTATGAATTTGGTCTCTTTCAGACCTTCCTTGTTGGTTCTTCTCTTTCTTCTTCTTTATACTTTCCTTCTTTCTTTTTCTTCTTCTTTCTTTTTTTCCCTGTAGATTTCCTTTGTGGATTCTCCCTGTTTCGTGTTGTTGTCTAGTGTGTGGTGGTGCATTTCTATGGTTGATGTACATCCTCTATCATATATGGTGCGTCATTTTTCCCTATTATTGGTTCTATGTCTGGAGTGAATAAACTTTCCCTTAATGTGAAAGGGTTAAATCACCCAGTAAAAAGGTCGAAGATATTAGACTACTGTAAATCTCTTTCTTCGGATATCGTCCTTTTTCAAGAGACGAAGGTCTCTGCCAGAGAGGCGCTATTTTTGAAGAAAGAATGGGTTTCTGAGGTTGCTTGCTCAGATGCTTGTGGCAAAAGAAATGGGGTAATTACTTTAGTTTCTAAACATTCTGGTTTGTCTATTGTTTCCTCTGAACGTGATACTGAGGGACGGTGGTTATTATCTAAGTTGACTGATGGTAACGTTGATCTTTTTGTCATGAATATTTATGCCCCTAACACGGATGATCCGTCTTTTTAGAAAGCAATCACCAAAAAGCTAAATGACACACCTCATTCTGGTAATCTTATTGTAGGTGGAGACTTTAATTTACCAATGGATCCCATCCTTGATAGGAATTCTGCCTTTAACTTTCGTCCCCCTAAATCACATAAACAAATGATTAATATGTGCTCTCTTATTCATTTTCAGGATGTCTGGTGTCTTCATAATCCCACTGGTAGTGATTTCTCCTTTTTTTCTTCCCCACACTCGTCCTTTTCACGCATTGATTATCTGTTGGTTCATTCTTCTCTTGTTCAATCTTCCTCATCTCCGCTTATCCATCCTATTTTGATTTCAGACCATGCAGCGGTGACTTTCACACTTTTGTCTTTTGCCCCTAGAGCGAGATCTCGGTCTTGGAGACTAAACACAGAAATCTTACAGGATGATTCCCAGATTCAAGAGTTCCAATGATATTGAGACGTTTTTCCTTGAGAATGTTGGTTCAGTCGATTCCCTGTTGTTCTCTGGGACTCTTTTAAATGCACTTTCCGTGGTCAGGTCATCAAATGTATGTCAAGGAGGAACGCTGCTATTAGAAAGGAACTCACGGACTTAGCAGCTGAGATTAAAAATCAGGAGTCTCTTTTTCGACAATCTAAAGACAAATCTTGCCTACAATCTATTAAGAATTTAAAATGTACATACAATACTATAGTCACTAAAAGAGCTCATATAGGTCTTCAGGCTCAGAAATCTAAGAAGTTGTTGTTAAAAAACCGTGCTGGCAAGTTGCTTGCGGCTACATTAAAGTTCCAGGAATCTTCTTATAAATCTTCCCAAATTTCTTCTATTAATGACCATCTTGGTAAGAAAAAATTTCAGACTGAAGAAATTCTTGAGGTCTTTAGAGATTTCTATAATAATTTATATACCCCCTCTAATCAATCTTCTTTTGAACCCTTGCTCTGCCGGCACCAATGGAAACCTAGCAAACCTATACAAACCTATACATTTTTTAAAACTATACACCTTGGAGAAACGAGGATGGGGTGACTTGTCTGGCTCTCACCAGGTTCTGTTACCAAGAATCCCTTGCAAACCTCAAACTTTGACAAAAGAAACACATTTTTCTCATATTTCTGTGGTGGAAAGTTCTGGAATCTGTACTTCACTTGTGTGGGTAGGCTTAGTGTCCGTGACAGGAAACGGCCGAATATGCAACGTGGACACACCATATTTTCACAGTGAAAACTGACCCTTTTTTTGCAAAGTGCCTAGCTGGCCGTCTGACGCACCAAAGGGGTTACCAAAGCATATGACTGCCACACATGAATTTACACAAACCAAACACTTCAAATTTGTATATGGACAACCGCAACACATGTACCTGGGCTCTGAATTTGATCACCCACTGGAAGTTAACCCTTTCCGTGCGATGGACGGCTGGGAGCCATCCGATGTAATGGTGGGCGCGTGTGTCCGGCGGCTCCCGGCTGCCCTAGCACCCACCAACGGGGAATGTGCCGGCGCTCCTCCCGTGGGCCACCCTTAATGTTGCACCCACCGGGGAAGGTAGCGGAAGCCCCCGCCTCTCCCCACGTCATCTAATTATGTCAGCACGGCCCATGCGCCGACATCTTTAGATGAAACCGGACGCACTGGAAGCCATTTGCCTCTTTAGTAAATTCCTGCTGCACACTAGATATCAGGTATTTATTTATTTATTTAGAGTAACTAACTGTTTGCAAGGAGCAACCCCTTAGGCAAGGGTCGCTCCCCTTTGGGGGCAAATGTTTTTGGCTGTTTCTGCCCCCTAGAGGGCAGATCTGACCATTTTCTATGGTGGTCTGATCTGCCGTCCAGGGGTACAGAAACGGCCACAATAATGCTCCCCAAAGAAAGGTGGTTGATATGCTTTTTAAATCTTCCTCCGACCATGATTATGAAACTGTCAGTGTATCTGAGGGAGAGGAGGGAGTGCAAGAATCTGGCAGTGAGTTTTCTGTCCTCGAGGAATCATCTGATGATGAAGCTACTCTCAGTGCGGTTGACACTACTCTCTGTGCGGATGAAGTGCCTGTTTTAGAGCAGGACGCTGACGTGTCAATGGTGCCGCAAGAGACATCAGTATTGAAGGATGGGGCTGCGAGGCTACCTAATGGAAGTGCTTGTTGAAAATGTGTTGGACTTGGCCCTTTTTGCAGGGTCATACCTGAACTTTTTGACTTCCTCCTAGCCTTTTTTCTGACATGGTGTTGGTGGTTTTAGGACTCTAGGCACTTTAGAACTACTGTCCAGTGTAAATTACGTGTGCTCTCTGTTCTAAACATGGTAAGAGTGGTCTACACCTGACCGGCATATTTAATTTAGCTGTCAGTCTCCAGTAATGTGGTATCTCATATACCCGGGGCCGGTAAATTAAATGCTACTGGTGGGCTTGCAGCACTGATTGCGCCACCCACCAAAGTAGCCTTTCAAACCTGTCTCAGGCCTCTCCCATTGCAGGGCCTGTGCGTGCAGTGTTACTGCCGATGTGACGTGACACCTAAAGTGTTTGCCACATCTGTGTCCCCCTTTTTACTGCATGTCAGTCACCCCTAAGGTAGGCCCTAGCTAGCCCTATGGGCAGGGTGCATTGTAGGTAAAAGGTAGGACATGTGCCTTAAGTGTGTGACATGTCCTGGTAGTGAAAAGTAGCCATTTTTTGGGTATCTCGCTGCTGTGAGGCTGCCCTCTCATAGGAATGCATTGGGGATTCGCTGATAAGTCTTTCAGTGGTAATTCCTGATATGAGAGGAGCAGCACGGTCAAGTTTGGTATGTTTGGAAGAATAATAATAAATGATACGCAATGGTGTGCGCAGAGTTATTACTATTCTAGAAATGCCACTTTTAGAAGTTGGTATTTCTGATTACTATGTGCTATGTGTCTGCCCGCCCGATGTGTATTGCATGTCTGGCTTTGGAGTGACAGGGGCTAGGGAGGTGTGTGTGGCTCCAGGGAGGGCAGGGTGAGTCAGCTCAGGAGATATGCATTTTGAGTAGTGGAAGGAGTAGTCCCCTGACCCTGAATAGGTCTGTGCCTGCCTAGGTGAATGCTGGCTCCACCCCCCTGTGGTGTGTCTGAGGACTGAGCCCCTATCTGACAAAGGAGGCTGTGAGCATTGTACACAAAGTGCTCCAATACCCCTCAGAACCAGGGCAGAGCAAAGAAGAAATGTGCTATAAATAATGGGGCTGTGACCCCATGTGTTGGTGCTTCTTGTGCTTACTGGAGCTGCTGGGTGCCAGGAGGAACCGCCACGTGGAACTTCCCCTCTGCCAAGGGACTGTAGTCTCTGCCCTGGAGCAGGGCACAGTGCTTCCTGCTGCTACCTTCCAGAGCCCTGGGCAGCGGGATCCAGCGTGCTGAGGACAGGTGATGCCTCATTGTGAGAAGGGAGCAGCGGGATCACTGGCAAGATTGCCCCTTGATTCTTACTCCAGGGAGTCAGGCAAGCTTGTGCCTGGTTTTGGGTGGGGTTCCCGTATGGTTTGGAGAGAGCATTGTGTGCTGTTGAGCCTGATTGTGGGCAGGACCAAGACTGCGAGACTGAGGCAGCCAAGAGGAACGGCCGGAAGTCCGGCCACACCTGTGCCTGGGTGTGGGCCGTAAAAACGGAAACCAGGCGAGGAGCACCTGGCCTGGGGTGGAGCCAGCAGGAGGAAGCAAGGCCATAAGCAACAGGAAGTCAGGCAACCAGAGCCTGACGATAGGCGGGGCTCCCGTGAGGGAAGGGAGAGCCCCTCGTGGTCCCTGAGCCTTTGTGTGGGTTTGCCCCACAGTACAGGGTCTGCAAGCAGGAGAGCGCAGCTGGCACCTTTTGCTACGGCCCCGGAGCCCGAGAAGTTGTGGAGACCTTGCCCCGAATTCAGGACCTGGAACAGGAAGTCAGGCAGAGTCCAGAGCCTGACTGTGGGTGGAGTCGCACAAAGGGGATCGCATCTGGAGCCCCTTGAAGGTTCTGTGCTTAGGGGAAACAGTGCTCCCCCTCTCCCGGCCCACACAGAAGAGAAGGAAGTCAGTTGGTGCCTCTGCCTAAATGTGGGTCTGGCTCACAGCCGCAAGGGAGCTGGATCGAAGTTGGAGCCTCGCGGGCTCCGTGGGGCAGAATTCCGCCTTGCCCCCACAGAGGATAATCTCCTGTTAAGGAGACCGAAGAGGCCCCAGTGAGTGGGGCCTGCAAAGCACGAGGCACGGTTGCTGCCAGGGCCAATTTCTACAGCTGCACCGTGAGAGCGCGGGCAGCTGAACCAAGGGGGCACTTTGGTTCTTAGAGTCTCAGAGTGGGGCTCAAGCAGCACTGCGGTGCCAAGGTAGATTGCCAGAGCTGCACCGCAAGAGCACAGGCAGCTGCCACGTGAGAGTATTCCTTTCTTGGCAATTTGGACGCAGAGGCCCCATTGTGATTTGGGAAGCTCGGTGTGCACCTTGACGGAGGCCCCTGAGCCCAGGTGGAGAAGGAGAACTTCACCAGCCTACCACGCAGTCCAGGGAGAGAGCGCAGAGGTGCAAGGACTGCCATTTGGGGGCTAGTGGGCTGGGAACTGGGGGCATTGGAGGAAATCCATTTGTGCCTGAGAGAGGGGCAGGAGCTGTGGGAGTGATGCACTGCTGCGCTACTGCTGATACTATGCTGATGCCTAATGTGATGGTACGTATGTATGTATGTATGTATGTATGTGTGTTCTTATATAGCGCTCGACTTACCCTTGGGCATCTCGGCGCTTGCATTGGGAACCTGTCCTGGCTTTTCCCTGTGAGATAACCGGTACTGGGCATCCCCAAGGTGAAAGCCAGGCATCCCGCCGCGGGGGGGCCGTAGTGGAGATTAAGCAAGCTATTGCCCAGAGTTGCAGAGTGTGAACCCATGATTCGAGTAGGCACCGAAGTGAGAATTATCGAGTCCGTGGACACTTGGGCTCAGACCCTGCCGCGTCGGGAATTGAACCCTGGTACCGGGTCTGACCTCTGCTTCAGGGTATGCCTTCTCTAACCAGTGAGCCACACTTCTCCACTTAAGTAATGTGCTGATGCCTAATGCCTACTGCATAATGTGTTTACACTGATGATTTATGCACCATGTGTTGATGCTTAATGTTATGCTATAGTGTTTATACATAATGTGTTCCAGAGTACAATACTTTACCAGTAGTTACTGGTGGTGTTTTATAATGGCTACTTGTGTTTTTTAAAGGTTCTGACAGTGGCCCGATTGGCCCTGTCATGATTATATAATTCCCTGTGAAGTATTGCCTAGTGCCAGTTGGCACAGTGTATATGTGTGGTTATGATATAATGTGTTTTGGATAATGTAAAGGTTATTTTTATATAACCTTGTGTGGAGTCTCTTTTGTAGTGTGCCTAGTGTGTTGCTGCTGTGTGTGTGTGTGTTGCGCAAACGCTTTACACATTGCCTCTGGAATAAGTCTGACTGCTCATGCCAAGCTACCATGGGGGTGAGCAGGGGTAATCTTCAGTGTGCAACTCCCTTGCCCTGACTAGAGTGGTGGTTTCTGCCTGGCTTAGGCGCATGCCCTAGCCAACCAGAAATCCCATTTCTAACTAAATGATTTGGCGTTGCCACACTATCAACCTGACTGTCACCGTCTTTTTAAGATTCGGCCTGTTCTTGATCACTTTGTAGATGATTTTCAGAGATCTATAATCCAGGGAAAGAAATAACTGTTGATGAGTCTTTGGTCCTATTCCAGGGCTGTTTGTTTCTTAGGCAGTACATTCCTGGCGAGAGGGCACGTTATGGAATTAAGATGTATATGTTGTCTAAGAGTACAACAGGATATGTTTAGAATTTCTGGGTACACACTGGTAGGGATTCCACTATTGACCTCCCTGGTTGTCCGTCCACGTTTGGAGTTTCAAAGAAAATTGTGTGGAAACTTGCTAGAGGACTGTTTAACAAAGGTCACCATTTGTACCTTGATAACTTCTACACTGCTGTGAAATTGTTTAAGGAATTGCTCAAAGTGGACACTCTTGCTTGTGGCACAATCTGTTCTAACCGTAAAGGTTACCAAAAAGAGATTGTTTGCAAAAAGCTGCAGAGGGGACAGTGCAGTGCCTTGCATAGTGAGGAACTGCTAGCTGTGAAATTTGTGGACAGGAGGGATGTGTACATGCTGACTACCATCCATGATGACAGTACTTGTGACTGTTTAGGGTCAGGTTGCTGAAGTGTACACACCTGTGTGCATTGTAGACTACAATAAGCACATGGGTGGTGTTGATAGAGTAGTTAGGAGATTGGAACCTTACACTGCTGTTCGTAAGGCGTACATTTAGTATAAGAAGTTGGCTATCCATCTCTTCAATTTAGCCATTTTTAATGCTTTTGTTGTGTTCAAGAGGTGTTCTCCTGCGTCTAAGATGAATTTTGTTTAGTTTCATGAGTCTGTGATAAGCAGCCTTGTTGTAGTGAAACAGGCAAGTGTTCCTAGAGTTGGAGTGGTGGAGGATGTGTCTAGATTGAAAGATTGCCACTTTCCTGATTTAAGTCCTCCCACGCCCAAAAAAACACACTCCCTGTAAGAGATGTAGAGTCTGTTTGCGAAGAGGTATGCGAGAAGAAGAGTCGTATGCAATGTCCTGATTGTCCTTCTAATCCTGGACTGTGTGTGCCCACATGTCTCAGATTGTATGACACCCAAAAGAGTTTTTGGGATCAATTGTGAGTCTAATAGCGTACTGCCTGGTCTGTATGGCTTTATATAGTTGTTGTTCAGTTTCACAGGTGGCATTAGAATGATGTCTTTAGTTACCGCTGTTGTGTTTGTAATTATAGTTTTGTATCTAGTTCCAATTTGATGATGGTGTGCATGGACTGGCGCTTGGCTGGTAGTGTGCATGGACTGGAGCTTGGCTGATGGTGTGTATTGACTGGCGATTGGCTGGCAATATGTGTGGGCTAGCGCTTGTGTTGCGGTGTGCGAGAGCTGGTGCTTGGCTGGCAGTGTGCGTGGGCTGGTGCTGGCTGGTGGAATGCGTGGGCTGAGGCTTGGCCGGCAGTGTGCGTGGGTGGCATTTGGCTGGCAGTGTACGTGGGCTGGCAGTATGGGTGGGCTAGTCCTTGGCTGGCGGTGTGTGTAGGCTGGCATTTGGCAGGCAGTGTGTGAGTTTTGACTTGCTGCTGGTCATTACACACTCTGCTAGTCAAACGCCACTGCACACACTATGTCAACCACCAGCCGGTGTGATTGCTGTGTCAGTCAGTCATGTGGGCATATGAAAGTGAAGGGCCCTTGAATGGCGCTGTCTGTTGATATGAATGTTGTAATGTGCTGGGCCCACGGCTAGCGGTGTGAATGGTCTTGTGTGTCACGTATGAAAGGTGTGTGAATGGCCTTGTAAGAGGTTGGTGCCTTTCCGTGGCTTTACAGCTCACAAGCTGTGAGTCATTGGTTCAGGTTTTTAACCTTTTAATTATTAACAGTGCAGTTCCTTTTTGTGAAATCTCTTGTTAATAGAATTTTACGCTCTGAACCTTCACTCACCCTTGTGCCAAATCCAACCAGTATGTGTGAGTACTTAAGGAATTGTTCATTTTGAAGTAATATTTGTCTTTTCTGTCTCTCTCTGCCAGGGTGTACATTGTCTTCACATTGTCTGTGGATGTGAGTGTTGCAATGTGCTGGGACTGCAGCTGGTGGTGTGAAAGTGTGTGTCAAGTGTGAAAGGTGTGTGAATGGCCTGTAAAGAGGTTGGTGCCTTGACGTGACTTTGCAGCTCACGAGCTGTGAGTCATTGGTTCAGGTTTTTAACCTTTTAATTATTAACAGTGCATTTCGTTTATGTGACATTTCTTGTTAAGAAAATATACATTTTGAACCTTTCACTCACCCTCGGGCCAAATCCAGCCAGTATGTGTGTGTACTTGAGGAACAGATAGCTAGGCAGTCAGGTCAGGTCATATACTTTTATTCGATAAAATTAATATCACAAAAAGAGACAAATACAGAAAATTACATCAATAAACAAGTAAAAAGTGGAAACAGATATAGCACCATAAATTCTGTTAATTAACATTATATAAGGCAAAAGACAGGGACCTAAGACACGTCCCCTCAAATTCATACTGGGGTATACAATAAAAATTCCATACAGTTAATATCATTAATAAATATTATACTTAAAATCAGATAAAAAGTCATACCCTTCTGTTAAAATCTGAATAAGAACCACAGTGTCATACCAGATCAGAGTACAGCGTGCCCTGAGCCAACTTTTTTTTCTTTGTGTTGTTAATACGAACAGCAGCAACTAAGAAATTAGCGACATGGAAAATTGTCCGAACATTACTCAGTAATTGTAAGTGTACAAGTGCTGGTCAAACCTGAGCAAACCCTATTTCCTTAAGCAACGGTACTAAATACCTTTTCCTAATGTCTGAGTAAAACCTGCAAAACATGACAAAATGTAAAGTATCTTGTGACGATAAATTATCGCACTTGCAGGGCTCAGCTTTATCCGGGACACACCATTTGGGAAAATCTCCCAAAGAGAAATTAATTAAGTTAAATCGAAATCTGATTAACAGAAAACGATGGAAGGGGCGTGTTACTAGCTTCAGGTAGGGTTCCAGACCAGGTAAACTCACGAACCCAAAGTGTAATCTTACTAAAGGTTTTTTCAACTCTAATTCTTCTCTTTCTACAAGTTGAAAATTTAACATAGCAGTTTTTTTCAGTTCCAAGTCTGCTTTCTTGATAGTATCTGGAGCCGAAAAAATCTTCCGGCCGGCCAAGTTTCTTAAAAGTTGATTCAATGTATGCTAACCACGGGATTTTACTGGCCATATCTAGAGCCAAACAATCTTTTAGAATCATGTGGTTCAAAGATATATCTTCATTGAGCCAAGTCTTGAGCCAGCATATTATCGGGGCCATTTTCACTTTGTCTAAAACAAAATCCAACCCCATCTCCACATGTATCGAAAAAGTAGGGGTTGACTGTGGCACGGATAATAAGGTTCTTAGAAATGCATTTTCCACCACTTGGATCTGCTGGTTTTCAGTGACATACCCCCAGATCTCAGAACCATAAGTAGCTATTGCAAGGCATTTTGCCTTGTAAACCTTTAAAATAGCTTCCATGGGTCTGGCTCCTAAACGTTTTGAGAAACCCATAAGGGCTGATGTGGATCTTGCAAATACATTTCTTTTAAGTTTCATTTGCGGACCCCAGGACCCCTTCTCATCAAATAAGAGACCTAGATATGTAAAAACGGGGACCCTACTAACCTCATCTTTGCCACAAAAGAATGTCATTGTATTTTTCTTTTTTCTTTGTTCCCCTACTATCATAACGTGGGATTTCTTAGCGTTTATTTTTAAATCAAGTGATTCCATAAATGTGTCAAACTTCATTAACAATTTGTTTAGCCCAATTCCTGTACGGGCCAGTAGAACTGCGTCGTCGGCATAAAGGAGAACTGGAATGCTTGTGTCTCCTACTCTCGGGACATCTAACGAGGCTCCCTTCAGGGCAGGTTCTAATGCATTAATGTATAATGTAAAGAGCAGGGGGGCCAAGATGCATCCCTGCCTAACTCCTCTTTCTGATTTAAAATACCTTGTGCATCTTCCATCTTGGGTGACTCGTATAGAGGCGATCAAGCCACAGTGGAGGTCGGCAAGAAATTTAACTAAAGCACAGGCAATCCCCATATCAATTAAAATTTGCCACAGCTTTGTCCTATTGACTAGATCAAAAGCTGTTGATAGGTCCATGAATCCCAGGTAGAGGGAACTCTTTTTAGCAACGGTATACTTGCTGATAAGGAGCTGTAGATTAAGACATTGATTTAATGTGCTCCTTTTTGCTCTAAATCCGTATTGAGCATTAGAAAGGATCCCCCTCCCCTCAAAATGATCTGTCAATCTAGCTAATATATCTCTGTCTAAAATCTTCACAGCAGAGTCTATCAAGGAGTCTATCAAGGAGATAGGCCTGTAACAGGCTGGAACATTTCTTTGGCCTTTTTTAAATACCGGGATGATAATGGATTTTGACCAAGAGACGGGCAGTATATTTGAACCTGAGGCATTAAAAATATTAGTCAATACCTTTGCCCAGAATCTTGGATAACTTTTAAAGAGGTCCGCCGGGACCCCATCTGGGCCTGGCGCCTTATTTATCATGGTCTCCGTTATTGCTTTAAATACTTCACTCTCCTGGAAGACCACTACTGACGGTGATTCCAAGTTAGAGATATATTCTTGTGGGCTCTCAGCCCGCTGACTGCCATATATTTTCTCAAAGTGGGCAGTCCATTGCTCATCTTGGATATTACAATCAAGACGTGAATTATCTTCACTAGAGAAGTAAGGATCATTAATAGTTTGCCAGAATTTTCCACTATCTCTCAGGACCTCCAGCGACAGAAGTTTGTCCCAAGCCTCGTCTTTGATCTGATTTTTTCTTGTCCGAATGGCTTGTTTATAGGATTTCCTTAACCCCCTAATTAGCTCCCTATTTCTGGGGCACTGCTTTAATGCTTTAAGAAGTGCCCTAGTACAGTCTTTATCAAACCATCTTTTCCCTCTGATAGTTGATTTGGGGTGCATTTGCTTCGTCAGCTTACAACTGATTTGTTTACAAATGATTTCAAAAGCCTCTATAATCTCAGTGTATTTGGCACGTCAATGTCCAAACAGATATTAACTTCCTTCTCTGTATTGGACAGAACTTCCCCTACAAAAATTTCTGGGATCACTTTCGACCATTTCAATCTCCTGCCTTGATCCTTTGATGTCACCTCTCGACTGGTAGCCATATGCTCAGACACTGTCAGTATTAGTTGTGCCTCCTGGGCCATTTCTAAAATTACAGGGTTATGATCACTAAAAACGGAAAACCCCACCTTATAAGAAACAACACTGCTTAGGACTACGGCAGTCATAAAAATATAGTCTATAATTGTACCAATGGCCGTACCCTTAAAGGTAGCTACCCTCGGGCCTCCCTTAATACATCCCGATTCATAGAGATTTGTGGTAGCCAGAAGTTTCTCGAGGGTCTCCCCTTGCTCCGTATGTTCAAAGTGTACATGGGCAGAATATGGCGGACCATCTAAATTATCAAAGATACAATTTTGTCCGCATGGGTGAATGTTAAAGTCGCCCATAACAAAAACCTAAGACCACGGATTATTTGCTTGATAAGCGATTAAAAAGTCCTCTAGGCGTGATAAAAATTGATTTATACAGTCACTATTGGGAGAATTATAAAAGTTAACCAGTAATAATTTCCCAAAATGTGGACGGGATAGCTCCACTGCGAAACAATTATGGCAGCTCGCTTCAATCTGCTTTAATGAGCCATTCATATTTAGGGAAAAAAACATTGCTAACCCTCCCTGTGCTCTACCATAGTGTGCCTGTTTAGCAGGGATAAAATATGTGTATACCCATCTATATAAAAATTATGGTCTGTGTCCCATGTTTCCTGAAATGCCATGATGTCATAAGACTTTATCTCTTCCAACCAAATCTTATCCTTACATTTACTTCTCAACCCCGCAATATTCCAACTCAGAATTTTACAGGTAGAAGTGTGGGGAACAGTATTGACAACTGGACTGTCTATAGCAATTACCCTGTGTACTGTGGCCACCTCTGCCACGCTAGGGGCTGTGTTAGCCTCACCCTGACCAAAATTAACCCCTTGAAGTCAGTCGCAATCTTCCAAACCAGACAGCACTTCAAACCTTTTATACAACTCTAAATTTTCCCCAAACCTCCGCTCCTTTTGTCCTCCATAGTACTGGATACTACCCCTGTCTGGAGGCACTACTGCATAAAAATAGGATAGGGGGAGAGGATGAATAGTTGAAACCAGATCATTTTGGAACCAATCACAGATATATTCCACCGTCCTCCGGTCCCTGAAATTAACAATTATGCAATCCCCCCTACTGTCTTTGGTGTATTCCCAACCCACTCTTCTAGCGTGGAGAATTTCGGCAGAAACATGTAATGGAAGGGTGCGATTCTTATTGAGCCAGTGGATACACTTGTTCTTCAGCTCCTGGTATGATTCCCTCTTGCCCTGACCTAATGAAGGCGCCCCTGCCAAGACCACTACATAGGGTACTGACTCCGGGGGAAGCTGAATGGTAGGTAACGGAGCTTCGCTATAATCCCTAGTGTTTGTGTGCAAAGCTACTTTATGTGTTACAGCCATACCAGACTCTCTTTGTGGCAACAGACCCCTATCACCTGGGTGTGCTACCCTTAATGGGTTATTGGAAACTGATTCCGGTGGATTTACCTGGGGTACTACCAAGTTTCCACTTGGAGCTATCTTACGGGGGGCAGAGGGAGTTATTTCTACCCCCTGAGTTATGTTAGACCCCTCTCCCCCTCTCCCAGCAAGATTATTGACTGACCCTATGACATGTTTCCCTTCCCTACCTCGTGATGAAACTAACAATAGTTCAAGACATATTAGTCTAGAGTCAATTGAGTCCAACCGTTCAGTAAAAGGGGCCCAAGACTTCTTAATCAAATGTTCCATTTTTATCCAGAAAGATGGGCCCATTTCATTTGTAATGATCTGTTCATCAGAGGGGGCATTAGATGTGTCTTCACTGGCAAAGCAAGTGCTTCCGGTTTGAATTACGGGCTTGTTGGCAGGGTGAATGTTGCTAGTTTTTTTGTTCTTTCCGGGGGTCTGAACTTTATTATTGATACGGCTCCGTTTTGATGAGAGACCCTGGTCACCTTTAGGCGGCACCGCCTTGGAACTAGTAGTAGACCGAGTTTTAATTTTATCATGACGTATGCCTCCTGTCAAAGTAGAGGTAAGTATATTTGTGGACTTTACTGATACATTGGCAGTACCAGGAGGCTCACTGGTCATAGGTCTTACTAATTCAGGGTGCCCTGGTGATCCCTGCACCCCCCCTCCTCTACAGATGACATTAAAACCAAAGAATCTTGAGTCTTACACCGGTGTAAGTCCGGAGATCGAGCTTCGGCTATCCTGCCCAGGGAGGATCTTTTCTCAAAGGCGATATACAGGGATAGTCTCTTTTCTGTGAGTTCAATATCCTTGGCAAGGGCAGAGGACACTCTAACTAAAAAATTATCCAGAGTGCCCATTAACGCACCTCCTGTAGGCCTTCTCATGTCTTTGGCAGTGCAGGTTGGTGGAGATGCAGACGTTATATATGCAAATAGTGCTTGACCTAGCGTCGACAGATAGTGCAAGACAAAGTTGTTAACAAACTGACCTTTAACTTGGATGGTGCGTGAAAGAGACCAGGCCCGTCCCGACCTTGTCCGGTCTAGAACGGGCTAAAACGGGCCCGCCCTTGGCCCGGGCTTCGCCCGGCACGTCCCGCCTCAGCGTAAGTTATACGCGCCTCCTGGCGCTGGTGCTGCGTCGGGATAACGCGCCGCCGCTGGGGCAGCTGGGAATTGAAGTCCCGGGGCGGCGACGCTACAAACTGCACTTGCTGGCTCCCCGTGACTCTTGGCGGTGGCGGCGTGATCCGCAAGAAGGTGAGTTCTGTTCCCCCCTGCTCCGCCGGCCTCAGCGTAAGTTATACGCGCCTCCTGGCGCTGGCGCTGCGTCGGGATAACGCGCCGCCGCAGGGCAAACTGCACTCGCTGGCTCCAAGTGACTCTTGGCGGTGGCGGCGTGATCCGCAAGAAGGTGTGTTCTGTTCCCCCCTGCTCCGCCGGCCTCAGCGTAAGTTATACGCTAGGCAGTCATCTGACTTTCTGTGCTCAGGTGTAGTCTGTCTAAAGGGAATATTTACCAACTTTATATATTTCTGCAAACCAAAAAAAATGGGGAGTGCTGGGTGGTGTGCCTCTCATGGCTCCTAACAAGTTTATTTTACTCACAATGCCATGCAAACCTCAAAATGTGACTATAGTCACACATATTTCTTGTATTACTGTGTCATAATATTCTGGTTTCAGAAAAACTACAGCATTCCCCCCAGGTCTCCCGATACAAATGGTACCTTACGCGTGTGGGTGGGCCAAGTACCCGTGATAGGAAACGCCCCAAAACATATTGAGGAGACATCAAAATGACATATCACAAAATGACCTGGTTTTGCAAGGAGGTCATCTGGGTTTTGGCCATCTTGGGAAACTACTAAACCAACACATTTCTGTAAACTAGACACCCAGGGGAGTACAGAAAGGTATGGTTTGCATGGACCCCCAACGTTGTCCTACCCAAAATCCTTTCCAAAACCTCAAATTTAGCTAAAAAAAACAATTGTTTCCCAAATTTCTGTGTGGGAAAGTTGTGGGATCACCAGGCTGACACACATTTCCTATCACCCAGCATTCTACCAGGCCTCCCAATAAAAATGGTATCCTACTCGCATGGGTGGCCCAAGCACCCGCGACAGGCAAGGGCCCAAAAACAACCTGGTTTTGCAAGGAGGGATCACCTGGGTTTTTGGCCCTGGGCTCAGCAGCCATCTTGGGAAGCTACCAAACCCACACAGTTCTGAAAACCAGACACCCGGTGGGAGTCCAGCAAGATATGGCTTGCGTGGATCCCCCAATGATTTCCTACTCAGAATCTCCTGCAATCCTCAAGATTTAGTTGAAAGAACCACATTTTCCACATATTTCTGTGTGGAATCTCCTTGCGGGCACACATGTCCTACCACACAGAGTTCCACGCATTCTCTTGAGTAAAATTATACCTCACTTGTGTGGGTGGAGCAAGGGCCTGAGACTGGGAAGCGCCAAAAACACAGGGATTAAGGGTATAGCACAGTAAATTATAAGTGCTACATTTTTAAAATAAATACGTTATTAGCCAATTCTGCATTTTGTATATGTAAATTCTGAGAACATCTAAGTTCAAGAAAAGGTTTATTGAAAAGTTTAATATGATCATAAAAACAATACTTCATATATGCAGTTATTTGTTAATACATAAATACATGAAGGTGTAATAAAGAACAATAATGATATATAATATCCATTAAAATAGTAAAAAGATAATATAGAAGATGATATGAATACAAGCAAAGGTTCACAGAAATAACAGTACATTTCAAAAATACACAATTAAAATAAAATAAATATATATATATATTATAGAAAATGATAAATTAAACATAATTATAAATAAACAATAGGAGGTCAAGGAGGCTTGGTCACTTCTTGTTGTGAGGGAGCAGGTAAAGGACTTTTCTTCACGGTATCGTCTAGAAATTGTGTGAGTGGGCCCCAAAGGAGAAAACGTTTAGGAGCAAGAGAGATAGGATGAACGAGTACTGTATCGAGGCGATGATTGTGACATACCGCATACCACCAAGCTAAATAGGACAATTTAGAGGAATCTTTCCAGTTTTTTTTATATTTGCTGACAAGCTACAGCTATTAACAAATCAATAAGTGGTAACTGGGATTGACTTGTTTTCCAGTCCGGTGTTAAACTACCTAGGAAAATGTTTGTAGGAGAGAGGGGAATTGTGGTGTTAAATATAGTGTTGATTTGGTGCCAGACCTGTTTCCAGAATATAAAAACATGTGGACATGTGAAAAGCATATGATGGAGATCAGCGTGAACCTGGGAACATGTCCAGCAAGTGTTGAGATTTGTGCTGTGTATTTGATGTAGGTATGTGGGGGTAAGAAACAATCTGTTGTTAATAAGGAAGAGTGTTTGTGTTGTGCTGGCCGCTCTGGATGATTTCCTAAGTTTCGTCCAAATTCTGTTCCAAAAAGAGATAGGCCAATTTGTTCCCAGATCGGATTCCCACGAGAGTTCCACTTTGGTTTTGTCTCGGATCTCAGGAGGTACCATTAAACGGGAATAAATGGTGGACGCTTTGGGGTTTATGTGCAAAACGTTATGCCATTTAAAAAGGGGGTGGGAGGGTGAGGTAGGTGAAGATTTGAGTTTAGCATAAGTATCAAGTATTGCTTTCTGCAAGGTCAAAAATGTAGGTTTAAAGGAAGAAGGCAAATGATAAAGAGTTTGTAATTGCGTAAATTGAATGGGTGCACCCTGATCTAAAAATTGATGAACCCAGATTAGACCTTTATTTCTCCAAGCCTTCCAAAATATAGGTTTCCTATTAAGAAGGATGTGGGGTGCAGTGGATAGTAGTTTACAGGATTGCTTAATTATGGGAGTAGAGAGCTTTTGTGGTTTGCGAGTAAAGGAGAGATATTCCTGAAATGAGAAGGGAGCTAAAAATGAGGTCTCAAGATCCACCCAGAGGATTATCTTCAGATTGATTAGTGATCCAATTTGATAGTTGTCGTAACTGAAAGGTTTTGTGATAATTGGAGAAATGGGGGAAATTGACACCGGCTTCAGATTTTGGTCTTGTTAATTTCTGTAACGCCATTCTTGGTTTTTTAGCATTCCATAAAAAAGAAGTCAAAATATAATTAATCATTTGAAAGAATTTAGATGGAATGGAAAGTGGAATGTTAGAAAGGATATACAAAACTATCGGAGTCAACATAATTTTGATTGTGTCCAGACGACCCCACCAAGAAAGATGAAGGGGATGCCATCTTACGACCAAAGTTTTAAGTTTGGCATAACATTTGTCTATGTTTAAAGAGATAGATGTCTTTATAGAGGGAGAGAACCATATACATTTTATATGTTTAGGGCTCCAAGTAAAGTTGGAGATCTTAAAATCATCCTTAAAGGTGTATTTGGTTAAGGGTAGTATCTCACATTTTCCTCTATTCAGTTTATAGCCAGATACCAATCCATAGGCCTCCACCTCTCCCATGAAAGCTGTAAGTGAAGATTGCGGTTTGGAGAGAAAAACTAAAAGCTCGTCAGCATATGCTGCCAGCTTAATTAGTTGAGGATCCGAGACAAAACCTGTGATTGAGTTATTGTGGTGTATTCTTGAGAGAAAGGGTTCTAAATCCAAATTGAAAAGAAAAGGGGACAAGGGGCATCCTTGGCGTACTCCTCGTTTAAGATTAAAGTAGGGGGAGATGAGGCCATTGGTAGACCTTGGGCTCAGAGTAAAGTAGGGCTATTAAAGAAATGATTTTCGGTCCAAACCCAAACCACTTGAGAACGTGGAAGATAAAAGGCCAGTAAACCCTATCAAAGGCCTTTTCTGCATCTAACGCAATTGCCGCCAAGGAGTCCGGATAATGTGATGATTTAGATAAAATGTCAAAGAATAAGCGTGTATTGTCAGTGATGTTGCGACCTTTGACAAAACCTGATTGTTCTTTTCCAAGCAGCATGGGAAGATGTGGTTCTAATCTTAGGGCTAGAGCTTTCGAGAAAATTGTATAATCTACGTTAACTAAGGATATAGGTCTATAATTCTTACAGTAAAGTAACTCCTTATCAGCCTTTGGTATTAGACAGATCAAGGCTTCGGAAAAAGAGCCAGTGGAATTACGGGAAGCGATAAAGTAAGAAAGAAGAGTGTGGAAGTGTGGAAGTAATATATGAACAAAAATTAAATCAAATTCCACTGTAAAGCCGTCTGGGCCTAGGGCCTTGTCTTTTTTAAAAGTTTTTAAAGCATTTAACAATTCTGTTTGTGTAAGTTCAGCTTCCAAAGAAGCTAAATCTAAATAGGGATTAATATGTTTTTGAATTGTGGAGAAATATTGGGATATGACTGTATCTAAGGGTGTGTTTTCTGGTGTGCAAAGGGATTGAAAGAAATGTACAAATTCTTGGAGTATTCCAGTGTCTTTGAATTTCGGTGCTTGGCTATCATCTATAATGGAATCAATATGAAGTTTCTGTTGTTTAATCTTTAGATAATTGGCTAGAAGTTTGCCTGATTTATTTTGGCCACCATAATACTTTGCTGAGGATTTCAGTAAGTATAGGGAGGCCTGTTCGGTAGTGGATTCGTTAAAAGTGATTTTTGCGGTGATGAGATCTTTAAGGGAGTCCTTCGACTTGGAGGTGTGGAAGGAGTGCTCAAGTTTTTTTATCTTAGCAAGAAGTGTTATGTAATATGCGGGAACCTTCATGTTTATTTGAAACAAACCTAAAGATGAAATCCCGAGCGGTGGCCTTAAAGGCGTCCCACACTGTATGAAAGGGGACATCATTCGTTAAATTAATGTGAAAAAACTCTTGAGCGAAAGAGGTAAAAGATGAATTAAAATTAGGGTCAAGGAGTAAGGAATTATTGAAACGCCATTTTTTTGGCAATGTGGATTGATTTAAAATGTCTAATTGAATTGAAACAGGTGCATCATCCGAAATGAGTATAAGGCCTATGTCAGCAGAACGTAAGGATTGGGAAATGTTGCATGAAATAAAAATGTGGTCTATTCGAGATTGTGTTTGATGTGGAGAGGAAAAAAAGGAGTATTCTCTTGTGGATGGGTTGCAGAGGCGCCATGAGTCTAATACGTTTCTTTGTTAAATAGTTTTTGTGAAAACTTTGTGTGGCGTGTTTAGGATAAAGGGGGATTTAGAATTTCTATCAATAAACGGGTCCATCACTTGGTTGCAGTCTCCTGCAAGAATAACGTTTTCTGATGGGTACTTGAGCAATACCTGAGATATACGAGACCAAAATGAGGCATCACCGCTAGTAGGGGCATAAATGTTAAGCAAAGACAGAGGGTCTTCCCCAGCAGGAGGTTAGTGAGAATCCACCTACCCTCTGTGTTGGATACAAGCTTGGCATTCAGTGCTTTGTGACAAAGAGTCATAACCCCATTCCTTTAGCCATCTCCTGGTGAGAAAAAGATTTCACCAACCCAATTTCTTTTGAGTTTTAGTGATTCGCCTTCGGTGAGATGTGATTCTTGCAGTAACGCAATATTAACATCTAATTTAGAGAGGTGAGATAAGACTCTCTGTCGCTTAATGGGGGAGTTCAAGCCTCTACGTTCCATGTGACAATTTTCAAAAACATGTGTGAGATGAATGTAATAAAAACATAAATGAACCAATAAAATCTCGTAAATTGTGAATAGTACATGTGAAAAATTCAACAATAATAACTATAAAAAACATTGAAGTAAACCTTATATTAGGTACAAAGATATTAAAAGTTAAAACCAATTGAGAGAAGCTGAAAAGGTGGGAAAGATGAAGAGAAGGAAGAAGCAAGATTGGAAAAAGAGGTAAATGATAGAAACATGTATGATAAGAAGAAAGAAGAGGGAACAAAGGAGAAGGGGTGAGAGCTGTAAAGAAGACTATAAGAAAAATGATCATATCCACAAAGAAGTCAAAACAATGGAAGGATGGGGGGGGGAGGAGAGACCACATGGAATGATGACATACCCAGACTCCATGAGGTAAGGCGGGGAAGCCTTCGGGATGTAAACAACATTCAAAACTAAAAGGTCAAGCACATGAGGTTAGGTCCTGTGTAAAAAGAAACAACAAATGGTTAATACAAACAGGATGGAATATGTCACGACACATTATGACATCAGACATTATGTGGTTATAATCTGAAACGGAAGAAGATAATAAGAACAAACAGACCATTATACCATGACAAAATCCGTTCTAGAATTCTGTAAGTATAACAACATACTAAAAAGCTAAACCCTATTCCAATATATAACAGAAGAAGAGCTATTTAGAGATTAATGAGATCAAACAAACCATTACACCATGGCAAAAGGTATACTAAATAAACTTCTATAGTTAAAACAGCACACTGAGGATTTAATCCCTATTCAAATATATTTCAGAAGAAAAACTATTTAAAGCGAGTGCTGGAAATGTCCGTCTTTTCTGGGCATTGTGCATTGAGGAAACTCTTCAGCTTTGTTGAGTCCTCATAAGTTGGTGGTATTATTGTTGAGAGTGACTTTAAACAAGCAAGGATGAAGCAATCCGAAACGAGCTCCAATTGAACGCAACGCTGGACGCATATCGAGGAATTCTTTGCGTCTGTCTGCTGTGGATTTGGCATAGTCTTGCGAGAAGAACAGTTGATGACCTGAAAATGAAATACGCTTCAGGAGCCTAACTGCGGAAAGCACTTTGAGGAGGTCCGTATACTCAAGAAAATACAATATAACTCCTCTTGGTCTTTTCGTGCTTGAGGGTGTTGAATGCAGTGGGCCCAGTCTATGAGCACGTTGTATATTGAGAGTAGTGCCCTCTGGTAGATTTAGTACTGTCGGTAGAACTTTTTGAAAGAAGGAGATGGGATCCGATTCCTCCGTGCCTTCCGATAATCCATAAATGCGAAGGTTGTTGCGTCTGTTTCTATTTTCAAGGATTTCAACATGTTTTTGCAAGGATGTAATATGGGAATGAAAAATGTCTACTTTGTTGTAACATGCACTGAGAGTTTCAACATTATGTTCAACCTTGGTGACTCTTTCTTCCAATTTTTCTCATCCATCGGTTAAGATTTGTATTTTAGAATTTGTCTCTTCAACAAATGGCCGCAGAGCTCGAATTTCCTCCAGAAGGAGATCCATGGAGACAGACGAAGAAGGCTTCGTGGAGAGGGTGGATCTTGTTTAAGGCGTTTAGTTGTTATTTTAGTAAGAGAAGAGGAGCCATCAGTCGTATTCGAAGAAGCAGCTGTTTTGGGCGTCGATATTTGGGAGTCTTCCATTTTAATGAAGTTCACACGTGACTTTGAACGGACAATAAATCTACGATGTGAAGATATTTGCAATGAAGATACTTTTTTTAACCTACCCATACAATGGGGAGAGTTAAAACCTATACAGAAAAGGTTATGTAAAACTGCAAGGTATAACGTACGTGCGCAATTCCACCTAATAATAGTGGGCAAGGCACACTGTAACAGAATTTGCGTGCATTTGGCGCATGACAGAATATCAAAATATACATTTACCAAACAGCATGAAGTGAAATATAAAAGTGATATCTGTATGCTTAAATGGAATAGAATATATGTATGAAATGTAAGTCACCACAATACATTGTTATGTTATGTTATTTAATTTTATAACGCGAATGGCTACTCAAAGAGTGTCCCGGCGCGAGCAGAGGGGAAACACACAAGAAACAAACCTAACCTTCACATAAAGAGATTTGTTTTTAGCAATTTTTTAAAAACAACAATGTCATCAACCGAGCGCAGAGCCAGGGGAAGTGCATTCCAGGCCCGAGCTGCCAAAACAGACAGGGAGGCACCCCCCAAGCGATGCTGCTGGAAACCAGGAATCTTTGCCAATTTAAGGGATGCAGATCGCAAAAGTCTCCCCGGAACATAAAAAGAGAAACACTTCTGCAGATAAGCCGGTCCAAGGCCGTGGAGCGCCCGATGGGCTATGGTGAGGGATTTAACCCCTTCGCTGCCAGGCCTTTTCCCCTCCTGTGCCACGCCCTTTTTTGGCTATTTGGGGTAGTGCGCGCTAAGGCCCCTCTAACTTTTTGACCACATAAGGTATCCACGCCAAATGTGCGTCCTTTTCTTCCAACATCATGGGGATTCTAAAGGTACTCAGGGTTTGTGGATTCTCCTAGAGGGGTCACAGAAATGAGCCAAAATACAGCAAAATTTAGTTTTTTTTCATAAAAATTGGAAAAACAGGCTGCAAATGAAAGCATCTGGGGTTTTCCCTGCAAATGTTATCAAAAAAGGGTTTGTGGGGTTGAAATCACCATTTTCCCAGCTTTTCGGGGATGCCAGACTTTTGTCAGAAACCCAACATTTTTTACACAGTTTTGGCATTTTTCTGGAACATAGCCTAATTTTGCTATTTTTTGTGCTCCTTCCAGTTAATGGCAGAAATGGGTACAAAAGCAATAATGGATCCTGGAAAGCTATACATTTTCGAGAAGAAGACAAAATTCTAAATTCAGCAAGGGGTCATTTGTGTAGATCCATCAAGGTTTTTTTATAGAAACTAACAGTTAAATATAGAATAAATTTAAAATTTGTTGAAAAAAACAGCCTTTTGTGTCAACGTTTTCACCTGTAACTTCTTCTAATTATGACAGCTCTTTGAAAGCAATATACCATTACATCCGCTGGACATTACTGGTTGTGGGGATATATAGGACTTGTAGGTTCACCAAGAACCCGACGAACCCAGAGCCAAAAACTGAGCAGCAACTTGCAATGGTTTTTTATCATGTACCGGGTATATAGTAATTATTCTGTAAAAATGTGTACATGGAAAAATCGGTATGAAAGACACCTATGTATTTCTGAAATGGGAACAAAATATAGAGTTTAGAAACAGTAGATATTTGCACATTTCTGAAATTGGGAATACTCATACTAGCATGAGAATTATCAGTCATTTTTTAGAATGACTTCTTTTTTACACAATATCTTTCATTTGGAAGGCAGAAATGCATCGAAAGTCAATAGATAATAACAGTTCCTTTACAAATCTGAGTTACCCTAAGTCTGCCGATAAAAATGGTACCTCACTTGTGTGGGTAGGCATAGTGCCCGCGACAGGAAACAGCGCAAAACGCAACGTGGTCACAACTCAATATCGAGGTGAAAATTTACCCTTTTTTGGCAAAGTGCCTAGCTCTAGTTTTTTAACCCTAGCTCTGCGGGCACCTTGGGAAACCTAGCAAAACTATACATTTTTGAAAACTAGACACCAAGGGGAATCCAGGATGGGGTGACTTGACTGCCTCCCACCAGGGTCTGTTACCCAGAATCCGTTGCAAACCTAAAAAATTGTCCAAAAAAACACATTTTCCCCATATTTCTGTGGTGGAAAGTTCCGGAATCTGTGTGGATCCACAAATTTCCACCCACCCTGCGTTCCCCAAAGTCTTACGAGAGAAACGGTACCTCACTTGTGTGGGTCAGCCTAGTGCCCGCGACAGGAAACGGCGCAAAACGCAACGTGGTCACACCTCAATTTCGCAGTGAAAAATGACCCTTTTTTGGCAAAATGTCTAGCTGTAGTTTTTTAACCCTAGCTCTGTGGGCACCTTGGGAAACCTAGCAAACCTATACATTTTTGAAAACTAGACACCCAGGGGAATCCAGGATGGGGTGACTTGACTGCCTCCCACCAGGGTCTGTTACCCAGAATCCCTTGCAAACCTAAAAAATTGACCAAAAAAACACATTTTCCCCACATTTCTGTGGTGGAAAGTTCCGGAATCTGCGTGGATCCACAAATTTCCACCCACCCCGCGTTCCCCAAAGTCTTACGAAAAAAATGGTACCTCACTTGTGTGGGTCAGCCTAGTGCCCGCGACAGGAAACGGCGCAAAACGCAACGTGGTCACACCTCAATTTCGCAGTGAAAAATGACCAAAACAACAGCCAGCTAGTCGATTGACCTGGCTGGAAAAGGAAAGATTCGTATCAAACCAGGCGCCCAGGTTCTTGGCTTGTCAGGACCATGAATGGTGCATCTTACAGCCTGAAAGACTCAGGGGCCTGTACACTGATACTTTTATCTCTATGCGATTGGAGTTGCTCAGAAGTTATTTGTATGAAACCTGCATGTTGCTGGTATCTGGTGCTGAAATAAACCACACCCTACGGTTCACATGCTGGTCACTGGTGTGGTATTTCAGCGTTTCATCCCTTCGGAATCTCAATATTATCACCATGCTGATATGACAAGGGGCACAGTGTAAGGCTTGGAGCAGGCACAAAAGGCTCCAGTTAAGTCTTTAAATTGCATCCGTTATGTTAGTTCTCCCCTGCATATGTAACTCGATAGACAGCATTGCATTTGTCTTTGCTATTTCTAGACCAGGTCTTGCTGCAATTTCTCATAGCATATGAAAGCACTTCAAAATATACAAGTTCAGACTACCAGATATACAAAAAAACACTATAAATTTGCACTTCACAGTGCAGTTCAATAATATGCACACTAGTGTCAAAGTTTCCACATTAAGGAACAGTAGATGTTGTAGCAACCAGATTAATGAACTGCATGGCTAAAACTTAAAGGGTCCCAAAGGCGAGACCTATTGACTTCGCCAATGCAGGTTATATTACTGTACGAAACAATCTTGGATGCGCTCACTCATTCCAAATGGCTGCAGACACGCTGCCATCTGCATGGGATCAGTCTTTTTCTTTTTCTATGATCTGTGAATCTCTAAGCGAAATCCTTGTGTAAGAACAAGCATGTAACGTGTTCATATAAACTGTAGGGCACACGTTTCTATCACCATGTTTGGGCATGATACTTGTGTGGCACAGATTTCTACCACATTCTTATATAGTGTGAAGCCACTAGAAGGACAATTTTAGCAGAGAGCAAGCTGTTTCTCATGTACAGTCATGCTTACTATTCAGCGCTGTGTGGTGTTTCAGATAGCAGTGAGTAACGCTAATACATTGAACATCACCAAGGCTCATTTCCTTTACCAAAGTGTAGTACGTCATTTAGGTTGCACATGTCCATGTTCTCAAAAAGCTGTTTGGGCAAGTGCTGTTTTCTGTTTGTGAAACAAATAATGAAAATGTGTCAGACTGTTAGAGTAATTATCACTTGCTCTACCACAGTATTAAGTGTGCTTTTAAATTGCAAATCAAAATTCGTTTTCTGCCTAGAATCACACCATGAGTCTGTGCGCACACAGGAATTGTTCTCAGAGATTCAATTCGTGTTACTCCGCTTCTTTTAGAATTATATTCGTAGGAAAGGGGAAGCTTTAATATGTGTTGGTTTAATTGTGTTTTTCACTTGTAGGAAAGGGGTAGATAGTATTATAAGATTTGAAAAGCACAAAAAAAAATATAGCAATAAATTTAAATTACATAAAGGTATTTTTATTTTAGTTTCTTTCAGATATTGCTGACCAACAGTGAAATAAATTAAAGATGCCTAGAAAATCAAGGAAGAGAAAAGAACAGAAAAAACATTTATATTTGAAGACAACTGGAGGACTCAAATTAGATGAAGAAGCTCATGTTGGAAAAAAGAAAAAGTCTTCTGGTAAGCAAACTAAGGATTTTTTAAAAAATATCTTCAAAAAAAGAACAAATTTGAAAAATGTCCCTGCCACAAATAGAGTTTCAAGTAGAAAACAACAGGACAAAAGTGAGAAATTACGAAATGCTAATGTCGAATTAGAAGCAATAAAGATTGACTTAAAAAGAAAAACAGAATTTAAAGACATTCGTAGAAAAATGTTTCAGAGAAGAGTGATGTCCAATTTGCTAAAGGATGTGAAAAAATATAAGAAGAAAGCGAAATTTTATAAGCGAAAAAAAGATGTTGAAACAATTGTAGCTAAGGCTTTAGATTTAAAAAGAAAACTATTCATTTTAATTTTGAACAGGATCCGTACATTAGATAAAATGGTTAATGTAATGAAGTCACAAAGCAAAACCAAAAGAGTAGTGTTTTTAGGAGAATGGATGCAAAGTTCAAGTACTGAACCATTTTTTAATGAAGAGAGTTATCTTCAAAGTAATAGTTTGCTGCATGCAGTTGACACCAGTGGCCAAGCTTATGAAGTGAAAGATGGTTGTATAATGGAAAAGGAGAAAATGGTTCCAAGAAAAAAGGAAGAAGTGTTAGCTGATGAGCTTATGGGGAGACGTCCTAAGGCCCCAGTGTACACTTGGAATTGTAGTAGTATTTGTACTGTACGACAGGAATCTATTGATAAATTACGTGAGTTTTTAAGAGAATATAGTAAAAAAAGTGTTAAACAGAAGATTAAGATGCTTCAAAGACTAGATCCATGTAGAGTGAGAGAAAATACTGGTTTTCAAGGACATTCTCTGGCTTGTCTTTCTAGGAAAGTTTGCCAAAGTGTTTTTCACCATTTTAGGATGCTGGCAGTTCATCATACTGAAATGAGAAAGTTTGTGAGAAGATTGTATTTTGCTAAAAGTCCAGCACTAAAGTTAAATGAGTTGAATAGGGCTCTGTTTCGTGGATCTGTATCAGATGTAGAGAAGGTTACTGATGAAATTCAGTTTTGTTACTTTGGTCCGGAACAAGAAAGTGCAGGTAATGACTAATGATAAGGTTATTGAAGAAAATGTGGAAGAGAATGTAGAACCCACTGTTAGTAGAAATTTTGAAGATCAAATGACAAAATTTACTATCACCTCTAATGAAAGACCAAATATTACTTGGATTTGTTGCCGGAGAACCCATTATAAAATTCAAACAAGGTATGTTGATCTCTATAAAAAGAGTGAAAAAGAAAATATTACTAAGTGGTTGGATTTTGCTACATATTTATTTTTTGAAAATTATTTTGATTTGGGTGAATATCACCGTATTTGTAAATACTGTTATGACAAGTTAGAAGAAAATAAAATGCCAGCAAGAGCTGTACATAATAATTTAGAATTGGTTGAAATTCCTGCAGAACTTAGTGATTTAAATACGTATGAGTCTATACTCATACAATGTGTCCATCCATTCCAGACTATAGTTCGTATGGAGCCCTAAACAGGCAAATTACCTCCTTCGGATTTACAAAGAGGTTTAAAAGGGAGAGTTGTCTATTTGTGTCAACACCTTCTGCAATTATTCCAATGCACTTAAGAAGAGTAGCCTAAAGAACTGGAGGTTTCTTAAAATAGAGGGTAGTCCCTTACCCCCTCCCCTTTTTGCCTTTAAAAGGAGCTCCAATCTGAAAGATCGATTAGTGCATACACGCCCGAGGATGCTGAGAAACCCAGATACGAGCACACTTTGGGGGTTACCACCAGTTGTAGGTCACTTTCCATGCGGAAATTGTGCGGTATGCCCCCAGACTCGACACACCACTGAGGTAGAGATAGGGACGAATAGACCTTGGTCCCTCAAAACCCATACAAACTGCAACAGTGAACGAGTGATTTACTTGATAAAATGCCCCTGCAATAAAAACTACGTGGGCATGACATCACGAAAGGTCAAAGTGAGGATATCGGAACACAAGAGCACTATCCGATGTAAAAAGAGTGCTACCAAACTCACCAATCACTTCGTCTCAGTGGGACACAAAGAGACCGAGCTTCAGTGGGTGGTTCTAGAACAACCACACATTCCAGCTCATATTACTGACATTCAGAAATTCCTTCTAGTAAGAGAGCAGAGATGGGTGCACAGACTTCATTCAGACATTGCGGGTCTGAATGATGAAATTCCTTGGCTGTTGTTGTAAAATCTAACAAAAAAGACCCCCTCTTCCTTTTTTATGATATTGTTGTGCATGGGTACGCTTGTTATGGTGGGTACTACGACGACAAGTTGGCTACTATATTGCTGCATCTCCACACTGGAGAGGGGCTATTTCTATGTATGTCCTTCCTGGATGCACACACATTGATGACCTTCCCTGACAGAGAGTCTCCTCTTTAAATACATTTACATAACCTAGGTTGCACAATCATTGAGGTTTCTAATATACTCACACACTCTATGAGCAACATTACGGTTTCCCTATGGGAGTAGCTTTGTTTTGTTGTATAACAAGTAGGAGTGTTAGAGTACAGATCGGGTAGATCATGCACCTGCGCGTTGCTGGCGTGAGAGAACGAGTTAGTGCCCTCTCAGCCACGCACGCGCCTTACCCGATCACTGACACCTTTGTGCCGCACATGCGTGGTAGTTGCCTATACGCATGCGCATCTCTTCGCCGCGCTTTGGGATTTCGAATATACTGTTACACTCTCTGAGTAATATCACATTTGCATTATGGGAGTGGTTTGTGTATTGCTTTACAAAGTAAAAGTGTTATGATGCATATCGGGCAGATCGTGATTCTGCACGTTACTGACGTAAGAGAAATAGTTAGTGCCCTCTCCGCCACGCATGCTCCTTGCCCATTCACAATCACCAGTTTTCCCGCACATGCGTGGTAGTGGCCTACACGCATGCGCGGTAGTCTATCAGAAGTATTTTTTTGCCGCACATGCGCGGTATGCCTTTACAGGCAGTGCCTTGGGCAACTCAATCGGCCCGCCTCACCTGCAGGCATTTGAACTAAGGCAGGTTAAATAGACTTCCACGACGCGTCCGTCGGCACCTCCGGTCTTACTCAAAGACCGTCCCGGGGTACCGACGGATAGGTGAGTGTTCATTTGGCTAATTTTAGTTTATTAGGTGGTTACTATACTCCATTATGTCTGTCCAGGCTCATTTTTGTATTAGTTTGAGTGCCTGGGTTCATGAGACCTTAGGGAGTTCTTAGTGATTACTTTGTTTCCCTTGCCTTGCATACCAGTACATTTGGTACACGTGACCTTATATCTATTTTTGACAATTTCTTTTAGAGTTTGAGTGCCTGGGTTCATGAGACCTGAGGGAGTTCTTAATGATTACTCTGTTTCCCTTACTTTGCATACCAGTACATTTGGTACACGTGATCTTATATTTAATTTTGACAATTTCTTTTAGAGTTATGTAACTAGTGTTAACAGTGTGTGTCTTTCTCTATGTTTCACGTCCACTGGCATGGTTCAATAACCACCTAGTATGATAGTGAACATTTAAATGTGTCTGCAGTTGTGGCACAGTTCTAATATCTCTTTCTATAAAGACTTTCATGTACCATAGATGCCTTTGCATTCTGGGATTGATTGGTGCTGTTCTCAGGTTTTTAAACTATGCTTCTAAAGAGGAGGGTTTCTTCAGGTATTACCTGTTTTCTCTTTCTCCTACTAATTTGTCCTTTTAGAGCGGGGCCCCTTTTCCCTGAGTCGAGACCAGGTTGAGGTGAGGGCTGTACCCACTGTTTATGGGTAAGTGCAATTCAAAACGAACAGTATTGAATGCCATACAGCATTAGTGAATGCTAGTTTTGGTCATTGAGTTTGTTTGACCTTTAGTTGAGCTTGTTTTACACATTGAGTCTTTGTTTCTTTTCCAATTTTTCCACAGGTATCCGGTTTTGATTGCCGATAAAACTTGACCGGTGCGGTAGGAATTTTTATCTGCACCCCACTTTTGTATAATTTACACATACGTTTTTCTCACAAAGAAAACCACAGCAGTAATTTAGGTCCTGACGAAAGCCCAGATACTATTGATCGATTGAGGGCAGAAACATGTTGACCGTACTTGCTATGGACAATAGCATAATGTCAATTTAATTTATGCAATATTGCCATCTTGCTTTTTAAATATGACAGGGGTTCTCTACTATTAAAGAACTTTTGAGCACCCTTAGCCATTTTTAACTCACACTATTATGATTTTACTGCTGACCTTTAGGATTTCCCACCTTGATCTATGGGTAGTACCTCATCCAAGACAATATTCGTGAGAGATCAGGTGACAATCCTCCTTTGTTGCTCCTTCTATGCTAGCGACCGGGTCACTGTTTCATGAACTGGTCCTGCTGGTTGGAGTACACAGACCCAGATGATAATAACAATTAACCACCTTAAGTGATTGATGGGTCCTGTTGAAGGGAGTGCTCTCTTATAGAGTCGTCACGTTGAGAATGGGGTTCACTTAGACTTTTTTGTGTAATTTTTTGGCTCAATTACTGACCCAGGTTGTATTAGTGTTTTGAGAGTTGTCTATTTGCCATTGGATTTGAAAAAAAATATGGAAACTATTGATGCAGATAAATTGGAAACTGAACCATTAGTTATTCTGGTTAATTGAGTACCAACAAAGAATAAGAACATTTGGCAGGAGCTGGTAGATGTACGAAAAGTACAAAGAGCAAATTTATATTTGAAAAAAAATAATAAATGGTATGAAACAATTTATATGGATGAAGAGGAAGAAGTGTTACTAGCAGACTCAGGAATACAAGCTGGGCAAATTGAAAAAGTGGATAAGTCAAAAGAAGAAGAAATTTATGAACATTTCAGCATACATCCTCTACATTCAAAAGAAGTTATGGCAAACACTATTGATCAATTTCAGATGAAGAAAGCACAAGGAACTCCCGTGAGTGTATGGGAGGAGAGCTTGGAAGCTCGTTGTTTTCCCCAGCTGTTTCCTACAGGAAAAGGTGGACGATATGATGAACGTCCAGTACAGATTCCTGCTTCTGAGTATCGGACTACAAGATTATATACAGAAGATCCCAGATTTCGTCAAAGTATGCCTTATTTGTTCCATCTTTTATTTGAAAGTGACTTGTCAGCACTATCTTATGCAGTAAATCACATTTTGAAAACTGGAGTACATCTACGTAATGTGACTGCAAAGGATTTTATGAACAAAGTGCAACAGCGAGATGATCATTTGGAATCTCAATTGATTAATCTAATGGCTTGTCAGCGAGGGACAAATGAATATTGGTACCGACGCCATGGAGAATTGAAGTGTATGTTACGGAATTTAGGAACTCCAACATGGTTTGTCACCCTAAGCTGTGCTGAGTACGCTAGGGATGATCTTCTGGATTTTCTTCGAGAGGGAAATCCAAATATTGAAAACATCCAATACAAGACAGCAGGAGAATTGTGCTCATTGGATCCGGTTAATGTTTGCAGATATTTCAATCATAGATTTGAGGCTATGATGTCCTTCATCTGCAATAAAAAAAATCCACCTCTTGGAGAAGTTGTGGATTTCTTTTGGAGAAAAGAGTACCAAGCCAGAGGTGCTCCTCATATTCATATGCTGTTATGGATCAAGGATGGGGGACCCTCTGTGGGGAAACCAGCTTGCGTAGGACTGGCATTTGCTGTTCTGTGGGGTTGCAAAAAGATCGATAGTCGGGCGACCCCAAAGGCCGAAGACAAAGTCTAGAGTCAGCTGGTGCAATTCCCACTCGTGGGTCGATGACGTTGACCGACTGAGTGCATCCGCTAGAATATTGCAAATGCCGGGCAGGTGAACTGCCAGGAGCGTAATCCGATGGGACTATGGCCCAATTCCAAATCCTCTGAGCCAGCCGGGAAAGCAGCAGAGATCTTGTCCCGCCCTGCTTGTTCAGGTAGTGCATGTTGGTGGTGTTGTTCGTCTGAATAAGGACTGGCTCCCCCTGGAGCTGGAGGCGGAAGGATTTCAACGCCAGGAAAATGGCCATCAGCTCCAATCTGTTGATGTGCCAGGAACGCTGAACCATTGTCCACTTGCCTTTGATGGATAGATCTTGAAGATGTCCGCCCCATCCTTCCATGGATGCATCCGTGGTAAGAACGAGCTCTGGGACTGTCGCCAGAAAAGACGTTCCCGCTGCGATGTTGGAAGGATGAGTCCACCAATGTAGCGCTTGAGCCATGCGAGCTGTCACCACGAGCTGGTCGTTGAACGAACTGGAGACCTGACGCCATTGCTTGTCCAATTCTTCCTGAATGGTACGACTCTTCAGTCTGCAATGTGGGATCAAAGCGATGCAGGAGGACGCCATCCCCAGAAAGGACTTTAATATGCGGACTGAAACTGACCGCTTTGCTGCGATGGAGCTTGCGAGCTGCCGAATCCGTGTTTGCCGATCTGCAGAGGCAAAGGCCATAGCCCTACTCGTATCGATGGTAGCGGCGAGAAAGGTCTTGTACAGAGCTGGCGTGAGCTGAGACTTTTGCACGTTGATCGACAAGCCCAGAGATTGGAACAGAGTGAGACAGCGCTGAGTATCGAGGGCCGCTTGGTGGGAGGACTGAGATTTGATGAGACAATCGTCCAAATATGGGAATATTTGAATGCCCGTGAGTCTCAAATAGGTCACCACCGGGGCCAGGATCTTTGTGAAGACTCGAGGAGCTGAGCGGAGGCCGAAGGGCAGGACCTTGAATTGGAAATCCCTGTGGCCTAAACGACAACGTAAGTATTTCCTGTGGCGTGGAATGATGGGCATATGGAAGTAAGCATCCTGACGCTCGATTGTCATCATAAAATCACCCTGAGAGAAGAATTGAAGGATGTCCTTTAGCGTGAGCATGCGGAATGATTGGTCCTTGAGAAATTTGTTGAGAGACCTTAGGTCGAGGATGGGCGCCACTCCCCAGATTTCTTTAGTGTGAGAAGTTGGCCTGATATATGTCACTAATTCTAGTGTACACCTTGTATCAGTCCAAACAACCCTTATGGTGATTGGTTGTAAAGTCAACCTTATAGAATATCTATCCTAGTGGTAGCATGGACAAGAACAGTCTTAGGCTAAACTGGCATGTGAAGCCAGCTGTTATACAATTTGTAACCCCTTGAATATCAAATGAAAGGACACCACAACAGATATATATAAAATAAAGTGTATTTATTCTAGTCAAAACACCCTCAGCACTCTTTATGAGATTAGAGGTAAGTACAACACACTCTTAATCAAGCATACATAAGTTACACAGGTAAGTAATACAGTTAGGCCCTAGGGGCTACCCAACCATATACTAAGTAAGTGGTATAAGAACCACTGTCACGAACACAGGATAGGCCTAGGCCTAGGGAATCGCTGGGGCTACACTACACTACCAAGAGTTAGGAAGTAGGAGGCCCACGGGATTCAGGTGCAGAGTGGAAACACTCACATGTAATGCGTAAAAGTCGATAGAAATGAAGTATTTAGATTTAAAGAGTTTTAGGACACTTCGGAAGTAGCTGGGAGTTAGAGACTTGATAACTAGACCCTAGGATAGTCAAAACCCACGTGAGCACCGGAGTACTCAGTTTACCTAGCCCACGGGCTGCGCGTGCATAGGTGTGAACTTTTGTCGGGTTTCGTCGTCGACTCCTATGGATGCCTGAAGAAAGATGCTGACAGGCAGTCAGTGAAGAGTGTCCGGTGGATCCCAAGGCCGGGATCAGGAAGAAGGAGACCTGCAAGCTGAAGGGACAGAGTCTAGGTCACCAGCCAGGAGCCAGGAAGGAACCAGGAAGGAACCAGGCAATGTCGTGAAGTTGCAGGTGAAGAGGTGAAGCTTGTCACAGCAGCCACGGGTACCAGGAGGCGTCGATGTCGACCAGGACCAGGAGGCGAGCTGTCCCACGAAGGCTCTTGCTGTCGGCGTCGTCGATGTCGAGTTAGAACCCAACAAGCCTTGGCAAGCGTAACCCACGCAGGATGGAGGACTTGCTTCTGGTGCAGACCAGGAAGGTCTGGGGTGCTTCCCTTTCACAGGGGAGCGAGTGCCAGTCTGGAGGAGCCAGACCAGCAAAGCAAAATAGCAGGTTCGTTGTCACAGAGATCACTAGCCAACGGGCCAGCAACCGGACAACGCGTCGAGCAGCTCAGGTGCAGAAGGGCCACACGCAGAACACGTGAAGTGGGGTGAGCTGATCTTCTTTGCAGATGGTGCTTGGGAGTGGGGCTTCTCAATTCCCCAAGCACAACCTCGAGGGAGCCTCAGAAGTCGCGCTAGTCAGTTACTAGCCACTTTTCCCAAGTCGCCGGTCCCAAGTCCCTCGTCTAATCTAAAGTCGTAAGGACCCAGCTCCCACTCTTATACTAATCTGGGGGGCTGGTTTACCTGCTAGGTCCCTCCTATGGGTGGGACCAGTTTCGCGCCAGGACTGGGGCTGGTGTGCCCCAGCACCGGTTTGAACTGGACTATGCATGGGACACCTTGTGTGCCCCAGGCAGTGTCTCGTTTCATTCATCCCTCCCTGCCCCAATACACTAAGGCCTGTCTGGGGTGGTGCTCGCCCCTCCCTAGGCAGGAAACCTATTGTCCAAGCCTCCTTCGCTGGAAGGACTAGAATAAATACACTTTATTTTATATATATCTGTTGTGGTGTCCTTTCATTTGATATTCAAGGGGTTACAAATGGTATAACAGCTGGCTTCACATGCCATTCAGAGTTTAGCCTAAGACTGCTCTTGTCCATGCTACCACTAGGATAGCTGGTCTATAAGGTTGACTTTACAACCAATCACCATAAGGGTTGAGGCATGGCCTCATGGGTGTGTGTGTGCATGATGAAGCAACTGTTCCTTTTGTTTTTTGAATATATTTCATTTCCAATCACATTTAGGGCATGGATGGCATTGGATTGAGTTGGGGAAGTGTGTTTTTTGGGGTGGCCTTGCTGATGTTGTTGGGCCTGGACATGTGGCTGGTGGCCATTTTGAGGCCTAGGCCTGCAAGCTTGCCTGGCCTTGTCTGCCAGCAGGCCTGCTTTCATCCACTGCTACTAGAGCAGGTAGCCACAGCTTTAGTAATCTACTGTTTTCTGTGTGCTCTGTTGAATTTAGACATCATTTAGGGCATGGATGGCATTGGATTGAGTTGGGGAAGAGTGTATTTTGGGGTGGCCTTGCTGATGTTGTTGGGGCTCGCCATGTGGCTGGTGGCCATTTTGACTTTTGAGGCCTAGGCCTGCAAGCTTGCCTGGCCTTGTCTGCCAACAGGCCTGCTTTCATCCACTGCTACCAGAGCAGGTAGCCACAGCTTTAGTAATCTACTGTTTTCTGTGTGCTCTGTTGAATTTAGACATCATTTTGGGCATGGATGGCAGTGGATTGAGTTGGGGAAGTGTGTTTTTTGGGGTGGCCTTGCTGATGTTGTTGGGGCTCGCCATGTGGCTGGTGGCCATTTTGAGGCCTAGGCCTGCAAGCTTGCCTGGCCTTGTCTGCCAACAGGCCTGCTTTCATCCACTGCTACCAGAGCAGGTAGCCACAGCTTTAGTAATCTACTGTTTTCTGTGTGTTCTGTTGATTTTAGACATCATTTTGGGCATGGATGGCATTGGATTGAGTTGGGGAAGTGTGTTTTTTGGGGTGGCCTTGCTGATGTTGTTGGGGCTCGCCATGTGGCTGGTGGCCATTTTGAGGCCTAGGCCTGCAAGCTTGCCTGGCCTTGTCTGCCAACAGGCCTGCTTTCATCCACTGCTACCAGAGCAGGTAGCCACAGCTTTAGTAATCTACTGTTTTCTGTGTGTTCTGTTGATTTTAGACATCATTTTGGGCATGGATGGCATTGGATTGAGTTGGGGAAGTGTGTATTTTGGGGTGGCCTTGCTGATGTTGTTGGGGCTCGCCATGTGGCTGGTGGCCATTTTGACTTTTGAGGCCTAGGCCTGCAAGCTTGCCTGGCCTTGTCTGCCAACAGGCCTGCTTTCATCCACTGCTACCAGAGCAGGTAGCCACAGCTTTAGTAATCTACTGTTTTCTGTGTGCTCTGTTGAATTTAGACATCATTTTGGGCATGGATGGCAGTGGATTGAGTTGGGGAAGTGTGTTTTTTGGGGTGGCCTTGCTGATGTTGTTGGGGCTCGCCATGTGGCTGGTGGCCATTTTGAGGCCTAGGCCTGCAAGCTTGCCTGGCCTTGTCTGCCAACAGGCCTGCTTTCATCCACTGCTACCAGAGCAGGTAGCCACAGCTTTAGTAATCTACTGTTTTCTGTGTGTTCTGTTGATTTTAGACATCATTTTGGGCATGGATGGCATTGGATTGAGTTGGGGAAGTGTGTTTTTTGGGGTGGCCTTGCTGATGTTGTTGGGGCTCGCCATGTGGCTGGTGGCCATTTTGAGGCCTAGGCCTGCAAGCTTGCCTGGCCTTGTCTGCCAACAGGCCTGCTTTCATCCACTGCTACCAGAGCAGGTAGCCACAGCTTTAGTAATCTACTGTTTTCTGTGTGTTCTGTTGATTTTAGACATCATTTTGGGCATGGATGGCATTGGATTGAGTTGGGGAAGTGTGTATTTTGGGGTGGCGTTGCTGATGTTGTTGGGGCTCGCCATGTGGCTGGTGGCCATTTTGACTTTTGAGGCCTAGGCCTGCAAGCTTGCCTGGCCTTGTCTGCCAACAGGCCTGCTTTCATCCACTGCTACCAGAGCAGGTAGCCACAGCTTTAGTAATCTACTGTTTTCTGTGTGCTCTGTTGAATTTAGACATCATTTTGGGCATGGATGGCAGTGGATTGAGTTGGGGAAGTGTGTTTTTTGGGGTGGCCTTGCTGATGTTGTTGGGGCTCGCCATGTGGCTGGTGGCCATTTTGAGGCCTAGGCCTGCAAGCTTGCCTGGCCTTGTCTGCCAACAGGCCTGCTTTCATCCACTGCTACCAGAGCAGGTAGCCACAGCTTTAGTAATCTACTGTTTTCTGTGTGTTCTGTTGATTTTAGACATCATTTTGGGCATGGATGGCATTGGATTGAGTTGGGGAAGTGTGTATTTTGGGGTGGCCTTGCTGATGTTGTTGGGGCTCGCCATGTGGCTGGTGGCCATTTTGAGGCCTAGGCCTGCAAGCTTGCCTGGCCTTGTCTGCCAACAGGCCTGCTTTCATCCACTGCTACCAGAGCAGGTAGCCACAGCTTTAGTAATCTACTGTTTTCTGTGTGCTCTGTTGAATTTAGACATCATTTAGGGCATGGATGGCATTGGATTGAGTTGGGGAAGTGTGTTTTTTGGGGTGGCCTTGCTGATGTTGTTGGGGCTCGCCATGTGGCTGGTGGCCATTTTGAGGCCTAGGCCTGCAAGCTTGCCTGGCCTTGTCTGCCAACAGGCCTGCTTTCATCCACTGCTACCAGAGCAGGTAGCCACAGCTTTATTGATCAAGTGTTTTCTATGTGATCTGTTGAATTTTTAGACATCACCTTCCTGAGAGTGTAGTGTGGCTGTACACAGTACTAGTAGTATAACATAGCTCTAGTTAAAAAAAATTCATAAATGGCTAGACTATCTTTTGTTTGCACTAGTACAGTACTAAGTAACTGAACCACAAAAACAAATGCAACATTTCACTGATGTTCTTCTCCTGTCTTCTTTGCTTTTAGGTGCACAAAAGACAGAGTAGGAGGTGTCATCGGCATCACCTGGCTACCCGTTGTACTGCCAGCCAGACAGAAGTCCTGCTGCGCATCACGCCCACGTGTGACCAGAACTTGTTGTGCATCTGCCTCCTGCCTGACGTCGGAATAAGATGGCCCCAAAGAAAGGTACCAGGTCCAGTACCAAGAAAGTTGCTGGTGAGAAGAAGGAACAGAAAAAGGAAGTGCCATTAACCACGACTGGTGGTGTGCCGGCCAAGGTTTTTTTTGGCACCAAAGCGTTGTCCGGGAACCAAGCTGGGAGCAGCACAGCGGTCCAGCAACCCCACCAACCTAGGCCCAAGGGCTTTACTGTCGCAGAGGTAGCCAGTCTACTAACGGGCAGCGATGTTGAAGAAATGTCATTACCGCAAAGTAGTACACAATCAAGTTCAACGCAGGCGCAAACTCAGCAGATCAGTGTGCAGCCGCCGCAACCAGAACAGCAGCAGCAGCCGCCGCAACCAGAACAGCAGCAGCAGCCGCCGCAACCAGAACAGCAGCAGCAGCCGGCGCAACCAGAACAGCAGCAGCAGCCGGCGCAACCAGAACAGCAGCAGCAGCCGGCGCAACCAGAACAGCAGCAGCAGCCGGCGCAACCAGAACAGCAGCAGCAGCCGGCGCAACCAGAACAGCAGCAGCAGCCGCCGCAACCAGAACAGCAGCAGCCGCCGCAACCAGACCAGCAGCAGCAGCCGCCGCAACCAGACCAGCAGCAGCAGCCGCCGCAACCAGAACAGCAGCAGCAGCCGCCGCAACCAGAACAGCAGCAGCCGCCATAACAGCCCACCATAGTAGTTGTTGCTCCTGACGTAGGGGCATTTCAGGAAATCGAGCTTCCTGCAGACAAAGCGGAGCGAAGTCAAACCACTGTTTCAGAACATCTATTGTCTTCCAGACCACCAGCAAGGAAAAGGAGGCTTAGTCCATCATCTTCTTCTTCAAGCCCCGCTTCTGATGATCGTGATGACACTTGGGTCCCACCAGCTCGGTCTGAGAGTGAAGTACGCCACAAGACATTGCTTCTGAAAAGGAAGGTCCCAGAAAAACTTAGAGTTATGGAGGTAGATGTAGAAGAGGGGGGTGATGATGTTGATGAAGACGAGCCAGTCATCACGCACATTACTCCCGCCCCAAAGGGATTGGAGACCGACATTCTAACCCTATCCAGAAAGGCTGCTACTGAGCGGGATGCAGCACGGATCTCACCAACACAGGTTACACCACCACTACCTCCAGCTGCCATATTTTCCAAGGCCCGGCAGGGACCTACATCCAGCTCAACCACCTCAGTAGGAAGTGGTAGTAAAAGTCACAGTGTAGGTGGACAGGGTCACATATTTTCAAGGACCCCCTCAAGTTCATCTGGTGTTGAAAGTGGCACATCCAGCAGTGCCAGAAAGTTCTCCTCCCCAGTTTGGGACTTCTTTTCTGTTAGCGCCAAGGAGGAGAACATTGCTATATGCGCAATTTGTCGGCAAGGTGTTCGGCGTGGTAAGCTTGGTACAAACTATGGTACCGGAGGACAAGCAAGTCATCTCAGAACACACCACACTATTGTGTGGGAGGATCACCTACTTAAGTTAAAAGAAAGTAGGAAAACTAAACCCTTTGAAGTTGGTCAGGAATCAGGGAGCGATATTATTGTGGTGGCAGGTGAAGAACAGGGAGGCATTTCTAGCCCTGTCTCCAGTAGTGCAGTCACTGCAGTGGTAACGCCCACATCCTCCTCAGTAACATCAGAGTGGCACCGCAGTAAGAGCCATACTCAGAGTGTGGGTGAGACACCAAGGCGACCGGCGGCGAGTACCTCAATGAGACAATCTGTGTCGTTGAGCCTTAGTGGGTTAATGGCACCACTAAGGAAAGTAAGCCAGCCTACCATTGACAGCATGTTTAGGTTGGAGGGGCAGTTCCAACGCAACCACCCAACGGCACGATTGTACAATGCGAAGCTGGCTAAAATGTTAGCGCTGGACCTTCTTCCTTTTTCATTTGTGGAAGGGGTGGGTTTCCTTGAATTTGTGTCTGCCATCTGCCCGAAATGGAAAGTTCCAAGCCGGTCCTATTTCGCAAGAATTGCTGTCCCGGCACTACATCATGATGTGCTGGAATTGGTTGGACAAGCTTTGCAGAAGAGTGCTGTGCACAATATCCACCTGACAACAGACATGTGGACCAGTTGCCAAGCCACAGATTACATGTGTATCACTGCACACTGGATCTCTTTTGTGGGGGTTAAAGATCAACTATCTGCACGAGGTGTTGTTGACACAGCTGCGATTTTTGAAGGTACTCGGAAACATGCAACTGTAGCCATGTTCGCCATGGAGAAATCTCATACGGCTGAAAACATTTTAGAAGAGTTTCGCACCAAGGTTTTGGAATGGCTGCAGCCCAGAGGGCTTGGTATTAGTTTTGTTGCCACAGACAATGGCAGTAATGTACTTAAGGCCATGGAACTTGGTTCCTATTTCAGGGTTCCGTGTTTGGCACACTGCATAAACATTATAGTGCAAGACTTTCTGAAAAAAGAACCCATAGTAAGCAATTTACTGTCCATCTGCCGAAGAATATGCACTCATTTCAGCCATTCTTTTAAAGCTCGGAAGCAGCTGAGGATCCTCCAACGTGAGCGTAGGGTGCCAGTCAAGGCACTCATCCAGGAGGTGGCAACACGTTGGAACTCAACGTATTACATGCTTGATCGTCTGTACGAACAGCACAGGTCACTCAATGATTATGTCTGGTACAGAAGCAGTGATGCTAGTGTTAAAGGCATGACCCTTCAGAGGGAGCAATGGACCCTAATTCAATGCCTGACTGAGATGCTGTCTCCTTTTGAGGTCTTCACACGTGAAGTCAGCAAGGAGGACTGTACAATGGGCCAAGCGATCCCATTGTTGCAAATGCTAGAGCATGAGCTGAATAATGTGTCTGAATCCTACAAAGGTGTAGAGGACAGAAGGCAAGCCCATGACTTGGTGGAGAGCTTATCCAGGCGCTTATCAGAAAATGTAAGGATACAAAATAAAATTTTGTCACAAGACCATTACATTTGTGCCACAATTCTGGATCCACGTGCAAAATTAGGACTATTCCGTTCTTTTTCCGACACTGATGTTGCCCGCTACAAAAGTTGTATAGCTGAAGCAGCCATCAAGTTTGAAAACGAAGGGCTGCTAATTAAAAGCCCGCCACATCAACCCACAACAAGTACTGATACTGAAGCAGGCCATGCAGAATCAAGTGCAACTTCGTCGGCTGAGGGCAGTGCGGTTGGCTCACAATCGCAACACTCACCATCACCATCGACTACAAAAACAATAACTGGATCATTCTGCCGAGTACAATCATTATCAGATTGGTATGTAAAGATGGGCTTTAAGCACAGTGCTGATGCACAGAAAAAACAGCACAAAAGCTTACCAGCAGCAACCCTGAACATTGAGCGGATGGTCCAGGCCTATCTGGACGACCCAACAGAGGTGTACGTTGATCAAAACCCAGTGCAGTATTGGCATAGGAAAAGGTCTGAATGGCCACAGCTCAGCAGGCTGGCGATAAGCTATCTGGCTTGCCCTGTCGCAAGTGTCTCTTCCGAACGTGTTTTCAGTGCTGCAGGTTCCATTGTAACCTTGAGAAGGACCAGTCTATCTCCCAAAAACGTGGAGAGGTTAACAATGATCAAAATGAATCAGCACTTCATACCACCGAATTACACAATGCATGAATCAACAGAGGAAGATGAGGACAGCGGCTCAGGTGACGGAAGTATTGTGTCAGATGATTACCTACTACTGGAAGATCCCCCAGAGTTTGAGGACGAGCTATACTTCCCTGACAATTAGGCTCGCACTTACTGTCTTCCTCCCTTTTTTCCCCCTTTGTTTGTGTCTGTTGTTCCGGTTATAAACTTGTGAATCGCAACCAATGCATTATCACCGTCTTCTAATCTTCTAATTTAAGATACAAGTTTCAGGTGTCTGCCATTTGACACTACAGTCCTCAGAATCCAGCTCCTCCGCTCGATCATACTGCATCTCCTGGTCAATTCCATTTCCCTCATGAATGGTGATTGGATGATGGTAACAACAAATTCAAACTTTCCTCGTCCTTCCAAAACAAGTGGACCATGAATCTGATGACTTCTATAGCTATCCTCCTTCAGAGCCGAGAGAGACTGGCCATTAACTGAAAATAAGATGCAACAGGTAATGATTGATGCCATGCATTGCCTGCAGAAAAGCAGACTGAGTGATGTAGATTTTGTTGTGTGTGTTGCGCATGAATGAATTGATGTAATTGTGCACTGCCACTAATCAACATTCTACAGAACACACTAATTTTCCTCTTCTGGCAAACAAGAAATGTGTACTTCTCTCCTGCATCTTGGTGATACATTGCTTTTAATTCAATACAGGAAGGGCACTCACTCAATCTGCGCAATGCAAATGACTGTGACTTAACAGCACCGTCCATCATGATGATGGCGAAAGAGACGGCCTGCAGCGTTAACGAGATGAGATGCAACAGGTAATGATTGATGCCATGCATTGGCCGCAGAATAGCAGACTGAATGATGTAGATTTTGTGGTGTGTTGCGCATGAATTGATGTAATTGTGCACTGCCACTAATCAACTTTCTACAGAACACACTAGTAATTACTAATTTTCCTCTTCTGGCAAACAAGAAATGTGTACTTCTCCTGCATCTTGGTGATACATTGCTTTTAATTCAATACAGGAAGGGGACTCACTCAATCTGCTGCGCAATGCAAATGACTGTGACTTAAACAGCACCGTCCGTCATGATGATGGCGAAAGAGACGGCCCGTTAACTTAAGATGAGAAGTAACAGGTAATAAATGATGATAATTAATGGCATGCATTGGACACCTGACTCTGAGCTATTGGTCTTTGTGTTTGCGTTGTTTGTTGTGCACAAAGTGAATGATGTCAAAGTGTACTAGTGTTAATCTATCTTTCTGTACACAATAAAGAATGACTCAAGTCAGTAATATTTATATTTCTACTCTTGTTGTGTTCTAAAAATTACACTTGTACTGCAGGCCGATCTTCAGTCAGTAGAAGTATCAGAGCTGATGATGAAGTCAGGAGGATGTTTCATGAGTGGCATAAAACGGAAAAGCCTAAAGGTAAACACGTGAACCACAACCACAGTACACCCAAATGTCTGTGTAGAAGTTGAATAGAGTGTAGCGGTGGGATGACTGCAGTGCATTGATTTTACTAACTTTAACTGTAAAATGCTATGTCTGGAATGGATAATGTGCTTTGCGTTTGTCCAACTCTTTGAGAGAAAAAAAAAAGGACTCTAAAGTGTTAACGTAGGATGTGCTAATGGTAAGCACTGTGGGCCTGATCTCTCCTGTTACTGTTGAAGGTCTATGCTGGAAACAGACTACAGTAGAGATGATGCATATGCATACATGCCACCTCGGAAAGTGTTCTTGTTGCACTACACCATCACTTGTGCATTTGTTTTCACTTTCTTTCTGAATATCCCCTTTGGTTTTCAATCTAAAATTACAGGCCGGGCCTTGTCCAAAACTTTGTAAAACATTACAATGCATATTAATTACCTTACCAATCAATCACCTTTTTATTCCAGCCGGGCAGTGGCGAGTGGTGAGGCGACACACCCAAGATTGATGGACGAGAGGAGCAAGAGGAATGCCGAGATGCAAAAAACCAGTCCACATTTTTGACCAGGATAAGACAGTAACAGTATCCACTTTTCACTTCTTTTAAATAATTTGATTAATATCTTGTATACATTCTTTACAACAGTGTGTTCTTGGAGTTGTTATTATCAATCATCATTACGTTTGCTCTGTGTTTACGATTCTTCACTACCAATATTTAAAATTTCTATTTGCTATCTGTTAAAGTATTAAGGCCGGAACAGAACAAGAAATAGAAGTGTATGTAATCCGGGTCTCATCATGCATGCATTTCCTTTTTTATACCTTAACATATGGAATGGATATGGTATGGTAGTCTTCAATGATTGTCGTTTGTTTGTCTATGTATGCATACTGTTTTTCTATGTCAAACCTTTCCCAAAATCCCCCTTCCCATCCAATCAACGGACCCTAACCCTCTTCCCCCGGGCTGTGTGACTTATTGTCGAGGTGTAACTAAATTAAATGTACACCAATACTTAATCACACACTTGCTGGGGCGGATGTGGTGAAAGCAACACTACTTCAATTTCAATGCAGAGCGATGATCTTCTTCTGCTTGCCCACCCATGAGTAGGATATTTCACAGGTTATTTTATTTAACAAAGGAACATATACCTCAGCATGAATTGCCGGCATTGATTTGATTTGTTTGTTGTCATTCCTCATATACAGCACTAACTGTTAGACTGTAGGCATAGCCAAGTCGACAAAACTATAGTTTGTAACTCTGTCTAGTAGGCTATCCTCATAATATCCAGCATTCAGTTTTTTTGTCAAATATTTGAGCATATAATTGTTGCTCGGTAAATTCTGTGATGTACTTCATTCAACTACTCCTCTAACAGTCTCTCAAAGGCGATTGACTATCTCCTTTTCTTTTTTTGGAAATGCTGCCACCCTGCCAGTGTATACTACTACTATACTACCACCACCACCCCAATCATGGCATGTATGAAAAAGGAAACCATCTTCACCATGCAGCCAGTGCTGTGCCACAGTTGGACATAAACATCAAGCACCGGTAAGAGAGAAGTTTGGGGGAGGCAGAATCAATAATGGACATGTTGTCAATGATGTCAGTTTCAAACACCACTCCAAAGAATGCATAGTAGGACCAGTCAATGAGTGAGGTGTGTCGCATCTATCTGTTTGTGTCTTATACAGTCAGCAAATTATTGAAATCAAACACACGCTATGGGCGGCCATGCACCAGCAAAGAAACAGTGTGATGTAAAACAGTTACCCCACCTACAAAACATTAACAACATTGCATGTAACATAGAAAAATATATTTAATTGACCCTAACAAATAAACTAAACCCACAAAAGCTGACCCACCCCCCTCCCTAACCCCAACGACTGTCCATAGAAATAGAGAACGCCCAAACGAGTGAGGAAACTAACAGGAATTAAAAAAGGGGCAGTGACAGGGACTAACTGGTGGGGCGGGACTGGAGGAGGACACGAATCTGGTCCTCTAAATGGGTGACGCGGCGTCTAAGGCCGCGGCAGTTGCAGCCACAGTGGGGGGGGGCACCGGAGATGGCACGGTGGCGGCGGGCAGCCGCCAGACGGTGGCGCCGTACCGCTGGAGGGCGGTGGCTGGGGTCCGGGGCACTGGAGGAGGCTTGAATTGCTGCTGCACTCTCCTCCTCCTCCTCGGCTAGGACCACCAGCCGCCGGTATTCCTGCTGGATTGCCTCCAGCCTCCGGCGCCGTGCCTTGGCGGCCAACTCTTTCCGGTTGATTTTCGGAGTAGCTGTGTATCAAAAAGAAAACAAACAAGACAATTGTAAAATATAGTCTTAATAAAACAGTAGGACAAGGTAATTATTTATACACATAGTGGCATGGTAGAGTAGCACTATAAAATAAAGCACAGTAGTACATAACATTTTAAATGTCGCCCGTCCTTCTTCCTTCCACCTGTCTTACACTTTTTAGTTGAACAGTGCACCAGGTGCTCTTCTCCATAAAACTTTCAAAGCGGAGTTGAAATCAGATAGATGAGGCCATTGGTTACTCAATACTCTGGCTCCTAGTCCTATACCAATTAAAGGGAATTCTAGTCTTCTAGTTCACTCTTCAAACGTCCCCAAGAACTCATACTTACTTACGACATCGGATAGCGGGCGGACTTTGTCCGCCCGCCATCCGACTGCTAAAAAGGGTGGGGGTCCCGTGGGGACAATTAATTAGGATGATGCGCCCGGCACAGTGGCGGGCGCACCCTGTTATTTTAAATTTAAATTCTGGTTGGCTTTGCTGAAAGCAATGCTAAAATGTTGTGCTGCTTTTCCAAGCACAACATGACGGGCCTCGCACGGAGCCTGTCACGTTTTGCTTTGAAAGTCGGGGGGGTACCATAGCATCGGTAGGTACCCTCCATGGGGGCCCCCAAGCATACTCTGCAATGTGTGCATGCCTTTCCGTGGCGGACGGTAATGCCGCCACGCAAAGGCATTCCAAAATGCAGATTATATGGCTGCCGGTGTGGTGAGAGAGACACCACCGCCATATTGAACCCTTTTCCGCCTAGACATGTCTGAATATTTTCTACAGGGATGGCGGGAGGTTTGCCCCTGCTGTGACGGCAGTGAATTCCAGCCAGCCCGGCGGGGGCAATACGCCCACCATCCTAATGGGGCCCTAATTCACAACTTTACAGTATACATATACATACAGTACACCTTTGCAGTGAGTGTGCTGTCAAGTTCAACAATAGTTAAAGATTATGAATCTAACTTACCACCGCCTGCCACTGGTGCTGCCACTCCCCCTCCGTTGCTATCTGCAACTGCCGCATCCTCGCCCTCTGCGTCGCCTTCGCTGGCCCCAGCAATGGTGGTCGGTAGTGCGCCTAGAAAACATTACACATTTATTAGGCAACATATACACCTCCCCCCTATTGATCAGTAGCAAGGTTGAAAAATGAGTTAATACTAACATAAATCACTAGTACAAATCAGGTAGTAGTAGAGTAGACACTAAGTTATATGATCATTGTAGCATTTGCTTGATTAGCCCTAGCCATGCACATGTGACGTTACCTTTACCTTGCAGCTTCTTAAGACACCTTTGAGCCCACATGACCTGCCTCACACTGCTACTGTCTAGTCTACGCGCTGCGTACAGGCGGTCAACAAACATTAACAAGCCACTTTTTTAGGAAGTACTGGTGTACTACTGTTACTGTTAGTCCATATTGCTTATCCATAGATGCTACACTTTTTGGCACGGCTGAGAAATGCTTGCAAGTTGCAATATACTAACGCACACCATTTCCTTTTTTCGCATTACAGACGCAAGATTCGCTTCTACGAACCAGAGCTTCTGAACGATGCACCAACTACCAGTACTAGGTTCTTCTGAGGTGAGGGGTCCCTTCACTCACATCTTCATTTATAAATGTATATAAACTAAATTGCTATGGGATGGTGGTGCTGCCTTCCACCACTTCAGTTATCATGATTTAATTCCCAACTGTATAAGTGTAACAATGTATATTGTTTTAATGTTATTGATTTGCCGGTTGGTGCTGCTAAGAAAACAGTGTACAGACCTTCTCAAATTGAAATAAAAATTTTAAACTTACATAGACTTTGTGGTATTTGGTGTGGAGTGGACTAACTTACACGATTGAGCAAATTAAAGTAAGGGTGTGCATGTGAATTGCTTCCACGACAGAGGTTGGGTGTGTTAATGTTCTGGGTTGTCTACTTGTTGGTTGTCTTGGGGGGAGGGTTCCGAGACCTAATAGGTATGACAAGACAGTACTATAGTCAAGCAGTGGAATTGTGGTGGGTGCGGAATTTCTGATTGAGGTGTGCAAGGAAGGTCCAACCTACCATCACCAACATCCTATTTTCTGGTGCAAATGTATGTGCAAGATCCCTACAACAGTTGTATGTCCTATAGGGTATCATATCAAAATATTAAGAAATCTGGTAGGGCTGTTGCTGTGAATTTTCAAAGCCTAAACATCAACAAGAGTAAAAAGTAGTACAAGACAACGACCCAACGGATTGTACGAGCTACTGGTGAATATGAGTTTTATATTACAACCTTTCACAAAGAGTGGCACTGGGCAAGACTAGCTACTACAGTACAGACAGACAGACTGATAGTATGTAGTAGTACTCAGTCATCATAGCAGAGGCAGGGATAAGCTTTTTGAAACCGTACAGATCGAAGGATAATTGGTGGTAAAAAAATAGCATTTGGAAACACACTATAGTTCGGGAGAAAGGGGGCAGTAAAAGTTATGGAATAAGAAATATTATTAAAAACAAGAAGACTTACTGGGGCCAGCAGAGGAGCCCTCAGCGGTGTCCTCCTCGTGGTGTTCCTGTCCCGCCGACTGCCCAGTCCCTGCCCGTCTGCCCCTGGGTGCTGATGAACAGGAAAGATATAAGAAAGACAAACATTGATGGATGGTGTCAACTTAAGCAAATACAATTTTTTTCAACAACGGTCAAAAAACACTTATGTAAACAATTGCAATAACTACATTGACCGATCTCATCTGGTCAACATGTAATATCGGGGGATTCGCAGTTCGACTACTTAAGTTACTATTTATCAACAGTAATCCATTCTTCCATTCTGATTCCAGAAAACTAAGTTACAAGTAAGCCTAAGTATTAGTACAACCTACCACCCAACCTAGCCCACCTATTCCAGGCATGCCAATTGTACATTAAGTATGCATTTCGACTGTATTCCTCAACAATGTGTATGATCCAATCATGGAGGACACATTAACATGACTACATTTTTTGTATATACACAATTTTGGTTTGATTGATGCTCATCTGCTACTGCTAAGTAACTGCAAAGCCTACCTCCACTCATTGAACAAACTAGAAAGGTTCTAAAGACTGGCGTACTAGCAGCACGTCACGTAACTGAGTGAGGGGGCATCACGCATACCACTAACCAATTAGAAGCTCATACAAAGTACCTAAACCTATGTATCAATCCGCCCCTATCTATTAGTGACAGGACAAAGTAAGGAGTGGACATGAGTCACTGTAGCATTACGTAACTTAATTTCTCTAAAATAAACTCGTAAAGAATCACGCTAAGCAAGCGCAAACGCAAAGCTGCAAACAAGTAAGATTAGTAGTAGCGCAGAAGAGCACCTGTGTCATAATCACAGAAGACTTTTAAACGTTATTAACCTGGAATGTATTGCAAGCAGCAACATTCTATCTGGTTGGAAGGAAAAAAAGATATTCGCAATATATAACATAGAGCAGAAGAACAGACACAAAGTTGTAATAATTAAATAGGTACTCACCAAGCCCCGGGACCTCCACTCCTAGCAGGTCCAGCAGGTCCTGCTCACGGTCCAGGATGTCGGACCACCGGTGCGTCAGCTGTGCCTGGGTGCGCCGGACCCCAGAGATGCGAGACACTGCCCGGCGCACCTTCCCCCACCGCTGCCGACGCTCCCGGAGGCCGTACCCGGACCCAGGCCTGCCACCTGCTGCCAGGGTTGAGGGGAGGTGGCGCTGCACAAAGAAAATTAGTGCAGCCAACTCCGCCTCCCCAAATAAGGCCCGTGCATGCACCCCTTGTGGGCGCCGCCTTCCGCAAGGAAGGCGGTCGCGGCTCTGGCTGCGCCGGCGAACAGCCCTGCCCTTGGACATGGTTCTGGGGACGGGGCGGGAAAGAAAAGGTAAAATAAATAAAGGAGTAAAGGAAATAAATAGCAGGCAATACAAAGAGAAAAAGTAGCTAAAAAACAAAAAAAAAGGTACACAAAAACCAAAAATATAGAGGCAGGAAAATAGTTAGAGAAATAATAAGTAATAAAGATCCGAAAAAAGTGGCTATAAACAAAGGATTGAAAAGATTTAGGGAGGATTGAAAATCAGGCCCCAGAACCATGCAATAGAGTGGAAAACAAGATGGCCGCGCCCGTTGCGACCACGTGCGCAAGTTCGCGCGATATTTTCTCCCTGAGCAAGCAAAAAGCAACGCGATCAAGTAAAAGCGATCGCGAACAGGAAATATCGACCGCGAACATGCATTGCGCGACCCGGAACAGAAGTAAACAACGCCAGAGGGCGGGACAAGTGAAAACAAGATGGCCGCGCCCGTGAGCGACCGCATGGGTAAGTTGGCGACCCGCGAACACGCAAAAAATACCGCGAACAGGCGGCAAAAAACTTCCGAATCTTCGCGATATTTCCGGCGTGTTTGCGGAGATTTTCTGCATTCTCGCGATAATTTGCGGAGGTTAATTCCGCAAATTCCGCCCACCCCTACTCTAGGGGCCACGCAAACCATATACTAAGTAAGTGGTATAAGAACCACTGTCACGAGCACAGGATAGGCCTAGGGAATCGCTGGGGCTACACTACACTACCAAGAGTTAGGAAGTAGGAGGCCCACGGGATTCAGGTGCAGAGTGGAAACACTCACATGTTGTTGGAAGGCGGACCCCGAGGAGTCGGTGAGACCACCAAGGGGGGGGGCCCTCACACTGTACGAAGTAGCCGAGCGCTGCCGAGAAGTCTCCTGAGAGATCCTTCTCCTATCACGTACTAGCACAGTAACACCACCACACAGGACTCAAGGAGGTAGTCTCAAGACAAACAATTCTTTATCAGTAAAAGTAGGTTACGAGGTCAATATTTACACAAAGGGATCGAGGGATCCACCAAAAGTCTCAGTGTCTTTTTGGAAGGGTAGGGGTAGCGGGACAGTCTTTGGCAGGGGTGCGGTACGAGGGTACCTGGGGCCCAGTTCTTATCCTCAAGCTGGAGGACCTCCGGATCTCGGAGGGGTCGAGCCACGACGGCGTACGCAGAGCTCTGGTGTATGGTTCGTGGAGAGCCGCGATCAGATCAGCAGGGCTCTCAGGATGGTTTCTGCTCAGCTCGAGCCGCGACGTCGTCAGCAGGGCTCCGAGGGAGGTTTCAGCGAGGTTGGGCCGCGACAGCGTCAGCAGGGCTCCGATGTTCCGGGTGGCTTCAAAGTGTTCACAAGAAGGAGCCGCGACGCAGTCAGCAGGGCTCGTGATGGTTCCAACAAAAGTTCTTCTCCGTAGGTCAGCCGCGATTCAATCAGCAGGGCGCTCGACTCCGGGATACAACTGCCGGTCTGTGGCGGGGTCGCCCCAGATATAGGTCTGGAACCCTTTGATGTCCGGACCCAGGCGCCCGGTGGGGGTGGAGAGGCCGGGTGGAGGTGGCCAGATGCCCAGCAGGAGAGGCGCCAGGCCCACGAGAGTTGCAGGGCGATCACACCTAGAGAGGGGAGGACAGTTGGGGGTCCCATCGATACTGTCCTCCGCCGGGGGCGACGAATGGTTCCTGCGGCACCCCCTGGCCAGTTCGTGGTGCCTCGATGTCGGGGCTTCGCTGGGGTCGGGGCCGGGTTGAGCGGGGTTGCGCTGGCTGGTGCACAGAGTCACGTTGATGCCAACAAGATGGCGGAGCCACGAGGGGTACGTGACCTCGTGCAGCTCAGGATGAGGGGTCTTGGTGCAGTTCAGAAGGGTGGCCCGTGAAGGCCGGGGTGGGGAACGGGCACAATCCACGGGGGTAAGGACCACGCCACGAGGCCGGGTCCAACAGGCGTCCCCCCCAGCCGAAGGCATGGAGAGTCACCCATCTCCTTGGGGATTCTCCTCGTCAAGGCAGAAGAAGCTGGACAGGCCGTCGGCGTTGGCGTGGTCATTGCCGGGCCGGTGTTCAACGTCAAAGTCCATCCCTTGTAGCGAGATGGACCACCGCAGCAGCTTGGGGTTCTCGCCCCGCATTTGCATTAACCACCGCAGGGGCCGGTGGTCGGTCTGGACCCGGAAGTGGGTACCGAAGAGGTAGGGCCGGAGCTTTTTGAGGGCCCATACTACCGCGAAGGCTTCACGCTCGATGGTGCTCCATCGTTGCTCCAGGGGAAGTAGCCGTCGGCTGATGAAGACCACTGGTCGGTCAAGCCCCTTTCCATCGGCCTGGGACAGGACGGCCCCGATCCCATACTCGGAGGCGTCCGTCTGCACCACGAACTCCTTATTGTAGTCAGGGGCCTGCAGCACAGGGGCAGTACACATTGCTGTCTTCAGGGTGTCGAAGGCTGCTTGGCAGCGGGGTGTCCAGTGCACCTTCTTGGGCTGCTTTTTGGACGTTAGCTCTGTGAGGGGGCCAACAATGTTCCCGCCACCACCGCTGACCCCGCCCCTTTTTTCCTTCTTTTCCCTCCCCGCTCCCGCCTCCCAGCTGCTCCGCCCACCCGCGCACTTGGCCTTATATGGCGACCGTGCGACGCAGGTGAGTGTGACCCACTTGTGGGACACCCCCGTGCCGCACGGCCACCAGCTGCTGCGTGTGCCCCATTGCCCGCCCTCTGCCTCGCTGCCTGCCTCGCTGCCGGCTGACTCTGCTGTTGTTTGTTTTGATTTTTGTTTTGTTTTGACCGTCATTTGTGCCTGTATATTTTTATTTTCTGCGACTGTGTTAGCGTTTTTTCCTTCCTGTTTGCCCGCCTATCTCGCCGCCCTCCGTCTTCCCTCCCCGCTCCCCGCTCCCCGCTTCCCGCCACCACCGCTGACCCCGCCCCTTTTTTCCTTCTGTTCCCTCCCCGCTCCCGCCTCCCAGCTGCTCCGCCCACCCGCGCACTTGGCCTTATATGGCGACCGCGCGACGCAGGTGAGTGTGACCCACTTGTGGGACACCCCCGCGCCGCACGGCCACCAGCTGCTGCGTGTGCCCCATTGCCTGCCCTCTGCCTCGCTGCCTGCCTCGCTGCCGGCTGCCGGCTGACTCTGCTGTTGTTTGTTTTGATTTTTGTTTTGTTTTGACCGTCATTTGTGCCTGTTTATTTTTATTTTCTGTGACCGTGTTAGCGTTTTTTCCTTCCTGTTTGCCCGCCTATCTCGCCGCCCTCCGTCTTCCCTCCCCGCTCCCCGCTTCCCGCCACCACCGCTGACCCCGCCCCTTTTTTCCTTCTGTTCCCTACCCGCTCCCGCCTCCCAGCTGCTCCGCCCACCCGCGCACTTCGCCTTATATGGCGACCGTGCGAACGCGCAGCGGTCACGCGCAGCGGGCGCGCCGATTGTGCGCCGAAGGCGCGCCAAAGGTAAGCCCGTCTGCGCCCGTCCGCGCCTGGACCGCTCCCAGTGCCAGGACCCCTGGACCTCGAAGACCCCGGCCGACCCGCCAGACGTACTCCGCCGCCACCCTCATCGCTCTCAACACCGGCCGACTCCCAGAATGCCACCAAGCCACACCACGACGCACCCACGGACCTTTCAGCTGCCACGCCTGCAAATTCACCTGCATCCGGACCTGCCTCGCACCAGCACCCGCCAAGTCGAACACCAGCAGCACCCACCTCAAGTGCATCCTGCTCAACACCCGCTCCGTCCACAGACACGCCATCGAACTCTGGAACCTCCTAGACGCCACAGCCCCTGACGTTGCCTTCCTCACAGAGACCTGGATGAACGCCTCTTCAGCTCCCGACATCGCCATCGCCATCCCAGAGGGCTACACGATCGTCCGGAGGGACCGCAACGCCAACCAGATGGGAGGAGGCATCGCCATCATCCACAGGAACACCATCCGTCTCACGACCAGCACCGACAACACCCTGACCACAGCCGAACACCTGCATTTCCAGATCCACACCGACCCGAACACCACCCTATGAGGCACCCTGATCTACCGACCCCCGGGACCACGCACACAATTCAGCGAGGACATCGCCGACTTCGTCAGCCCGCATGCCCTCCCCTCCGCCGAATACATCCTCCTGGGGGACCTCAACTTCCACCTGGAGAACAACAACGACCGCAACACCAGCACCCTGCTCGACAACCTCGCCAATCTTGGACTCAAGCAGCTGGTGTCCACCCCCACCCACCTCGCCAGACACACACTCGACGCAGTCTTCTCTTCCAGCACAGACATCGACTTCAGCCACGCCACAGAGCTTCAATGGACGGACCACAGCTGCGTCCACTTCACCTTCAAGAGAACGACGACCCACCACCACCAGCAACAGGTTGCCCGAAGAAGCTGGAACAAGATCACTGCCGACCAGCTCGCCACCTCCCTGAGCCAGCACCCTCCTGCCAGCTCAGCGAACCCCAGCCAGGCCGCCGACAACCTCACGAAGTGGATCAGCAACTGCGCGGACGAACTCACCCCGCTGAGGACCCCGCCCAGCAGACCCGGCAGCAAGAAAGCCCCGTGGTTCACCGACGAACTCAAGAGCTCCAAGAAGAACTGCCAAGCCCTCGAGAAAGTCTGGAGAAGGGATCCTACACCGGACAACAGGACCACCCTCAAGCTGGCCACCCGGAAGCACCACCAGCTGATCCGCGCCGCCAAGAAAACTGCGTTCAAGGACCGGCTGGACAACAACGCACACAACTGCAAGGAACTCTTCAACATCGTGAAAGAGCTATCCAACCCCAGCGCAGGAAACAACGACATCACCCCATCGCAAGACCTCTGCAACTCCCTCGCTTCATACTTCCACAACAAGATCGCGGACATACACAACAGCTTCAACAACCAACCAACGCACACCAAGACCGAACAACCACCCCCCACCACCACCCTCCACGCCTGGACCCCGATCAGCACCGAAGACACCATCCGCACGATGAACTCCATCCACTCCGGATCACCGACCGACCCCTGCCCTCACCACGTCTTCAACAAGGCTGACGCTGTCATCGCACCCCACCTGCGAGACATCATCAACACATCCTTCGACACCGCCACCTTCCCTGAGAGCTGGAAGCACGCCGAACTCAGCGCTCTACTCAAGAAACCCACAGCGGACCCCACCAAACTCAAGAATTACCGCCCCATCTCGTTCCTCCCGTTTCCTGCCAAAGTCATCGAGAAGACCGTCAATAAGCAGATGGCCGCCTTCCTTGAGACGAATGGATCCCTCGACCCCTCACAGTCCGGCTTCCGAGCCAATCACAGCACCGAGACCGCCCTCATCGCCGCCACCGATGACATCCGAGCCATGATGGACAACGGAGAAACAGCGGCCCTCATCCTCCTAGACCTCTCCGCGGCATTCGACACTGTCTGCCACCGCACCCTAGTACAGCGCCTCAGCAACGTCCGAATCCAGGACAGGGCGCTGGAATGGATCATCTCCTTCCTCGACGGAAGAACACAGAGAGTCCGTCTACCACCGTACAAGTCAGAGGCCACCGAAGTCATCTGCGGCGTCCCTCAAGGATCCTCTCTGAGCCCCACCATCTTCAACGTCTACATGAGCCCCCTCGCGGCCATCGCACGCCAACACAACCTCAACATAATCTCCTACGCTGACGACACCCAGCTGATCCTCTCCCTGACCAACGACCCCGCCGCCGCCAGAGCCAACCTGCACGAAGGGATGAAAGAGGTAGCCGAGTGGATGACGACCAGCCGCCTGAAACTGAACTCGGACAAGATGGAGGTCCTCATCCTGGGCTCCTCACCCTCCGCCTGAGACGACTCCTGGTGGCCTCCCGCCCTGGGCACCGCACCCAAACCGACAGACCATGCACGCAACCTGGGCTTCATCCTGGACTCCTCCCTCTCCATGACCAGGCAAGTCAACAACGTCTCCTCGGCGTGCTTCAACATCCTACGCATGCTACGGAAGATCTTCTGGTGGATCCCCACCGAGACCAGGAAGACCGTCACCCAGGCCCTCGTCACTAGCCGACTGGACTACGGCAACGCCCTCTACGCCGGTACCACCGCCAAGCTCCAGAAGAGACTCCAGCGGATCCAGAACGCCTCAGCCAGACTCATCCTCAACATCCCACGAACCAGCCACATCTCCGGACATCTGAGAGACCTTCACTGGCTCCCCGTCAACAAAAGAATCACCTTCCGCCTCCTCACCCATGTAGGAGAGTAGGGTCTGCAATCCTATGATCACCCAGATTTTTTGCTTTTGCTTCATTGGTTTACGACTTTCCCCGGCTGTGGGCCTGCCAATCAGACCCACAGCCTAGCTGTTCTCTCTCGAAATTAACACACATGTACATTAGGTGCATCCACTAATTGGAACTGGGCCGCCTTGTCAGTCCCTGTCTCAGCATACCACAGGTATCCAGGGCATCGGTGTACCCAGGGCCTACCAGGGGCTGCAGCATGTATTATGCCACCCCTGGAATGGCCGCCCAAATCTGACACAACTGGCTGCACGACAGCTGGGGCCACGTGGTGTAATCACCCGTTGCTATAGGGGTAGTATTCCTACACCTAACCCTAAAATGGACACATGGATTCCTATCAGTCACTCCTATGGCAGGCCTTATCAATCCTGAAGGCAGAGTGCGGGGAGTCATGTGGGATGGTGCTCTGGCGCGAGCTGAGCCCGTCGACGGCTTGCGGAACCAAGTCCTAATAGCCGTTCCATGGTGACGCGGGCCAACTATGTTTAAATGCATTATAATCCTTGTGGTTATTTGCTAACCTTGGCATCGCATCACCTACACATGTCGAGTAAGGTGTCATACGAATTGGAATACGAACCCCTCGCTAGTTCTGGCGACGGGGTTAGCATTCCCCCCTTCTAGAGGGGCACGACATGGAAGTAACCCTGAACCCCGGTTAAAGTTGACTCAAGCCTCAGCATCACAAAATGGATGCTGCCACCAGACACAAGTCTGACCTCCTGCTGCTGGGAGACCTTCCAGCGAAGGGAGTTTGGACAAAGGGTTTCCTGTCGAGGGCGGTGTTAGCACCATCCCAGACAGGGTTTGTGTATTCCAGGTAGGCAGGGCTGAAAGGAAGGTGATCGCAAGTGGCACCCCGGTGCTCACTGTGCATAGCCCGGCTCAGACCAGTTTCGGGGGCACACCAGCCCCTGAGCTGGCGCGAAGCCGGACAAAGGATAGGGGTGTAACCACCCCCCTCCTGGCTCCACCCATAGGTAGAACCTAGTCACGGGCCAACCCCTTTTTCTTAGAATAAAGGTAGGAGCGAGTCCCCTTCCCAAATTGGATAATCAGATAATCGGATAACTCCGAATCACGAACCACTTTCCACGAAAGGAACTCTTGACTATTTCTGAAGACTCTCCCTTGTGGCTAAGGAGTAGCCACCCTGCACCAGCAGGCACCACCTAAGCGCTTGCGGTTTGCTGTAAGTCTCTCCCACGGATCAAGACTGCCCAGCTCGACGAGACCCGAGTCCCTGCCATCTCTGACCTTTTACCTACCTCATCAGGCCAGCTGAGAGTCGTAGGTGTGACGAGACCTGCGGGACCGGCCATCTTCAGAACCTGCACGACGCTTATCTAGCACGCCCACCGAGGGACCCTCGAGTGAGTGCACCTAGGGTTTGAGAAGCCCTAACCCTGAGCAGCTCCAGCATCGAAGTCTGCCTCCCCAGCATCCCCGAGATCTGTGTGGGGGCCCTTCCGCTTCTTGCTGTTCACCGCGTTGTGCGACCACTTGCCGACCGGCTTGTGGCCCTCTTCACGACGCACCACGATTGTTTCATCACTTGTCTGGTTGCTCCAGACTGGCTCTTGCTCCCCTCCAACAGAGGAGTACCACGGACTCTCCTAGTCCACTCCAGACGCCATCTTGACTCCACCACGTGGGCTTGCCACTGCCAAGATCCGCTGCCCCATTCCTGGGCCCAGCATCATCGACAGCAGACACCTTCGTGGGACAGCTCGCCCTCCATCCTGGTCGCCGCCGCGCCTCCTGGTCCGAGGAACAGCCGAGTCCGACGTCATCCACTCACCTGGTCGAGGTGACTTCAGCCGGTACCCTCCTGGTACCCACACGATCGCTGGCTAGCGGTTGAGAACTGAGTCCCCTCTGCTTTCAGGTTTCCTTTATCACCGATCCAGGCTTGGATCTCGCTGAATATCGACACTGGTCGCCTGCCAGCAACTCTTCTTTCAGGCTCCTGAGACTACAACGAGGACTTCCGACATCTTGCCGAACCTTCTACAGCCGCAGCCTCTGGGCTAGGTAACACGAGCATTTCGGTGCTCCATCGCAGGTTCGCTTTACAAGTGTCCAGTTCCTTTTTCGTTTAAGTCCCCCTGATCGGATCACTCCGGAATCAGTAACTTTAGACTTTCTAACCTCTCCCCTTCCACTTGCAGTGTAATGGTTTCGTGCCCTCGGGCATTTGTGTAAATTGTGCAACCAGAAGTATTTTCCTAAGAGTTTCGTATTGTGCTTAGCTCCCTGACTCATAAAGAGCCAGGGTAGTCTTGTTATAAATAAATATCCTTTATTTTCATAACAACTTGTGTGGTGTCCTTTCACTTGGTGTTCAAGGGGTATACGTGATGGTAAACAGCTGGCTTAACACGCCCTCTAGAGTTTAGCCTAAGACTGCTCGTATCCACGCTACTAGGATAGCTGGTCTATAAGGTTGACTTACAACCAATCATCAATAAGGGTCGTTTGGAATGATACACAGTGATCACTAGAATAGTGAGCACTACATATCAGGCCAACTTCTCACATTGGTGAGCAGCGGTTGGGATTTGAGCTTGCTGTTGTTTTACCACACACGTATCCTAAGAATATCGCAGTGAAAGATCACATAAGTACCCAGGTACATATAACTTAACTTAGAATACTCCGAGTTCTACTGAACCGGCTGTTGTAGTGTAACAGGGCTTAGCACACCCTGACTACAACTCTTAGCAAGGGACCAGTAGGTAAACACATAGTGTAGGTAGGTGCATCACTTACACCTCACTAGACAAGCATGTCGGTCCACGGAGAGTCCTCGCAGACTCCCTTAGTGGTCAGTGACCCTCCACAGGTCGTGTCACGATATGCAACTCTTAGCTTCAAGGAGATGAGACAACTGTGTGCCTCCAGGAAGCTAAACCAGGGCTCTAACCCTACCATCGCAATTCTGATAGGTCTCTTAGAGGCGTACGATGCTAGGAGGTCCTCTAACACAGGTCCCCCCAGTGCAGATGGGAACATGCCTCCCTTAGAGGGAACCCTCGGTGACCCCGACCTCGACCTCCACACAGAGGAGGAGGACGAGGACGAGTTCTCGGGAGACGAGGCAGACAAAGGTGCAGTGGTAGTCAGCAGGCTTACAAGGACCAACTTAAGCAGGCATGAGAATGGAACTGGGGGAGCCCCGGGCCCACGCTCAAGCAGGCTTAACCTTGGGAACGGACGAGCTAGGTCTCTCTCCAGAGGCTCCGGCAGATCGGTTCATACACATGTCTCTCAGGCATCTTCTCAGAGAGGGATGACGTCCCCCCAGAGAAGGGAGCATGAAGCGAAGATGAGGGAAGTCAATCTGAGGATCGAGCTGGAAGAACTTGCCCTCGCCAAAGAAAGACTTGCCCTGGCCCGAGAGCAGAAATTAAGTGGGTTAGATCCCACTGGTGGCAGCATTCTCCATAGAGAGAAAGACAGGGGTATAGACACTAGACACCTGAGTAAAAAAGTGCCCCCCTTTAAACAAGGGGACGACATCCACAAGTGGATAACTGCCTTGGAGAGGGCCTGCACTGTCCAGTGCGTCCCCCCAAGTCAGTGGGCAGCTATACTGTGGCTTTCCTTTGAAGGTAAAGGAAGGGACAAGCTCCTCACTACTAGAGCTGAGGATGCTAACAACTACCAAGTCCTGAAGAACACACTGATTGACGGGTTCGGCCTAACCACGGAACAGTACCGGGTGCTGTTCCGGGACACCCAGAAAACTCAGTCTCAGGATTGGACTGACTTTGTTGATTGTGCCACTAAGGCTTTGGAAGGCTGGTTACTGGGTAGCAAGGTTACTGATTACACAGGATTGTACAATCTTATCATGCGAGAACAGATTTTAAACAACTGTCAGAACCAATTGTTGCATCAGCACCTTGTCGACTCGGATCTGACCTCTCCCCAAGAATTGGGAAAGAAGGCAGACAGATGGGTCAGAACAAGGGTCAAGCAGAACCAGAATCAGAACCAGGGTGGTCAGAAGAAAGCAGACCAGAAGGGTAGTAACAAGAACGAACAAAATGACCAGAAGTCTTCGACAGGTCCCCAACAAACCAAAGAGGGTGGGGGTCAGGCTTCACAGAAGAAGAAGACTCAAGAAGGCCAGTCAAAAAGGTGGTGCCAATACTGTAAAAGTAAGACTCACTGGTTTAGTGAGTGCACCAAGAAAGGAGGGCAAACTCCTACCACTGCAACCCCTAAGGCACCTGCACCCCCTAGTACAGTCAGCAGTGGTAGTGCACCTCCCAAGGCATTAGTTGGGTTAACCTTGGGAACCGAGGGGAGTGACGACTTAGTCGGCACGCTCACTCAGGCCGTCCTTGTCTGTACAGGGGATATGGATATGTCCCCTGATGCCAGTCCCAATACTTTGGGCAAATACAGACAGACACCTTTGATCAATGGAAAAGTGGCTCAGGCCTACAGGGACACTTGTGCCAGTGTCACCATGGTGACGCCTAACTTTGTGGACCCTGGACAGATCATGCTAGGTACCAGTTACCTAGTGACCAATGCCAGCAACGTCACTACCAATCACAGTATGGCAGTTGTTGATTTCTCCTGGGGAGGGGTAAGTGGCCCGAAAAAGGTTGTGGTTAGTTCAGACCTCCCCGTAGAATGTCTGTTGGGCAATGATTTGGAAACGTCACAATGGTCAGAAGTGGAGCAGAGGACTCACATGGAAATGTTAGGCTTGCCAGCACATGTCCTTGCTGTGACCAGGTCACAGGCCAAAAGATGCCCCACTGAACAGGTGCTGGATCCTGGAAGAACGGACCAGACACCTTCCAAGAAAAGGAGCTGTACGGGTAAGGCTTCGCCTTCCCCCTTGCCCCAGGTCGTGGATCAAGTCTCCGAGGAGGCTGACCTTAAAGAACTGAGGGAAACTGAGCCGCAAGAGCTTGAACCTGGTCAGGTTGAGTTTCTGGGCTCAGGGGGACCCTCCAGGGAAGACCTGGGGAAGGCACAGTTAGACTGCCCCTCACTTGAACCCCTCAGACAGCAGGCTGCTGCTGAGGCTGCAGGGAACGCCACAGGTACCCACAAAGTGTACTGGGACGATGGACTCCTGTACTCTGAGGCAAGAGACCCCAAACCTGGTGCGACCAGGAGGCTGGTCATCCCCTTGTCTCTGAGAGGTTTCCTTCTCACCTTGGCCCACGAGATTCCCCTTGCAGGTCACTTAGGCCAGAATAAGACTTGGGACAGGATTGTTCCACACTTTCACTGGCCCCACATGTCCGAAGATACGAAGGAGTTTTGCCGCTCCTGTGTCACTTGCCAAGCCAGTGGTAAGTCAGGTGGCACGACAAAGGCCCCCCTCATACCACTACCGGTGGTGGGGGTACCCTTTGAACGAGTGGGGATCGACATTGTCGGACCAATGGAACCCCAGACAGCATCAGGGCACAAGTTTATACTGGTGGTGGTGGACCACGCCACCAGGTATCCTGAAGCTATTCCCCTTAGGACCACTACAGCACCTGTGGTGGCACGGGCCCTACTTGGAGTGTTCTCCAGAGTGGGCTTCCCTAAGGAGGTCGTCTCAGACAGAGGTGCAAACTTCATGTCGGGATATCTGACTGCTATGTGGAAGGAATGTGGTGTCAACTACAAATTCACCACACCCTATCACCCACAATGCAATGGGCTTGTTGAGAGATTCAACAGGACCCTAAAAGGGATGATTCACGGACTACCTGAAAAGCTTCGGCGGAGATGGGATGTCCTGATACCCTGCCTCTTGTTCGCCTACAGAGAGGTCCCGCAGAAGGGGGTTGGCTACAGCCCTTTTGAGCTTCTGTTCGGACATCCTGTAAGGGGACCCCTTTGTTTGGTAAAGGAAGGATGGGAGAGACCTCTCAGAAAGCCGGCATCGAACATTGTGGACTATGTACTCGGTCTCCGCTCGCGGATGGCGGAGTACATGGAAAAGGCGTCTAAAAACCTTGAGGCGAGCCAAGAATTACAGAAAGCTTGGCACGACCAAAAGGCTGTCCTGACTGTGTACCAGCCTGGACAGAAGGTGTGGGTGCTGGAGCCAGTGGCCCCAGCAGCACTCAAAGACAAATGGTCTGGGCCCCACACGATCATTGAGCAAAAGGGAGAGGTCACCTACCTGGTAGACCTGGGAACTCCCCGGAGCCCCCACAGGGTGCTCCATGTAAACAGGCTCAAGGCATATGTCGACAGGGAGGGCATGGGCTTGCTCATGGCCACAGATGAGGGACAGGAGGAGGAGAGTGACCCTCTCCCGGACCTGCTCTCTCAGAACCCTGACGATGGATCAGTAGATGGTGTTGTCTTTTGTGGCAGCCTCTCTGAACATCAACAAAAGGATTGTAAACAGGTTCTTCAATCCTTTCGACATATGTTCTCTCTGACACCCAGTCAGACCAATTGGTGTACCCATGAGGTCGACACTGGGGACAGACTACCCGTAAAGAGTAAAATCTATCGGCAACCTGATCACGTCAGAGACTGCATCAAGACGGAGGTGCGGAAAATGTTGGAGCTGGGAGTCATTGAACCCTCGGACAGCCCCTGGGCTAGTCCCGTAGTGCTCGTGCCGAAACCTCACACCCAGGGCGGTAAGAAAGAGATGAGGTTTTGCGTGGACTACAGAGGTCTCAATGCAGTCACTAAGACTGACGCCCACCCGATACCAAGAGCAGACGAACTTATCGACCGGTTGGCCTCGGCCAACTACTTAAGTACGTTTGACCTGACAGCTGGGTATTGGCAAATCAGGTTAGCTGAGGAGGCCAAGCCCAAAACCGCATTTTCTACCCCGGGTGGGCATTATCAGTTCGTGGTAATGCCCTTTGGTTTGAAAAATGCACCTGCCACCTTCCAAAGGCTGGTGAATCGAGTTCTCACTGGGTTGGACGACTTCTGTGCGGCGTATCTGGACGATATCGCTGTCTTTAGCTCCACCTGGGAGGATCACCTGGTCCACCTGAGGAAAGTGTTAGAGGCCCTGCAGAAGGCAGGCCTCACTATCAAGGCCACCAAGTGCCAGATAGGGCAGACACAGGTTGTATACCTGGGCCACCTTGTAGGAGGGGGTCAGGTTCATCCGTTGGAGAGCAAAATACAGGCCATCCAGGACTGGGCTCCTCCAACCACCCAGACTCAGGTTCGAGCTTTCTTGGGCCTGACTGGTTATTACCGGAAATTTGTCAGAAATTATGGATCCATTGTGACCCCGCTAAACGACCTGACAAGTAAAAAGATGCCAAAAAAAGTTCAGTGGACAGCAAGCTGTCAGAAGGCATTCGATGACCTAAAGCAGGCCATGTGCACAGCACCTATCCTAAAGAGTCCAGACTACTCCAAACCATTCATTGTCCAAACAGACGCTTCGGAGCTGGGTGTGGGAGCTGTTCTATCGCAACTGAATTTTGATGGTCATGACCAGCCCATAGCTTTTATTAGCAGGAGGCTGACCCCCAGAGAGAAGAATTGGTCAGCTATTGAGAGGGAGGCCTTTGCTGTGGTTTGGGCCCTGAAGAAGTTGAGGCCATACTTGTTTGGCACTCACTTCAAGATTCAGACCGACCATAAGCCCCTCTTGTGGCTAAATCAAATGAAGGGTGAAAACCCCAAACTACTTAGGTGGTCCATTTCCCTACAGGGGATGGACTTCACAGTGGAGCATAGACCTGGCACTGATCATGGCAATGCAGATGGGCTCTCCAGGTATTTCCACTTAGAGCAAGAAGACTCACCTGGTCAAGGTTAGCTTATTGTCCCAAAGTTTGGGGGGGGGTCATGTAGGAGAGTAGGGTCTGCAATCCTATGATCACCCAGATTTTTTGCTTTTGCTTCATTGGTTTACGACTTTCCCCGGCTGTGGGCCTGCCAATCAGACCCACAGCCTAGCTGTTCTCTCTCGAAATTAACACACATGTACATTAGGTGCATCCACTAATTGGAACTGGGCCGCCTTGTCAGTCCCTGTCTCAGCATACCACAGGTATCCAGGGCATCGGTGTACCCAGGGCCTACCAGGGGCTGCAGCATGTATTATGCCACCCCTGGAATGGCCGCCCAAATCTGACACAACTGGCTGCACGACAGCTGGGGCCACGTGGTGTAATCACCCGTTGCTATAGGGGTAGTATTCCTACACCTAACCCTAAAATGGACACATGGATTCCTATCAGTCACTCCTATGGCAGGCCTTATCAATCCTGAAGGCAGAGTGCGGGGAGTCATGTGGGATGGTGCTCTGGCGCGAGCTGAGCCCGTCGACGGCTTGCGGAACCAAGTCCTAATAGCCGTTCCATGGTGACGCGGGCCAACTATGTTTAAATGCATTATAATCCTTGTGGTTATTTGCTAACCTTGGCATCGCATCACCTACACATGTCGAGTAAGGTGTCATACGAATTGGAATACGAACCCCTCGCTAGTTCTGGCGACGGGGTTAGCATTCCCCCCTTCTAGAGGGGCACGACATGGAAGTAACCCTGAACCCCGGTTAAAGTTGACTCAAGCCTCAGCATCACAAAATGGATGCTGCCACCAGACACAAGTCTGACCTCCTGCTGCTGGGAGACCTTCCAGCGAAGGGAGTTTGGACAAAGGGTTTCCTGTCGAGGGCGGTGTTAGCACCATCCCAGACAGGGTTTGTGTATTCCAGGTAGGCAGGGCTGAAAGGAAGGTGATCGCAAGTGGCACCCCGGTGCTCACTGTGCATAGCCCGGCTCAGACCAGTTTCGGGGGCACACCAGCCCCTGAGCTGGCGCGAAGCCGGACAAAGGATAGGGGTGTAACCACCCCCCTCCTGGCTCCACCCATAGGTAGAACCTAGTCACGGGCCAACCCCTTTTTCTTAGAATAAAGGTAGGAGCGAGTCCCCTTCCCAAATTGGATAATCAGATAATCGGATAACTCCGAATCACGAACCACTTTCCACGAAAGGAACTCTTGACTATTTCTGAAGACTCTCCCTTGTGGCTAAGGAGTAGCCACCCTGCACCAGCAGGCACCACCTAAGCGCTTGCGGTTTGCTGTAAGTCTCTCCCACGGATCAAGACTGCCCAGCTCGACGAGACCCGAGTCCCTGCCATCTCTGACCTTTTACCTACCTCATCAGGCCAGCTGAGAGTCGTAGGTGTGACGAGACCTGCGGGACCGGCCATCTTCAGAACCTGCACGACGCTTATCTAGCACGCCCACCGAGGGACCCTCGAGTGAGTGCACCTAGGGTTTGAGAAGCCCTAACCCTGAGCAGCTCCAGCATCGAAGTCTGCCTCCCCAGCATCCCCGAGATCTGCGTGGGGGCCCTTCCGCTCCTTGCTGTTCACCGCGTTGTGCGACCACTTGCCGACCGGCTTGTGGCCCTCTTCACGACGCACCACGATTGTTTCATCACTTGTCTGGTTGCTCCAGACTGGCTCTTGCTCCCCTCCAACAGAGGAGTACCACGGACTCTCCTAGTCCACTCCAGACGCCATCTTGACTCCACCACGTGGGCTTGCCACTGCCAAGATCCGCTGCCCCATTCATGGGCCCAGCATCATCGACAGCAGACACCTTCGTGGGAAAGCTCGGCCTCCATCCTGGTCGCCGCCGCGCCTCCTGGTCCGAGGAACAGCCGAGTCCGACGTCATCCACTCACCTGGTCGCGGTGACTTCAGCCGGTACCCTCCTGGTACCCACACGATCGCTGGCTAGCGGTTGAGAACTGAGTCCCCTCTGCTTTCAGGTTTCCTTTATCACCGATCCAGGCTTGGATCTCGCTGAATATCGACACTGGTCGCCTGCCAGCAACTCTTCTTTCAGGCTCCTGAGACTACAACGAGGACTTCCGACATCTTGCCGAACCTTCTACAGCGGCAGCCTCTGGGCTAGGTAACACGAGCATTTCGGTGCTCCATCGCAGGTTCGCTTTACAAGTGTCCAGTTCCTTTTTCGTTTAAGTCCCCCTGATCGGATCACTCCGGAATCAGTAACTTTAGACTTTCTAACCTCTCCCCTTCCACTTGCAGTGTAATGGTTTCGTGCCCTCGGGCATTTGTGTAAATTGTGCAACCAGAAGTATTTTCCTAAGAGTTTCGTATTGTGCTTAGCTCCCTGACTCATAAAGAGCCAGGGTAGTCTTGTTATAAATAAATATCCTTTATTTTCATAACAACTTGTGTGGTGTCCTTTCACTTGGTGTTCAAGGGGTATACGTGATGGTAAACAGCTGGCTTAACATGCCCTCTAGAGTTTAGCCTAAGACTGCTCGTATCCACGCTACTAGGATAGCTGGTCTATAAGGTTGAGTTACAACCAATCATCAATAAGGGTCGTTTGGAATGATACACAGTGATCACTAGAATAGTGAGCACTACATATCAGGCCAACTTCTCACAACCCACGCACACAAAGCCCTACACGACCAAGGCCCGAGCTACCTCAACAGCCGAATCAACTTCTACGCTCCCAAACGCCACCTCCGATCAGCCAACCACACCCTGGCCGCCGTCCCCCGCATCCGAAGAGCGACTACAGGAGGAAGGTCCTTCTCCTACCTGGCTGCCAAGACCTGGAACTCCCTCCCGACCGACCTGCGCCTGACCCAAGACCACCTCTCCTTCAGGAAGAAGCTGAAGACCTGGCTGTTCGAGCAGTAACGGCACCCCCCCACCCCCAGCGCCTTGAGACCCTACGGGTATGTAGTGCGCTCTATAAATGTCATTGATTGATTGATTGATTGACTATGCATGGCACACCTTGTGTGCCCCAGGCAGTGTCTCGTTTCATTCATCCCTCCCTGCCCCAATACACTAAGTCCTGTCTGGGGTGGTGCTAGCACATCCCTAGGCAGGAAACCTATTGTCCAAGCCTCCCTCGCTGGAAGGACTCCCAGCAGCAGGAGGTCAGACTCGTGTCTGTGGCAGCAGCATCCATTTTGTGATGCTGGGGCTCTGGTTAACTTTAACCGGGTAGTAGGATTTTAACATGTCTTCTCTCTCTAGAAGGGAGGAATAATATCCTCTTCTCCAGAAATGGTATGGGGGTATTATTCCAAAGTATTAGACACCTTAGACGACATGTTTTGATAAAGCCAAACCATAGTTACCATAACCGTTTAAGATTATAAGGCATTTAAGAGTATATGGTAGGCGATATCATAGAACAGCTATAAGGACATGGTTCCGAAAGCTGCAGACAGGCTCAGCTCATGCTAGAGCACCATCTCACACCAAGCACTCTGCCTCCAGGATTGTTAAGGCCTGCCATAGGAGTGACTGATAGGTACACATGTGTCTATTGTGAGGGCAGATATAGGTATACTATATCTAAGCAAGGGGTGATTACACGACCTTGCCCCAGCTGAGTGATCAGCCAGTTGTGTCTAATTGTGAGGCCAGGCCAGGGGTGGCATAATACATGCTGCAGCCCCTGGTAGGCCTAGGGTACACCTATGCCCTGGGTACCTAGGGTACACTGTACAGGGGCTGATAAGGTGATCTCTACCAATTGGGTTATGTATCTAAAGTACATAGTGTGAATTTAGAGAGAGAACAGCTGGGCTGTGGGTCTGGTTAGCAGGCCCACAGCCACATCTAAGTCAAAAACCAGTGGAGCAAAAGCAAAAAGTGGGGGTGAACAGAGAAAGCAGACCCTACTCTCCTACATTTAGTATGAGGAAAAAACGGGAATAGAACCCCAACCCCTTTTGTGATTTCGGAACCACTTCGATGGCCCCTTTCTTGAGCATTATCTGGATTTGGTTGAAAAGTTCTTTGAGGTGAGCGGGAGGAGGTCCGGATGGAGGGGTGTGTGGGGGGACCTTTAAAAACTCTAAGGCATGGCCCCTTGAAATAATGTCCAAAACCCAACGGTCCGAAGTGAGTGAGGACCAATTCGAAAAGAACTGGGAGATTCGTCCTCCAACTGGAGAAGGGGAAAAACTGGGGAGAGGGGACCTTTGATGTACACAGTCATTGTTTTGTGGAAGAGATTCCCCTGTAATTGGACTTGCCTCTATAAGATTTGCCAGACTGTTGCCTGTAAGACTGCAGAGGCTGAGAGGAATAACGTTGGTCTCCTTGGTTGTAGGAGCGGTACTGGGAAGAAGACCCACGAAAGGAAGAGGTGGTGCCGCGTCCGCGCGCACCCCGAAAGGGCTGCTTCTGGAACTGGAGAGTGCCGAGGGAGCGAGCCGTCTCCGTGTCCTTTTTGATGGCTTGCAGAGCGTCCTCCACATGTTGGCCGAACAAAGATTCTCCTTCATATGGCATGTCAAGAATCTTGGTCTGGACCTCCTGTCGGAACGAGCTGGAACAAAGCTAGCCCTGTCTTCTTAAAACAGCCGCTCCAGCCAATTGACAAAAAACCCGCTGAGGCAATGTCGACGGAGCAGTCGATGATTTCGGAGGATGCCCTCTCACCCTCTTGCAGGATCTTTAGAGCGTCCGCTCTAGAGTCTTCTGGGATAAGCTTAACAACAGCTGCTGTCTACGACCACATTTGTCGATCGTAACGACCGAGGATGGCCAAAGAATTTGCTGCTCGGACTGTTGTTGAAGCCATGGTAGAAAACCTTTTTCCAATGGCATCCAGGCGGCGGCCGTCACGATCCGGAGGTGACGAAAGTGGAGACGAGGGATTTTTGGAGCGACGTTGTGCCGCCTGGGTGATCACCGAGTCTGGCTTAGGCTGAGACACTAAGCAAGCTGGAGAAGAGTCCGGGGCCTTGTACTTCTTCTCCAATCGCGGGAGCACTGCCGGGATGGAGTTAGGAGTCTTCATTAGCTTAATCCCTTCATTCCAGATAAAGTCCATAATGGGCACGGCCCGTACCTGTTTCTGCGGCTGGGACTTGAAGTCGTACAGAAAGCAGTCCTCTTCCCTAACAACCATAGGAAGGTGAAAACGTTGAGCCGCCCTTTCCATCAGCTGATGGAATCCTGTAATGTCGACAGGTGGTGAATTCACTGGCGATGTTGGAGGCGATGCGGGCGAATTAATTTGATAGTCATTCCAGTCAGCCATAGAGTCGTCATCTTGAAGCTCTCCCTCCTCCGTATCCAGATTATACTCAACCACACCTGCTGCAGGGGGATCCAATGCAGGTGCGGATGGTGCCGGCACCGTTGACACCACAGGAGGAGACGGAACGGCAGATGGCGTGTCACGTGGAGAACCATGAGAGGAAGGAGGAAAACGACAATTGTAATCTTCCAACATAAATTGAAGGTTGGAGATGAGCGATAAAGGAAGCTGCGCCATAGGAACTTGTGCAGGGGGATGTTGCTCCTGCTCCCGACGGTAATAGTCCTGCGAATAGTCATCCTCCTCAAAATCATGGCACTTAATATGGAGCTCAGAAGGACTACGAGCATCCCGAAAAGTGGACTGAGCATCCTCATCAGAATCAGAAACTTCCTCATCACCCGAGGAGAATAGCTGATGAGGTGGCCGAGTGACCGGTGGCATCATGACAGAGTCCAGCACAGCATGACGACGCTGCAACAAGGATTCGTCCATCGACACTGGCGCTGGTGTAGACATTGGCACCAATTGCATAGTTGCAAAATTTGACACCACCGTCGTCGAGGTGATCGACGACGAAGTCGCCGTCGACGAGGCCGCCGTCGACGAGGCTGTCGTCAATGAAGTTGCCGTCGACGAGGCAGCCGACGACGAAGCTCGCGCCGACGAGACTGTCGTCGACGACGAGGCCGCCGACGACGACGAGGCTGTCGTCGACGATGTTTTAAGCGCCGGCGATGACTTCGTCTTCTTTAATATCGTCGACGAAGCTTTAGACGTCGACGGAAGCACAATCTTCCTAGTCGTCGACGAAGAAGATAGTGGAATCGTCGACGAGACAGTCTTTAGGGAAACACACACCACTGTCGACGGTGAAAACGTCGACGAAGTCGTCATCGACGACGCAGGAAAGCTGCTCGGAACCGTCCGTCACAGTCGTCGACGAGGTTGATGAAGTGGCAGCTCTCGTCGACAGAGGGACCGTTGACGGTCCCGTCAACGGTTTTGCACGTTTTTGGCCAGAAACTTGCGCTGACGGAGTCAGAGACGCCTGAGAGCTAGATCTCGGGGGCGTTGGCGTAGTATCAGAGACTTGGCCTGCAGACACTTCCACAAGATGAAGTCTCTTCTTTTTTAGAAAGGGAGACGGCAAGTCCTGAACACTACTACGCTTGGAGGAGACTCCTGTTCGAGCAGGGGCCACACTTTCCACTTCACAAAGGGGGTTATCCGTATACTTCAGTCTTTGAAGCCACAACAATAGGCGACCCTCCCTGTCCTTCAAAGTTTTTTGAGAGAAAGTTCTACAAATTTTACAGTAGGCTACCTTATGGTCAGGGTAAAGGCAGTAGATACATTTTTCATGAGGGTCCTCAGAAAAAAGCCTTAACTTCCCACAAGAGGAACAGGGACGGAAAAGAGACTTCTTACTTGAAGACATGATGTAGAAAACAACTCAACCAGACCAAAGACTGAGCAGAGCTCAGGGAGACTCCCTTCACACGACGTTCGGTAGAAAATCTGAGGGCCTGAGACTCTGAGGAGAAGGTTCTAGAGGGTGCTTGCGCCTGATTGGCTAGAGTTTGGACTATAAAACGACAGGGATATGTCAGTAAAGTGATTCCCTTGTCTCAATGCTTTCCTATGTATCAATGTTATCCTATGGTATTTTCACTTGATAGGTTATTTTGAACTATATAAAGTTTATTTACATATGTATATACTCTTATGTGGTTTATTTATGTATATATATATACATGACACTTATTGCTTTTTTATATACCGTGGGACTCCCACTTCGACGACTGGGAATATTCAAGCATGTGAATCTATGAAAGACAACCCAATACTGGAGAAGAGAAAGTTCTCTGACAGGGAACTTGAGCACTTGATCGAGGGGGTGAGCAGCAAGCATGACAAGCTGTTTGGCAAGCTGTCACTCAAGGTGCCCGAAGCTGAGAAGAGGAAAATTTGGCTTCGCATCAGGGAGAGGGTGAATGCTGTGGGAGTGACGCACCGCAGCATCGACGACCTAAAGAAAAGGTGGTATGACCTCAGGAAGAGGGCAAAGGAAAGAATTCCTGAAAGGGTCAAGGAGGCAGCTGGCACAGGAGGGGGGCCATCCACAGTACCTGCAAACACTGCCCTGGAGGAGCTCGTCGAGGGGACCATTGAGCAAGAGGCGGTCGTCGGAGTAACACAGATGGACACCTCCGGCGCAGCCACCACAGAACAAGGTAAGACCCATCCCCATCCCCTCAGGTCAATCACAGTGTGCAAGCAGAGGTGCATAACACATATGTCCTCACATCAGTATTGCATCATGGGAGTCGTAGTCATGTCAGCAAAGTGTGCATGTATAGTCACAAATGCTAAATAAATGAGATCAGCAGTACAGGGCCAACAGAGAGTCAAATCATGTAATTCATTGTAGGACATAAATGCAGAATGACAAACAGATGTAGTCACAAAATAAACTAACAATGCAATGTTTCATACACAGATGCATCTCCTAGGGATTCAGATGATAGTGAGCGCCTTATCATCTCAGAAACACTGGCAGATACCGATGGCGACACTCCGCAGGAGGGTCAATCCCCACCACCACCAGCAACAATACCACCACCACCACCAGCGACAATACCATCACCACCACCACCACCAGCGACAATACCACCAAGATGCAGGGCACATGTCCCCTCCCTGCATGTGATGGATGCATGCCCGAGTCCAGCACCCACAAGTGGGCAAAGTCATACAGGTGTCACACCGCCAGCACCACCACCAGCACGTGGCAGAGTCACGCAGCAGCGCAGGTCCATGCGCAGTACTGCCGAGGGAGCCGACCAGGCAAGGAACATTTATGGTGAAGTCGAGGCCCAGCTGCTGCGTGTTCAGCGCCTGCAGGGGAGACACATGGGGACAATGAACCTCAATATTTCAAAAACTCGCCAAACATATGTGCACTCTAACTGACGCTGTGCGGCACATGACCACAGTTGTGGCAGAGGGTAATAGGGACATTAGTCAGAACCTCCAGGAGCTCACCCGTGCCATCCGAGGAGGACAACACAGCGAGCGCCGGAGGCATAGGCAGAACTTGTTCCGTTCCACAGCATCGACCAGGGTCATCATAAAGCTCTGCAACAGCACTGCTGTGTTGTCCCGCCGCTCTGTGTCACTGCAGGTGGACCTCGGACATTACTGTGGTGACGTGGCGAAGGCCTTAGGCCAGGTGACCACTGCAGTGGAACACTTGCAGTCAGGGACATTCAGTGGCAGCAACTTGGGAGGGAAGGATGGCAGTGAGGCTGCATCCAGTGTGAGCAGCGTGTCGGTGCTGGAGACCTGCACCAGGAGGCGCAGTTTGCACTGCTCCACAGCCACAGAGACACAGTGTGGTGAGGTGGAGGAGACACGCGATAGGAGGCTGGGTGTTCGTGGGAAGTGCCACTAGACATTCAGTCCTGCATCCCTGACCATGGTGGGGTAACCATGGCCCACTTTAATTTTGCATTTGCACTCCCGTGAAGCCAACGGTCATGTTTTTGCCCACAATGTGTAGGGGAACTCTAATTTTCCTGTCAGTGTAACATTACCTACATAAGTGCTCATGTGAAGTAAACAGTAGTACTCCTAATGATATCGTCATGGCTCATTCTTACCTGGCTCTGAAATGATGTTGTGTGATGTATGCCCGCCTCCTTTGACATTCAGCTGTGTTTGGAACGTGTGACTGTCGGTGTTGTGCGGGTGGTTGATCATCCCGGTAGTTGTCATTCCTGTCCACCTCTATGGGTATCCCCCTTCTGGTTGCAATGTTGTGCAGCATGGCACATACTGCTACAATACTGCAGGAGGTGTCTGGTTTATATTGCAAAGCACCACCAGTCTTATGTAAGATCCAGAAGCGACTCTTCAGGATCTCGAATGTCCTCTCAATCAAATTTCTGGTGCTAATGTGGGTCGTGTTGTAGCGTTGCTCCTGTGGTGTTGCTGGGTTGATGTAGGGGGTGAGGATATATTCCCGCAGGGCGTATGCACTGTCACCTACAGGATGGAAGCAAAGGCTTAGCGTCAGTCATGATGATACATGTGTGATACAGATCTTATGAATATGTATGTTTACGTACCAAGCAGGAGGCCCTCTCCGAATTCTCCATTGAGCAGACGCCTGTGGATGCCACTGTGTCTGAATATATAGGAGTTGTGTGTGCTCCCTGGAAATTGTGCCACTATGTCTGTGATGATGTGCTTGGCATCGCACACGACCTGCACGTTGATGGAGTGATAGCACTTCCTGTTACGGAAGATGTACTCATTGGCTGAGGGTGGACAGATGGAGACATGCGTGCAGTCAATGCATCCTATGACATGGGGGAATTGGGCCACCTGGTAGAATTCCTGTTTGGTGTGGTCCATCTGCTGTGGGGTTGTGGGGAAGCTGATGTGGGTATGTATCATTGTCAGCATGGCATCAATGAATTTACGGAAGAAGCGTGATAGTGCGCTTTGTGATACGCCTCCCGCTACCGCTATGACCCCCTGGAAACTTCCAAACGCCAGTAGGTGCAGGCTGCATAGGACCTGGACGTGAGCAGGAATGGCATTGGTCCGACGTGTCTGGTGCTGCAGTAGTGGTTCCAGGTCAGCAATTAGGCGGATTATCATTGCACAATTGAGACGGTACTTGTCGTATACCTCATCCTCATTTTGGCGAAGCAATGTAAGGCGCACTCTGAATACTCTCTCCTGGATCCTTCTCCTGCGCTGTGCTGCAGCATTTATTCTCATCCTCCTTGCAAGCACATAGAGGGCTGCCATTTTGTGAAAGGAAAGAGGGTCTCCAGGCCGAATTTGTATAGCTTTCTGATTGATTGCATCTGTGGAACACTTGTGAGTTTTTCTGGGCATTTTTTTTTTTTCTGCATCTTTACCTCCTGGTTCTGATTTCCCTTAATCTGCTCATGCTAAATAGCGATTTTTGAGATTTTCGGGATTTGCGACTTTTGATGCATTCATTAGCGATTCTTTATTTGCGATTAGCTAATGCCAGGCGCTATTTGTAATTTCGGTATTTCCGATTCTTTATTTTGCGATTCTTTATTTTAACGGGGAATTATTTTGCGATTCTTTATTTTAACGGGGATTATTTTTGCGATTCTTTATTTTTTCACTATTGGTGTTGATGCATTGGGATTCGTTGTTTGCCACTCGCTAACGGAAGATTTTAGCGATTCGGTATTTTTGCGAGGTAATTTTTGCTTGATGCATGTGCCAGTATGTCATTTAAAGAGGTGGGGATGCAGTTGGGAAAGCTATGGCCATGGATGTGGACAAATGGGGCCTAAACAAATGCCTGACACAAATGCTACTCCCTATTGAGGATTTCACCTGGCAAGTTAGCAAGGCATGCAGTATGATGGGCCAAGCTATCCCGTTGTTGGATTTCCTACAGGACCAGGTAAAGATAGTGTCCGAAAGGTTCGCTCCCAGGTGTGGATGAAAATACAGAAGTGCAAGCCTGATTGATGACTTAATCCATTGCTAGGTTTGTAATACAAGGACTGAACATGACATAATTGAGTCCAAAGAGTACATCTTTGCTCCACTCTTTGATTCTTGATACAACATTTCTGCCCACTTTCATTCCATTTTCTGAAGGGGATGTTTTAAAATACAAGAGGTAGATTGTGGAACAAGCCAGAGAATTGGAAAAAGAATCGCTGGAACTTCGAGTCCCACCCTGCAGTTCTGGGGTGCTGCCTTTAACTTACAGATAGGGCAGTCTTGTCTCACAGCAGGCAACAACACCATCAACCTGAAAACCGGCAACAACAGCAACAGAAGTACTAGACCCAACCTCTGCATTTAATGGTTCTCATTGTCTAGTGCAGAGGCAATGGCAAAACAGGTTGAGCAAGTGGAAGCACCAATGACCATCCACAGGATGTTCCGGGAGAATCTAGATGTTCCAAAAGAGGTCTAAGTAGATCAGAATCAATTGATGAATTGATATGTGAAGGTGTGCCAATGACCAGAGCTCAGCAAGCTAACAATAAGGTATCTGGCTTGTCCTGTCACTAGTATGTCTGCTGATCATGTGTCCCGTGCAGCTGGTACGGTTGCTATAGTGATAAGAACCAGTCTCTTGCTTCAAAACATGGAGAGATTAACTATGATCAAAATGAACCAACATTTTATGCCACACAATTACACTGTTCCTGAAACAGCACCACAGAATGAGGAGGAGGGTGATAGGTCCAAAATGTAATAAATGTGTTAGCTGACCAACTTCTGGGTGAAACACCAGTGTTTGAGGAAGAACTCTACTTCCCAGACTAAGCATGCCAATGCCTCTATAGAATTTGTTCTCTTGAACTTCACAAAAAAAAAGTAGCTAAAGGAACATTATTATTTGTATGTCAGATTAATGTTTCCCTAACCTTTTTATTAGTCACATATAGTGCTAGATTGTAGTTTGACCAGTGTGCATTGAACCAGCCTCCACAATTCCTTTATGACATTGGGGACAATGTCTGCCCCCTCGCATGTCACTTGCCATCCCTTTTTGCATCACATAGCACTAGAAGGTCTGCCCCAGAAGATCATTTATTATCTACAAGACTGCCTGCCAATACCAAATTCCAAGGAATTGCCTGCATCAAAGATGATTGAATACCTGATACCTAAACTACCCATGCTTGGATTGGAAGAGGTAACTTCAACTATTGCTACGGTGAGTGACTGATTGAATGAGTGATGATGATGATGATTGATGAGTCATGTGGTGGCCGACAGTGAGAAAGGATTTTGAACTGTAATTTGGGATCTTGCCTGAGATGATTGATTTGCAATGATTGGGCCTTGACTGATGGGTGATCATTTTTTTTCTCCGGGATGTGATTGGCCTACACAAACTTACTTAGTGAAAATCAATTAACCTGTATGGTCCACTACTAAGATGTGTTTTTCATCATCTAGGATGGCTGCCCCAGACAATTGTTTGATTTACAAAACTGTCAAATTCCAATCTGCTTCTTGCATTAAAGGGGAGATAGTGGACCTATGGCCATGCTTCGAGTGGAACAGGTAACCATTGCACCAATATGTGATCAGATGATCGAGTGACTGTGAGTGATGATTGAAGTGGAGGCTGAGAGTGAGGAAGGGTGTGTTGAACTGTAACGCAGGAAGTTTCTTGAGATAATTATTGATTTGCAATATTTAGGGCTTGAGTAATGAGTGATAATGTTTGCCCTGGACGATAACTGGACACAATATGGAATAAGAAATATAGAATGGACATAACATCGAGTACAAAATATAGAATGGACAAAATATCGACTGTCAAAATATCGAAGTACATAATATAGGCATTAAAATATATAATTTTTTTAATAATATTGAATTTGTTCAAGTCTTTTGTATGTTAGTATATGTGTTAAAAGTGTATATTAGTTTTTGAAATGTATGTTTAATTTTTTTAAATTAATGATTTTTATGTTATTTAATTTTTCCGTAATTTAATTCCGTAGCGGGTTGTGGGTTTATAGGGGAAAAGGGTGGGAAGTAATTTAATTATAGTAAAATAAATAGTAATTTTTAGGAATTATTAATTATTTTTAATTTAATTTTGCCTTTTAGTTCTGTAGCGGGTTTATAGGGGAATAGGGTGGGAAGTAATTTAATTGTAATTAAGTAAATATTTATTTTTATTTATCGGTATTGATAATTAATGTATTCTTAATTAATTATTAATTGGTAATGAATTTTTATTATTTGGTAATTAATTTTTATTAATTGATCAATTGGTAATCATGTTAATTGTATTAATGTATTACTCATAGCGAGTTGTGGGTTTATAGGGGAATAGGGTGGGAAGTAATTTAATTGTAATTCATTAATTATTGAAAATATTTTTGTATATTGATAATTAATTTGCTGCCAATTAATTATTAATTGCCATTTTTTATTATGTATTGATTTTTGGTATTTAAAATTAAGTTTGTGTTATTAATGATTAATAGAGAATTCATTTGTAATAAATAATATTTGTCGGTATTTATAATTAATTAATTATTAAATATTTTGTAATTGGTATTTAATTTTAATTAATTTTTTATTGGTATTGATAATTAATGTATTTTTATTAAACTATTTATTCATTACTTTCCGTACTGGAGTGGGAATAGTAGTTTTTACCCTACGCTATCCAACACTTTCCTTACTGTTGCACTCACTGGAGTGGGAATAGTAATTTTTACCCTCCCGCTATCCAACGCTTTCCCTACTGTTGCACTCTCTGGAGTGGGAATAGTAATTTTTACCCCTACGCTATCCAACGCTTTCTCTACTGTTGCACTCACTGGAGTGGAAATAGTAATTTTTACCCCTACGCTATCCAACGCTTTCCCTACTGTTGCACTCTCTGGAGTGGGAATAGTAATTTTGTAATTGGTATTTAATTTTTTATTGGTATTGATAATTAATGTATTTTTATTAAACGATTTATTCATTACTTTCCGTACTGGAGTGGGAATAGTAATTTATACCCCTACGCTATCCAACGCTTTCCCTTGCACTCTCTGGAGTGGGAACAGTAAATTTTACCCCTACGCTATCCAACGCTTTCCCTACTGTTGCACTCTCTGGAGTGGGAATAGTAATTTTTACCCTCCGCTATCCAACGCTTTCCCTACTGTTGCACTTACTGGAGTGGTAATAGTAAATGTTACCCTCCTGCTATCCTACGCTAAAAATATAGATTTTTTTAATTTATATTACGTTAATATGTATATGTATTAAAAATAAAAATGTATGTTTATTTTTTTAACTTACATTAGTTATTTATTAATTTTAAAGTTATTTAAGTATTTTTAAGTACGTTTTATTTAATTATATTTATTATTTCATTAATTGTACATTACTTTGAAGACATTTAAAAAATTCGATATTTTGACTAACTATATTTTTTACAACAATATTTTGGATTCAATATTTTTGTACTTACCTGTTTGTAGATAGGTATTCAATATTTTGGCATTCTATATTTTTTCCTCTATATTTTGGCAGGTCGATATTTTGGCATTCTTTATTCTGCCAGTGATCCACCCTTGAGATGATCAACCCTTTCACACTTAGCCAGATTTATTTGCACTGTCCTCTCCTTTTTTTCTGGTTCATCAGAGAACAGAACAGTTTCTTTACTTGTTCTTTAACAGCAGTGCAATACATGTCTATCTTGCTTGGACCATCATGGTGATGAATGGTCTGTGACAGAGTAACTCAGAGTCAGGGGGGGGGATCATGCAAAATCTCAGGGGGGCACTGCGGGACTACAAGCTCAATAGCTAGAAGCGAGAAGGTCTTGAGTATCTACCTCAGTTCAAAGGTAAACCAAGAGTCTGAGACCAAGTACTCAGCTATGTGGAATAGAGAGAGGTGCGTCTGTGAAATGCATTTATATGAGTGTATGTGTGTGTATGTGTGTTGGACTTGTGGCAAAAGTTAAACTCTGAGCCCCCCTCTTGTTAATTTTTGCTCTGCCTTTTAGTTTTCTTGATACACTTCTCGTGAAGCATTCCTTCCTTCTGTCCTTGACTCTAAACTACAGTTTCTCTTTAAAAATCCTCAGGTCTTCTTCTAGTCTTCTTCACAAACGCAAGGCGAAAGCTAGCTGAGCTCAACAACACTCCTGCCTACCTACGGAACCAGTGCAGACAGGCCCCAAAGAGTGGACATTCCAGAGGAGAAGGAAGACGCACACCCAATTTTGCAATACAATATCACTTTTCTTTTAACAATCATATTAAGAGAACTGGGTGGGTGAGTTCCCTCCCCAATCTAGAAGACTGTTTGCAATGCAATGCACTATCTCTACTCTATCACACTCATTCCTTTGTGTCCTTCTAACAGTGTGTTTGTGAATGATATGCTGCTGCTCATTACCCAGATGAATGATGTCATTCTGTTGTGGTGTTTGTCTTGGTCAAACCTTTCCCTAAATCCCCTTTCCCATCCATTTATCAAACCCCTAGCCCTCCTCCCGTGAGCTGTGTGATTTATTGAAGTGTGACTTCATTTACATCATCAGTGGATCACAAGCTTGGTGGGGCGGATGTCGTGAAAGGAACATCAACTTACTTCAAGCCCACACTGGCCCATTACCCACCCAGGCATTAGAAACCATCCATAAGTAAGATATAGAATGAAGAACATCATTCGTCAGCACCATCATTCAGGCCTTGTGTTGCATAACCATGAACGCTTAACCTAAGCTTGTCCACGCCATACTTTGAGTCACTTTTTTTATAACTTGAGGATTTTACAAATAATACTACTGGCTCCACTTTAACCCAAACTTACTAATACAACCAAAACAAAAAGAGCTTTCTGGGGTAGAAACAGTTTAATTGCAGGATTAGATAAACTATGGAACTCGCTTTAGGTCTTCTTGTGGTAGATAGGGTTTAAGTTTACTCAGAATGCTCTGTTGGTAGTTCGCTCCTTTGGTGGCTGCACTAATGTGATCCTGCATAATTAGGTGTTTGTCTGATGTAATGCCTAATGATCTGGCAGAATCTATGATGTGGGGTGAGCATTTGAGGGCTATAAGATGTTCCAACCATAGACCAATCATGGGGCTATAGTTCGGAGGAGAGATTAGAAGAAATTCAGTTTTTATAAGCGTTTAGTTTGAGGTGGTTAACCGTAAGACAGAAAGTGTATTTTGTAGGATGGAATTGAGGGATATAATGTCCTCTGGCGAGGCGATTTTGAGATATAGCTGAGTGTCATCTGCATACATATGGTAGTGGCTGTTAGAAGATTTTAGGAGGTTTTTGGTTCCAGGAATAGGTTAAAGAGAATGGGGGAGAGAGAGGATCCTTGAGGAACACCAAGAGTTATTGCATGGGACTTAGAGAGAGATTGATTCATTTTGACTCTTAAGAATCTGTTTTGGAGGAATGAAGAGAACCATTGTCATATGACCCCTGAAAAGCTCATCCTTTGTGTGAGAAGTTCATCTGAAGTCCCATCTGACTCATCTGTGGTGGGTAGACCCTCCTTTGTACCTAGGGTACTGGCCTGTGAGGCCCTAAGAGTGTCATACTCCTCTAGGAGCTGCACTAGCTGAAGGAGGGTAGGGTTTGCACCCTGTTTTAAATTTCTGGAGGTACACAATTGTCTCATCTCCTGAAAAGTTAGGGTATCATATCTAGAGGGGGTCTTTTTCAGACCTGCCCCTCCTGAGAGAGCATCTACTTGATCTCCTCCCAGAGACATGATCTAGTGAGGGTGTGGTGTGTGCACCTACCTACACTAGTTGTTTCTACTAAACCTCTCTGGTAGTTGTAGTCAGGGTGTGTTACTCCCTTCAACCTACAACCACTAAGTCCAGTAGGACCTAAGTATTATAATCTATGTTATATGTACCTAAACAATATCTGTGTGATCTTTCAATTTAGTACCTCAAGATTACAATGGTTACAACAGCAAGCTCAGATCCCACTGCTGCCACCAATGTGAGAAGTTGGCCTGATGTATGATGTCACTAGTTCTAGTGTACACCTTATATCAGTCCAAACAACCCTTATGGTGATTGGTTGTAAAGTCAACCTTATAGACCAGCTATCCTAGTGGTAACATGGACAAGAGCAGTCTTAGGCTAAACTCTGAATGGCATGTGAAGCCAGCTGTGATACCATATATAATCCCTTGAATACCAAATGAAAGGACACCACAACAAATATATATATAAAATAAAGTGTATTTATTCTAGTCAAACTCTCAGCACTCTGTATGAGATTAGAGGTAAGTACAACACAGTCTTATTTAAGCATACATTAAGTCACACAGGTAAGTAATACAGTTAGGCCCTAGGGGCCACGCAAACCATATACTAAAGAAGTGGTATAAGGACCACTGTCACGGAAATAGGATAGGCCTAGGCCTAGGGAATCGCTGGGGCTACACTACACTAGCAACAGTTAGGAAGTGGGAGGGCCATGGGATTCAGGTGCAGAGTGGAAACACCCACGCGTAATGCGTAAAAGTCGATAGAATTACTAGCAGTTAGAAATTAACAGTTTAAGGTCACTTCTGAAGCAGCTAGAGAGTCGAGACTCGGAAACTAGACCCTAGGATAGTCACTACCCTTGTGAGCACCGAAGTACCCAAGGTACCTAGCCCACAGGCTGCGGGTGCATAGGTGTGAACTTGCGTCGGGTTTCGTTGTGGACTTCTATGGATGCCTGAAGGAAAGTTGCTGACAGGCAGTCAGTGAAGAGTGTCCGGTGCATCCCAAGGCTGGGATCAAGAAGAGAGGATACCTGCAAGCAGAAGGGACAGAGTCAAGGTCACTAGCCAGTGACCACGTGGAACCAGGAAGGAACCAGGCGATGTCGTGAAGATAGCAGGTGAAGGGTGAAGCTTGTCGCTGCAGCCACGGGTACCAGGAGACGTCGAGGACGACCAGGACCAGGAGGCGAGCTGTCCCACGAAGGCTCTTGCTGTCGGCGGCGTCGAAGTCAAACTAGGACTCACCAAGCCTTGGCAAGCGGAACCCATGAAGAACGGAGGACTTGCTTCTGGTGCAGACCAGGAAGGTCTGGGGTGCTTCTCTTTTGCAAAGAAGCGGAAGCCAGTCTGGAGGAGCCAAACCAGTGGTGAAGATTTCAAGGTGTATCGTCACAAAGGCCGCTAGCCAACGGGCAAGCAACCAGACAGACGCGGCAAGCAGGAAAATGCAGAAGGGCCCCACGCAGGACTCGTGGAGTGTGGGGGGCTGATCTTCGGTGCAGATGGTGCTTGGGGTTGGGGCTTCTCAATCCCCGGTGCACAACTTCGAGGGTGCCTCAGAAGCTGCGCTGAAAGATACTCGCCACTTTTCCCAGGTAGCCGGTCCCACGTCTCTCGTCGCCTCCACGGATCTCAGCTCGGCTGTGGATGTGGATCAGGGTCGGAGAAGTCTGGAAGTCAAGGCTCTGGTCGGGCTCTGCAGTCGGTCCCTCGTAGAACTTCAGCAAAGCAGAGGGTAGTTTCTTGATGGTGCCTGTTTGCACAGGGTAGCCACTCCTTGGCCACAAGGGAGATTCTTCAGTCTTCTTCTTTCGTCGAATGTCGAAGGTCCAGAGTTTCTGTTCAAGTTGCAGGTTCAGGATAATCTAATCTCCTGGGGCCCAGCTACCACTCTTATACTAATCTGGGGGGCTGGGTTGCCTGCTAGGTCACGCCTTATGGGTGGGACCTGGGAGGGGGGTGGTTACACCCCCTTCCCTTTGTCCAGTTTCGCGCCAGGACTGGGGCTGGAGTGCCCCAGCACCGGTTTGAACTGGACTATGGATGGAGCACCTTGTGTGCCCCAGGCAGTGTCTCATTTCATTCATCCCTCCCTGCCCCAATACACTAAGGCCTGTCTGGGGTGGTGCTCGCACCTCCCAAGGCAGGAAACCTATTGTCCAAGCCTCCCTTGCCGGGATCACTCCCAGCAGCAGGAGGTCAGACTTGTGTTGTGGCAGCAGCATCCATTTTGTGATGCTGGGGCTCTGGTTAACTTTAACCGGGTAAGTAGGTTACAACATGTCTTCTCCCTCTAGAAGCGAGGGATAATATCTTCATCCCCAGAAATGGGATGGGGGTATTATTCCAAAGTGTTAGACACCTTACACAACATGTTTTGATAAAGCCAAACCATAGTTACCATAACCGTTTAAGATTATAAGGCACTTTAAGAGTATATGGTAGGCTATATCATAGAACAGCTATAAGGACATGGTTCCTAAAGCTGCAGACAGGCTCAGCTCATGCTAGAGCACCATATCACATGTTACCAAGCACTCTGCCTCCAGGATTGTTAAGGCCTGCCATAGGAGTGGCTGATAGGTACACATGTGTCTATATGTAAGTTAGGTATAGGAATACTACACCTAAGCAAGGAGTGATTACACGACCTTGCCCCAGCTGAGTGATCAGCCAGTTGTGTCATAATGGAAGGCCAGGCCAGGGGTGGCATAATACATGCTGCAGCCCCTGGTAGGCCTAGGATACACCTATGCCCTGGGTACCTAAGGTACACTGTACAGGGGCCAATAAGGTGATCCTATCCAAATGGGTTATGCACCTAAAGTACATAGTATCAATTTAGAGAGAGAACAGCAGGGCTGTGGGTCTGATTAGCAGGCCCACAGCCACATCTAAGTCGAAAACCAGTAAAGCAAAAGCAAAAATTGGGGGTGAACATAGAAAGCAGACCCTACTCTCCTACACTTTGTTCCAGTAGTTTCAATAGGTTGTCATGTTTGATGGTGTTAAGGGCAGCAGATAAATCAAGCAATATTAGAAGGCATGATTCGTTATGTTCCAGTGTTTTTAGTATGTCATCTACAATATGAGTAAGGGCAGATTCTGTGCTGTGTTCTTGACGGAAGCCTGATTGGTGTTGAATGAGTAGTTGAAAGTTTTGAATGTGACTGCAGAGTTGGTTCAGTACACATTTTTCTAAGAGCTTTGCCAGCGTGGGGATGTTGGGTTGGGCCGGAAGTTGTTAGGATCAGAGCAGTCCACAATAGTTTGTTTTAAGATGGGTGTTACTAGACCGACTTTTGGGCAGTCAGGGATAGTGCCTTGATGTAGTGAGGCATTTACAATCTTTGACCATAGTGGGAGAATACAGGTTTTGATCTCTTTGAATATACTGGGAGGTAGAGGGTCCGTGAAGTGGTTAGATGGGTTTAAAGAAGAAACAATGTTGTACATTTCCTGTTCACTGATTGGGGAGAAGGTGTTCCTAGTGGCATTGTTTTTGGAAGGGGGCCAGGGTGGTTCCTTCCCTTCCATAAATTGGGAGGCGTAAGAAAAGCTGACTGGGGTAGTCAGTAGTAGTTCCTTCACTAGCTGAAGTTTGTTCTGTATCTTTGTTGTTTTATCCTTGAAGAAGGTGGCCAGTTCTTCGCAATTTGGCAGGATGCTGGATCCGGAGTCTAACGGGTTTGATGTGTTGCGTGATTGCTGTTTGCCTATTTTGAATAGTTTTTTGGGCCTATTTCTGGATAGAAGTATTGTAGTAGTCTGTGAGGGAACTGACATCCTCCATGTTGGTCTATGGGATCAAGGTGTTGCTGCATAGAGTGGTTAGTTCATTGTGGTTTATATTACGAGGATTCCTTTTCCAATGTTTAATTTTCTGCGGTTGGCTATTCTTTAGGATCGCCTTTAAGTTGATGGGAAAGGTAAACCGATAATAGTCTGTCCAATCACATGGGGCAATAGTCTCTAAGGAGATAGTGTCTGACTTAGAGATGATAAGGTCCAAAGTCTCACCCTTGTTGTTTGTAGGTCTGTCGCAAATTTGGGACAACTCATGGTTGAACAAAGGGTTATCGCCTGGAGGGTGATAGAAGGCATGTAAATTACAAATGGATTTGTTGTTTGAAGAGATATTGATGCTAAGATATTCACAAGTTGCTATAGCTATTGTTTCCAATTGGCATAATGAAAGAGTATTGTGGTAGGTGCATGCTATTCCACCACCCGTTTTCTCTGGTCTGTCTAGTCGAATGATCTTGTGACTAGGTGGGACCAGTAGATCTATGATGGGATGAGATGAGTTGTTTAACCACGTTTCCGTGAGGATCACTATATTGAACTTGTGTGAGAGAATGAGGTCTTAGATATCTGCTGGGTGTTTATTTGCTGCTCTATAGTTGAGGAGCATGCACTTTAGCTCTTTATTCATATGATGAGAGGCCATTTTTGATAAAGTGACGTGCTTAAGGTTGTTCTTATTTATTCCTTTGTGATTGTAATTCGGTTCTCTGAATGGGTTCGCTTGGATTTGTTTTCGATCAGCCTTGCTCGTATCCTTTTCAAACTTATAATTAAGGAGGAGTTCATGGATCTCATTATTCGACAGATCTTGATTTGATCTCTTTGGTCGAGAAGCATGGTTGGGGGAAGGTGTCGTTTGCCATGCAAGGTTGGCTGTGTGAGTGGCCTAGAGCGCGGGGTCATCTGTATGGGTGTCAGTTCTGGTTATCGTGGAGCTATTTGAGCTGCTAGAGGGCCAAAGATTGGCTGTGATGGATGTAAGTCTCTGCATATCCTCTTTAAGGTGTTTTAGGCAATGATCAATCTCATTGAGTCGCATTACCCAGTACTCCAGTTTAAGGGTAGCGGTAGGTTGCGTAGAGAGGTCCGATAGTGGTGTGTTGTAGTCAGCGGTGCCCAGTTGAGAGAGGGAGTCAATGATAGCTGGGCATTTTTGTTGTGTATATGTGTGAGGCTGATTGGACGAGATGGGAGGAAGTGTAGGACTGGAGGTAGTGAAAAAGTTAGGGGATCTAGTTGATCTAAGGTTGATTTGGTGAAGGGCTGTGGGTTTGTTGACATTATTGCTCCCTGTATGGGGGTCAGTGAGGGTGTGATTGAAGAGCCCTCATTGGTGTGATCTGGTGAAGTAAGAGGGGGTGAGTGGGGGGATGAAATTTCATGAAGTAGGGGTCTACGCTAGTCTTGATATTGGGGGTGAGTTGGTTCGACTATTCCTAGAAGGGATCTCAATCTTTGATTGGGAGGATGATTCTGGGGAGGGGGTGGTGGCATCGAGGGTGGGTCGGTAATCACCTGTGACCGGAATTGAGTCTTCTTGTCAAGCGCTCATTCCCATTGTTCCCAGGTGTCTAGTTCCAAACGTGAAGGTCTGCCAATGACTAATGTGCCTTTTCAAGATGTCTGCCCGTTTTGGAGGGTATTTGTGAATTGGTATATGAAGCAGTCCTCTTTTAGTTTCTAGGTCTGAAGGTATTCTTTTTCAGATCCAATCATTTGGAGGCGCCATCTTTTGTGGGTTGAGTGATTCTTAGAGTTGTCAAACAAAAATGGTGGGAAGATTTACTGGCTAGATGTAACACTCAGGTAATTGGCTTGAGCAGCCCTGTATTTTCCCTTCCTTATTACCCACTTCTTTCTCCTTTAATCTCTTTATAATTTTTTTTCCTTTCCTAAACCTCACTTTTATGCGCACCGGAAGCTTTTTCCTCGAAGGAACTTTTCACCGGCTCAAACAGTGCCAAACCGGGAAACCTCACTCTTGTCCAGAAGCCTAGTGCTTACATAAACCAGGTAAGCAAAATAGGTGAACAGCATGCTCCCCATGAGAAGAGTTGCCTTGCTTATTCATCCACGCAATTCAAATATTAAATTATCCTTTCATTCTAATTCACCCATAGTCACCATTAATAAGCTTTACTTTCTTTCATCCAGTCTTTCACCAAAATTTCCAATCCAATATCCATCAATTCAATAGCCACCCTTTTTTACACCATTCTTTCACCCATCTATTCCTTTACTCATTCATGCACCCTGTTACCCTTGCACCCTTTCACTGATATACCATTTCTTTTCTTTTATCTTTCTGTTCATTCTTTTCACCATCAACAGTCATTATGTGAGCCTTTGATGGGTTGCAAATTGAAGAGACCATAATAAGATCTCAACTGCCGCCATGGTTAGAAAAACTAGGGATGGGGTGGGTTCACTTCAGGGTCATATGGTGATGACTAAGCCAAGGCAATAGCAAGTGAGCATAGTAATTGCAAGAAATGATGTGACTTACCTGTGCTAGAAGCTGACCTGTCTCCTCCTGCAGTGGCACTGGAGCAGGCATCACCGATGTTCTGTGTGGCTAGAAAAAAAATGAAACATATTTTAAATGCCAGATACACAACCCTAAATACAACTGCAATACAGCACTACTGTCATGGTTCCGCAGCCCGCTACTCGAGGAGGAGGGTCAGCGGTCTAGCTCTTGCGGGACGACAACGGAAGGCCAAAAGACTCACTTCCGGTTGGTCGCGCACAAGAGCCGGGAACTCCGGCTACTGACCGCTTTGAATTCAGGTGATCGCCCTGGATGGAGAGACGCCACTCCGGAGAAGACGAGTAACCGCCGACGGAAGGACGCGGCTGCGGACAACTACGGTTCAGGTACTGTCTTTAACTAAAGGCGCTTCAAGGATAGGAGAACGGCGGTCTTTGCCGTTTCAACCCGTAACACATTGCTTCCACGGCACACCAGAAGGAGTGCAGTGGAACGGGGGTTCTTGCCCTCTTTATTATTTGCGCAGGAGCGCTGGTTTTTGTTTACGTTATTTTGGTTCACACATTGACCCAGCAGGATTGGGCGCTTTATAATTTGCGCAGGAGCGCTGGTTTTGTTTTACATCATTTTGGTTCACACATTGACCCAGCGGAGTTGGGCGCTTTATAATTTGCGCAGGAGCGCTGGTTTTGGTTTACGTACTTTTGGTTCACACATTGACCCAGCAGGATTGGGCTCTGTCTCATTTGCGCAGGAGCGCTGGAATAGACAACGGAGGCCAGTTGCTCGCACACCCTCGCACCAGGTAAACCAGGGTCTCATACGCACGACACAGGACAGAGGAAGGAGAAGGAACGGGCAGAACGCTAATGGTGTTCCCTTCTTTCCCTCACAGCGTGTGTCCAGCGCCATCTAGACCGTGCGCCTATCTGGCTTCTACCCCGGGTACCCCGTTATCCTAGACGGAGCTACACCTCGACTAGGGCAAGGTGGGGAACGGGGTGGTGGTTCTTGTCGCCTCTGCAGGAACATCCCACCCAGCTGATGGTAAGTCGTGGGGGGGAACTCTGACAGAATTCAAAGCCCACGCAATACCTCCTGCCCGGGCGACATGGGTGACCCTGAGATCACGCTCCAAGACATCGCAGCCATCCTGACGACTATGCAAGCGGAAAACCGCAGTCTACGGCAGGACATCACCGCCTTGCAGACGCAAGTGGCGGATCCCGGTACCGGACCTTGGGGACAGTACCCCACGCCGAGAGTAATGCGGGAAGGCCTGTTAAGACCCGCCATGTTTCAACCCGGTGGGTCTCCCTCTGCTCCTTCGCACGACACCTCCATCCAGGTGATAGCCCTGCATACCGTACAACTGGCCCCTCCTGAACGCTTTTCTGGTGATAGCACGAAGTACAGCGTTTTCATGCACCAGTGCCAGTTGCATTTCATGGCCCGTGCTACCGCCTTCCCTGATGATGCTTCTAAGGTTGCCTTTATCCTCTCTTATATGGGAGGCGATGCATCGCTGTGGTCCATACCTTTGGTAGAGAACGATGACCCGGTGTTATACAACTTACCTGCCTTTAGAGACACCATGCGTCGGATGTTCGGCCGCCACACCTTCGTACAAGCTGCGGATAACGAACTCCTCGGACTGAAACAGGGGACCGCGGACCTGCTCCACTATGTCACCACCTTCAACAGACTGGTAATAGACGCCCAATGGCCAGAGTCCAAGAAGGTATCGGTGTTCTATAGGGGTTTGCGGAACGACATGAAGGATCTCCTGTCCCAGATCCCGGACACGCCAGACGACATCGGCTCGTTTATCGATTTGGTAGTGAAACTGAACTTTAGGCTACAAGAACGAAAGACGGATCGACTCAGAGGCGGGGACCCCCGAGTACTGCCACAAAAGGAGAAGAACACCAACGAGGCGGTATGCAACCCTGATACACCTGAACCGATGCAGATTGGAGGGATTCGGGGAGCCCTGACCAAGGAGGAACGAGAGAAGAGACGGCGACAGAACCAATGCCTGTATTGCAGCAAAAGCGGTCACTTCGTACGGGAGTGCCCCGTGAAACCCTCAAAACCGAGGCCCAAGAGACCCTTTGCGCTTCCGATATCTAGAGGAGACTGGTCGGGAAACGAAGAAACCCAGTAAACGGAGGGGTCCGGCTACTGGGTTCATCATCCATCAGGATACCAACCCCAGGCAACGGCGTCGGTTGCCGTCATTTCGGAGTTGAGGTCACCCTACAAACACGATCAGGCCACGGATGGCAGGTGACAGCCCTTATCGATTCTGGAGCTACAGGCAATTTTATCGATAACCAGTACATGGCTAGTCTAGGGATGACAGGGGTACCAAAGAAGACGCCGGAGGCTGTGAAGGCTGTGGACGGGACGGACCTTACCTCCGGGCTCATCCGTTTCCAAACCGAACTTCTCGAGATGTCGTTCCAGAACAGCCACACAGAATCCATTACCTTTGATGCCATCGACGCACCGCAATTCCGCCTGATACTGGGTCTTCCATGGTTGGCAGCCCATAACCCACGGATCGACTGGGTGTCCAGGATGGTGCACTTGGATTCGGAGAGTTGTTTATCTCACTGTTACCCCAGGTCGTGTACTCCCGGCTCATCAGGTATACAAGCTCACGTATTGCCCCTTACCAATACGGTCCTATCCGTACATGAAACGATACCTGAGGAGTATTTGGACCTAGCCGCGGTGTTCGACAAGAAAGGGGCAAACACATTACCCCCGCATCGCAGCTTCGATTGCAGAATAGACTTGATTCCTGGCTCGAAGCTGCCCTGTAGCCGCATCTACTCGCTCACGGAAAAAGAGAACGAACACCTCCGTATGTATCTGGACGAGTACCTACGCAATGGGTTCCTCCGCCATTCAAGATCGCCGGTGTCGTCTCCCCTCTTTTTCGTGGCAAAGAAGGAAGGAGACTTAAGAATGTGCATCGACTTTAGAGCGATGAATGCCATCACGGTAAAAAACAGGTACCCGTTGCCTCTGATCACGAACCTGTTAGAGCAAGTAAAAAACGCCAGCATTTACACCAAGCTGGACCTCCGGGGGGCATACCATCTCGTCAGAGTCCGAAAGGGTGATGAATGGAAGACCGCATTTCGGACCAAATACGGCTTATACGAATACCAGGTCATGCCTTTCGGACTCTGCAACGCCCCGGCGGCTTTCCAGTACTTTATTGACGAGGTACTGAGGGACTTCGTCGACCGGTTCTGCGTCGTCTACATCGACGACATTCTGATATTTTCCGCTACCCGAGATGAACACATCCAACACGTACGCTCCGTTTTACAACGACTGCTACACCATGGGTTGTACGTTAAGTTGGAGAAGAGCGTCTTCCACACCACAGCCGTCGAGTTCCTAGGACACGTCATCACCCCAGAAGGGGTTACCATGGATACAAAGAAAACGGCAGCGATTCAACAATGGCCATCCCCTACGTCCGTGAAACAGGTACAACGGTTCCTAGGGTTCGCGAATTATTATCGTCGCTTTATCGAGGGGTTTTCCAGAATCGTCACTCCCATCACTCGTCTTCTGGGCAAAGGTGTCCGCTTTGACTGGAATCACGACGCAGAACAAGCCTTCCGAGCCTTGAAGACTCGGTTCTCTACGGACCCCATCCTGTTACATCCGAACCCAGAACGGCCGTTCATAGTGGAGACCGATGCCTCCCAAGACGCCCTGGGTGGGGTGCTGTCCCAAAGAGATACCAATACGGGCTTGCTGCATCCTGTGGCGTTCTACTCAAGGAAACTCCAGCCGGCTGAGCGGAACTACACGGTTTCCGATCGTGAATTACTAGCCATAAAGGCCGCCTTCGAGGAATGGCGCCACCACCTCAAGGACGCGAGACATCCCATAACCATATTCACGGACCACAGGAACCTCCAGTTCCTCCGTTCAGCGAGGGCCCTGACCGCCCGGCAGCTACGGTGGGCCTTGTTCTTTAACGAATATGAGTTTCACATCACCTACCGACCTGGTAAAAACAACGCCAAAGCGGATGCCCTGTCACGACTCACAGAATCCGAAGAAACCACGCCTGCTGACATTCCTACCCCGATCATCCCGAACCGTTATTTTCTGGGACTGGTCCTGTCTTCGGGTTTCTTATCCCAGCTGCGCGACGACCTACAACAGAAGGCCGCCTCGTCATGGATAGAGGAGCATAAAGGGCTCACCGCTACTGATGGGTTTCTCTACCAGGGGGACCGGTACTTCCTGCCTCTACCGAACCTCCAACAAAGAGCCCTGTACATGTGTCATGACCACCCTCTGGCCATTCACCCTGGCCGTCAGAAGACGAAAGACTTGCTGTCACGAAATTTCTGGTGGCCCACCCTCGACACCGATGTACACGCCTATATCGCACGGTGTGCAGTCTGCGCTCAGGGAAAAGGATCATCTCAACCCTCGGTGGGGTTGTTGCAACCTATTCCTGTGCCTCCGTACCCTTGGCATACCATATCCATGGACTTTGTGGTAGAACTACCCAGAACAAAGACAGGATTCACCACCATCCTCACCATCGTGGACCATCTCTCCAAGATGGCCCATTTCGTCCTGTTGGAGAAACTACCCTCGGCGGCTGCCTTGGCTGGGATTGTCCTACGCAACGTGATACGTTTACATGGCATTCCGTCGGTGGCGATCACAGATAGGGGCTCCCAGTTCGTGTCCAAATTTTGGAATGAGGTGTGCCGCATCCTGCACATGGAAGTGCGCTTATCCACGGCGTACCATCCGCAAACCGATGGACAGGCCGAGAGGACCAACCAGACCATGGAGCAGTACCTTCGCTGTTTACTCCTGTCCGTGGAGGACGACTGGTCTGAAGTCCTTTGGCTGGTGGAATTCGCCTATAATAACAGCAGAGATTCCGCAATCGGCATGTCTCCGTTCTTTTGTCTCCATGGACGGCATCCCCGAACGGCCCCTTGGGAGGACCCTTTCGCCAGTCCTTTGCCCACTGTTCAGGCGTATCATGGGTTCCTTCGCGACCTGTGGCAACAAGCCAGGTTTGAGCTGGCAAAAGCTAAAGAAACATACAAACTATTCGCGGACCGGCACAGACGAGCCGAGCCCCAGTTCAAGGAGGGTGACAGGGTATGGGCATCCCTACAGCACATTGATGCTCATGGTTCCAAGAAACTGTTGCCCCGGTTTGTGGGGCCCTATGTCATTGCCAAAGTAATCAACCGTGTTGCCATGAAGGTATCACTGCCACCTCACATGAAGTGCCATCCGGTTTTTCACGTTTCTCTCCTGCGGGCTGCTCACCCGGACTGTGTTACCTCCGCTCCTCCTCCTCCGGTTCTTCGTGGTGACCACGTCGAGTACGAGGTCCGGGCCATTCTTATGTCCCGTAGAACCCGGGGCCGGCTCTTCTACCTGGTGGACTGGAGGGGTTAGGGTCCGGAGGAAAGGTCGTGGGAGCCTCTGTCGCATGTCCGCCACGCCTCCCGGCTGGTTTGAGCCTTTCACTTGGGTCATCCTGTTAAATGGTAGCGGCAGTTTCAGTCGATAACCTTTCAAGTATTGCCCGGCGGTAATCGCCTCTCATACCATTCGATATTTTACCAATGAAAGAGGCAGGCGCCGGAGACTGGAAGGCAGGAAACAAAGTTTTTATTCCGTCGAAGCAGAACACATCAGATCAGACAGCAAGGTATCGTCACGAGGTGCTCTAACTGCATCTCTGAGACCTGGACTCTTATACACACGTTTATGACTTTATTGCAGGGTTATTGTACATGGCACATTCTTGAGATCACTTTGATGTATAAAAGAATGTCTTCGGAATCCCCACTTCGAGCTCGTTCCCACACATATCTACAGTGGAAGTCCCCACCCCATCTACAGTAGGAGATGGCTATCACACAGCTGGACATTCCGCCAATTCCCGGGGGTGTGTGCAACCGGCCGGGTCTCAGGGGGTAGGGGCTTTGATCCACTGTAATCTCTTTGATGTGGGGTGTTTCCCTTACAGTAGGGGCAATAAACCGCATCTGCAGGGCTAGGTGATGGCCTGGGATCGGTTCGGACAATGGGGCGCAGAGGAAGGGGGTTATCAAAGAGAGGCATGACCATGTATGGGATGTCGGTCGGATGTGGTTCCGTGGCAGGGTCGCGCAGAAAGAGAGGGTTTATGGCCCGTGTATGAGAGAGCGGGGGTGGCCAGCGCGCGGGGGATGCTTGCAGTGCCAGGGGAACGCGCTGGCGGTCGACAATGAGCGGGGAGAGAGTGGGGTGCCTAAAATGGCGACCGTGCTTTCGCTGTGCGTGGCGCTGGGGAGAGGCAAGATGGCGCAGATAATGTTCAGATACAAGCTACATTTCCACAGTCCTCCCTTTTAACATATCTCGCCAGCTTGTTTAGTTCGGATCTATCCCCATAATATTACGAACTTCCACCTCATACAAAGCTTTCATTCGCTCCGCTTCAAAGTTTAAAGTCTTAGGGCAGAGGCAGTTCATAAAAAGCGAACATAAAGGTGGCAGACACTGAATCCCCAAGCAACATCCACATAGTATCACAATCGGTATTAGGATAAATGAAAACAGCCTCCATCCCCAACTTTTAATAGTGTCCCAAAACCAACTTCCAAGGGACCATCCTTCTTGCTCCTGATGAACTTCTGCGGAAAGCCTGTGGAGGTGTTCAATTGCTTTGTAGACTGAGGGTGAGTTATCCGGTACGTAGGTACAACAGCTGGACCCAATGATGCGGCATGCTCCTCCACGATCAGCCAGAACCACATCTAGAACGAGGCGGTTCTGAAGAGCCACCAGGCGGACGGCCTGAAGCTCGGCGGTGTTGTTGGCGAGGATGCCAGCAGTAATGTTCATCGCCGTCTCGACTGCCTGAGTTAAGTGGCTGATGGCACGGCTGTTCGCCATTGGACCCCAGAGTGGAACAAGTCCCTTTACTGCATCCAGGAACTGTGCCCCGGTAGAGTCGGCTTGTACAAGGTCTTTGGCACGTTTCTGTCGGTGATGGTTTGCTGGAGCCACATATGTCGGAGGAAGGACAAAAGCGATGTAGCAGGTGCCTCCCCAACCTTTCGGGAGCCAGGTGTAGGCCTTAGTACCACAGATGAAGTACATATTCGGGGAGGCAACAAAGGAGGGTGGATCAACCGAGTCCAATGTTCGGGTGATGAGGCAGGAGCTGTGGCCCACCAGCTGCGTTCCCAGGCCTTCGAGGCACACAAATCCAGTGATGTTAATGACGGATTGGGCCACTGTCAGGGTGGCGGCCGTTCGTTTCCGGAGGTAAGAGAAGGTGGGTCTGGCTGGGTTGTTGAACACTTGCATTTCAACTCGTTCTTTGGCAGGGATGTCCATGTGAAAGGAAGTGTTTGATCTCAGAGGGCAGAAGGGGGCAGAAGTTTTTCCAGTTTTGTTCAGCCAGAACCCATGGTAGAAGTGTGACATAGTTTTGCCGGAAGTGAAATTATCCTTGTAGCTTTCCTGCAGGAGGATTAGCCAGGCGAGGCAGGAACCATGGACAGAAAAAGGTGAAGGGATGAAAGGGATAGAGTGTCCAGTGGCATGTGGTAGCAATCCACAGATCCAGCAATTAGTGGCGTTGGCGGCAAGATTGTGTTGGTGGAGCAACTGCACAAAAGAGTTATTCCAGAACTCCTTACGCCTTTCTCGGAGTTGGGGTGAAAGTGAGATCAGATGGTGTTCGGTTGAACGGTGGTCAGCAATGTCTTATGAGCGGGTGTGCTCTCCTCCATGATCCAGAAGGTGACCACGAGGAGAAGGCAAAAGAGAAGGGTAATGAAAAGTGCAATAGTCTTTGAACTGTGCATTCTGTCAGTTTTTGGGTTTTTGTAGTGGATCTTCGGACGTCCGGTTGCTTCCATCATCTTCATGTCGGGCGCTTCCATCACCTTCAAGAGACTCGGTAGCGGGCAGAACCACAGACTTTGTTTAGTTTCTCTCCTGGTGGCCTTTGAGGTGACTAGGCTACCGCTCTGAGATTTCCACTTAGCTTGTGGTCTGCTTAGCCGAAGTTCTCTCCTTTCGTCGCAAGTTATACCCTTCCTTGGATGGCACGGTGGGATCGGGATATTTCACTAATTCAAGTGTCTCTGTATCCGGACAGCGGCTCAGGGATGGTCGGTCTTTGTCCAGAAGTTCTTCTTGGGCGGTGATGTTGTCCGTGGTCGTCAGGGTCGGTGATACCTTCTTGCAGTGGTGTGCATGCAGCCAATTGCGTTTCCCCTCCACTCGAAGAGCTGTTCGGGTGGTGATCAGGACTTGCAGGGGGCCCGTCCACCGGGGCTCCAGACTCTTGGTGCGCTGGAAGTTACGCACTAAGACGAAGTCACCGGGTTGGATGTCGTGTCCGGGGCCCCTGAAAACATCGGGAATGGCTTGCAGCACCTGCTGATGGATAACAGACAACGTTTTAGTTAAGTTATACAAATAGTCAGACATGAGGACGTCCGGGACGTCGTGGATAGATGTTGGCTTTGGTGCAGCCCAAAGGTTCATGGGCCGCCCGAAAACGACCTCGTAGGGGGTTAAGTGGTGTTTAGTGGGGGTGGAACGCATTGATAGCAATGCTAGCGGGAGAGCGTCTGGCCATCTCAGTCCAGTGGTGGCAACTATTTTTGCTATCTTAAGCTTCAATGTGGCATTGTGTCGTTCAACCAAGCCTGCAGATTGGGGATGGAAGACCGCATGGAATTTCTGTTTTACACCCAACCCTTTTAAGATGAGTTGGATAACTTCGGCTACGAAGTGGGGGCCGTTGTCGCTCCACAAAATTTGACAAAGGCCGTATCGGGGGAAGAATTCTTTCAGTAGTACTTTTGCGGTAGTCATAGCGGTGTTATCATGGGTTGGGTAGGCTTCCACCCACTTGCTGAAGGCACACACAACGACAAGTACGTACTTCAAACCTTGGCACCTTTCTAACTGGACATAGTCCATTTGTAGGACTTCAAAGGGGTGATTGCGGACCCCAAACCCTCCCCGGGGTACAGCAGTTCCTTTCCCAGGGTTGTGTTGGAGGAATACTAGGCATTGTTGGACCAGACGTTTGGCTGAGTCTGGGATTTTGTCGTTGTGCCAGACTTTGGAGATGAGTTCGATCATGGGGGCAGACCCTATGTGTGCGAGGGAGTGTGCCATGGTCAGCATGGGGATCAAGTATGAGTCGGGTAGCAACCATTTGCTCGAATCTTTAGTTCGCCAGCAACCGTCATCGTCCTTCAATCCCACCCGTGCCCATTCAGTTAATTTGTGTGGTGTGCTGGCTAGTTGGATATCCCTAATCGTTTCCCTAGCATCCTTCCATTTCTCAGTTTGTGACCTGGTCACGTACATATGGGTCGTGGACCTATTCTCGGCTGTGGTTCGGGCAGTAATGTCAGCTAGTGCATTTCCCTGTCCTACAATGTCTGTCACCTTCTTGTGTGCCTGGCATTTGATCACAGCCAGCCGTGTGGGGAGGAGGACTGCTTCGGTCAGGGCAGAGACTAGATCTCCATGCAGGATGGGTGTGCCATGGGAAGTCAAGAATCCCCTCTCTTTCCATAAGAGCCCAAAGTGGTGAACTACCCCAAAGGCATACTGACTGTCTGTGTAAATGTTTGCGGTTGTCCCTGCTGCCAGGATGCAGGCTCGTGTGAGAGCAATTAGTTCCGCCGCCTGTGCGGATCGCTGTGTGATGCGGGCTGTCTCAACGACTGTTCGAGCTGTGGTGACTGCATAGGCAGCTGAGGTGGTGCCAACGGGGAGCTTGATGCATGAGCCATCCACCCACAGTTCTCCGTCAGGGTCCGGGAAGGCAGTATCCCGGAGGTCAACCCTACTCTTGGTCTGTTCGTCGGTGAGGGTCACGCAGTCATGTATAGGGGACGCATTGGGGTCAGCGTCAGGGAGAGGTAGTAGAGTAGCTGGATTCAGAGTGGTGCATTGTTTCAATGTGATGTGGGGTGCAAGCAGAGTCAGTTCGTAACCAGTCAGTCGTGCGCTAGTCAGGTGTTGAGTCTTGGTTTGGTTCAGGAGGGTGTCAACCGCATGGGGTACCAATACTGTGAGGGGGTTCGAGTGCACGATCCCCTCACTTTGCCGGATAGAGACAGCAGCGGCGGCTACTGCTCGAAGGCAGGCGGGCAAAGCTCTGGCTACAGGGTCAAGAGTGGCAGAGAAGTAGGCACAAGGGCGTTGTTTAGGGCCTATGGACTGGGTTAGGACAGACAACGCACATCCCTCCCTTTCGTGGGTGTAGAGGGAGAAAGGTTTAGTGTAGTCTGGGGTTCCTAGGACTGGGGCCAAGCAGAGGGCGTCTCGTAATTCTTTGAAGGAGGATTGACATTCGGGTGTCCAGGGGAGGGGGAAGGGGACATCTTTAGCCAGCAGGGAAAGCAGAGGTTTTACGATAAGACTGAAATTTGGTAACCATTGTCGACAAAAGGAGGTGAGGCCTACTAGGGACCTCACTTGCTTCTGAGTTTTGGGAACAGGGGTTTCTAGGATGGTCTGAATTCGGTCAGGGGTAAGTTTTCTCCCGTCTTTGGATAGTAGGTGGCCTAGATATGTTACTTGGGGTTGGCAGAATTGCAATTTCTTCCTGGAGACCTTGTGACCGTTCTCCGCGAGGAAGTGGAGGAGGTGAATGGTGGCTGTGACGGCAAGTGGAGTGGTGTCGGCCGCCAAAAGAATGTCATCGACGTACTGTATTAACACCACTCCATCAGGTAGTTGGACTGCATCTAGTTGTCTCTTGAGGGCTTGGCTATAAATACTGGGACTCTCAGTGTAGCCTTGGGGTGCCCTACAGAATCTGTACGAACGGGCTTTTAAAGTGAAGCCGAACAGGTAGCGGCTGTCTGGGTGGATGGGGATGGAAAAGAATGCGTTCTTGAGGTCAATAACGGTAAAGGTGGTG